>NC_055962.1:18487339-19222339 GCF_018492685.1 Alosa sapidissima | reverse complement strand
CATTTTGCACACAGTGTCAATTGTTCTTATAATCTGAGTCAATTTAGGAGAACAGAAACAGTAATTGAGTTAATCAGAAAAATTATATTTATTTTGGATTTGATTAGAAGGGTTTGTCTTCCATTAGAGCTACTCTGCTGCATATTGGATTTCATGGAGTAAGTGGTTGAGAGAGGTTTTCCTAAATTAATGTGGCCCAGGCTATGTTTGCTCAAGCCCTACTGAACGATTTGGTCAATGATTCATGGGGAAATATGAGTAAGTGATGAGTTATGTTGTCAGAGAGAAATGTTCCTCATAAGCACTTTTTTGTTGTTGTTTGTAGCATGAGAGCAAGGATACTAACACTAGACTCCTCTATCTATATCTACACTCTGGTATGCAGTTAATAATGATGGGACATGTAGAGTCATAACAGTTCTTCCTGGCCTCCATTACCATTGAGGGATAGGCATATCAGGTGAGGTCAAATAGCAAAGAATGCTTTCCTAGAACCTCTTCATGCCTTTGACACATTGTTTTGGAGTGCACCATGTTTCCAGCAGACACAGCGGGCATGACCACCCCTCGAGCTGAGAGCAGTAGTCGTCCACTATTTCCCCAAAGGCCCTCCAGGCTGACCGAAGCGACTTCTCTCCCATTATAGAGCTCCTTGCACCACATGTGGGCCATTAGTAAGGCAAGCAGGTGTGTGGGGCCTTCGGAGACCAGTTTCGCCTCTCCGACTCCGGGACCGAACGCAGCCTCAGTAGAGAGCCCGTCCAGGAGAAGAGATAAAGGCACCCGTGATTAATGTTTGTTTTACTGTTAGCCCAGTGCACATGGCAGCATAAACAATGAGCTGTTTGGCGGGAGGGTGGCAGATCCCTCCGACAAACATTATGAAGTCACAGGATTTTCGGGCAGCGGTATGTGTGAGGAAAATGTTATTTAAATGTAAATGACTTGCGAGGAAGATTTGGGAGATCGACTGTAGCTACCCATCCAGCCAACCCAACCCCCTTCTTTGTTCGTTCATCTCTTAAATGTCAAAACGAAAGAGGAAAAAGAGCGTGATCCCTTGGGTTACCTCAGAACTACTGCACCGATTCCTTGCCGCTACCTGTGAATCTAGTGGTGTTTGACTGGAATGCCAAACACAAAATGTCTTCCAAATGTCATTCAGCTGCGTTTGGAGCGTCCACTGTACTTCACATCCTGTTGGGGCAATTTGCTTGTTGAGTGTTTCAGTGTCGTATTATCAGTTAATGCTTTTGAGCACCCTGCCAAGAACTGAATATTTATCGTGGGGGGGGGGGGGGGCATGCAGTCCATTCTGCAGTTTTCCATCTTGCGCGTTTAAATCTGCAATTTCCCTCCATAAATGAGTTTGTTTGACACCTCCTTAACCTTGAACAAGTCGTGCAGGACAACCTGTAAATACAGTCTCGGACCAAATTGTTATTGTCATGCATTTTTATTGTTCTGTTTATTTAATATCAATTTAATGTTTTCCGAGTGGAAATGCTAGAATTTGTCCCCGCTCGCTGCGTCCGTCAGTCGTTGTTCAAACGCTCTTTGTTTATTAGCCTTGTGTTCTGATGGATTCCACAGGACCCTAATGATATTTATTCCTGCTGCCTTCATTACACATAATCCACCTGTGTGCTCCAATCGGAAGGTCTGCGTCGGCTCCCCACTTTGCCTTATCTGTGCCTTTGCAGACGGCACAATTTGAATTACAAAAACGAGGCCGAGGGGCTGAGGACGCATGCACTTTGAGCTCCGGTGCTCCAACCTGTTTACCGTCTTCTACATCACGTCGCTTCTGCTCTTCTCTTTTGCTCAATCGCTCGCTCGCTCGCTCACTCTCTCTTCTCTCTCTCTCTTCTCTCTCTCTCTCTCTCTCTCACTCACTCACTCACTCACTCACTCACTCACTCACTCACTCACTCACACTCTCTCTCTCACTCTCTCACTCTCTCTCTCTCTCTCCTCTCGCTCTCTCTCTCTCTCTCTCTCACTCACTCACTCACTCACTCACTCACTCACTCACACTCTCTCTCTCACTCTCTCTCTCGCTCTTCTCTTTTACTTTTGCCCTTTTTGCATTTCTATTAGACGACATTTAATGCACAACCCTCCCATCCTTTTGGCACACATGCTTATTATGGCTGTGTACAGATGGAATGTCCTTGCCCTTGTGCATCAGCATATGATGTCAAGGAGGGGTTTTAAAAGGAGCGATACCAATGATGTTGCTGAATAGGACTGAACGAGACCAGTGAAAAGGGCCTCGGCTAAAAGAGCGATAGCACAATGCCAGATTAGTCCTCTATAAGAATGTCTTTTTTTCCCCCCTCCTGCGCCTTATGATGCGGAGTGCCTTCTGTGGGGCATACGTCTGCCCGCTGTCAGACATAAATAAAAGATGACTTGCAGGCGGCGGCCTTCCTAATGTTTGCATTTTGTGATGGCAGTAATCTGCGTCCCTGTGTCTTCGGAGAGATTTATCCGCTCGCCCGGTCGGCCCGGTGGCTGATTTGTGGCCCAGCAGTGGTGCGCGGCGTGCTGAAGGTACAGGGCGGTTATGGGAGCGGCCCTGTCGGCCCTGTGTAAATGGGGGGAGGCTGCTGTCAGGATGGCGTTCATATTTCATGCCTAATGGCCGCACAACTACATCCTGCTCCACCACAGAACTACTCCTCTTTCGCCCTTAACCACACACACACAAGCACCCACACACATGCACGCACGCACGCACACACACACACACACATGCACGCACACACATGCACGCACACACACACACACACACACACACACACCTACAGTACACATTTCCATCTCCTGAGAGTGTGCATGTTGGACATGAGGCTTGAGGTGTATTTAGTTTAGCCAATAATCATGTACATCCCCAGAGGTTAACTTCCTAGGCCGTAAAGTTCACGCAATAACAGGGGTGCAGCACCAGGACACACATTTATATGCACAGAATGTCAAGCAGTGAGGCAGTGGGTAAGACAGTAGTTTTCAGTCAGCACTGCCTTGCACACACACACACACACACACACACCCCTCAGCCTATTATTTTAATACACAGTACATCTCACACCCATGCTCCTCAACTCCAGAAGGTTAATGTACAACACCTACACTCAAATGGAAGCTTTTAAACAGCGGAGGCTTTGTGCGACACAATTATCTTTTAACAGCAATTTCCCCTTTTCTTCCAGCGCGGCGGTCCCATACTCCGCTGTGATTTCCTGCCTGGGTAATGTAGCAGGCGACACTGAAATGGTTTCACTCGAAACATCATTGACTATGGACCAAATTGGATCCCCAACAGTTGTGTAGTGCAGGAGAGAGAAAAAAAAGATGTGCCATGCACATATCACATTTATGTGAAGAGAGCAATACAGAATCTGTCTGTGACTTCGTTAATTGAAAAGTGGATCATTTTTTTTGGGGGGGGGGGTGGATGGGTAACATGATGGCCCATCCAACCCCCGAATACAATTTTCTGCTGCTGTCGTAAGTGTGTAGGTAATTGATATGAGACTCGAGCGATGTTCACTGTTTCACTCTCCCGTTGGGAATAGTGAGAATTAGTTTTTCTTCCCCCCGTCTATTCGTCCCTTGGGTAGACACACTCTTTTCATTTATTTTCTTTTGTCACTCGTTCCTGTCCTCTCCTCGCCTCACCTACTTTCCCACCTGTGTCGGGACAGTGTCATTTTCATAACGCCGAGGCTGGATTAAGGGGTGATAACAAGAAATCGGGTGTGGAGACGGACCTAGGACGGAGCTAGGACTCTGCACCCTTTAAAAGCCCAGAGCTACTGGTAGAGACAGAGACGAACAGAGGTGTTCACGCAGGCACAAAATGGCTGGTGTTGATCTGCACCTCTGTTGATGCATCTCATGAGATCTCATTTTATCTAATCTCATCTCATCTCATCTCATCTACTGTAATCTTATCTCATCTAATCTCATCTCAGCCATGTCTCATCTGCATGTACAGTGTAGTATGATAAGAATAAACATTTATTATACAGTTCCTCAGAATGCTGTAGGAAGTTCCATTGAATTGAAAGGGTGATTCAGCATAGGTTCAGTATTGCATTTTAATGGCCGCTGACCAGATACACATCCTCTGATTGGCCTGCATGTAGTTTCGGAGTGTAGGCCAGCTTGCTGCCTGTGGACTGCGCTACACCAGCTCAACCCTTTGTCTCAAGCACAGTGTGAGGCTAAGGGTTGGAAGCAGCTGGCAGCTTGTCCACCTCAGCAGACCTCATTACTGTAGGTGTGTGTGTCTGTGTGAGTGTGTGTGTGTGAGTGTGTGTGAGAGAGAGAAGGCTCAAATACACCTGTGTGGCTGTGGTCTGTGTGTGTGCCCTTCATAGGTCTACACACTTGTGTGTGAGTGTGTGTCTGTGGGTGGAGGTATGGGGCAGCCAGGCACACACTCTATTTTCTCACCTGACATTATCTGCAGACAGCTTTATGGCAGCAGAGGAGGCTCTTGCCAGCCAGAGCTGGGGGAGTCCTGGAGATGAGATGGGGCCCCTGCCTGACAGGGGCTGCCCTGCCTGTTGCATCTGCATGTGGGACTGGAGCCTGCTGACGCACCCCCCACCCCCCTACCCTCCTCCATCCCACCCTCTCTCCTGTGATTTATGGCAAAGGAGCCTGTCTTTATTAGGGAGCAGCCGCCATGGCCGGAGTTAAGGCTGTGAATGGGCAGAGCTGGACATTACTGATGCTTGGAGATGAGAGTACAGGAAACAAAGCCCCAAAAAGGCCTTCATTTTTGAGATGCCTCCACCCGAGGTAGAACAAAATACAGCCATGTTTTTTTTATATCTTTTATATGTCTAGTTTATGAAATGGATTGCTGTATAAAAATGTTTTACTGCACAACTAGTTTTTTTGGATGGTATTTCAACCCTCCCCAAAACCAGAAATTGTGAAAATTTTGGATTCTGCAAAAAGGACATTATTTGATTTGTCACATGTATCTTTGGAAATAATGAGATTCCAAGACGCTGGCAGCCAAGGCATACAAGCGGCGCCATAATCAGGTGGCTGGGATAGTGTATAGGTACCTCAACTTTTGAGGGCTCTGTTTCCTGTACTATGAGGTGGTTGGCTTGAGGACTGATGGAATGGTGGCCAGTGGGAAGGGAGCTGATGGAGTATACTTTTTAGACCACCTGCTCTGAGGATTGTTTTTATGGCTGGTGACATATCAAGGAGGGAAGGGTGGATTGCAATATTTACAGCAACTGGCAAAAACATCTCCATATCTGTATCTTTTTCTAACGATTTTTCTGGCAGTTTTCAGTCTGTTTTGGAATGTTCAATTCGTGGAAAAATTGACATCCATAAGCCGTTTAATCTTGAAGTTCCAGGATGTCCACATCCATTCTAAACTCTGCATGCAACCGCCTTTTTAAAGTCTCATCCACAAAAACACAAACAGCCTGGATTCCAGAGCATTAAAATCTGGGCTTCATGCTGGCTGTTGTTTTTGTCCGTTGTATGCTGTTAGGGACTGAGTTAGAAAGAGAGAGCTTTGGTAGCTGACTTTTGGGGGGAAAACATATGATGATGTGGTGGGCTTAACATAATCCTGTATTTCACACTAAGAGAGTCCAGCAGAGCAGGTTGGCTCCACTTAAAAAAAACACACACACACAATGACTTAAAAAGTGAGCCAGTAGAAGAGGGGGAAAAAAAATAATCTGGTCTTTTGTTTGTGTGTCTCTTTCTTTACATCCCACGGTTTCTACGGTCACAGTCATTTGTCAACTGTACATTATTTGAGGGAGCTCAGGTTAACCCAAAGGATGGTGGAGAGAAGCCATCACCAAGACTGTAATGGTTTTGTTTTCAACATATTGGTCTCGGAGAGGAGGAAGGAAACGGCTCCAAAGGATGCAGATGTCACTCGCATCATTGAGTTGTATCCCAATCATTAGCATCATAGTCATATCATGTTCCGCCAGAAACAAAAGGAACAAGATCAGGATTAATTTGAGGCGACTGTTTCGAAAGCATTTATGTAAGCTGATCCCAACTCACCGCTACGCGTGAGGGGAGAAAATGGAGATTTGAGCGATTGGATTATTTCAGCAGGGTAATTAACAGATGGCGTGTAGTGTATTACCGATTCAGCGCTTAGGCCAGGTGCGTGTGGCAGCTGTAATTGCTATGCAGGTGCTATTGCTGTGTATGTGTGTTTGTGTGTGTGTGTGTGTGTGTGTGTGCCTGCCTTTCATGACAATGTATCAGACAGTTTAAATTGCTCTAGCGAACAGCCCCATATGTGCGTCTCTGACCGGGCAACAGCCATCTTGTTTTTAAAGGAAAGCTGATATAAAAGAGAGACAGGAAGGTGTGTGTGTGTATATGTATGTGTGTATATGTGTATATATATAATATATACATATGTGTGTGTGTGTGTGTGTGTGTGTGTGTGTGTGTGTGTGTGTGCTTCTATTGGCTCCAGAGCTTCAGCGATATCCCAGAGGAGGTGACACTCCTGAGTTGACACTATAGATACCTGTGTGTGCACCTGTGCACAGGAGCGTGATTATTTATGAGGTGCGGGCAGGTGCCAGTAGGTGATGAAAGATCCTCCTGAGCTGGTCCCGTTTTTTTTATTTTTTCCCTCTCTCTCTCTTTTTTTTTTTTCCTTTAAAGAGTCCTCTTTAAGCAGAGCCGCTACCACCGCGTGTCTTATTAAAAGCTTATCAATCGACATCAGAGCCCCCGAGCTCAATGAATGAGCTTCCTCGGGCCCGCTCCGCCAAGCTGTGAACCCCTCAGCAGATTTGACAGCGAGATGAAGAGCGGAAGTCACTCGTCTTCATCAGCGCAGTTTCTCCCCCCACTTTCTCAGTCAGCTTATCACTCCTTTTAAAAGTCTTCTTATTTCCCCCTATACCCACCCCACATCATACACACACACACACACACACACACACACACACACACACACACACACACACACACACACACACACACACACACACACACACAGAGAGAGAGAGAGAGAGTCTCTTTGAATTTGAATGTGTGAGGGAGGTCTGTATATCTTCCCCTGTTAAGTAATGTACGCACCATTAGCTAAATGTAATGTCGTAGCCTTCAGAGGTTTATGGGCCAAAGCCCATTAGAAAGCCCTGGTGCCTGTTGTGGTGCTCTCTGTGTGCCAAGTCTGTAGGGAGCCCTTCGCTCAAAGCCGAAAAAACTGCAATTAAAAATAAATGATATTGGATTTCACAGCTCCGGCCTTCCTTCCCTTCCTCGCCATCTTCCTTTTCTATTCCTCGTTATGCGGTTCGATGGGAAATTGAATTATGGGTAAAATTGTGGGGGTGGCTGCGGCTGGACAGTGTACACCCCCCACCCCCACCCCCACCCCCTCACCTTCCACAGAGTGGTTGGCGTCGATAGCGGTCTGCCTCAGGCGAGTGCGGTGTGAGGATTGCCGGGTCCTGGCCTAATGGAGAAGCAAATGAGCCAAATAGCAGCATTATTAATGCCTTTTGTTTTTTTTTCCTGTTAAAAGGCCAGCTGTCCTCGGAGCCCATTCCAGTGTTCTGGCTCCATCCATTCGCACACGCTACTACTGGCCCTGCTGTGAGAGTGAACCTCCAAGAGTCAGTGTCAGAGAGAGAGAGAGAGAGAGAGAAGCATGGCTGACAGAAACCTGACCATTAGTGCATAAGAATGTGATTTGTAATACAGGTCAATTAAGGGAAAAATACCATCTGTATACTCACCCCCATCTTTTTAAGCACATTATGTCTACATGAGTTACCATAGACATACAGTAGTACCATCTTCGAGAGGTTGTTTTGTGAAATCCTTCTCTTCCCAGGATAGGTTCATGGAGGATGGATTCTGATACATCTATATTCAGAAAGTGGATTAACCTCATTTATCATGTAAAGGTTTGTGGATTTGAGAAACAAAAGAAACAATGTAGGACGGACATCCTGAACCAGTCTTCATTCTGAAAGATGAGAATGAAAGAGTGCCGTTTTCCCAGATTGCTCTATTCTGGATGCACTAATATCAACCCCTCCCACTGTCTCCTTCCTTATCTTTACCCTTCTTGACAGCGCAGTGACTGACGGCTCTCCCTATTCATCTTGGGTAATAACATGCACGACCCTCCAGTAATTGCTGGTTGGGCACTTGGCCGTCATTGGTCTTACGTTGTTTAAAGTCTGTGATCTTATCGCCGCAGCATCTTTACAACTTCCCATATCTCTCTCACACCCACAGCCCTGGCTGCCGCAATAATACGACCTCAGGCACGAATGGATACGACCCTCAGAGCGGCCAGAGCTTCACTGACCTTATGAGTTCTCCTTTGCTTGTCATAGGAGTGCCTCGTCAACCTCGCCTGAAGACTTGCCATTTACATTGCTCTGTTTCGCTTTATTTTTCCCTCACTCTGTCATGGCTAATGATAAAGGACTTCCGTGCCGCGGAATGTGGAGGTTCAATTTTCGACTGGCTTGTGTAGCCTTTCTTCCCCTCTCGCCACATTATTGCCAGGGCCACAGATAAAGCGGCCGTTCTGCTCCAGAGGGTTTAACAGCTGATTTTTATAGGAAAGCTGCTGGAGCCGAAGAGATAGGAGTGGTGGTGGTGGCGGCTGTGGTGGCACTCAGCAGAACACCCCCTCTCCTCACTGACTTTAAGAAGTTTGGTAGCCGAGGGAGGAAGCAGTCTCTGCGCAAACAGCAGACTCCTGTTGCAATTAAAGATCTAATCCGTACCGTACGACACACACAATGGAAAAAACAGGGTTGTCTTTGTTTAATGCTACGGCAGCGGCCGCACCTGTTTGGGTTGGTCCTTTGAGAGAACAAACGCTAAGCCCAGCTTCCGCAGTTTATTGATGAAAGAACAACACCATTTGCATGGGGTAATGGAGCACAAACAGTACTGTGCTTCGGCACTCGCACACATCGTGCTCAGGAGATGGCTTTAAGTCAACAGCCTGCTAGTGATCTGTTATTGCGGTCATTTGTCAGTATTGCTTCTGAATATGTCCAGTACACACACACGCACACACGCACACACGCACACACTTTTCCATAACTGAGTGACCCAATTTGGAGGGCAGCTCTTGTTAATGTTAAGGCAAGTTTTGTTGTTTATTAGTTTTGTGCAGATTTATTTTTGTACCACGGTGTACTCATTTTCTACTTCTTAGTTTTGTCTCAAAGTTTCATTTGAACTGAGGCTGAAAGTTGTACCATTAAATACTTCTCGGAGAGTTCGTAAGGACATCTCTTCAAAAAAAGCAACTTTTTTGTCTCTGAGATCATTAAAGTCCTTATCCATTCAGCGTCTGGTTTTGCAATTAAATCGGAGACCTCTCCACCCTCTCTGCTAATCACTAAATGTAGTCTGGTTTTCCCGTCTCTTTCCAGCACGATGTCCAGGCCACACATTTCCCGCTAAGTGCATTAATGTCAGTGCAGTAATGCATTTTCAAGCTGCGTCTAATTAATTAACCCTAATCAATGCCACCCATGGCTTAAAATTAGATACGCAAGCAAATGAAGTTGTGACATTCGACGCAAGTGATTATCAAAAGAGCCCCTCGATTGTAGATTTGTCTTTTAGTATTTTGGTCGTTTTTATCCCGGTGTCCTCTTGCAGAGTAAAAGAACTGTTTATGTGTTCCCACTTTGATTAATGTAATTGAATGTGATTACTGAAAGCGAAATCAAACACAAATCAAATTCGATAAGGCATCTACGCCATTTAAAAAGTCATTGTTCATTTGATTATTATTGATTTGCACTCTGGAAGTTTGGAGCGCTTCAAATCACTCTCGATTTACCTTTTTATGTATGTAAATGGTGTTTTCTCTCTCTCTCTCTCTCATTCTTTCCCTCTCCCTTTGATGGAAGCTGCACACCAGAGAGATAAAGTGGGTATTGTTGGCGCGCCACAAAGAGATGGCTGTGCAAAAACAATAGGTTTTGTTTTCTACATCAATCGCCGATTTGTCACAGCAATTAAGGATCCAGGGATGCCAGAGGATTGTTGGCGCTGGATGGAATCCCAAAAGCAGAGGCACTAGAATGCCCTCCACCAACACACACACACACACACACACACACACACACACACACACACCGGCCTCCCCTCTCCCTCTCATCACCCTCCAGTGAACTGTAGATAAGGGCAGATAGGGGGAACTGGAGAGTGCCGGAGGGTGAAGGGGGAGGTCTGTTTGTCTTTCGGTGTGTCCGTGTGTGTGACGGCCCATTTGTGTTTGGGCCCAAAGGGCAACCCTCCCCCTGACCCCTCCACCCCTCTGGCTTCCTCAGCAAGGTGACAAATATTTACTTCTCACCCTGTTTTTTCTGTATCTATATTCATCGGCAGTAACAGGCATAAGGTTGGACAGACCAGCTATAAATAATATGGGCTTCCTGAGCTCGGGGCCCCCCAAGAGCTGCATAGCTCGGTTTTAATTTCAGCGCTGATTGAGGTGTGTGTGTGGGGGGGGGGGGGGGGCTGGGTTGGTGTGTGCCAGTTTTAACATTTGAGCTCTGGGGGAATCAATGAAATTTATCATTGTGGAGGATGCCTAATCTGTAAAGTTAATGCAGAGGCTTAGAAAGTATTGATCAATCCTGAAGGGTACACACGTTGTTAATCATACACCAGGGCGATAGAATAAACATCGGGTGCATGGAACCACGGGGTGGGAGGGGCGTGATGAGACACATAATTGTCTATTGAGCAAATATTATATGTGTGTGTGTGTCTGTGTGTGTTTGTGGGATTGTGTGTGTTGCGGTGTGTAGAGCTGTGCCAGAAAGCTGATGGGCCATGGGACGTCAGGGGCAATTTATTTTCTGCCCTAACATGCTATCGTCCATTTGACACATAAATTGATGGGCCAGAGATGGTCAGAGATCCATCTTCTTCTAACTTGGAGATGGTCAGAGATCCATCTTATTCTGACTTGGGGCCCTTTAAGTCATTCTGTTTTTCAGGACGGTGAGGAGGAGGTTCGAGCAGGGTTTGTGTGTGTGGTGGTTAAGGTGGGAGGTGTGTGTGTGTGTGTGTGTGTGTGTGTGTGGGGTGGGGGCGGGTGGGCAGGGTAATCTTTCTTTCCATCACATCCTGAATTGAACATTCTCCAGCCTTGACATGGCCACTGGTCCTGGGTTTATTCAACACTGAATGGCACCTTCGTCTCTCTGAGGTGACAGCTCGGCTTCCTATCTTCAGCAGCCGTCCGTCTTTGATCTCTGATTTTGAAAGTCAAGGGAATACATTTGCTATGTCTCATCCGCCTGATGTCTGCTCAGAGACTAACTGGATTTCAGACGCTGGGATGTGTTGCGGTATTTGTCCAAAGATCTTGTGGGGAGAGAAAAAATAGACTTTTGATGATTTGATTCTCCTCCTATTTGTCTGTGTGTCGGCCATTACCACCAGCTCTTTCTCTTTGTCCTGGTGTGGGTGACCAAATTGAGCTGTGAGCCAATATTGCCTTGACCACTTGGCAAAATACACACACACACACACACACACACACACACACACACACACACACATACACACACCGGCCTCCACAGACACACACACAGTCATTCTTTTAATTTCCGCTGTGCTCTCCCCGAGACCTGTCAAGACTTAATACGTTTTTTTTTTTTGCCTGGGATCCTGGGATCGTAAGCAATAGCACGCTGTCATCGTCCCTTCCCTGACTGACAAGCACATAATGACTTGTTATAGGTAAAAAAAAAAAAAAAACACCTGTGGGCTACGCATGTATTTTTCCCTTGTAATCACATCACCCCATTTTTTTCCTGACCATTTGTGTGCAATTATCTCTAGACAAGAGTGAATTGCATCCTCACCCACTAGAGGCTCTCCTAAAGAACTGTTATGTTGCTCACTAGGGAAGTAATAGTCAGGGGAGCCAGGGCTGGGGGGGGGGGCTTGCCCCACCTTCCCTATCTTTGAGTATTTATTAGCCACTTGTTCTGTGGGGGGAGGTGTGTGTGTGTGGTGGCCGTGGGGAGGGGCAGAGTCAACAGGTTGGGGGCGCATTCTCCTTTTCACGGTAGCTGATAACCTGCAGCGCCTCAGAGACGGCAATTCTCCTGCAGAGCCCGCTTCCAGGAAGAAGTGGGCTTCGCTATTAAATAAGGCCAACGCGACTGAGGTTTTTTCTTTCTTTTTTTTTTTTTTCTTTTCTTCATCTTGCACAGGGTCACCTGTGGACAGGGCTTCAAATTAAAAAAGCCTGAGGCCAGCACCCGGTGATTGTCCATCTCTCTTTGTTCCCCCTCCTTCTCCCCATGTCCCCCATTTCCCCCACTCCACCTCTGTGTATCTGTCTCAAACACCATACTCTCTCACACTCTCACTCATATACACATATACACACACACACACACACACACACACACACACACACACACACACACACACACACACACACACACACACACACCCTTCCATAGAAGAGAAGTGAGATTTAATTTACTCCAGGTTATTTCTGGCACTCACTGTGCGATTACGCGCTTCACTTTGAGGCGGCTCCAATGCGGAACGACAACTCGTCGTTTCCGGGAGGAACGTGTCTGTTTGTTTCATTAGGCCGGGGACATGCTAATAAATAGGGCTAGATGTGATAAACCCACAATAGGCACATTCACAAGTTTAATCCACTATCAACCTCCACTCCCTGAGTCAGCACCGCAAGAGAGAGACAGACAGAACAAGAAAGGGAGACAGAAAAAACAGGAACGTGAGAAAGAGAGAGACAGACAGAGACAGAGAGAACAAGAGTGGGAGAGAGAGAGAACAGGAATGTGAGAGAGACAGAAAGGAAGAGAGAGATAGACAGACAGACAGAGAACAAGAAAATGAGAGACAGAGAGGAAGAGAGAGAGAGACAGACAGATGGACAGAAAGACAGATAGAGAGAGAACGAGAGAGAGCTTTATTTTTTAATAAGCCCAAAGCTGGCAGTCACTGTGAGGCCCTGTGTTAACAAGTCCCCCTGTCTTCATGCTTGGGCTTTCATTTTAATTAGACTACAAAGGAAAGGCACTCCTGAACTCCTCATCAAACCGCAGGTGATTGCACTCACCAGGGGTTCCTGCTTGAGGCAGGGAAGAAAAAAGAATTAAAATCCATCCACAATTTAGTGCCAAGAGCTCACGTTTCGCTCTTTTGACTGTGTTGTTTCTTTTGTATGACCAAATATAATCTTTAAGAAGAAAGATTTCTGTTCAACACTTCTGGGGTCTTGGTTATCTGCAGCACAAAAGATTTGATATACTGTATTTTTTACATTTTTCTTTCTTTCATCGCTTCATGGCTGTTGGTCTGAGCCCTAGTTATTTGTCTCATGAGCTTTACTTCTATCCACCTTGAGCCCGATGCAGTCCTGCCAAGGCATTAGCCCATTTGCTCCTATAATGAGAGCAGTGTATTGGGTGCATAGAAGCGTCCACACCGGTATGGCAATAAGGCCTCAGCAATGGCCTGTGCTGGAGAGCCCCTGCATGTGGGGCGGGAACCCCCAGCTGTCTGCCGGCTATCCATCAGCGCACTACAAAATGTAACAGGCTTCTAGCACATGCTTTGGTGACATTCCAATTTCTCTTTGGCTTAATGATATGCCCCTTCGGAATACAACCAACAAGAAATTTCCCCCATGCATTAAAGGGCAAATATTGTAGTTTATGTGTGAGCCCTGACACTCTCGAGTCTTGCTCCATTTTTTTGCTGCCAGAAAAAAAAGAAGCATTCGGTTATATATCTATATATCGGTTAAATATCTAAGCCCCATTAACCTCCAGTGTCAAGATGGATGGCATTTAAATGTTAAGGTGTTATAAGAAGGGGCCCAATACTCACGGCAGGTATTCAGCTTGATGTCAGTGAAAGGCTGCTCATCCGGCTGGAGAATCCCATCACTCTGTACAGGTCCCCTATCAAGGCAAATCAATGACGCCTGCTGTTTCTTGGAAGTTCATCCCACTTATGCCGTTTCTCAGAGGCAGTATTGGAGCTAGCGTTCACATCATTAAGAGTTATCTGCTTTGCCCCTTTTTTCCCCAGAATCAAAAACTTTTTTTTTTCTTAAAGACTTTCTCAAAACCACTTGCATCAGCACATTGACTTAACGGCCCATCTCTAATATACAATATCTGTAAAAGGCATTAGCGACATTAGCAACTCCTCACATGACATAGACGAGATACTAATTGGAACAATTTGCCATAAAGTGTTCATACAGAGGATCCACGACACTTATCAATTGATCCAATTCCCTCTAGCCCAGCAGCACTAGGCTATATCCTCTTCCTCCATTCTGTGCGGGGAGACAAAAGCCACTATTTGCATTATTGCTCCAATTGGCCAGGTAAATTGCAGTATTAGAGTAATTAGTAGCCGCCATGCCATGAGCTGTTGATGGATTGCAGGTCGGATTATATTGACTTTTTTCCCTGGGTGATGTATTGGCTAATTTAGAGGCTCTTGCCAGTGTCCCCCTGGTCAGCCACTGGCATCTGTGTGCAGATCTCCTCCTCCTCTCTTCTGCATTTACGACACACACACACACACACACACACACACACACACACACTCTCTTTCCCTCAAACTCACCCCCACCCCAACCCCCTCAACTGCCACTGACATTGAATCTTGTTAATGGGCTCATTATTTGACTGCAGATTTCGTTGAGCCCCTGTGGAATTGGGAGTGTGGGTCGGCGGTGGGGGGGAAATAAAAGCGCCAAGGCTGTGTTTTCCGTGGGGCTGCTGCTGTAGGAATGCTAGGTGACCGCTCCCTGTCTATAACAGTCAGGGCGGCTAGACGGAACAGATGGGTTAATAAATGTTAATATGCATTTGCCCAGGCCTGTTACTCACACCTATGAATAGCCAATATCTGTTTAATGAGTTGTTTGGCGTTTTGTTCCTTTCACCCTTTTTGCTGGAGAAAAATGCACTCCCCAAAGTGACATGTTTTATGTGTTTAATATAGGGAATCAAAGGGGGCGCTGTGGTGCAGCTGGTTACAGCGCCTGTACTGTATTTGGGTCCACGTCTGGCCCGGGTCATTTCCCGATCCCGCCCCATCTCTCTCTTCCACTCACTTCCTGTCACTTTCTCCACTGCCCTGTCAAATTAAAGGCATAAAAAAGACCCCAAAAATATTTTCAAAATGTAGGAAATCACAAAGCTGCCGCTAGCTATCTCTAGGTGGCGCTGTCTACCACCTTTTGTCATTTGGGCATAAGGCACAGTAATAACCCACAATGCATCCGTGTTCTGCACACACAGAGCCAATGCGGACGCCGAAGAGCTTGAAGATCGCCGAGATCCAGGCTCGGTTCATTGCAGTGGACTGGGAGTCGCTGGGCTACAACATCACCCGATGCCACACCTTCAACGTGACAATCTGCTACCACTACTACAACACCCACAACCAGACCAAGGCCGAATGCCTGGACATGGACCCCAAAGCGCCGCGGCACGTGGTGGCCAATCTGCCGCCCAACACCAACGTCAGCCTCAAGATGATCCTCACCAACCCAGAGGGGCGCAAGGAGAGCGACGAGACCATTATACAGACCGAAGAGGATGGTATGGACTATAGACACACACACACACACACACACACTACTTAGACAAGCATTTGCATATTCACAAACACATGTATTCAGACAGTACAACATGAAACATATTAGACAACACAGTAGCATACTGTATATGGCTTCAGTGCAACATAAGTTCACAAAATTCAATGTTCATAGTACAAAGACATATTGTATTTGCTATAGATTGTTTGCTCAGAGGAAATCCAAGTTGTTCATTTGAAAACAATCTTCAGCCCCCCCCCCCAAAAAAAAAAAAACACACACAGGTTTGCTTGTACATTTTCTTTCCTAGATGGATCCACATGTTTTCAATCAAATACCTTTTTCGGCCCACCTTGCCACCTGGGTGATTGAATTGCAGTCCACTTGTATTTCCTTTGAATTACAGTGCTGCTCACGCACGGCCAAATGAAAACCTTTAACACACAGAAACATAAAGACAAACACACACACACAGATATAACAGTATCTAGACAGACACACACTCACACACCCACACACAACCAAGCTCCCAGGTGGGGTACAGTAAATCAAGTCTTCTGAAGCAGGTCACGTCGCCACCTTGCTGGCTCTGCCTTTAATGGTCACTGGCGGGAGAGCAGGGCGCCCAGCGGCTCTGATAACAGGGGCGAGCAGACCGGAATCCCTAACACGGCACAAACAGCCTGAGGACCGCACACTCCCTCACTCACTCTTCCTCTCTTTCTCACTCATTCACTCACTCTTCCTCTCTCCCTCTCTCTCTCTCTCTCTCTCACTCACTCACTCACTCACTCACTCACTCACTCACTCACACTCTCTCTCACTCACTCACACTCTCTCTCACTCACTCACACTCTCTCTCCCTCCCTGCCTTCCTCCCTCCCTCTCTCTCTCTTACTCTCTCAATCACTCACTCTCTCTCTGACTCATTTACTCATTCACTCACTCATTCTCCCGCTATCTCTCTTACTCCCTCTCCCCCTTCTCTCTCTCTCTTACTCCCTCTCTCACTCCCTCTCTCTCTCTCTCTCTCTCTCTCACACACTCCCACTCTACCTCCCTCATGTAGATGATTGGGGGTGGGGGGTGCTGCCTTCATGCCTTATTTGGCTGATCCCTTGAAGTAGGCCGAGGCCTGTTTAGGCTTCCGTGTGTGCAGCCCGGCCCTACCCGAGAGATAAACACTGAGAAATGGCTGAGCCAGGCGCTAGGCTCTGGCCAGAATTCATAAGGAAAAAAATCAATCCACTCCACCTAACACACACACACACACACACACTTCTCAATCCAGAGCTATTTCTGTGATTGCTTTTCATTTAGTCATGTCAGGGCCAGTTAAGGCTGTTTCCTGGAATAAGAAACCACACCATCAACATCAAAGCCCAGCAACAAACATCAGCTGGAGAAAAAAATAGAGCTTTGTCCCGTAGCTAATTGTTACCTTTTACATAAATTAAGTCATGTTATTGCGTGTGTGCGTGCGTGCGTGCGTGCGTGCGTGCGTGCGTGCGTGCGTGCGTGTGTGCGTGCGTGCGTGTGTGCGTGCGCATGGGGAAGAGAGAGATGTCTCAGTGGCACATATTTGATGAATAGGGGCTTGTCTGGAGGGTGTGAAGCCGGCACAGCCTCTGTAAACAGAGTGGCCTCAGTGAGCGCCTCAGCACACTACTCGCACACATACAAATGCGAGTATCCACACACACACACACACACACACACACACACACACACACACACACACACACACACACACACACACACACACACACACAGGCTTTTTCTTTCTTGTTCTTTTTCACATATACACTCATACACATAAGATTTTTCTGACTTCCTCTGTTTCAGTCTTTCATGCACAGCAGAGAGGTAGACTGTACCCCAATGACACAAACAAGCGTGTTTGTATACGACACACACACACACACACACACTCACACACACACAGTTTCAATCTGACACCGAAGGAGAGCCCTAGACTCAACTAGCCCACACACATACACGCACACATACAAACACACACACACACACACACACTCTCTCTGATCTGAGAGACAGCCGATTTTTTCGGAGCCACCCCCCTTGGGCTCCCATTCACTGACTCGAGTGACATGTGCGCCATCACATGACCCCCCTCCCCCCCATGCAACTCACGCCCCGTCTACTGTGAGGGAGCAAGACAGCGAGCGAGCGGATTAGACATCTCTGGATGCAGTTAGAGCAGGTCTCTTCAAACTCCCCATGCCCCTTCCCCCCAAAAATACACAAACCTTTCCCTGCTTTTCTCCAGAAAATCTTTTCTTTTTCCACCCTTTCATGTCAAAGTGAGTGCTTCAAAGAGCCAGTAGCGCTCTGTTGGCTTAGAAGACAGCACAGAGTTGGTTTATGCCAAGCTGGGTAATTGTGAGTGTCAGTTTCAGTATTTGATTGAATAATAAGCCTGATGATCTCTTAGCATATTTACACAAATAAAAAAAAAAAACACATCAGTCACATAAAAGTATCTTTTTTCACAAGAGATAAATAGTTAGCAGACAGGCTAAACCAGGGCTGTTGTTGTTTGTTTGTGTGTTTTATTTATTTCTTGAATGGCGTCGCTTGGTGATAAAGCAAATCCCAAATCAGGAAGACAAAGCAGACAGACCCATCAGCGCAAACACCAAAGAAATGCAAAAACAAATATCATAGCCTCCTTCAATCATGATGATGCTTTCTTCTCTTGTTTGTTGCCCAGTTTTGGGCATAGTAATGGATTTGCTGTAAATGAAACCCATCACCAAGGTGTAATAGCCAAGAGAGACTCATGAGTGGTTTTCATCAGAGACGCCATATTAATCATGCTACCCTTGCAATTGTGTGACAACTCCTTCTCTTTTTCTCTTTCTCTTTCACTCTCTCTCCCTCCATCGCTCTCCCCCCCCCCCCTCCTCACCTAATGCAGTGCCTGGCCCCGTGCCCAGTGAGTCCATGAAAGCCACACCGTTCGAAGATCGCATCTTCTTGTACTGGAAGGAGCCACTGGAACCCAACGGAATCATCACGCAGTATGAGGTAATGAGAGAGAGAGAGAGAGAGAGAGATTGGGGGGGGGGGGGGGGGGGGGTGGTTTAGGGAGGCCTGTTGGACAGAGAGTGGTGGGGGGGACAGTCTGTCTTGTGTTGCTGCTCCCCACATGTGGTTTATGTATCTGTGTCTGTCTTGTGTGTTTTTGACGGTTCTCCAACTCTCTGAGATCCACAAGCACAATGTCCAGAGATCAGCAGAAGATGATGCACTGGGCCTAGCCAGTCAGGGGCAGTTAAGACCAAAAGCAGTTACACACGGATAGTGGCCTAAGCACTGCACTGTATTCAGAGTCATGATATATGCTCCAGGTTAAATGCAGAGCCACGGTATTGATTGAGAATTGCAGGACTTTATTTGACTTAAGAGCATTAAGAGAGGGAGCAGCGGTCGTAAAAGACTCTGAACTTTCACTGCAGAGAAAATGTTCTTTCCATACTGTCCATCTGCGAGTATGGGAACTCTGCCCAAAGTCCAGGAAAAGGGGGGGGGGGGCTGTAAGCTAAAACTCACTCCTCTCTGGTGAAGGAAAAAGGCCTCTCTGAAGGCCTCTTTTTCGCAAAACTTCAATATATTCAATTTCATGGATATTAATTGCTCTAAAATCCACTAATAAAACAAAGCATTAATTTGGATTTACATCCAAATTAGTGTGTTATTTCATCCAGTAATACCCCTAGACAGACGTCGCTTTACACCACATTAACGCAATTAATCCTTTCAGTCGGAGCCGTGGAGTCGTGTTATTGTTGAGGCTTGCTCGGAATATTCATGTTCGTATTGGCGATGGTGATTTCCAGTGGCTGAGTCTGTGCTAATTGGGAACAAACGGTGCGTTTGAACTCACCCAGTTTTGCTTGTGGTCTCCCGCCTGAACAGATCAGCTGCAGCGCCATGCGCTCGTTCGACACGTCGGTGCTGATGCGGCCGCCGCTCATCGTGTCGCTGCCCTGGAACACCACCCACCACGTCTTCTCGCAGCTCCACCCTGGGACCACCTACCAGTTCATCACCCGTGCCAGCACCATCAAGGGCTTCGGACCACCAACCACCCTCAATGTCACCACCAACATCTCAGGTAGGGGTTCAGACGTGTCTTCAGGTCCTAACCACACATTTCACACTTGCATGCAATACTGTAGGACGTAGTAGTAGTAGTAGTAGTAGTAGTAGTAGTCTGCTTTCAGGCCCTCAAACACATACACACTTATATCCACTGATACATACTGTACAAGCAAATACACAAATGTTGGTACCTTTAGCCATAGAGAGATAATAAGAAAATAGCCACAGAGACATGTAAGGGATAACTGTCGCTGGGGTGTCCTGTGATAACGGAATTCATGGACGAGGGCGAGAGGCAAAGAACTCCCTGACGCACAGCGTAACAGGACACCTTGAAGGCCGTTATCCTGCTTTTCACCCGGTTGCCACTATAGGCAATAGTCATGCCTTTATAGCATGCAAACAAAACAAGCGTTTCAGTTTAAAAAGAAGCCGACTTGTTCAGTTTGTGGTACAACTTTCTTTGGCCCTAACAGTGATAGCATGGACAGCTTGTTGACAGTTGATTCCATTGTTGCGAAGCCTGCTTCCAGGCTCAACCGTTGTCCTCTTATGGTTGTTATAGTTACCATTCATAAGCATCGATATGGAACGATGATTAAACTTTTTTTTACCAGATCATTCAATCTACTTCATAGGTGTCCCGTTATTCAGAATTAATAGCCACCCCACCAGCCAATCAGAAAAGAGTATTTCTTCTTCGGATGATTAAACAAACATAACACACACACACACACACACACACACACACACACACACACACACACACACACACACACACACACAGAATATCTGACAAGACTGTCAGCAACCTCTCAAGCTTGAAGTCGGATAGGTGCAACAGAGCCATACAGCAGATGCATTCACATACAGCTGTGGTGACTAAGAAACAGAAGTAAGCAGCAAACCTAATGAAAGCATTGGACAAAAAAAAAAAAAAAACACAAAAAACCTGGGAAGTGCTAAAATGAAAAATAATGCATTAATAGCCTCTGCTATGGGCTCGACTCACACTCTCACCCAAACATGATGAAGTGTTGTCATCTCATGCAATTAAGTCTACTGGATGGACCAGAGAGGGGGTGTGGTGGGTGGGGGAGAGCTTTATGAATGGATGGTAAAAATTGTTCGCATCTAACAGATGCTAATGCCGAGTGCGAGTGTCCCGCGCTTGCTATTGTGTGGTGCCGTTAATGGCCCCTTTATGCAGATCTCGCCGTTCCGCGCACATCTGCAGACCATTGCTCAGTCCCTCTCTCCAGCTGCTTTTTAGAGCGGGCATCAGCGGCAGTGGGTAACTGTTTGTGTTGCAGTCATGTCCAAATGACACACACACAAACAACACACACACACACACACACACACACACACACACACACACACACACACACACACACACACACACACACACTCTCAATCTTGGCAGCACTCATCGAGTCCCCGCCACTGCAGCGGATGTATTTGGGATCTATTGAAAACTGTCAGCCGAGGACCTCATCAAGTGATAATGCCAAGCAGAGCACAGGCCGGCATTCAAGGGAATCAAATTAGGCAGGTGAATGGAGATAAAAGCTTCTTGACATATTCCTCCGCGGCTAATGGACGACAGTGGCTTCTGCCGTGGAAGAGTGGGGGACCTGAGTGCTTTCTATTTGTGAGCGCATGCTTTCGGTCTTGAAGAGATGTAAGTATTGTAATTGAAAGCGTAATCAGGGAAAATCATAGTTCATAGCCCCCTTTTCCACCAAAAAAGACGAGCTGGGTCACCCTTAACCGGGAGAAAATTGTGCAAAAGTACTTCAGAAACCTTGTTGTGAATACGAAGAAGCATTCAGCAACCCCAGATGTATAAGGAGGTCAAACCCCAAATGGAACTTTCTTTCAAGGATGTTGTGAACAAGGCTGTGTTGACATGAATTGTTCTTTAATGGCAACTCCTCTGCCTAGTCAGGTCTGATGAATGTTCAACTCCTCGTGTTCTCTCCACACAAATGCTGCAGTAGAGACTGTGGCACAAGCGCTGTGGCAGTGCATCACCCATGCAGATAAATAACATGGAGCTTGAAACTGGAGGAACTTGTCAGTTAAGACAAAAGTGTCTCGTAAATGCATTGAAAGTCATGAGTCTCTCTCTCTCTCTCTCTCTCTCTCTTTCTCTTTCACACCTTCTGCCCTTCTGCAGCTCCTACTCTGCAGGAGTACGACAGTTCCGAGGCCTTCCTGAATGAGACGGCCACCACCATCACCGTCCTCCTCAAGCCTGCGCAGGCCAAGGGTGCTCCTATCAGGTTTGTGATCCCACACTCACTTCAGTCTGGTCAATCTTTCATTCCCATTAAAACAGCAACCCCCCCCCCCCCCCCAAGGCTATTCTCTCTACCTCGACTCTATGCCACTTCATCTAGATAGAAACCATTAGCAGGGATGGTTTTGGTGGACATGATCCTGCTTCACCATCCCCTGCAAAGAATTAACCCGTCACACAGCGGGGGTTGTTGTTGCCCCCCACAAGCAAAACATGTTTGAGCCCCCCACTGTGTGTTCCCACGGCATGATGTTTGAGGTCCGCGAGAGATTAGGACACTAGTCGAGGTCTTGTGTCACCTCAGCTCTTTCCGGTGCCTTCCACCAGCAACACTGTCTGTCTGGCCACCTGCTCCCTCACCGGCTCCGTCCCAGAGCCCCCTCGCAAATAGACGCCTAGCGAATCAGAGGAGGACTCTGCAGGGGACCCGTGGACCATCAGCAGCTGCGATCTCCGTTTGATTGGTCCATTGTCACCCTGCGCCCTGTTCATTTCCGCCTGCCCGTTGAGTGCAGGGCTGGGATATAGAGTGTGTGTGGAGCTGCTCGTCATAAAGGTGGATTTGAAGATAACTCGGCTCTCCGGCTCAGTAAATCAGCCATTATGCGACCCAGCTTGCGCTCCGCACAGGTCGAAAATTGGAAAGGCTGCGATGTTTGGCGGCAGGGGTTGAGGGACAAACAGTGCTGCATACAAACCACCCAATAACTTTTTTCCTTTTGCTTTGTTATCCCCCACCCCTACATTGAGTCCAGCAAAGACTTTCCCTTATGTTGTTTTTAGTGTTATGTTGTTATTGTTGTTTGTGTCAACTCAAGGGCTTATTTGTTTGTGTGGGTTTGGATTGTTTGTTTACATTCCCTAATCATTTAATCAGATATCTTTTCATAAGGCCAGCACTATAGATGTCAGCGTGAGTGAGAATTTGCTCTAGCCAGGATTAGCAAGTGTGTGTGTGTGTGTGTGTGTCTGCAGATTAAAAGATTTGCATGCATCAACAATGTTAAGATGGGTACAATTTTCAATATAATACTGAGACAATGATGGCATATTGGACAGATTGTACTGCGCTATGTACTGTATCTGGATATAGGCTTCAAAATGGAAGCAGGCAGTCTAACTTTGATGGCTTCTGGCACAGAGCGCTGTTTTCCTGGCACGACTACTGATGGCGTCTGATGGATAATCACAGGACAGGTTGGGGTCCCCGCAATTTGGGGCGAGTTAGTTAAGATGCCGTTAGAGCGAGTGAGATATAATGCGCCTCTGGCCATCTGCTCAGGTAATTTGTAACAGTTTGTCATTGACTAGCGCTACACGATGGAGAGGGGAGAGAGGGATGGAGAGAGGAAGAGAAAGAGATCGATGGAGAGAGGGAGGGAGGGAGGGAGGGAGGGAAAGCTATGGAGGAAGAGCGACAAGAAAAGACAAAAAAAAGTCCAGTCCAGACGCTTGCCTCTATCTCAAAGGACAAGGGCAAGTTCCTGAGCCCAGCTGTGGGGTCATTATGGACAGCCGGTCATGTTTCAGCTCCGCGGCCATTCAAGTCAAACTAGAGGTCACGAGAAGGTCAGAGAGGTAAAGGCCAGGGCTACATCTGGAGTGGCCCATTGTTAACGTTAAAGGATAGGGAGACACGAGGCTGAGAGAGCCAGTCGTAGGGAAGAGAGGGTGTCAAGTGAGGGACGGTGTGCAGTGTTCCGGAGGAAGCCCCTGAGCCATGGAGGAATCCGTAATCACAGAGCCCTCACTTCTCACAGCTCCCTGGGCGTGTGACGAGATTTCTTCCACTGTGTTTGCCTCCTTTGTGACCCCCACCCCCAAACCACGTAGTTGTCGCCTTAGCGCCAACGTTTCGTTGCAACGTTTGATAGCTTAGCGGTTTCTGTTCTCACCCCGCAAAAGCCCTAGAGGAGGTGAATTTGGAGACGAGGCACAAAGTGGAAGAAGGAAGTCAAAAAGGGACATACTGAAAGGGGTGTAAAAGTCCCTGCCATGTTTGTGATTCTTAAATAGAAATGAAGTAAGTGTCTGGTTTGGCTCCAATTGGATGTTCATCGGCACTCGTTTAAGAGCCTCTCACCGCTCAGTCAGAAATAATGACTGCTTATTAAGGGCCATGTCATTTTGGAGCAAGGCTGTAGATTAGACATCAGAGTGAAGAAATTGGCTTTTTTCCTGTGTGTGTGTGCTGAGAGAGAGGAGAGTCTGAGAAAACATGGCATACTATGAAGTGCACACATCCAAAACTGTTTCAGCAGGTGCCAAATCAAAAAGGGCATACGATCTTACGATCTTCTTCAGGCATCTTAATGAATAGAAAAGCACTGCCAGTATAAAAGCACAAAATGGCCTGTACAGATAATTAGGACAAGTGATGTGAATCAGGGATATTAGGCTATTAAGCAATTAGCATGAGTACGCCCATTTGAGGGCAGGGCAACACCAACATTGGCATACAAAGTACACCTACAGTCCCGCCTCTGAACACCAATAGACTAGGCATTACAATCAAAAACAAAGACAACAAATGTATACAAATGCAAAGTAAATACAAAGACAAAAAGAAGTCAAAATCTAGATTAAGGCCCTTGGGTGATAAGGTGTTGATCATGCCGCTCCTGTGTTTATGGGTCGGTTGTGTGTGTGTGCGTGTGTGTGTGTATTCACATTCACCCACAGGTGGGTGAATGAATGTTGGGTGACGTAGTCTTGGGCGACAGCATTTATCCTCTTTTGATTTTACCCCCCCCCCCCCCCCCCCCCACCACTCCCCCACAGTGCTTATCAGATCGTGGTGGAGGAGCTCAACCCTCACCGTTCGCGGCGTGAGGCCAGCTCCACCGACTGCTACCAGGTGCCTGTCTCCTACCAAAGCGCCTCCAGCGGCGGACTACCGTACTACTTTGCTGCCGAGCTGCCACCCACCAAGCTGGTGGAACCCATGGGTTTCACGGTTGGGGACAACAAGACCTACCGCGGCTTCTGGAACCCTCCGCTGGCGCCCAGGAAGAACTACAACATCTACTTCCAGGCGGTCAGCAGCGTGGAGAAGGTAGACACTGCTTAAAGCTTCGGTCAGGCTTTGCTCTGGCCCCAGCTGAAGCTCTCTGTGGGGATCTTTTTTTTTTTTTTTTTTTTTTTTCGTTTTTGAGAATAGAGTTAGAGGCTGTAGACATGCAAACCTTTTACACGCTATGTGTTATAACAGTGTTAATGAATTACATTTGTTTTGTTTTTGCCGGTGTGCTAATCTGTTTGCGTCTGTTCTGTCTGCAGGAAACCAAAACTCAGTGTCTGCGATTGGCAACAAAAGGTGAGAAAGTGCTGTTTTTATTTATGAATATCTGTATTGTTTGTTTGTCAGTTTTCTTAGTCAGGTGGTTAAACTGAAGAAAGAAGAAGATAAAAACTGAGCATATTTTCCCATGCTTGTGCACCTGATGTAATGACACCTGCCACAGATATGCACGTACCCCCACAGTGACTTTGTCATACACAAGTTTTAATATTGCCTCTATTTCTGTTGTGTTCTCTTTCTTGTGCTCTCTCTCTCTCTCTCTCTCTCTCTCTCTCTCTCTCTCTCTCTCTCTCTCTCCTCTCTCTCTCTCTCTCTCCCTGTTTATGTCTCGTTCACTCCTACTCTGTCCCCTGATGGAGCCCTCTTTAATGCCCATGCCTCTTAATTTCCTGTCACTCAGCCAAAAGAGCGCTGCCGGAGAGGCGGATTCGGGGCTTCGGCGGAATTAGCGAAAGCTTATTTGTGATATTTGCGCTTGTAAAGCACCTTGTTCTGCTGAACAGCTTGGGTCTATGGAAATGAGGGGCAGGACGTGGAGAGGCAAGCCAGTTGTGGGGATTTCAGAAAGAGAGCTTTACGCTCTGGATGGCTAAAGCCACGCTGCTAGGTTTTTAACTGATTAAGGAGGAGTGGTCAGCCAAGTCCCACAGTGCTGGGTTACCCATGACTCAGAGAGAGAGAGAATGCAAGGCAGGGATTGGTTAGATGAGTTTCACTGCGTCGTAATAATCTTACGCAATCCAGCAGTAAGTTCTTTGAAGTGAAAATGTGACACCATACATTATTCCGCCATGTTGAATCATTTTAGCACTTTATTCATCTTTCCATGTACCTAGTGTGTTTTATGTATTTTATAGACAATATTTCACATATTTGAAGTGCTGTATGTATTCATTAGATAAAGCAGGCCAGCCTATAAAAACTAGTACTGGCAGTGATCAAGAACTCATGTTATTTCCTTATAATCCTTATTGGAGTAAGTCTCACTTAGCAATCAAAACACGCTTTGCCTCAGTGACCAATTTAATCTGCACTCAGTGAGGTATGATATCATGATAATATGTATGTAGAGTCTACTCTTTTTATTTTTAATGGTGGTCGTTGTGTGAGCCCACACACATAACAATAATAGCCTTATGGACGGATTAATCTGTAGACGATGATCTCTTAGTTTTCTGCTCAGCCTTAGTCTTAATGGCCCGACTGTTATTACAACCTGCATTTGTTCCAGTCTGCATGTGCTGTTTTTGTTGTGCTTAATTGCTCATTTAACCCCATTCTTATCCCATTGATGGTGTCAGTCTATAATACTGTTTTTGGGATGGGGCGAAATAATGGCAGAATCATTTTAATTCTCTATTATCTGTCCAAATGCACTTAAAGTGTGCAGTTGTGCCACAAAAAGCTTAGAAAGTGGCAGGGGCCTGTGGCAGGATTATCAGACAGGGAAATGGCTATACAACCCTTCTGTAATCCCTAGACAGCTTAACATTGAAGAACCTTTTTTTCAGACAAGTTTTGCTGTTTTGGCCTCAAATATTTTCACTTAGAGACTGTTGGTGGCTTTTCAAAAGGCCCTGGTCTCAGCAAAACACTGCACAAACAGCATATGGTCACAGCAAACATTAACACGGTTAAACTATCCATAATCCAAACGCAATTATATATGTGCTTGGATGTTGTATGTGTATATCTGTAAACATTTATACAGTATATGTTGAGTTTATTGCAGTCTGTATGGCTTTTTCACATTGCATAATGTTAAAAGCCACTCTAAAGAGTCAAAGCAAAAAACAAAAACCTTTTTCTGGATCTGAGGATGTTTGCTTTCTCTCAAATCAGGCTCCATCTTTTCAGGGCTCAGCTTGTCTCCCTGTACAGAGCTTGTGTAAGGCTGTGTAACTTGGCTGCACACTGATCTATTATACAGGAAATCAATTTTATGGTCAGAATAGCAAACCAACTCTTGCCCCAGATGTGACACATGTCTGGCCCAAACCGAGACTCATGTCTTATTAGAGCTTCAAGCTCATACAACATGGATGTTGTGTACATAAATTATGTGTCTCATAAAAAAGGTAAGTGAATCTCGACCGCACCTTCGACCTACAGGGCCTCCTGTTTGAGTGATTTGATTGGGGTCCGTCGAGAGGCCCTCTTGTTGTTTTCTCCATCTTCCTTATGCCATCCAGCTGCCAGCACCCGTGCTAATCAGACAAGAGAGACAAATTTGTTTCTGCTGTTTTTTTGTCATCAATTTGTTTCCATTTGGAGTGCAGCTCGATGGGAAGCAGACGTCCCTAAAAAAAAATAAAAAAATAAAGATGACATAGGCGCAGTCCAAGGAGAATTTGATATGATCTGTGTCACATTCACTTAGGGCCGAGCCAAACAGATTTTCATTTTAAGCAGGGATTTTTTTTTTTAATCTCAAATGGATGTAATCCAATTTCATTTGAATTCCTTCCAGTCTCCTTTTTATGAATGTATCCCATGAGAACTGACAGAAACATAAGTATTCGCACAAGCGAACGGTGGATTATGTCTTGAGTAATACCTCTGGAAAAAGAAATGTTCGAAACAAGGCTGGGCCTTTCCCAAATTGATTTAATAACCTTTTTAACTGGGGTGTCAGAACCCATTGTGCGAGAGACCCTAAGGCTTGGAGGTTGTAGGGGGGTTTCAGTTCAAACAGTTTAATTAGCTGGCTATCGTAACACCCCCAATTATCACCACTTTTGTTCAGAAATTCTAAAACAACGATGTTTTTTAACACTTCAAAATAACATTTACTAAATGAACCTTACATCTTTCAGTAGCCATAGATGTGTAGATTTGAACTAAATCTGGTTTGGTTCTTAACGGGAGCATTTACTGCTTGAAATATCCGATTTTGTTTACCACGCTCTGAGTTATAGTGCTGGCCTGATGGGTCGCCTATTTACACCGTTTCAACGGCACATGAACGGTTAGACCGAGAATTCTCGTCATGAAATTAAAATTCCACTGGAGCTCCAAGCGGTTGTGTACACGCAGCCTTACAACACTGTTTACAGCTCTTCGAGTCACGGTAAAAAGTCATTTTTGGGACATAGCTAATGTAGATACACCTATGGTGTGGGTGCTTGCGTTTCTTTAGTTGTCCGCTGTCTTGGTTTGTATAGAAATGGATATTAAGTGACACATACACGCAAGACGGTGGAAATACGGGACCGACGGTAATAGGGGGAGTTCCGATAGCTAGCTAGAAGCTGGCGGAGTTTGTGTAATTTCCTGAAGTGGAAAGAGATTTTGTTCAGGCCTTAATAGATATCCTTTGTTTGAAAATAAATCGTTTCTATTCTTTCCTCTTAATTCCATGTGTTGCAACTCTCACTGGTAATTTTGTTTGACTTATCCAGCAAACTATTAAAAATTCACGGCTGTAACAAAATACTGCAACTCTCGCTTGCCCTCGAACTAGTCCATCTTCCTGTTTCCGCCTTGTCACGCTCGTCTGAAAAAAAATGAGTGGTGCGCTACCTCGCGCTACCTGGCTAAAATCCTTGCGTGCCAGCAAGATCTACGTCATTTTGACGTCACGTTGTCGCGCTACCGGTCGGATGCGTCGAGTATGTAGAAGCCTTCAGTCCAGTGGCGGAGCTAGACTTTTACCCTTGGGGTGGCCAGAGGGTGGCCAAAGCTATTTCAGGGGGTCCACAGACTACAACAATGAATGTTCAAGAAACACAATCAATTGCAATCAAAATCTGTAAATGTTGAAATGTTTTCATGAAGTACATCTTAAGCACACAGGAGATTTGTGTATAAAATCTACAGTTTATTAACAATGTTAATACAAAACGTACAATATGTAAATAAATAATAATAATAAAAAACAAATTCAAAACAATTTGACCTCATTTTGACATGAACTGATATGACATGATTTTTTAACCATGACCAGAGGAACAGTCTGATTACCAAACTAAACTTGTAGAACAGTGTAGGCCCTAGTCATGACAGTAATTAAGTCCCAGATGTGATTCTTTTCAGGATTCTGTCACATAGTGTTTGCTTCTTAAATTGTGCACTTCAACTTAGAAAGACAGACACACACACACACACACACAAAGCTGGGCACACTAGGAAGAATCACTAAATGAACCATACTCTCACACCTAGGAGAAAGCCATGGGCCCCAACTCAAGATGCAGTGTGAAAAAAAGACACCCACATAGCACCCCAAAACTAACACAGAAACACACACAGACAGACAGACAGACACTCACACAGCACCCCAAAACTAACAAAGACACAAGTGATTACTTTCTCCTCACTGAGTCAGAAGTGTAGACCACTTGTCAGTCCAACGGCAATCTGAGCAGAGAAAGAGACAAAGAAATCAGAGCATTGTTCAAGGTACTTTCCAAATTCCAGCAAAGCCAAAATAGCTTAAGTACAAGTGTGAGAACTTCACAATTTCCAAATATCAGGTCCAATGAAAGCTGATATGGTTGCCTGTCAGATCTGGTTGGAATTTAGAACTTGGTTTGGGAGGAAAACACCCCTGTTCTCTGCTGTACTATTTTATGCACGGATATAAGTTTAATGACATATTAAATGCTTTCATTTTTGAGATACTTCATCAGTTACAGTTTTGTAAATGTATGTATGTAAATAAATAATAATAATAATAAAAAAAACATAATTTCTAAACAATCTGACCCCATTTCGACATGAACTGACATGACATGAAGTAGTGCAGTTTGTTTTAACCATGACCAGAGGAACAATCTGATTACCAAACTAAACTTGTAGAACAGTGTGTAGGGCCTAGTCATGGCAGTAATTAAGTGACAAACTATCACAAGTTCAGAAGAGGTTGGCTGCAAAGATTATGCAGACTGTTATGATTAAATGACACAAGCGCACGCATTATCAGAATCATATGCCAGACGCTTTAGGCCAGCGATCCTCACTATTTTTTTCACAAGAGCCACATTGGCAGTGCAAGATCAAAAGGAGAGCCACTTTTATGACAACATACTAAGTCACCTTTGCAAATGTGCATTTCTACATATAAATTGGACATCCCACAAAAAAGAAATAACACAGCCATACATTTTCATTTAAGACCAGATTTACTTTAACACTGGGATGAGAGGAAGCTGACATGCATGTCCTTGACTTTCTTCATGTTGTATTTGTAGTATTAGTAGTAGCAGGTTTAACAATACCCCCTTTAGGAAACACCATTAAGGCTTAATAACTTCCTTTCACCTTCATTATTCAGGTGAAGGGAGAAGTATAATTCAGATCTTTGCGTTTTTGTAGTGCAGTATTGTATGTTTATGAAGCACATTTGAAAAAATGCATTGGCTGTGTTGCCACATAGCCTACAGTGGGTCCCATTTAGAAGTGGCCACTTCATCCGCACTTTCAGTGATTAACGCAGCTGCGTTAAATGTATTAGGCTACAACTTATCGCCACGAAGTGGCAGTTTAAGTCCGCTGTAGCATTGCCAGTAAACGGCAGCGGATTGCATTCAAAGGCGTTGCAAGTGGCAGTGAGATACTGTAAGCAGAACGAAACTAAAGATCACCTCGTTGAAGTCATACAGTAGACTAGTCTGTCTGTTCTTTGGTCTTGGATTTTGAGAAAGAAGTTTCTAAATAGATGCGACTCATACTCCTTATAGTGCGGAAAACACGGTATGTATATGACTATGCTACATAACAATCTGATGTGAAATGCAAGTTGGCTGATACTAACAGTTAGCTGCTACAGGCGACATGAGATGTAGCTAGGCTACTAACGTAATGTTAACGTTACCTTGATAGGCTACTCGTGGCTTGTAGGGGAACATATCACAGAAAAATTAAACTACAGAAAACGTTCTCCTAACTTAACATAAAAGTGACTTGAAACAATGATTATTTACAAAAGAAAACTTACCTTAGAACGTGTATTTCACTGTCCGTCAAGTAGGCTGCTGCTGTCCTGTGCAAAACATCCACCCTGTCGCAATATTCTCTGTAAGCGTTTGACTCTCTTCTTCTCCTTCTCTGTATAATGCTTGCTGGTGGACAGTGTGAATGACAACTCTTTGTAATACATAGCGCCAGCTACTGCACAGGAGGGATATAGCAGTCAACCGATTACAAAATGCAACAGGCTCTTTTCAACAAGACGTGCGGTGCCGGTGCCGTGATATGTCAATCATCTGGGGTGGCACCTGGGGGGTCCAATCAGATTTCAGAGGGGTCCAGTGCCCCCCGGCCACCCCTTTGGCTCCGCCCCTGCTTCAGTCCGCGGCGCTCTGCCGTTCTGACGAGCCCATTGTCCTGCTCGCTGAAGCTGCTGCTTTAGCTCAGCTGTTGCTCTTGTATCAAACGCACGAGTAAATCATTGTCTGCTGCTTCGGCTCAGCAATAAATTATGCTTGCCTTTGCTTTGAGAGATAACGGAGAGAGAGCGGAGAAGAAGATGGATAGATTGGTTACTGACTCTGGGCTTTTTTTCATCCGTTATCTATTCTCACTCCCTCTCTCTCTCTCTCTCTCTCTCTCTGTCTCTCTCTTTCTCTCTCTCTCTCTTTCTCTCTCTCTCTCTCTCTCTCTTTCTGTCTATCCTTTGTGAATCCCCATTTCTTTTTAGTTTTCTCCCTTTTTGGTTTCTTCTTTTGTAATCTCTCTGTCTAGCTGTCTTGCACTCTCATCCTTGCTCTCTTTTACTCCCTCATTCCCCCCTTTTCTTTCACTCTTCCTTCCCTGTCTCTCTCTTTCTATCTCATTATCTCTCTCGTTTCCTTCTCTGTGTCTCTCCCTCCCACACACTGTCTTCAAAATTTCCCATAAAAAAACGTTCAGCTTGCCTTCACCTAGCCTCAGTGGATGCCCTCACTGGAAAAAATAAATAAAAATCTACCAACGTTCTACCTGGCCTGCATGTGGGAAGCAAATCACTTTATGATTGAGTGCCTTAAAGGGTGGCTGGACCTGGCTACATCAAAGTCAAGGTGCAGGGGGGGGGATTCTTCTTTTTTTATTAAATGCTCAATAGATATAATATATGCATTCCTCCCATAGGAAGTTTGTCTACATCTGACATTAGTTGTAGTGCATTTTACTTTAGGCCTTGTTTTGTGGATTTCTAGACAGGTCACACTGTACTAGGAGAGAAAAGAGCTTATTCAAGAGCTTATATCATCTTGGAATTTGCTCACAAATTGTTATTACATATTGTGTTAGTGTACTTTTTCGTAATGCATTTAGTTGTATTGATTGATGACTGCATTCTCAGCATTCAGCGCGCACACATGTTGGAAATCGGTTACACATGGCTGGCGTCTGTCTGCCTCTCCAAGATAAATAATAATCGACACCGAGGCCCTGACCTGGTTTCTCTTGTCCGGCATGAATTTTGAGCACGTTCTGGCTTGACTCACGAGGGAAGCGTTGTTCGACCCTTTGTCTTCACCCTCACCATTCTAGTCACAGCTGAACTAGTCAGGAGAATGAAGTAAATTAGCTCCAGGAGAAGATGTGGGGTTGCAGGAGAACATGGAAGACAGACCCTATTACGTACAATAACCTGGAGAGCCTTTCAGTGAGGAGAGAGTAGGAGTAGGAGGAGGAGGAGGAGTACATTAAGAGGTCAGTGCAAATGCAGTCTGCTCTCGCCCTTGTGCCCCCAGGGTGTGTGTGTGTGTGTGTGTGTGTGTGTGATGGGGAGGGGGCGTTGGATGAAGAAAGGAGTTGGCTGGCCACGCTCAAGTCACAGTTGGCGTGTAGTTGCTGCTGCTGCTGTTGTTGTTGTCCCCCCCCCCCCCTGCACTGTGAGGGGAAAAGTAGGTTATTTTATAGAGAGGAGTAATAGGTTGGGGGGGGGGGGTTATTGCGGAAGATGGCATGAGGAGAAGGGACTGGGGCACAGTGGGGGGGGGGGTCAGCCCAGTGTCTGTTGGCCCACAGGGGCCTCTGCTGTGGCCACTCCAGTATTATAAACGTCCATGTGATTGTCGATGCAGGCCTTTTTTTATTGGTCGCAGAGAGCAGGCAACACATACAGCAAATTCTCCATTTCAGCATATCGGTCCATGGACTGTATATGGGGCCTCAGTAATGATTGCCTTTTTTTATGAGATAAGAGCATTTGGGATCTTATCCAGGAACAATGTGATCCACAATGTGACCTCCACTACGTGGACCAATTCCAGCGACTGGTTGGTCAGGCACATATATAGAAAATATGAAATCATTATTATTATGAGCATGTTTATGGCAGTATAGATATTAGATATTCTATACGATACGTGTATGCTGAGCCATTTTTTTAATGTAATGGCTTTTTCCTAAGGAAGAATATATGCATACTTTGGCTTTCCCATTGTGGTCACCTTTTAAGCTGCATATCATCAGTGTCCCTGAGAGTGTTATAGCACTCTTGTGTAATATGTCTGAGATGGTTTAGCCTGTTCTTCACCCCATGTCCATGTGTGTGTGTGTGTGTTTGTTTGTTTGTTTGTTTGTTTATTTATTTATTTACTTTTTTGTTGTCGTTGTAATGCATTTCCTTCTGCATGGAGGAGCGTGTGTGAATTCAGTGGAATATTCGCAGTGGTTCATGTTTGTGGTAGACAAGGTGGTGTGAATAGTGGGCATTGAGGACACTTGAATGGTCTATGCATAAGAGCACTGCATTATTTTTCCCTTCATTGTAATGCCTCTCGTTGTGTAAAGCTGAACCAAAGTTGAACCAAAGTGAGTGTTATGTTTTTATCATTTAAGTGTTGCGTAACTGGACGTGTCTGGTCACACCAGGGTGAAATGACACAATATTATAATGTGTCCTTTATAAGGTCTTCTAAGTGTGGCTCCTGTAGGTCAACTGTCGGTAGATACTGCAGTTCAAATAAAGCATAGCCAGTGCTAAAATGTCACTGGTTCAATTCTCAAGTTGAACCGTCAGGAACAAAGAGTAATTTCCAACTTTCATTCGCTGTTCTGAATATAAAGAGAAAGAAAAAAAACTGCTAAATATTATGAACTGTTTAAGAGTCACCTTTTTCTTTATGTTTGGCCATCAGGAGCCACGGAAGAGCCAGAGGTGATCCCCGACCCGGCCAAGCAGACGGACCGGGTGGTGAAGATCGCTGGCATCAGTGCTGGGGTGCTGGTCTTCATCCTGCTGGTCCTGGTGGCAATTCTGCTGGTCAAGAAGAGGTAAGTGTTAGCGCTGGTCTTTGGCGTCACTGGCGCGTGGTGATTGATTGGAGTTCTGTGCCATAGTTAACCATGATTGTGGTGGTTGTTGTTGTTGTTGTTGTTGTAGTTGTTGTTGTTGTTGGTTGTTGTTGCTCTTTCACCACCCACTGCAGGCATACAGGCATTCCACACAAACCCATGCACATCCCCCTCACCATCCCTCCATCACGGCTAGGGACTAGCAGGGGTGGTCAGAGGGAGTAGAGGAGGCCTGCTGGAGGAGAAGGGGGTTGAAGAGTTCTCCAGGCAGTCTTGACTGCACTGGTGCTTGCAGTAGGCAGGTTGAAGTGGGGATGATATGGATAATCCAACAAATGGATGGATAAGCCAACAAATACACACACACACACACACACACACACACACACACACACACACACACACACATACACGCACACACTCTTCCTATGAGCAATACTCTATCAATCATACTTTGAACACTGCATTCACACACACACACACACACACACACACACACACACAGGTCAATGGCACAGAGATGGAAGAATTGGAAGCGAGCGTCTCACCTGCATAAGATCAGAACTCTCAGAAGAATCCCTCTATTCTTCCCTCTCAGACACATCACCACCTCCTCCTCCTCCTCCTCTTTTTTAACTTAGTTCAACCTCTCCATCAAACCCTCTGGTCATAGCTCTGTGTCCATGGAGACTTCAATGTGGAGAGGAAGGAAAATCTTAAGGCAGAAAGCTGTTATACCTGTTCTGTATGGTCCCATGTCATGTAACATAGTGGTTTGTTTTGTAATAGTTTTTTTTATTATTATTAGCTGGTGGAAATGTTTCCCAAGCACCATTTTTAGGTGAAGTTTAAATTTTTGAGGTCCAAAGTGGCAAGAAGGGTAATGTAGTTGTTTTATCCTATGTAGTTAGTAATGTTATCATTCAAATCATCCATCCACAAACTTAAACATGTTTTGATTTCAGTTAGGTTTAGTTTGGATTTGAGGAGGTTCAAAAGACCAGTAAACTTTTGTTACCCAAGTCATTACAGTGGCTCAACGAAATGAGTTGCCGTTTTTAAGTGGCCTTTCCTGGCCACCGATTTGGTACTGAGTGGAATCTTCTTCTCATTCCTCCATTTTATCATAGCATTCTTCCAGAAGCACAGCACCCTCTCTCAGCCATTCTCAAAAAAAAAAAACACAGAAAAAAAATCATCCCCCATCACTGCAGCAGTTCATTTTGATCTAGTCATTTGCCTGAGAAGATTATAATCTGTGTGCATCTATGCTCCTCTCTCAGTTACCACAGTGGCATGGAAGTCCGATAATAGAACCGCATGTGTGTGTGTGTTTATATGTTCATTGGCCAAGTCCTGGGCTCATGTAAACATGTCCATATTTGTGTGTACGTGAGAGAGAGAGGAATAGCTTATTGATTCCTCTTCCCGTTGCACTGCTCCGATGTGGCATTCCCGTAATGAACATGGAGAAAAGGTGAGCTGTTCTCCAACCTGATGAATGTTTTGGGAGCGCCAACGCGGTCTGAGCATTTTCTCCGGGGAGGAATTAAAATTGCACTGGAGGAGGAAGAAATCAATTGCCCCCCCCCCCCCCCCCCCCCACACATAGGTTCACATTCAGATTGTTTTTTCTCTGTCAGTTTGTTTGTTGGATTTGCTTGAACAACTGAAGTGTCTCTGTAAATAAATAAATAAGACACAGGTCCTGTGGCACGCTCTTTGCTCAAGTAATGGCTCCATCCAGTGGCCAAGAGCTGTAATTGCAATGTAGACTAACTTCACTGTCTGGCTGGAGAAAATCTATAGTGTCTTATTTCTCCTGGATATCAATGATATTTAACACCCCAAAGTGAGCTGGGATTTAATTACAGCCAATGACAATGATCTCATCATCACATTTGCGGTTGAGTTTTCACTCATACATCTCCACACCCCGACAACAAAAGCAAACCACTACTTCATCGTTCAGTGTTTGTTTGAGAAGCATGGTGCACTGCTCACAGTGTTGTGTGCTCTATCTGATTAAGCGCCTCGGCATTAGAGAAGCATTAGGGCCCATTTGCGAGTGTGCTTCCTTTGTGAGGGTTCCAGCCCCCAGCCCCCATCCCCCCCGACTCCCCACCTAGTCGCCCGCCCCTGTCTTGTCGGCAGCATCTATGAAAACAGAGGGGCGAGTCAGACAGCCACGGGGACTGCCGGTGAGGAAGCGTCCCAAATGAATGTTAATGGCCATCGCGGGCCTTGTGCCTCGCACAATGTTCTGCCAATTAGGAGATCATTTAAAAAGCCGCTCCGCTCATTTGGAGCCAACTGCTCGCTCGCTGTCTCGTCTTTCTCACTCACTCACTTGTTCTCTCTTTCTCTCTCTCTCCCTCTCTCTGTTCACCTCAGTCTCATAACACATCACATTGTCTCTTCCTTTCTCTCTATCTTTCTCTTTCTCTCTCGCTCGTTCTCTCTCTCTCCCTCTCTCTGTTCACCTCAGTCTCATAACACATCACATTGTCTCTTCCTCTCTCTATCTTTCTTTCTGTCTCGCTCGTTCTCTCTATCCCTCTCTCTGTTCACCTCAGTTTCATAACACATCACATAGTCTTTTCCTCTTTCTCTTTCTCTCTCTTCTCTTTCTCAGACTCCACCCCCCAGTGTCTTCACTGTCACCCCTTACTTTGCTCTCTCTCTCTCTCTCTCTCTCTCTCTCTCTCTCTCTCTCTCTCTCTCTCTCTCTCTCTCTCCCTCCTGTTGTTCTTTTTTCTCTTTTCTCATTACTCTTCTCCAGACTTACTCACACTCTCTCTCTCTCTCTCTCTCTCTCTCTCTCTCTCTCTCTCTCTCTCTCTCGCTTTCTTCTTTCTCAGACTCTACCCCCCCCCCCAGTGTCTTCACTGTCACCTCTTACTTTGCTCTCTTACTCTCTCTCTCTCTCTCCCTCCTGTTGTACTTTTTTCTCTTTTCTCATCACTCTTCTCCAGACTTACCCTCTCTCTCTATCTCTCTCTCTCTCTCTCTCTCTCTCTTTCTTTTCTCTCTCTCTCTCTCTCTGCTTAAAGTGTGGCATGGGCTCCCTGTGTGCAGTGTTATTGAGTCGTTATGATTATGTGTGTGGTGGGGGTGTTTTGTAACCCATATGACTTGCTTATCACTTCTTGCTCAAACACATCATGTCTGAGCCACCCCATCAAGGCCACGTGGCAGCGCTCGGCAGCCATTAGAGTGAACTTGCACCAGGAGAAATGCACGACCCCTCTTTCATGTGGCTCCTAAGTAGTGATGTGATGCGAGTGTGTGTTTTAGGTTGGCCTTTGAGAAAGGTATGGGGTCTTGCTGCTTACAGTGCTCGTTAGAGTGTAATGGCATCATGTGCTCTTTAGTTTTTAGTTCTTGTTTTATTTTTTTATTTTTCTGGATAGTCTCCTGGTTTGTAATTTCAGACGGAGGGGAAGGGTGTCATTTTGAGCCGCGGGGGACATTTGAGCTCTAATGAGGCGTAATCCACTAATCCTGTTGGAATGGATTAGAACAACTGATGGTTATTGAATTCTCAATACCATTAGTGTGTGTGTGTGTGTGTGTGTGTGTGTGTGTGTGTCTGTCTGCTGGGGTAGGGAGAGGGGTAAGTGAAATGTAAGTCAAGTTGAGCTGAATAGTTCAAGTCAGCAGATAAACCCAGGGGCTATGCTTCAGTTCACTTCATTGTATCATGATGGGTTAGACCACAATGGTTGCCCTAATATGCGCCTTCTAGGCGTAATGGGTTCGGTAAAAGGGGCAATGCATAGATTGCATGTTTTTAATTTTTTTTTTTTTTTAAATGGAAGGAAATAAGACTTTATTCTGGAGCCTTGCCAGGTTCTGCTTTAAATTGGTTTCTGACAGCTTAGTGAAATACCCTCATTACGTTTTGTTGTGTGAAATGTATGATTCCTCTTAGTAGAAATCTTTAAAGCCATTTGCCATATTTCCCTCTGCCTTAAATCAATACATGTTTAAGATCAGGATAATAGCATTTGAGCAACATCTGAGAGCGGTGGGAAATGTGGAAACATTTTCATTTGCTTTTGTTGTGTTAAATCTTTCTACAGTATGTTCTGTTGAATATGCATACACACCTTGCCATTGTTAAAGTGGGTGGATATAAAACATGTGAAAAGACAAATGCTGACAACGAGGTTCGTTCCACCGGGATGACCTAAGGGGACATCTCCTGTTTGAGATTGTACAAATATTCTGAACAAAAATCAGATACTGCATCTTTAAAATGGTGGTTTATGACATTGTTTGTTTTGCAGGTAGTAGATGTCTTATGATTTGATTTGCAACATCTTTTGTTTCAGCTATGTTGATACATACTCCACTTACCAATATAGTTTATACGTTCATCTTGCACACATATTATGTTCTCTTTACGCAACACGTCACTGGTTTGAGCTCTATAAGATGCAATAGGCAGTGCATGGTGACATAATTAGCCACGATTCTCAATCAACGGACAGATGCATGCATTAATTTCATTTTATTCAGCATAATTTTGCAAAGAGGATCTCCAAAAGAAACCGCATGCTGAACAAAATATTAATAATCAAAGCGATAAGATTAATATAGCACACAATGCATGGGAAATGGAATGCCATACAAAAAAAAAAAAAAACCATCAAGAAAGACATTTGTTTGACTGGCACACCTTCTTTCTGCTTCTTATTTGATTACAACTGATTCCTACTTTGCATTCATCAGTATTTCTTTATCTTGCTGTCTCTGATTTGCTTGCCAGGAGGAGCTACTATTCTTATTCATACTATCTGTAAGTAAAAAAACAATGAAAGAAAAAAAAAAACAACTTAAAAAATCTAAACAGACAAATGAGGGGTTTTGCACCTGTCTTTGGTTTAGTTCTGTAGTGTTTTAAAGATGCAGTATCCTTTTTTCAAGTGAAAACGCACAGTGCTCAGACACTCTGACCTAATTGCATTGCCATTGACCAGCTCCCAACACTCTTGCTTATTCCAAGTCATCATAACCAAAGCGGTGTGATTTGAAAAAAGAATGCTGCACTTGTGTCTTGTGTTTTCTTTTCTCTCCTTTTTCTTTTTTTTTTTTTTTTGTTTGTTTATTGTGTTGCATGTGGGTGGGTGGGTGTGTGTGTGTGTGTGTGTGTGTGTCGGTGTGTCAGTTGCTCACATTCTTTCCATCCATTTTTCCATTCACTGAAGCTGCACAGGCCACCCACTGGTTCTTGGAGGGTTAATTGTGTGCCACCAGGCCACGCAATTGAACTGTTTATTTCCTTCCCTATTACTTCCTGATGGCCTCTGTGATTTTACTGGCATTAGGTGAAGTGGGTAGTGTACAACAGGTGTTCGCTCTTTCTCTCTCTCATTCACTCTTTTTCTCTCTCATCCCCCACACACACACACACACACACCCCTCTCTCTCTCTCTCTCTTTCTCTCTCTCTCTCTCTCTCCTCCTCCCTGAAAGAGTTGCCAACCATCTCCCCAACGTGTTGATCTGTTGATCTGATAAGCACTGCCGGTCATGCTGAGGCAGCGGCGACCAGTGTTACCTCATTGGAGGTGTTTGGGAGGCGCCTGCCGTGATCAGTGGAAACACTGAGGGGGTGCTCAAGGGGAAGGTGTGTGTGTGTGTGTGTGTGTATGGTGGGGGCTGAACCACAACCCTGTGTGTGTGTCCGCACGCACACACTCTCCGCTCAGTTCCTCGTCTCTTTCCATCTTTGTGTTCACCACCCTCATGTACAGTAACATCTCACTTCATGAGGCACCATTCCCGCCATTAGGGTCGCGCCACACAGTCACTTCAAGAGGCTGGAAGGAGGGGGTGAGATGATGATATTCAGAAATAAGCTCAGGTGTCCCACTTATCTCAATAGAGGCCAACCCCAGGGCACATGTGGCCCAGATCCGCTCCAACGGCGGCTGCCATCTGGTGCAGGAGGTAGTAAGGATTTTATGGGCTTTTGGTCAGAGGAACATTGTCCTCTCTATCTGCTGCTGGGAAATGTAGTCGTTTGGGAGGGCAGAAAAAGACGAAGTTAGAACTGGTATGCCCAGTGTGAAACAGGGACAATTATTCTTGAATTATGTTATCTTCTTTTTTTCTATTGGAAATGCAGGGCACCGTAAGAGGAATTTCACAATAATTACTTTTAGATGTGGTGTCGCGTCAGTCCTAACAATGGGGTGCAGGAACCACGCTGTTTCCCGGGAGTTGGTTATTGCGAGATACAGTTCGGAGCCCAAATAATTCTTTAGTTGTTTCTTTTGTGTAACGAATTCAGCCTTGCATGCCTATTTGTGTGTCATTTAAACAAGGTGATCGGCGGAAATAGCTTATATTCAGAAGATAATTGTCTTTGCGAGAGGAAGGCATAAAATGACACAATTTGGACCTATCCTTCTGTTTCCCTTATCATGGGACGACTCGTTCCCTGGGTGCATTTTGGTCTTCGCTTCTGCCAGCTCTGACTTTGGCTGTGGACTGGGCCAAACAGGCATGACTGAAGCACGTTGTAAATCAACTGCAGCCAAGAGCCTCCCGGAGTCCCAGTGCTGAACATGGTCTCTAAAGGATAGACGCTAGACTGGAGCTGACACATTGTCAGTAAACATGTCATAAATGTGATTTGTGTGCAATGGAAAGAGAGAAGGACACTGATCGTTTTCAGTCTCGTGGCTGAAAGTGACATTAAAATGCATTTTTGTAAAGTTTCGGGAGAAGGATGGCAAACTCTTTTTGGGACAAGGTTTCGATAGGGGAAAGGGGGCTCTAAAATTGTCAAATTTAAGGTATTAAATTCTCAGGAAACTTTAAATCCTGAGTCAACGATAGTCCTATAGATGTATGTAAATTCCTTAGGATCATTTGTTGTGACGGAAATAAACTTTCCTTCGGGGTCACGCCTCTTCTCTTTCCTCTTTGACTGTTTGTTCAGAATTGGTATCGGTGGTGTTCCTTTGTTTGTCCTTTATTTCCTGGTTCTTAATGGCACTGTGAATTAGCATCTTTTAAAGCTCACCGTCTAATCCGACAGGAAACTTGCCAAGAAGCGCAAAGACGCCATCGGAAGCACGCGGCAGGAGATGACCCACATGGTCAATGCCATGGACCGGAGCTACGCTGACCAAAGCACCATGCACGCCGAGGACCCCATGTCGGTCACATTCATGGACTCGCACAACTTCAGCAACAGGTGTAAGTAGCCCGACTCCGACTCCTGCTCGGCCGACACCGGACACCTGATATGTGTGGGAAGTAGTGCCCAGGATGGGGCCCCTGAGACTCTTACAGTGGGAAAAAGTCAACAACAAACACGTTAGGAGAGGTCAGCTGGGAAGTAGCCCTCAGAGAGGGCTTCAGTTGCCTTTCAAAGGCATCGTCTCTTTGTCGTAAAGGAGACCTTAAAGCAGCCAGTCTTTTTTGTCTGGTTTTGTTTTATCTATTAGATTTCTCGTATATAACTTTTTTTCATGCTTTAAGTGGTCTTGAAAGGTTATGGGTTATAGTCACTTCTTACCATCAAAAACGTCTTGCAATTTGGATTACATTTTTGCAAATGTTTCAACTGCGAATGGCACAGCCCTGGTTACGTTATTAGTAATCACTTCACATGAAGCGAGCACCCACTCAAAATTACCCAGCTGCTTGAATTTCCATCTGGATTTTTTTCTGTCTGTCTGGGCACAGTGATTGCCATTTTCTCAGCCAGTCTGTCAAAATTGTGATTAATAACATCTTTTTTGTTCTTTCTTTAGCTGAGAATTTGGCAGAATGATGATTGAAGTTTTAAATTGCCTTTTAGTCTTATTTCTGATGGCTTTAAGTGCCATTTTGTGGGCTTCCTGTACGTTCTATAAGGAAACGCATTGAAACACTAATTACAACGTAACTCTTGGGGTGAACTATGGTCTTCCTCATTCAGCCCCCCATTTTCGCCATGACGAGGACTTTTTATTTATTTTTTTTATCAAAAACATCCTCTTTGCCTTTATTTTCCCCACAGTGCCTAATGACCCGCTCGTGCCAACTGCCGTGCTAGGTGAGAGTCTGGCTGTCCTGTCTCGTCACCTGCCTTTATAGTGTACCACACATCTTTTGGTTGTCCAGCATGCATCGTGGTTTTGGTAGCCCATTTGTTGTCTGTCAGTTGAGTGCGCATTAGAAACAGCCATGTTTCTGTTCTCCTTTTAGACCAAAACATTGACCTTCTGATATAAGAGGGGAAAACTAGGGACTTATTCTCGACTGGGTTTTTTTTTTTTTTTTCACCTTCCACGACACGTGGGGAAACAAGCAGGGAGGGAAGCATTTCAACCACAATACCAATTACGCATTCACAGACCACAGCTCTTGCCCTTGACAAAAATGTCTTTAGATTTAGGTTGCAGTTAGCGAACGCTTACCACAGCTGTCCACTTTAGTCCTCCATGGATGTCGCCATCCAACAGAGCAGAGAGGGGGACCACCTTGGGTCAGGTGTCTCGCGGTGGAAGGAGAGAATAAAAATGAAACAAACTGCAGCAGTTTGAGTTTTAGGACCGGAGTCCTGCCGTGCATAATAGGCTGTGCATGAAGTTCCATTAATGCATAAACGCATCAGTCTGTCATGTTGCATTACCACATGCTAGTGGTCCTCTATACAGCCCTCTACTTTGCTGACCTACACAGATTTCTGGAAGAGTTATAACTTGTGTTACAATTAAGAAAAGAGGTACAGTGCTGTTGACAGGCACATAGGGTTAAGCGTTGTCAGATCTAGACTGAGATAAAAAAAAAAATGTGTTGCACTTGCTTCATCTCCATGAGTGAATACCCCGATCACTAGAGGATAGATTGGAAATGGAGACCTTAAGCGAAACTGTTCATTTTCATCATTCTTTTGTTTCACTTGGCAAATCACCTTGCAGGGTGTTTACATTTCAAAGAGATGGAAGTACAGTCGTAGGATGAGTCAGCTGAACAAAGCTTGCAGAGGCATGTTGGAGCATAGCATGCAAATAAGTATGTCAGGGGGAGCCTGTGGTGCTGCTGAACTTCTGTAAGCATCGCAAAACCTCACAGACCTCCGAGGGCTGATGATTGCTTCGCATCAGAGTAGACCTGCCTGCCAATGCATTGTAATAGGTCCTGTCAATCATCGCTATGTGCTAGCGCCCCAGGTAGCATGCTAAAGCCTTTCTTTCCCCTTTCATCCAGTACTCCATATTTAGTTGTACCTGTAGTTGTGCTTTCATTTAAGTTTGCAGTGCCCTCCATAGTGTTGTGTGTAATTGCAATGTTCAGTAAAATGGCAAGGAATTCATTTTAGCTTTTGCCTTTCCAATAATGTGTCTTTAAAAATTGTTTTCTCTCCTCCTTGCTGCCATCATTGAAAGTGCCCATAACTGGTAAGTCGAAATAGTGTGTGTGAATTGTAGAGATGTTCGCATTTAAATTTCTAGATTTTCTTGAAACATTCAAGTTTTCAAGCCCTACAACACATCACATTTCAATATACATTTTGCTTCCTCTTTAAATAAGTGAGTGTCTATATATGTGTGGATGTATGTTGTGTGTACACTTGAGCTCACAAGTGGGCATCTTCATACGCTCCTTTACTTTAAACTGAATTCAGAAAAGCACGTCCTGGAACAGATCCATCCCTGATCTACAGGATCAGAGCCAGATTTTCTTCTAGACTGGAGTACTATCAGGGCCACATGTTAAATGGCCTCATGAGCTGTTAAAAGGGTGTGTGTATGTGTGTTTGTGGGGGGGGGGGGGGGGGGGTGGCCTGCTGAGATGCATTGGCGGTTGGCGGCCATCGCTCAGGGCCCAGCCGAGCGGAAAATCCCCAGGGCCCACGGCTCACTGGGTAATGGGACGGCCGTGTGGGTCCAGCCAGGAGGGTTAAAGGGCCGTAAATCCAGCCAACAGATAACCTTGCCACCTCAAGCCAACACACACACACACACACACACACACACACACACACACACACACACCTCCTGGTATTCCAAGAATGTCCCACTGTGTGTTTTCAACTACATGATGTATTATGCACACAAACACACAGACACACACCAGTACATACAGTAGGGCTGGTCATGGTCGTAATGCGTTCTCAAGTACATATATACACATAGATGTGCACACACACACACACACACACACACACACACACACACACACACATACACACACAAACAAACACACCTCCCGGTATTCCAAGAATGATTAAAGATTTCCATTTTTTAAAAACCTAAGTCCCACTGTGTGTTTTCAACTACATGATGTATTATGCACACAAACACACAGACACACACCAGTACAAAGGGCTGGTCATGGTCTAATGCGTTCTCAAGTACATATATACACATACAGTGATGGCCAAAAGTATTGGCTCAATGCAAATCAAACCAGCTAATAGGCTAACTGAAAATAACACCCATGCCAATCTCTAGGTATGGTGAAGGGTATGTGATGATGTGGGGCTATTTTAATTCCAAAGGCCAAGGTAACTTTATCAGGATGCACAGTATTCTGGATCCATGAAATAACTGGCCTTTAAAAATAAAAATCTGCCTGTCTCTATGGGAATTTAACATAGGGGTGGGAATACTTATGACCCCTGTATTTTAAGGAAGAACATTTATTTATTTATGATACATTATTCATTCACTAAGAAAATTGGTGTCCTTAAAGGTTAGATATTTTTTCATTTTTCACTTAAGGCATTAAGATCAATTTCCAAAAGATGATTTTATATTCCTCTTTTCAGTCAACTTTAGCATGGGTGCTAATACTTTTGGCCATCACTGTAGATGTGTGCACACACACACACACACACACACAGAGAGAGAGATGCCTGAATAAAGACAAAATATCTGAACAATAGCGTCTGCTAAATACCCTAACCATAAAAGGCAGGTCATTGTTTAATGCCCCCCAGATAAGGCATTAAAGGTATGACCGGTGTGAACAGGTCTTTCCCTTTCAGACTTTCTGAATTCCCAAGATGCTTTCCTTTGTGTCAATTTTGTGTCTGAGAATTGTATCATCAGCGCGGCATGCAGAGGGTGTCAGGTACCTCCCAACATAATGTGACCACACGTCAATATGCACAGAGGAGTATGCCACCTCCGTAAGACACAGTGGGGCAGTCCCTCACGCCACACTTGCTGCACAAAAGGAAAGTTGCGATCCCCTCAGTTGGGAAGGAACACTGTACAGAGGCCAATGCACTGATCTAATCTCAGGGGTATTTGCTAACAGTATATGTGCCCTCCCTTATACCTCAAGTCATTACATTTTGGTGATGAACCGTGTGGCCATGCCTCAACATGTACTGTACAGTTCACCTTAAATGAATTGTTTCACACTTGCTTTTCTTTTACACTCTTTAAAGTCTTTAGGAGTGGAGCTTACAGTGCTAACTACCTCATCTGAACAACAGAACCCACATTTTTGTCCCTCCTCAGCCTCTGTAGTCACGTTCTTTCTTGCTCTGCCCTCCACAGATGAGAACCATACGGCGGCGGCTGCTGAGTCCAGCCGGCTGCTGGACGTGCCACGCTACCACTGCGAGGGCACCGAGTCGCCCTACCAGACGGGCCAGCTGCACCCGGCCATTCGCGTGGCCGACCTGCTCCAGCACATCAACCTGATGAAGACCTCCGACAGCTACGGCTTCAAGGAGGAGTACGAGGTAATTCACCGCACTCAGCCTGGACGAGACTTTTATTAAATGCGTTAAATGTGATATAAATATGTTGCCTTAAAACGAATTACTTCACATCGTCTATAAATTAACTATCATTACCAGTTCTCTTTAATGCGTTTTAGAGTGACAGTAGATAAATAGACAGCTGTAATTGGGCTTGATTACAGGCATCAATACAAACTTAATGACGGCCGTTTGCCCTCTACAATATGACTCATTACAGATTGCAATAGCAGTGAAATGTTATGAGGTTGTCACCGGGCTCCACACAGAGCTCATGTATGTACATGTTGAGTTGAGACAGGAGATGGCAGGTGATGTCACTTCCTGCGACTGGATAGTGTGTGCAAGTTTTCTGTGACTTGGGTGCCTGACCACAAGGCCTCCCGACAGTGCGTTTCCTGTAAGCATGTGGTTTGCTGCAGTGTATTCACCTTGCAGGGCTGTCAGTTACAGTTTGTACAAAATTGGGCTTTCTGTGTGCGTGTGTGTGTGTGTATGTGTGTGTGCTTGCGTGTGCGCGTGTGTGTGTGTGTGTGTTTGTGTGGCACTGAGGCATGGGTGCTCCATAGACAGTCGGGCTTAATGAGGATTAAATTAGACTCCATTAATGTGATTACGCTTTAATCGTTCCATTTTAATTCCATAACAAATTAATGCACGGCTTGCACCCGGTAGAAGATGAATAGAACTGGGATGATGGAGGAGAAAATTGAGCGCACTTGAAAATGAGACCTTACAAAATGGCAGAGGATTACAAAAGAAAAATCCAATGCTTCTTTGACACCAAGGAGAGGTATCAGGCGATTGGAGCCAATGTAGCGTCAAAGCTTGAATAATTTAGCAACACGGCACTCCCAGAATCTCCCTTTAGATGACCACTTCAGAGATTGTGTTTGAGTGAGAGGTGTCATTGCCAGTGCTAAACATTTCACTGCATTTCGCCCGTTCCTCGTCTCAATCGCTGAATTGATAAAGTGATGAATAGCCCTTAGATGTCAAATACAGTCAGATTATGCCTTACCAGACATAGCGAAGCCATCTTGACTGATCAGGTAGGTCAGGTGGTAAATTAGTGGGAAGACCTGAATTACTTCTTACTTTCTTTTCTTTCTTTTTTTGCACAGAGTTTTTTTGAGGGCCAGTCTGCTTCCTGGGACGTGGCAAAAAAAGAGCAAAACAGAACCAAGAATCGCTATGGAAACATCATCGCCTGTAAGTCTCACCTCCAGTGTGTTACAACAAGCTCAGAAAACCCCTCCCCTCTAGGCCTCAAGTGGTGCATTCTGTTATAGTAGTTCTGTTACATAGTCTTTACATTCACTTTTATATTTCTAAGATATTTATTTATATTTATAGGATATACGTTCATACTTCACTATAATATTCTATTATTATACTACACAGCCATGCTATGGTGTACCATACCATAATGTACTATATTATTTTGTACAATAGAATAACACCTGGACATATTTACTACACCAGTTATTTGATAGAAAATAGGATGGCATACGATAGATAATGTCTAGATGGCATATGAATGAACAGATGGGTCTGAGTAGACTAACACGTTTCCTGTTGTAGATGATCATTCTAGAGTCATTCTCCAGCCAATGGAAGACGACCCCTCCTCCGACTACATAAACGCCAACTACATTGACGTAAGTGGCGATGCCTCCTCCATTGGCGAACGTGTGAGAAACATCTCTCCTTCTCTCGTATGTGAGGCCTTCTATGCATGCCCTTTGTCAACAATATGAATACAGCTTTTTTTCTTTTCTCCTCCTTGTTCGAAGTGCTTGTACTCACTGACATCTGTTGTGCTTTCTTTCACTCTGCCTATGATTTTGTGGGCTGTAGATATGGCTGTACAGGGATGTAAGTATCACTGTAGAGGATCGCCCGCCCCCTTCCCCAAAACAATCCTGACCCCCCCTTCCCACTTCACCTTTAATGCCCCCCCCCCCCTCCCTGCGGTTCACCTATGGTTCGCTAACTGACATCTTGCATGGAGGTGCATGTGATGTCCGCCCCCCCCCCCATGTTGTCATTGTTCTATCCATCGATTTTAAGTTGTGTTCCGGTTCCCCCACGCTCGAGTCCATTGCCTTTTTGCCATCTCATTGTCATCCAGCTTGTTGATCTGCCCCATATCTTGTCCCCATATGCTTGGAGGAGGCCTATTGTGTCATTGTTGGGATGTGGAGCTGATGTTTGTTTACTTTTTTAAGAGCTTTCTGGTGTGTCCTCACCCAGTTGAATGAGTTCTGATCAGAATATTCTGATCAACTTTAGTAAAAAACCACACTGAACACCAGTGGTTTGTAAGCCTTGTGTTTGTTGAATAATTTCTCAAGCACTGGATATTAGTAATATAACATGAATATTAAATGAACCCAGGATTTCTAATTGAGAAACTGTAAATATTCATTAAAACATGTTATTAGTGTGATTGTGTGGAGAATGAATTATCACAGATTGTGCATTATGCACATTCTGTATCATCTCTCCAGATATACTTTACATAACACAAAGAGATTGTCTCTCCGAGAGGCTCTTGAAAACGAAGCAAAATCCTTGTCTTGATCAAGGACTCTGATAAATAAAGCAGACTTCCTGGGGTTGACAGCTCTTACTTTGTGCCTCTTCGCAAAGTTTTTTTTTTTCCCTCTCTGCTGAACAGTGAGTGATGTCAGTATCCTCCTGCTTATGTTTCAGGGTTATCAGAGGCCAAGCCACTACATTGCCACCCAAGGTGAGATATTTCACGTTTCACATCGATGAACAAGATTTATGAACCGATAAACCGATATGAACATGTCACAAGCAGATACAGATATGACCATCCATCAGTCTCGGTCGTAATGATTGTTGATGACCGTCAATGGACTGATATAACTGATTTACTGATGTACACGTTGATTGGCAGGCCCTGTGCATGAGACTGTGTATGACTTCTGGAGGATGATCTGGCAAGAGCAGTCAGCTTGTATCGTCATGGTAACCAACCTGGTGGAGGTTGGACGGGTATGTTAAATGGTTGTTTTGTTACCTTTCCTTCACTGAAGCTTGTTTACATTGTGGTGCCACTGTTTGCTTTTCATATGTTGCTGTAGGTCATGCAGTGTGTCTGTGTGTTGTAGGTTGTATGCCATCTTTGATTAGTTTCATGCTTTTGTAGGTAAAATGTTATAAGTATTGGCCAGATGACGCGGAGGTGTATGGTGATTTCAAAGTGACGTTTGTCGAAGTGGAGCCACTGGCAGAATACGTCGTCAGGACTTTCACCTTGGAGAGGGTGAGTGCAGCATCCACTTTTGCATGGTTATGGAATATTCTACAGACATACACTACCGGTCAAAAGTTTTGAAACACTCACCCTTTTAGGTGTTATGTAGTAAGCAAAAAAGTTTTGGATGTATAAACTTTTTCAGGACTGTTAGAAAACCATGCCTAGTGTCTAACGTTACGGTGGTTGAGGGAATGTCAAGAGTGTGAAATGCTGTCATCATAGCAAAAGTTGGCTGCTTTGAAGAGCCTAATATAAAACATGTAAACAAACAGCTGTGTTTACTCTTTTTTGTTTACTACATTACCCATATCCCACGTCTGTTAATTCATAGTTTTCAGTTTTGCTCTACAATGTAAAAATAGTATAAGAATGCCATGTAAGAGTAAGTGTTTCAAAACTTTTGACCAGTAGCGTACATGTACACTACTGGTCATAAGTTTTAAATGTATGAGGTGAAGTGCAAATAATTCACAGATATATGGTTTTCCACATTTTATCATTCAGTTGCACTTTATTACAGTTGCATTGCTACATTGAGGATTTCTTAAGTTATACTGAAGTTATTCTGAAGTGATGATACCACTGAAGCACACTGTACTGTTCTTGGGTAGTATCTAACTCTTTCCTGATGGGTGCTACACAGAGAGGCTTCAACGAGGTGCGGGAGGTGAAGCAGTTCCACTTCACCGGCTGGCCCGATCACGGAGTGCCGTACCACGCAACCGGTCTGCTGTCCTTCATCCGCCGGGTCAAGATGTCCAACCCGCCTGGTGCAGGGCCCATTGTGGTGCATTGCAGGTGACTTTCTCACTACGTCCGAGTGCGAGAAGCACATGTGTACTATCCCCAGTGCAAATATGTTTTACTGCAGAAATGAACAGATTACTATGTACATCTGTATATACATTTATGAACATGTGCGAAGAATACCTATACACATACCAAATGCTGGAACGTGTTCAGATGAGGAAACTTGGCACGCACGCACACACACACACACACGCGCACACACACACACAAGCGCATTAAAGATGTGTTTTTTGTAGTTGAGAGACCAGGTTTCTGTGTAGGAATTTAAAAATAGACATCTTCTTTGTCAAATGATCCGTTCGTTATGGGCATGTGTAAGTTTACCCTTCTTTTGTTGCGTATTCTTCAAAAAGTCAGCCACAGCGACCTTGTGAAATATCACATCTCCACCACAGGATGTGGGTCTCAGTGTGCCTGTGCAGACTCCCTGCAGTGTCAACCTTTAGCGTTTGTAGCTATCTCTCTGTGTCTGCCATTGCACAGTCTATATGTCAACCACCTTTCTATTGTGATGGCTTCCTCTCTCTCTCTCTCTCTCTCTCTCTCTCTCTCTCCGCCCTGCACTTTTCCACCCCCTTTGCAATTGGTGCAATTCGTTTGGTGTTAATCTGGCGGTCTTCCCCTCTCCTCACTCTTCCCTCCTTTTTTTTCCCCCTCCATCTTCTGCAGTGCTGGAGCAGGAAGGACGGGTTGTTACATAGTGATTGACATCATGCTGGACATGGCGGAAAGGGAGGGGGTGGTGGACATCTACAACTGTGTCAAGGCGCTGCGCTCTCGTCGCATCAACATGGTCCAGACAGAGGTGATGTATCAGTGGACCGCCATCAGTTGGATGCTTATAACTCCCGCGACAACAAAGCACCACACACTCCAAGCATGTTTGGTTAATCTTTTTCAAGCCTTCAGATGAAGCTGAATTCACAGTAGGCAATAGAACTTCCGTGGAAGTACGCGGTATCTCAGTACAATACAATAAAGTGCAGTCTGATTAAACAAGGAGGATTTGTTATGCCTTGGCACCCAAGTAGACCGGTATATTGAGATATCTTGAGTAGGAGGGAGTTGTCCACACAAGCATGATCCTCGCCTTTTACATGTTGAATGAGATTGAAAATCAGTGAAATTCAAAAGTAAACTGTATTCCATAGTTGTCTACTACACCAGACATGTAGATGAGTTGTTTGCACCCTTTGACTGACTGTGTGATCTTCAATGGTGATCCACAGGAGCAGTACATCTTCATCCATGACGCCATCTTGGAGGCCTGTCTCTGTGGAGACACTGCCATCCCGGCCTGCGAATATAAAGCTGCCTACTACGACATGATCAGGATAGACTCCCAGAGCAACTCCTCACACCTCAAAGATGAATTCCAGGTAACCGAGGCAAACGACACAACACAACAGACCCTACAACACAGTCGATCTAGAACACTAAGGGGCTGTCTACACAACGCTGTTTTTTTTTTTTTTTTTTTAAACCGGTGAATTTATGTTATTGGTTAGGCCTTGCGTGTACACGACGCAGGCATTTTAGGAGGCTGTAACCGAGATTGTAACCGGGTTCCGAAGTGGGATTTTTTGAAACCGCCGGTTAACTTTTGCCGTGTAGACGACAGAGCTGGCAATTTTATGATGACCCCCACCCCTCAACTCAGCCACTGCACTCGACCACACACACATCAGAACAAACCAAACCATTTATTTGTCATATTAAATATTCTTTTTTTCCCCTTTCATGATTTAGGTGCACAAGGTATCAGCCTTTTGTGGCTAAGTTAGAAGCACACAGTTAGCTTAACTTTAATCATTAGCTTACTACAACCTATGACTAACGCATGTTAATGTTTTCTCCAGTGTAACGTGCTCTATACCAGACCTCACGCAAAACGTAAAAGCATTTTAATTTTCACATAGCAGTCACATACCTTGAAAATGAACTTTATTAGTTTAACAGTTGAATTGAAAACTGAATTGTCTGTAGTCTCCTTATTTCATGCGACTGATTTAACAAACTGCTTTGACATCGCAAATTAAATGTGAAGCCTCTGCACGGCCGTGACGGTGCCTTCAACTGGTCTCGTATGCACTACAGCACTTTTAGCTGCTTTTACCTCTGTGTGTGCAAGTTTTTTCTTTACCGCTATCATTAAAGGTGTGAAAGCGGTAAGAAAAAATGCACCCGTTGGTTTCGTACAGACGTACTAAGAGATTCTAAAAGGTTTTGCAAATTTTGTGACAATCCCACAACGCAGACCCTGAACTCTGTGACGCCACAGCCACAGCCCGAAGACTGCAGCATCGCCCTGTTGCCACGCAACCACGAGAAAAACCGCTTCATGGATATGCTGCCGCCCGACCGTTGCCTGCCTTTCCTCATCACCATTGACGGGGAGAGCAGCAACTACATAAACGCCGCCCTCATGGATGTAAGTGTTCCCACACACTCCCCCCTCCCCCTTCCCCCCAAACGCCCACCGAACCCAGACCCTTACCCCCCTACCCTCGGTCCCGCAACCCCCCTCGCCCACCCCCTTTCAGACACACTCACGCACACTGCCCACTGACCACAGCACTCTGTGTTTTCTGTATGTACTCTTAGAAACAGCAAGCTAGAGACAAATCCAGGTGTATCTCTCTTGCCCTGATTGTGCTTCTTGACTTGACTGACACGGTGGGGCTGAATCGATGACTTGTAGCATTTACATTTTGCATATTAACTCTCAAAAATAAATACATATCTTGGTAACACTTTATCCTGTTTTTAACACTTTTGAAACTGAGTCAGTAAATCATGACTCAATAAATTAGTGAATCATAGCCAGTGAAGAGGATATTGAAGAGGATGAATTAGCCAGTGAAGAGGATATGACAGAACTGCAAATTTCCTATTAATTAGCCTAGCTGACACATTAGAACTTTGAAATTACAGAAGCTACACTACATGTATATCCTTACATGAACCCTCAATCGTGAGGTTTTTTTCCGCTGTGCACAGCAGGTAGCAGATGTTATACAGACTGGCAGCTTGGCACTAAAGTGAGCTATACAAATAAAGTGTTACCAATTTGGTTTCCCATATTAGGAAGTTGATGCTCTAATGGTTACTCATCAAAGCACACCTAGTAGCACAGTGAGTCAGTCAACAAAGATGATTGTTTTTGAAAAGTGGGTACAATCACTTTTCTCCTTCACGATTCTTCATGATGGCTATTCATGTGGTCCTAAATTAAACTCTCAATCATTGGGGATATCAAAATTGGGAAAGTCCAAAGAATCTTTTTGTTCTCTCAAAAATAGAAGGGCGAGGTAAGTGTTTTTGTACTATATTTTCATCATTTTTATCTTTTTTTGACAGAAATGAAGGGTTTATGAAAGCAAAATAATTAATATTTTGGTAGTTTTGATTTATTTAATTATTATTATTTGACCATGATTTCAAAACATAATCAAATAAAACAATTCTTCTACTCTGTGCAAAAAAGAGCATATCCATCTTCTAGATGTGACACTGTCTGTGTCCTCATTTAAACCTACCTATTGATTCCTCCATTGCTCTGGTTTTCTCTCTCATTCTCTCTTCTCTCTCACACAATCTCTCACTACTACCTTTCAAATTCTCTCTCTTTTCTTGTTTTCTCTTCCCCTCTCTCTCTCTATCATATAATCATTAATCCCACTACATTTGCCTTACAACAAACACAAGTGTTGCTCACATTTGGAGCTACATTATATTCTAATACAAATGGTAGGTTCAAAGATCTTTCATTACTAACAGTCACTACTTTGCGACCAAATAGTCTTTCTTAAGGCATACAAAACCTTTGACTGATAAACATACGAAAATGGCCACTGACCCTAGGAGATGGTATTTCCAATGCACAGAGTTTATGCTAGGCCACTGAGCTTTTCTTGATTTGGAGGGTAATGGTAAACCACTTCCTCGTACACTTCACAAACTTTTGGACTTTTTCTAATCAAGCTGTCAGAAGAATACCAGGTAATTTCTGAACGTCCACGTCACAATAAGTAATGCTTCTCTTGAACTGGATTTGTTTCATGGCTTAATTGGTATGTCAAGCAGGCTTCATTTAATTTACCTACCCAAGATTGCTAACGCATGCACGACATAGTGGATGCCCTATTTATTTACTGTTTTGTTTTGTTTGTTTTGGTTTGTCTTCGAAGAAACACACTTTTTGTCTCTCCACACTTCACAATTGTTTTTGTTTGTTTGTTTCCCATGGTCCTTGCATGGTCATAAATTCACACATTGACCACAACCAGATATCAACAACACAGACAGAGCATACCATTTATTTGAGTCTTTTTTTTTTTATTTTAGTCGTAAAATGTCCCTATAAAAATGTATTCCTTGTCCTTCTTCCCAATGCTCTTCATCTTGTAGAGCTACAGACAGCCGGCTGCCTTCATCGTGACTCAGCACCCTTTGCCCAACACAGTGAAAGACTTCTGGAGGCTTGTCTACGACTACGGTTGCACGTCGATAGTCATGCTGAATGAGATTGACCTGGCACAGGTTAGTCATGATGACACACACACACACACACACACACAACCACTGACTCTCACAACATACTGTCAGGAAGAGGAGGAACTATCCTCAATACTTAAGTTATTGGAAGTCAGAATGATTCAAGACTAAAAATTCCAAGATTGATCTTTAAACTAAGGGAAATTATGTAAGATATATGTACACTGTAGCGTGTCGTTGAGGGGTTGAGGTTTATTGAATATGTCTTTAGAACTGTTTCAGATTTTTACATGCATCACAGGTGTCCAGACAAGTTGACATTGCGCCAGTCATGTTGAAAGAGAGAACGCTGCACCTGTTTGGGGGTGTTTTTTAACACCTCTTTCAGTAAATAGGCCTCACAATTTCCTGGCGCTCTCACCACATATAGCATCATTTAAAATGGCGTAAAAAGTATAACTCTGACTGTCAGTAATTTATGATATGTTTACATTTTGATCATTTTGATTATAGTTTATTTTAGCAATTTTAAGACATCTGTGATCCAACTGAAGCCATTTTGATCATTCTTCTGTGCTCTGCTCCAGGGTTGCCCACAGTATTGGCCAGAGGAAGGTATGCTTCGGTATGGCCCTGTTCAAGTTGAATGTATGTCCTGCTCCATGGATTGTGATGTCATCAGTCGTCTTTTCAGAATATGTAACCTGACCAGAGTGAGTATTGCACCCCATGTCACAATTGTAACTCTGTAGTACATATATCAGTCTTAAGTAGTTGTTTACATATTTTGCATCCTATAGTTGTGGACATTCCCGGATTATGCCATTATAGTTATTGGTTTTATGACCTGCCCCAACACAATTGGAGAGGATCTTTAAGGTATTTTTGTGTGTGTGATGTGTGTTGTTGCAGCCTCAGGAGGGTTACCTGATGGTGAGGCAGTTTCAGTATTTGGGCTGGGCAGCGCACAGGGAGGTTCCGGCATCCAAGCGCTCCTTCCTCAAGCTCATCCTCCAGGTGGACAAGTGGCAGGACGAGTGTGAGGAGGGCGAGGGACGCACCGTGGTACACTGCCTGTGAGTACACCAACGCACCAGTCTATGGTTACAGACACACACACACACACACACACACACACACACACACACACACACACACAATAATATATAAAGGACACACTCACAGGCTCACATAAGATCATAAGAGATTGGTGAGTATGAGTTGGGTGAGTTGTCGGTCATCATACATCATACACCCTCAGATAAACTTTCCGTCCACATCCTAACCACAACCCCCCCCCCCCCCACACACACACACACACACATTTAACACAGGCTGATGGTAATTCACTGCCTGTATAGGTGTAGCACTACACATCCTCATGCATAGACACAGACACAGACACACCACCACAACATGCGTATAATCTCACACATGAAGTTGATCTTTAAAATCACGCCAACTGGTTACAGCCTATACCTATCATGGCCCTTACAGATGCAAGGAAGTAACGCTAACAAATTAGCACCCACAGAAACCCCACATACTCATACGCCCTCAGAAGCGCCGTCTAACTCGGATCTGTCTGTGCAGGAATGGTGGAGGACGTAGTGGAATGTTCTGTGCCATCAGCATTGTGTGCGAGATGATCAAGAGGCAGAATGTGGTGGACGTGTTCCACGCCGTCAAAACGCTGAGGAACAGCAAGCCCAACATGGTGGACAGCCCAGTGAGTAACGTTACTCCCTCAGTACCCTCTAAACTGGGGGGGGGGGGGGGGGGGGGGGGCGGAGGGAGGGGGCAGTGGCGGTGACAAAGCAAGAATGGCTAAGCCAGAAATCCGTGCAGTCTAAAATATGAAAACTCCCAATACCTGGAGCCAATTAAAATGAACATTTCACATTCTGAAGTTATCTGGATAGGCACATCTGACTTGGTGAAACACCCCTGCAAATAAATTAAATGATCTTCTGATCAATTTACGTGAACTTTGCCACTGAAATTTTGTTTTAATAGGATTTTTGGGAGTGCTTATATATAGTTGGTTGCGATATGATAGAATGGGACTTTAGAAGAGAAAGATACACCATATCTGTTCTGCCATCAAATTCTTCATCTAAAGCCAGGCCCCAAAGTGTTTTCTCTATTGATCCAAATGGGACTTTTTATTCTTTAAGGGAAAGAAAGGCAGAAAACAAGTTGTCAGTCGTCTATATAGTCCATAACACAATTGTCTGAGTTTGTAAGTGTGCTCGTGCTAATGTGCTTTGAAGCTGCGATGGTGCCTTGAGATCAAACTTGAGGCAAATGTGAGATTACCACTTCCGCTGCAAAAGCAATGCATTGTGAAAAGCACCCCTGCGCTGTTCAGATCTGAGCCTGTAAAGAAATAAAAAAGCTTTTGCAAGAGTTTTTTTTTTTTCATTGAACCATCCCTACTTAAAGTTTTTGATTTGGCCAAAATTCTGACTCTTCCCATCACATTGCAAAATTGTTACATTTCTGTTGCATGGAAACCTCTTTGAAGTGTTGGTGTAACAATATCATTCTGCAAGTGCCTGCTTCACTAATTTCCCCCTCCTCTTCTATTCTTTTTCATCTACAGGAACAGTATCGCTTCTGTTATGACCTTGCTTTGGAGTACATTGAGACGTCGTAAGGAGGACCAGGGCGAGAAGTATATTGCTGTGCAGCGTTCCCATTTGAAGACCCATTCTTGGGGCCGCCACTTTGCTCTCTTTTTGTTTTGTTTTTTTAACGAGGCTGTTGGCTCATTTTGTTTTTTTTTTAAGACATAAACGTTCTCTATGTGTACTGGGCGTATGATGTGCGTGGCTTGTAAATGTCTCAATTGTATTATACCGTGTTGAGTGCCACAGAATCAAGTGCTGGCCACAAGGCCTTGTTTGCTTCATGTCTTTTATTTTTTTGCATTTTAAGGGTTTAATTGTTGTTTTGTTTTTATTATTTTTTTCGTGTTTTTAAAGAAAAAATCAATTGTGCAGCCATTGTAAAATGGTAGTTCTAATGCCAGTCAGTGTATTGCATGCTAAAATGTTTTCTTCTATATTGCCATTATTGTCCATGAACAATATATAATGATATCTATCTATATCTATATTTATATCTATGATATAAATCCATCACAAATGTGAAAGAAAAAAAAATGCGCTTTTTATGGATAAATACAGTGCAAGTGCTAACGTGTAACATTGGCTTGGTATCGTCCGTATTGTGCACTGATGGCTGACCTTGTTTTTATTTTTGTTTTGTAGCAGATATTAATCATAAGCCAAAGACTTATGTACATATGTCTATATGGATAAGCACATTGTTTGTATTTATTGTTGTTTACTTTGCATTCCTTTTTGAAGGCTAAAAACAATCATTGTCATTCCCTGTTTACTCTGAATTCAAAATGTACACATTAATTGTAACTTTTTGTTTTTAAAGTTGTTTTTTTATTGCTTTGGTTTTGGTTATAGAATGTTTTTTTAGTTCATGTTTTATCCTTCACCGTGATGTTACAGTGGTCAGGTCATGTAAATGATTGTGAATTCTATCCACTCAACATAGGTTACCATAAGGTCAAGAAGAGACCTAAGAGTTCTATTTTTTCTGATGTTTTCACAACTGTATTAGGAAGTTTTTGAGAGAAACACAGAGAAATTGAGTGTACAGTATTAGGCATGGCATATTAGGACTAAAGCCAATGAAAGTAATGCACAGCCAGCTATGTTGGCATCAGAACTGAATGCACATTTGAAAAGTAAAGAAAACAATTAATTATGTGAACGTTTAAATCATGTCTCATCTTTCCATCTGTAGTAGTTGGCTTACTGGCTGTAACTCTAAAATAGTAAAAAAAAAGTCTTTGAATAAAAAAAATTAAATATGTACTGAAAAGTTGTGTGTCATTTATAGTGTAAATGGCTGTAATATCTCTTAGCTGTGTATTTTTCAACATATTTTATTCCATACAATTTCTTCCACGTAGAGCGCAAGGTTTATCATCTCATTCATTGGTCAAATTAACACAGTATAACAGTCTTGATAATACTCTCTGGTAATAGCATCTCAGGTCAGCTAAAGCATGGTTGTGAACAATTGTCTGCATGCAAATGACAGCAGCAACTCAAGTGCATTGTTGGATTCCCACTGAGACAATCTACTCTGTTAGCTGCGGTTGTCAGACAGCCGTTGACTTCCTGTAGCTGCACCACACACACAGCTGGCTGCCGCGCAGTGCCTTGTCGCTGCGCGTTTCAGTGACCGTTCGGCTTTCTCAGCGCAAAGGCAGATAGTGCGGAGAAGGGACGCTTTGGGACTGGCAACACGGGCACACACACCTTACCATGGTCAGCTCACTGGCCCCTAGCCATGGCAAGTTAGTGGCTGGCAGTGCTCCGTGGTAACACACACACAATACACACTCATGTGCAACGTGGGCTTTTCCCTCAGAGTTGGCTTCCTGAGAGGCTTCTGCCGTGTGAACAGACAGTGAGATAAGGATGTCGATGACCCTGGATGAGTTCACCCGATCTGTGGATCCCAGATGTCTGCCGAGGATCCTGCAGATCCAGTCAGGCATCTATGTCCAAGGTATGATTATCACCTGTGAACATGTGTAGGCCTACTATTGTTTTTTTTGTTTTTTTTCCCCCCCGAAAATTGCTTCACTGATAAGTTTCGTTTTCTCATCATTTAAATGATTTGTATTTATTCTCGCATTAAATACCAGTCTTTATGCCTTAATACTGTCAATACTACTTAAGCATCTTTACATTCTGCCATTTCTTTACTAAAACTAATATGAGGAGGGATATAGTCTTATGACAGTCATTTTTAAGGCTTGCCCCTTCGAATGCTTTTGAATGCCTGAGGATGTAATGGGGTCTATAATTTAGAAACAGTTTTATCTCCAATAAAACCCAAGTAAATAATGACTGTGTGGTGTGCTATTGTTGGAATTGTTACTGAAGGGTTTATGATTATCTTAAATCTTTGTTTTTCCAAGCTTTTTGGATGTTGCCTAATGCCTTTTAGAATGACTGTAATCTTAGTTGGTTATTACAGTATTTTAATAAATGCAGGGCCTTCATGAATCTAATTAAACAGCAGTTCTGAAATGTACCTCAGGCAAAGAAATGCCTAGCGATTCTATGTAAAGCCATTTATTTTTTTTCTTGACAAAAAACTCCCTCTTTCAGACAAACTAGCAAAGTCAGCAAACATTGTTATTTTGATGGCTGAAATAAATACCTTGTTGGGTGTTGAATTTCACAAAATAACACATGGTGATAGTAGTGTCATACCAACTGCACCATTTCGCTGTCCCTTGACGATTTCAGCAGAGGAGCTTTGAGTTTAATTAAATGGATTCTTGTTCCTCTAAGACTCTGTAAGTCTTGAAAAGAATGGCCTTAAATGAAATGCATTTGACATATTTAAATTTGATTACGTTCACTTTCACATAACTCTGTAAATAACAGTGTAAAATAAGTGTATGTTAGTAAAGTGTATGTTAAACATAAACAGCATAAATGTCCCTCTAAACCATACTTTTCTGCCTCATGGGTCTCAGGATCTGTTTATGAGATGTATGGGAGAGAATGTTGCCTTTCAAATGGTGATCTTATCAAGGTCATTGAGATCAGGATCACTAGGTTCATTGCCAAGGGATCCAATGGCATTACGGTTGACCTTCCCTTGGACTACCCAGGTATGTTAAGGTCTTTTAATTTGTAATAATGGTCCATAAATTGCAAAGATGACATTTTCCCGATAATAAAAAAGGAAGTAGTAACATGGCCTTTTCCTCCTACTCTGTTAATCTTTTGGAGGCAAGAAAACCCCCAGAATTCATTAAAATGGATATTAATTTTGCGACACTGTTAATTCTACGTAACAGATTCCATTTTACTTAATAAATGTTAAAAGAGATATAATGTCAAGGATTGCAACCTGGGAGCTCATTCAGTTCTTCAAATGAAATTTAGTGGAACCACTTCAAAAAATAATACTTCTCAATAAAAAAAACTGCCTAACTAGCAGAAATTCTGGCCTTCTGTCTGTTCCAGGTCTTTTCAGGATGGTGAAAGACAGACAGCCATACTGTAGTATTCAGGAGATCGCAGAGTCACTCCGAATCAGCTCTCACAGACTGAACCAGCCTGTGTTCTACACAGCTGGCGACCTGGACCACCCAGATGGAACGATCAAAAAGGGGACAAGTTTCCGAATCACAGGCCTCAAGATGGTCGAGGGCCATGAGTGTGTCAACTGTGAGCTCGCGCAGAGCGAGCTTAAGCGCCGTTTTGCGCTCAAACTCTCTGTGAAAGGTGAATTCTATGAGTGTGACGACAGCCAATTCTACACTCTGAAGGAACTGGCTGAGTGGAAGATGTCCACTGGGCGGACAAGGACTGTGACCAAAGTGAAGTCGACGCACCTGAAAGATGATATTTTACCAGACCCACTGGAGGACTACAAAGGCGAACTGACTCTCACTCCAGTACATGAAATACAGGCTATAATGAAATGTAAGTCCCCGAGGCCTTGCTTTCGTTTGTGTTTGCGTTCGATTTTTGCTTTGAAAGTTACTGGTGGGAAGAAAGGGAAGTCTTTTAATTGTGTGAGACATGATGATAGACATGTACAGTAATTGAATTCTGTATTTATTTATTTTAAATTTTATTATTATTATTATTATTATTATTTTATTTTATTTTTACCCCTGTTCCACACCAGACAGCACAAATACGTTTTTAATGTTTGTGACCAACGAACATGAAAACAGAAATGTTTTGAGGCCATTAACTTCATGAATGCCCCCCCCCCCCCCCCCAGAAGTAGAGGAGTGAATTTAAATGATGTTTTGATGTTTCGTCATTAGACCACAAGCACTGTGCTGGAATTGATAACAAATTTCTCATTTACTGGGAAGGTACATGAGAGAACAGTGTTCAAAGCTTTAAATTAACTATGAGCATTCATGTCAGACACTAGCTGATAAATGAGAATATCTATTTCTGCCATGCTTTATATTCAGCACTGTCGCTGAGAGGATACCCTGCACACACTGTGACAAACATCACAGTCTTTAAATGTGGAATTTGAATATTTTTCCCACAGTTCGAAAGGATGTGGTCCTCATCCCACCGAACTTGGACGTGGACGTTGTGGATGTAACAGAGCAACATGACTCAGCAGTTTTCGTGCAGCCCTTGTCCCTGAAGGACGTATTCAAAAAGCCCATGGACACATTCCCCGTGGTGGCCGAAGTCATCGAGAAGCCGTGGCACGTTCCGGAGGAGCTAGCGTTCATCTGCCGCTCCAAGCAGATTGTGATCCAACGCGCCTTCGAGGCCAAGCGAGTTCTGGCGTCGGAGACACGTCGAGGCGAACAGAGGCGCTTCCTGGTGCCCTCGTCCTACAAGGGCCGGTTCAAGCGGCGACCACGGGAGTTCCCCACTGCGTATGACCTGGAGAGGGCACAGAGCAGCACCGAGCAGCTCCACGTGGTGGCCACCAGGGATTTCGAGTCACACTACTTCCAGGGACAGTCCCCCGTGCAGGTCGGGGACCAGTTCCTGATAAAGAAGAAATCCACCAGCAGCACTGCCGAGGGCTCAGAGAATGGCGAGGACAAGATGGCCGACATGCTGGCCTGCATGAAGATCGAGGGGAAGAGCCACAAAGACGTGCAGATCCCTATGTACCTGGATGGTGGCTTTGTGGAGGTCATACACGACAAGCGACAGTACACCATTGGCGATATCTGCCATGGGTTCCCCCTGCCCTTCAATGTCAAGGTGTCCGTGCGGGACCTCGCGGTGAAGGAGGACATTTTAGCCGCGGCATCGGGGCTGCAGGTGGAAGAAGAGATCACTGATCCCCACCTGCTGGTGTCCACTTTGGACCTGTCAGAGTGCTGGGAGGTGCCTGTGAACCGCACCAAAATGACTGTCCAGCTGCAGCAGAAGTGGGATGGCCCGGCCACGGGTGCCGAGCAGCCTGTCGGGCACGCCGTTGTGGAGGAGATTGGTGAGGACTGCTACTACACTCTCCGCAGGTACGCCGTGGCCAATCTGCAGCCCCCACCACGACCGCCCAAGATTAAGATCAAGCAACACATGGTGAAGCCGCCCAGACCGAACAAGCCAATCCCTTCCAGCTCCCCAAAGGTCAGCGACTAGGACATAGCTCTTCCCATACTACAGTATGGTGCATCCAAAATGTTTTGTAGGTAGAGAGTGGTCAAAGAATCAGTGAGAGGTATAAAGAGTGAAAACTACAGTAAAGGCCCTCCGAAAGTTATACTGGAAACTGTAAAATTGACATAAATGACTTTGTTTGATTTACTAGGATTATGCTGTCCTCTACTGGTCATGTAGGTGTATGACAGTGAGGCTTTTGCATTTGCGGTGCAGCCATCAGGCACTTTTAACTTGATAATAACTGTCACGTGATCCATGCAATGGTACATTAATTCTATATAAAAAAGGGGCTTTAGATATTCAAGGGCAAACAGTGTTATGATGGTGACAAATATCAAATGTTCCCTCATTTCAGCAAATAAAACTTTGTGTCTCTCAATGCAGAGTCCGCATTGCAATTCCCCCAAACCACGGTCGATGACATCTGACACATTTCCAAGGCTGAAGAGGAATACCATTGCAGTAAGCAGTGAGAGGAGGTCATCCATACCTCCAGTCTTTCAGCCCATTACAGGTGGGGATTGTGATTTTTTTTTTTTACTTTGCCTCATCAAATAACAATCCCTAATGATCCCTACATTTTTTAGCCATTTCCTGAGTTTTTCTGTTTAAAGATTGGTAAGATATTGTAGAGTGATTTTGGCTTTACATAATCATTTCTAGTTGCCACCGTGAAAAGTAAGGATATCCCTCAAGAGCCAGAAGTGGATGACTTGGATGATGACTCCCATGAATATGAATACATCGATGAGGATGAACTTGAGTTCATTAGGAAAAAGGTCCAAGAAGAAGTTCTGCGCAGCACAGTGAAAGGAAAGCAAAACACCTTTTAACTAACTGTAGAATTTGAGATGGAGCATGAATGTACTAAACAGATAAAAGTCTATGCAATAATTTATCATATTTTTCTGCATATAATACATGTAATAAATTGTAATATGATAATGTTGTCTTAGTGTTACATGCATTCTGGTTTATATTGCAAAGTTTCTTTTGTTGTTGTTTTTTTTTTCAGCCTTTTGTATTATTTATATGACATGACAAATCACAGTTTTGAAAAGTAGTTTTATTTAAGAAAGTTGTTGGATCTGTCATCACAATTGGTCTGTGAGAACATTGCTGGAACGTTGTGGCAGCAGCATCAGCAGCTGGTTGCCATTCCGGTCAGGATGGAGAGAAGGCCAGAGACTGCAAATTTCGGGTTCAGTATCAGATCATCCAGAAGTTGCCTGCCTTTCTCCCGCGCTGCGTCGGAACACATGGACTTATTCCACAAGTTCACCAGAGTATTTCCTTTACGGGCAGAGCACAAGAAAAAGGTTCTTCGGTTGTTCGTAGAAACAAAAACAATAAAAACATTTTGGATAAGGTAAACTACTGGTGGAGAAGCACAGAAGTTCTACCAGGGCCTTTGGTTAGAGCATTGTAAGAAGTAGCACACAGAATTTATTTCACTTACTGTAAGATATTAAAGGTACAGTCAGCAACCCAAGCCCATAACATTTTTGTCACATTCAGCAAAAAACTCTGCTAGCTGCCCATTCCATGAATACACTATTAAGAAACCTGGTCGCTGTAGCCCATGGTCCAAAAACTGGAAACAAAAAAAGAGGGGGCAGCCTGTCCACCAAACAAAAGCAAAATGTTGTGTTGAGTTTCTCTGGGAATACTGAAGGGAGGGATGAACTTCTTTGGTGTTTTGTTTGATTTTTGGTTAAAAAAAATAATGTACGTTGTTTTGGAAAAAAGCATCTGCTGATAAATTTAAATATAAACATAAACAAATGTGACTTCCTGCGCAACTGACTCACTGACTGCACCTTTAAGCAAAATGTACTAGAATGTACTACCAATATAAAGATACACACACGGGCTGCTGCTGGAATTAATGCAATAGAAACATCTGTACAGTATAAACAGCACATTGCCGGTTCTGTTTATACTAACAGGATTCTGTTAGTCATCAGTTTCTTTCAACATAACACTTTATAATAGTGTTATCTATTGTAAATGATGACATTGTAAATAATTTATGAATGCATATAGAAACATCTTAGATGTTAAGTGATTCATTATTTTGTCACCTTTTCCGAGACGGAAAGTAGTCTAGGTTCTGTTGAGACTCTGATGCTTTAGTACGAACCCCTCCAATGTTCAACTTTGTACAGGACAGATCTAACTGCGTCTGTAAGATGTATGCACAGACTAATTGTCTGCTTATGGCCACATGTGATGCAACCCTAAAGGTATAAACGTTTGTTATGTTCTTACATGCCTTTTTCCACTGGTATGAATAAGTGGTCACCTTGTACACCCCTAAATAATACCAGTCTTTCACACACTAGCCATGAATCCCACAACCACACCCTCCAATAGTGTTTATAATGTTCCCAGAGTTAATGTCCCTCACCCAGTAGTTTGTTGACGCTGTTCATCCAGCTGAAGATGTAGAGCGCGTGGTTCTCCTCGGCGCTCAGGTCCGGGACGTTAGGAGGGCTGTCGGCATCGGTCAGCACTCGACTTGGCAGCGGGGTCATGAACCGCCTCGACTTCTCCATGTTGGACTGGAAGTACGCTGCGCTGACATAGTCGGCCGAGCTCACCCAGCTCACAGCGAAGGAAATTTCTGGTTTGGAATAGGACTTCTGCCTGTGGGTCAGCATTCATATGTCAGTTAAAGGTTAAAGGTCATGTTCAGGGGTGATGCTACAGAGACAGATGCATATAGAGGCTTTCTCATTTCAGTCCACCTCCAGCAGTTTTTAAACTCCAACCTTAACTTCTTACTGCAGTGGGTTATAATTGAGCATAGGGCCTGCATGAAGAGCCGTACTACAGTATAGTACAGTCATTCATTTCCTTTGTATTAGCCGCATTGTGTATAAGCCGCAAGACAGTGTTATACTGTATGTTAAGTTAAAAGAAACAAAACCGTATCAATATCCTTTTAACCGCCCCCGTGTATTAACCTCCTATCTGAAGAAATTTTGTAAAATCAATGTATAAGCTGTGGCTAATAGTTGGGAAATTACGGTAGTTTACCGCTCTGAGCAGCTTGTTGTGGCCTGCTGTAGAGAGGCTTGCTGTGCGGCCCACATGGTGCTCATGATCTGGTTCCTCTTCTCCATGTCTGTGGCTTCTGATTCACTCACCGCTTTCACTGTCTGAAGAAAGAGAGAAAAATATATGAGCATGAAGAACATATTCATTATTGTCTGTCTGTTTCATTGTTTTCTAGTTGATATCCTTTACCCTATACACATCTGTATTCAAACAAAACACAAACAGACATTTATATGGACCTTCATGGATTTTGGGTAAACTGTAAAAATACAGACTTTAAAAATTAAGAATATCACCACTGGTCTAATATTAATTGTAAAAGTACAGTTAGTGTGTCTCTTTTACTTTGAAAAAGGTTTCCCATTTGGACATCAAATCTGGATATTTAGCAAAGCAGTCCATAAAGTTGGTGCAATAGTCTTCGGCGCCCTCCGGGGGGCTCTGGACTGTAATCTTGATGTCTCCGTCTCCAATCAAACCTGTCTGTACGGCAGCCAAGAATGGAATGACAGACAGGTAGTAGTTCACACCTGTGTGGCATTGGAGTGCAAAGGCTATCATGAAAATGTGGTGTTTTTTGGTAAAATAATGATTCATGATTAAAGAGATCACTGATGGTTGGAAAAACATGGATCTAATGTATATGGATGCTATATATTTTCTATTTATGGTGAAACTTTAAATGACATACATGCCCACCAGCTCTTGGGAGAGATACACATTGGATCACCACTCTCTTGACCACAGGTACTAGCTGCTGTTGGGTCCACCAACCGACCTAGTAAAAAAAGAAATCATTGAAAATGTTCAGTGAATTCATACTTCCGGTCACCTACATTTCATATCTTGGGTCAACCTGTCAAGAGTACTTTCTTTAGCATTAGTTGCTCATCTTATTCCTATGCAGTGGTGTCCTGAGCCTGAGGGATCACCAACTATTTATGGACCCTTTCAAGAGAGTTCCATTATCAGCATCATAGTTGGCCCCACAAGACTTACTTTTTAGCATTCCATATGTTATTTTAATGCAGAGGAAGTAGATTGGGGCCCAAATAGAACGTTCAAGCATTGTAACACTAGCGTTGAACAAGCTGAGCGTTGAACTTGGTTCAACTTTCAAAAGCGCAACGCAAGCGTATTCAATTGTCAGTTTAGGCAAACTTTTTGTGTTACTTAGGAACTTATTATGGTCTGAGCGTTGAGGGTGGTGTGCGGGGTGGAGATGGCGTCGTCTTTAGACCTGTTGGCTTCAGGAGTGAATTCAAGGGGGGAGGAGGGGGGGGGGGGGGGGGGGGGGGTGAAGTTTGCAATGAAGTTTCCCCAAGCATCATCGGTGGTAGTCATTATGGTAGTCATTATGAACTAGGTTAAGCTTTAACAGAAGAGTCCATTCAGAAGTGTAAGATCTTACAAAAACAAAAGTATCAAAGCAAAAACAACACAAGGTCTTTGTCATTTTCCCCTCACACAGCCCATGATGAGTTAAAACCTGGCTGTGCACCTTCTGAAGCAGACACATAATGTATTACAATTCTGCGCTAACAGGGTATATCCTTAATGGTCTGCAGGGTATAACCTTAATGGTCTAATACACATATAATGTGTTGTAAGTGTACATTTTATTAGATTAGGTTATTTATTAGATACATTATGCTCATATAAAACATGATATATATTGCTACATGATGATATGTATTGCTACAATTGAAAGGACATAATGCATGTGGCTGACCTCTCCATGTGCCTGAATGACTGGATGTCCCTGATTGTCTGAAAGTGCTAGTCTTTGCACCAGTACCTGATTTCAGCTTCCAACCCAGTTGCAGCGGCAGCCCCCACAGCGGGCTGTCGTTCGGGCCGGGACCCATGCAGCCCATGTACTGGTTTGTGTGGTTCAGCATGAGTCGGTACATCCCCATGCGCTGCAAGTACTCCCAGGGGTTGATTGTGACCTCATCGGCGTCCACCGCGGGGAAGTCTTTGAGCTCCACCGGCGCCTTCTCCCACATGATGGGGTAGCCATTCTCGGTGACCACCGCTGCCTGGGCCACTGTGGCCAACAGGGCCAGAGCTGCAACCACTCCTGTCCAGGAAAGCCGCATGCTGAGAGAAAGGGCTTAGCACAAATGGCTGGACAGGGCCAGCAGGAGTTTTTGTAGCCAGTGGCTCTGCGAACATTGACCTCTGGCATGAAGGCTGCTGCTGCTGGTGACTTTGTGCAAATGAAGGAATGCAAAGGGGTCTGAGAAAAATGTGCCTGTGCCATGACAGTGTCTAGACAGTAAGTCTACGAACATTGACCTCTTGCATGAAGGCTGCTGCTGCTGATGGTGACTGTGCAAATAAAGAAATGGAATGGCCTGAGAAAATGTGCCGTGACAGTGACTGGAAAGTTACTCTGCGAACACTGACCTCTTGCATGAAGGCTGCTGCTGCTGACTTTGTGCAAATTAAGAAATATCAAAGTCCAGACCAATAATTCAATGAGAAAATACAGCTTCTTACAGGTTACTTTCAGTCACTTTGGTACATCAATATATTTAAATAAATAAAAAAAAACTTCCACATCTAGTAATGTCACGCACACCATAACAGCAATTTCTCATTCCTTTAAAATATTTGCCAAATCTTTTTGCATGTTTTGCATGTGAAAGGACATTCTGCAGTATAGGTATTCATTATAAAAGTAAATGTAAATTTTGTGTCAACCATAGGCTTCGATATTTAGTGACAGTATTTCATTGTCATTCCAATCATGTGATTCATGAGGATTGGTTTAATTTCTTCAAAAAATTAGTATAAACCTCATGCCAGGCCGATCTATGGTCTATTGGGCCCCCACCGTCGACTTCAAGGCTGCCATGAGGTCGATGGTGGGAGCCCAAAAGACCATCAAGCTGCCAGGCGAGCATGAGGGGAAATCCAAAACGATCATGGCTGGCAATGGACTTAACTTAACCAATTAGAGCAAGGCATTATGTGAATCCTGTAGGCAGAGCAGGAGAACCATTCTTAATGCCTTGCGCTGTCAATATCTTCTATAACAGAGGAATCTAAACATCCTGCTTCCCTAGGGGCAGCCCTTTTTACTGTAAACAATATCAACTGAAGCGTGCTTAGGTGCAGGGCTGGCGAAAGGCATGGGCAATCTGGGCTGGCAATGGACTGCCCAGGACGCCAAACCACGAAGGGCGCCACAGTGTGGCGAGCTACAATATTGAAAACATATTGATTGTCAAATAATGTCACAGACGGTTTATGCGGGAGCAAGTAATTCATTTTCAGTGATATTGGTTAAATAACAGTCATGAAAGAGACGTTCAAAGCCTAGAACTGCAGAATACAAAAAAAAGTGCACAGGTTGAAAAACTTTTCTCCCGCATATGAGGGTGCTGATCTTTAACCTGAATCACCAGGTTACTAGCAGTGGAACGTAGCAGAGGGGGCGACAATGTAATAAGGTAAAATCTGAATCTCACCATGTCACCGAATCAGTGGAGCCCTGAGCTCGTTTCCCTGCAATAAGACGGTTCTATCACGGGGTGATATGAGACAGCGACACCCGAAGTGCATTCCTAATGTCACGTTTAGATGCACACCGTCATTTTATAAAGCCCACCCAGGCGATTTTTGATTGGCCCGAATAAATCTGTGTCGGGCATAGAGATTTGTCAATGGACAAAGGGCGAATTTCCCGAACTCAAATTATTTGGGTAAATCTGGTCTGGGTTCCAGGCAAGTTGTAATCATTAAAAAAAACATCAACAAATGAGTTTTAGGCCAAATCCCCAAACATCCCTGCAAAAGTACCTTTAATCCATGGACTTTGAACTGTTTATCTTGTCATTACTTCACATACTTGTGATAGTGCTACCGTAGCACAAGCATGTCAATGAATGTTGAATGTCCACACTCTTCAGCTCTCAAGTAGGCCTAAACCCTGCAATTACATTACATTGTAGGGACCTTGCATATGAGATTTCCCTCCTAACCACAGCCCACTTGAATAATATCCTCTTTCACCAGCTAGTATTCCTGCCAGCCAGTCAGTGCAAGGATCAAGAGGAGCATTTTTGCTGTCTTCATGTACGGTATATTAGGAATCTGGTTACAAAATAGCTCTATTGACATCATCTCAAACAATCCTAAAGACCATTGTTATGATAAAGAACAGATGTGGTGATCATGTCATCGGTATGGCATTTTTTCTTAGTTTAATAGTTCTTAGTTTGTATGATTTAATTAATATATGAATAGTATAGTGCAGCTAGTGCAATAGTCTAGGCCTTGCAGGACTGTGATTACCTGGCATCTGTCTTCCTGCAAGTTGTGCCAAGTGTTTAGAGTGGGCCCCAGAGGATACAGAAGTTACACAGTGACCAGTTCTGCCCTGGCCAAGATCAGGGTCTGACTATCACGATAGGCCTCCACACCACTGTAGGAGGGATAGGAGAGAACTGCCATGTGACACATCAATAACATTACAGGCTATAGTGCGCTAATTTTAAGGTTGTGAACCACTTCCACCTAGGCTCATAAAAATATAACTTTTGAATCAAACTAATACAGTATATCAATAAAATCACTGAATGCCTTTTTAAACTTGTGATTGGTATTATGATTTAAAATGAGTAATTGGTGCTAAATTGGCAAATATTGAGCAATGTTTACACAAAGGTGTAGTAACACATTCAATGAGCCTTAATGATGCAATCAAGCAGCATGCACACATCAGGGACTGAGCCAGACTCGTTGTTGTATGTGTGGAACTATCAACAAACAATAGGCATGTTTCCTCTCAGCAGCAGGTGTAAGTAAACACCTGGTACCATGGTGTTTAGTGCCTCTGACAGCCTCTGTGCAGCTAATGAGTCCCACTGCTCAGGTATGTGTGAACAGGGCAGAGGGAGTTGGGCTTTCACTATAGAGGTGATAAACACATATGGTGTGTTGACTTAAAAACAACATAATGAGAGGTCCAGGCTCATCCATCTGTAATTGTGGTGTAGGAATTGAAGTAAATTACTCATTTAGACAGAAGCCATTTAAAGGCCTTAAAGCATAACTTTCGCCAAAATGCATCCTATAGGGTGTTTTTGTGAATGTACCTGACTTTAAAGGTTGTCCGTGTTGTCGTTTTCGGGTCAAATGGCCTTTTGAATGGAAATCGTAGGGGCACTAATATTTTGATAAATGATCGCGCCAAAATCGCTATTTTTATAACACTAAGAAGGCTCAACACAACATGAAACATTCATCGAAGTATCATCAATGTCTACACATGAACTTGAGCATTGAGAACATTGTGTACACAGAGTTAAACTGAACACTGATACTTTGATCAAAGTTCTCTGAGTGGCCCAGCTGACTGTCAAGCTGACTGGCCAGCTGATTGTTCAGCTGATCATCTTCTGCTCTTACACTGGTGGAGATAATTCAGAATGCCTTATTTAAGTTGCCTTGGCTTACTTACTGCCTGCCGCTTTCTTGGGGCAGCCGTGGCCTACTGGTTGGATGTTACAGCTCCTTAAGAAAACAGATTACCGGGGCCATGCACCCGTGTTTAAGACTGGGGAAAAGCCTTGGGCCAGCCCCGGTCCTTAATGGAAAAGAGCCATTGTGTAACCTGTTGATCCAATAGACAAGCACATCTGCGTCTGCATCTAGGAGAATATTGATATATTACAGACAGAGATAAAACCTGTAATATGTCAATATTATCCTCAGGACTTGTGTTTTCCTAGAAAACCAGAGGCCAATGTGTGTTCTTATTGTGGTTTTAAATATTAAGCTAAACACACCTGTTGTGTAATTCAAAAAATGTCTGTCTAGGAGCACTTCCTGGACTCAAATTTGTTTGTTTGAGGTGCTCTTTGGATAGGAAAATGTAGATGAGAAAAAAACAGGGGATTCCAAGGCACTCTCAATTATCAAAGGTTAAAAAGCCTTTATTTTATTGGCTTGGTTACATTTAAACCTTTGAAAAAATCTGATGCGTTTCGGCAAACAAGCCTTCATCAGGATGATCCCTCACCTTTTTAAACCAACGCTAACAGTAACATTATTGTACCTAGGTCCTTATTGATATTATAAAATTAACGTACCTGCAGTAAAAACCAAGCATGTCCGATAAACATCCTCAGATTTATTTCGGCTTCAAGAAGAAATGGGAATTACATTTCATGTGAACATCGTCCTATCCTTATTAGACGTTCTCTGCGGTAAACTACAGTCCTTGTAGGAAGCGTCCATTGTTTTTCCAACCCATTTTTAACTTCCAACAAAATTACGTCTCACTGCAACGATGCGCCATCTAGTGGACAAACGACTACTTACTGTATCGCCAATACTGAAAATGCAGCCGTGATGATGATGATGAATATTTGCCTTTCTTTTAATCCTACTGAATTTGTAATTATGTATTGGCCGTTCTAATACCGATATTATGTGCGTGGCTGTGTGTGTGTGCATGTGTATATGTGTGCACCGCCATCTACAGGCCAATGAGTGTACAGTCACTAAATGTACACATAACCTAATTTTTTTTGACCCCGCCATGGATGAAATTCTACGAAACGTGGCATACCCCCAGAGAATGCCAGGTCAATCATACACATAAAATTTGGTGCAGTTCTGAACATCTTAACTGAAGATAGGGGCGATTAAAGCAGAATAATATTGCATTTTCATTTTTTACCGGGGGAGTGCAAATCACAAATGAGTGATTATGGGCCAGGTTGATGTGGGCCCTTGAGACCAACATACCATAAAAGATTCTTCATCCTCAGTGCCACGGTTCTGGTAGTTATTTAGGAAAAACTGCTTTTTTTGCGGTTCGGGGGGCCCAGCACGGGGGGTGAGTGGCCCCCGGGGACGAAACAAAATTTTTCCGTAAAAGTCTAGTGGGGCTACATACCCACCAAATTTTATGTGCACCGGGGGGGGGGGATTAAAAAATTTGACAATCATTATATGACCGCTTCGCTAGCAGACAGCATTCCTCTCTGTTATGAGTCTGTGAATAACTCCTGTCCTAAGTACACATATCCAACTGTTATTCGTATGACTCTCTATATTTTCCTTGGGACTATAGTTATCATAACAGTGGTTGGTAACCTGCTGGTCATCATCACTGTGATCCATTTCAAACAGCTTCACACACCTACAAACTACCTTATTCTCTCCCTGGCTATGGCTGACTTGCTTTTGGGTGTTTTTTTGATGCCACCATGCATGGTGCACTCTGTGGAAACCTGATGGTATTTTGGTGATTTATATTGTAAGATTTACTTGAGCACTTATGTGATGCTTTGTAATGCTTCCATTTTTAATCTGTCTTTCATTGTTGTTGACAGGTATTACGCTATTTGCCACCCACTCAGTTATCAAACCACCATAACATCCTCCGTGACCGTGGTCATGATCTTTTTCAGCTGGAGTGTCCCTGCCCTTGTTGGATTTGGGATGATTTTCCTTGAGCTCAACATTATGGGTTATGAGGATTTTTACTACAACAATGTCTACTGCGAAGGAGCTTGCCTTTTTTTTCTGGGTGAACTAGCTGGGGCTTTGTCTTCCATTCTTTCGTTTTACACTCCAGGAGTCATAATGCTCAGCATATATGCAAAGATTTATGTCATTGCACAGAAACAAGCCCGGTCAATTCAGGACAGGCACAATACGAGTGGGACTTCTGGGAAAAATTCCTCAGGTGCCTCAAAAATGGAGAAAAAGGCTACAAGAACACTTGTAATTATCATGAGTGTATTTTTATTGCTCTGGCTGCCATTTTTTGTTTGTAACATAACTGATCCATTTATTGGTAATTCCATTCCACCTTTGGCATTTGACATGATTGGGTGGATAGGATTTTTCAATTCAACCTGTAACCCTATTGTATATGGACTGTTTTACAGCTGGTTTAGAAATGCATTCAAACTAATCTTGTTTGGTAATCTTGTTTCAGCCAAATTTGTCAAGCCTGAACTTGTTTTCTGAATGAAGGGCAGCTGTGGCTTAAAGCTTGGAGAAGCAGGTTTGTGATTGTGAGGCCAGCCACTGGTGTCATTCCCTGGACTGGCAGATTAAAATATGGGTGGACAGGGTGAACTCAGCACTCACAGCTGAGTTGCCCTTGAGCAAGGCACTTACAAGGCTACTGCTCCCCAGGGACTACTGCTGAAGTATCCACTTGCCCGTGTGTGTGTGTGTTCAGCGCTCATGGATGGGCTAAATGCAGAGTCTTAATCACCACCTCAAAAAAATAAATAAATAAATAAAAAAATACATTAAAAAAAATACATACACATTGAACACAACCATAACCCTGATTGACATACATTATATTTTGTTTGGCCCTTACATTTTCAGATGCATTAATACCATTTTTTTAAGACACTTTTGTGGTGCTTTTGATTGGTGGACGTTGTAAGAGGGTGAAAGAGTGGGAGGAAAAAGTGCTTCTCTGCATTTTTTACCTGACGCACATTATAAATGACAACCACCGTCTGCAGTGATGGGCTTTTGGAGTATTGCCTCCGCCAGGTAAGGTCACTATTGAAATGGTGTGCTTTCCTCTCATATCCCAGCTCCTCATTTTGAAAATAATACTATATATTGTGAATGATTTGAACACCTGGTCAAAGAAATGTTTATCATTGAACTCTGATCTGGTAATCATTTGTAATATTTCATAATTTGTAATAATCCCCTTATTGTCATGACAAGTTTTCATATAAGAATGTTTAAAACAAGTTTTTATAACAAACTTATCAATCTTTTTTAATCTAAATGTAAAATGCTTTAATATAAACCAACAGATATTCTTACTACTAAATAATTTGTGATGGTGATATTCAGTCATCTACAGTGATGGTCAAAAGTGTTGGCACCTAAATCTTTTTGAGCCCAATGAGCATCAAACCAGCTAATAGGTTAACTGAAATAACACCATGCCAATCTCTAGGTATAGTGAAGGGTATGTGATGATGTGGGGCTATTTTAATTCCAAATGCCAATGGAACTTTATCAGGATGCATAGTATCCTGGGTCCATGAAATAACTGGCCTTTAAAAATAAAAATCTGCCTGCCTCTATGGGAATTTAACAGGGATGCCAATTCTTATGACACCTGTATTTTAAGGAAGAATATTTATTTTATTTATGATACATTATTCATTCACAAAGAAAATTGATGTCCTTAAAGGTTTGATATTTCCTCATTTTTTTTACTTAAGGCATTAAGATCAATTTCCAAAAGATGACTTTATATTCCTCTTTTTAGTCAACTTCAGCACTTTTGACCATCACTGTATGTTTTGTCTCTGTTTAGGAAGAGAATAACTCTAAGATGGCACTGAGAAACACCTTGAATGAATCAGAAGTTGCAGACAACATTCCTCTCTGTTATGAGTCTGTGAATAACTCCTGTCCTAAGTACACATATCCAACTGTTATTCGTATGACTCTCTATATTTTCCTTGGGACTATAGCGATCATAACAGTGGTTGGTAACCTGCTGGTCATCATCACTGTGATCCATTTCAAACAGCTCCACACACCTACAAACTACCTTATTCTCTCCCTGGCTATGGCTGACCTGCTTGTGGGTGTCATTGTAATGCCCCCAAGTGTTGTACGAGTTGTTGAATCATGCTGGTATATGGGGGAATTATTCTGCAAAATTCATACAAGTACATCCATAATGTGTTGCATGGCATCAATTATAGGTCTTACCATGATATCTATTGACCGATACTATGCCATAAGTCAACCCTTACTGTATAAATCTAAGATAACCATTTCTGTTGTCGTAGTAATGGATACCCTCGGCTGGATTGTGTCAGCTATATTTGGTTTTGGGTTGGTCTTTCTAGAGTTAAATCTTTTAGGTATAAAGGAACTCTATAACAGTATTGTGTGTGAAGGTAGTTGCATTTTCTTAAACAGTTTAATTTCGAGTTCTTTGTCATCTGTTCTGTCTTTTTACATACCAGGTTTGATATTGGCCTTCATATATATTAAAATATTTGTTGTTGTACAGGGACAGTTAAGATCAATTAAGATAATAAATATAAATACAAGTGGTAAGCCATCAACTATTAAAAAAGAAAGGAAGGCCACCAAAACCCTAGCCATCATCATGGGTGTATTTATCACATCATGGATTCCTTTTTTTCTTATTTTTTCAATTGATCCACACTTTGGCTATAGAGTTCCAAATCTAGTATTAGAAATATTTGGTTGGCTGGGTTATTTAAACTCCACAGTTAATCCTTTGGTGTATGCCTATTTTTACAGTTGGTTCAGGCAAGCATTTCAGATCATTGTGTCAGGTACCATCTTTCAGCGGGAATCATCTAGAATCATATTGATATCAGACTGAAATACTTTGTGCTACATTCTTATTATTGTACATTCACTGTCACTGTCACAGAGTCAGCAGTGACTGCAAGCATTTAGGCTTAATGGCACAATTTCCAAACAGGTTTTAACACAGGTGAAGATACTTACAAGGCTGAGATATCACACAAAAGAAGTTAACTCAATATACTGTATGTAACTATGAAGAGAAGTTTTCATCTGTGATGTGGTTCATCTGTTCTACATCATGTTTGTTATGGAAAAAAATAAATATAAAGAACAACATATCAGGTTTAATCTAGAGTAAATGTGTGGCTGTTAAAAGCAACAATTGTACACCTTTAAATGTATGCTTTCTAGTTTTACTAGAACTTTACTTTACTTCTAACTAGTTTTGGTATCATCTTCAAATTAATTTTGATATGGTCATGTAAAGGTCAGGTGAACATGTGTCACTCCGACCAGCCATCCAGGATAGGCACCATACAGTTCTGTTTTCCAGGTAGGCAAAAATAGAATAAACCCTTTCACAGTACAACATTTCTCATTATCGCAAAAAAGATACCAGTTAATACTGGCATGTTAACAAGCTTCTACAGTAATAGTGCCAATAAGACCCCAGGTGGTGATTGGAAGGTTTTGAATGTCTTTTATTCTCTCATACTGTAAACTTCACATACTGTACTATTAAACACACAGTTTGTCTCAATACATCATAATTGTCATTTTCTGTGGATGCGGCTACTTATACATTTACATGTATACATTTATGCAGAGGAGATCTTAGCTAGGAATTACTACTGCGTTTGTCAGTAGCCTATTATTGCTAGAGGATAAGAGTGCCGACATTATAAGTACAAGTCAAAATGTGGTAGGAGGAGAAAATCGTAGAAGACAGAGGTAGAGGAGGGAAGTCCCTTCAGTAGGGCTGTAACATAAACCAACCTCACGATTCGGTTTGTATCACGATTTTTGACCCACGGTTCAATACGAACCTTGATTTTTTTATTTATTTATTTATTTTTGTTTGGGGGGAGGGGGGGTGGGGGGTTAGACATTTTATTAAATAACATTTTAATAGCCTACCTTACACCAGAGGATTAGAATATAATATATAGTATGATATATTGTGTATTATTATAAATATGTATTATTTTATATCCTGATATAAAAATATTTTACTGAATGTCTGAAATTTTGCCTATGACAGCACACATGCAGATTAACTTATAGCCTAGGCCTACTATTTTTATCACAACTCTACCTCTTTAATTCAGCTGTCTGGTTGAAGCCGGGAAATATTGTAAACAAAGTAGCATAGTTGGCTATCTTATCATAGTCTACCGATTGGACTGTTCAGTTTCCCCATGTGTGTTTAGTTTCAAGGTAATACTTGTTCTCCTTGGGACAGGCCCTTTTTGGAAACGTTTTGGTATTGAGATCATCAGTCAACTTGAATGCAAGAGTTTTACAAATATGTGCAGCATGCTAATGATGCTAAGCTGATTTAATAGTAATTTAGCTAGTCGTCTTCTATGCGTCCTTGCTTTCGAATGTGAATGTTTTATTTGGATTGTGTTGGCGGAGCGCGAGAGCGCGAGAGAGCGGGGCAAGGAGAGGGGGTTCACTTCTATACTGTTTGGTAAAGTTGAACACATAGTCTACAATGAAAGCAACGAGAGGAATGGAATTATACTTTATTTATCTTTGGACAACGTAGGCTACCGGTAAGTAAAGCGGGAGTGTGTTTCTTATACAGCCGCGTAAGCTGCAAGCACTGCGTGAAACACTAGAAAGGGTGTGTCACGGTTCTGCCTTTTCACACCGCGACACAGTATCGTGGATATGAGTGTCGAGATTTCGGTTTCGAATCGCATATCGTTACAGCCCTACCCTTCAGTGTGGATTGCATTCGCATCTCCGCTCGTCAGCTCCAGCTAGGCAGCTCCAGAACCTTCCATTCGTCACTGGTGAGAGACATGTACCAGCACCAAGGGCAATACGACTACACGCCAGGCCATAGGCAAAACTCAATCTGACTTGTCCTCCAACCCAACGTGTCTCGTAGCCTTCCCAGTCCTCTTGATACAGCCGTACCCTGGATTTTTATACCACAGTCAGCCAGATCAGCTGCCAGCCCCAGGGTTCCCACTCTAAACCAATTGTAAAATTCCATGACTTTACCCTGACAAAAAAAATGAATTTCCATGACTTACTATATAATCAATTGTAATGGTACAATATACCGACCAATGATTTCAGAGCACCCGTGTAGCAGTCAAGAATCTTTTACTGTTTTAGAGCGGGAGATGAATAAATGGGCATTGAATAGACACAGTTGGGCTACTCAAGCAAGCAGTAAAGCTAATAAGCAAATAATACACAAATTCTGCGTAGAACATTTGTATCAATGTATTTTGGCAAGAAATGATAAACTGCTACAACAAAATTCCCTGATTTTCCATGACTTTGCCCCAAAAATGATCAAATTCCCTCACTTTCCATGTCTGGAATAGACTTTCTAAAATTCCATGACCTGTGGGAACCCTGCAGCCCAGTCTTGATTACCCACATCTGGCTGCCAGTTGGCTCATCAGCTCATCATGGCCTGACTGTCCTTGTATTGAATAGTGAGAAGCGGCAGGGTGGCAACATGGTCAGAGAAGATTAACTGGTCATCCAACTTGATATCATGGTTTTGCATAAATACAAGCCAACTGGCGTGCTATCTGCACACATTTTGAGCTATCTGCGTGTATGCCGATGCTGCGTAAACATACACCTCACTTATCATCTTACTTCCGCGTGTATGTCAACGCCATATGGCGCCCTCTAGGGTTATGGTTAGGTATAAGTATAAGTATAAGTATAAGTATATATACTTTTTTGATCCCGTGAGGGAAATTTGGTCTCTGCATTTAACCCAATCGGTGAATTAGTGAAACACACTCAGCACACAGTGAGGTGAAGCACACACTAATCCCGGCGCAGTGAGCTGCCTGCTTCAACGGCGGCGCTCGGGGAGCAGTGAGGGGTTAGGTGCCTTGCTCAAGGGCACTTCAGCCGTGGCCCACTGGTCGGGGCTTGAACCGGCAACCCTCCGGTTACAAGTCCAGAGTGCTAACCAGTGGGCCACAGCTGCAGGTTATGGTATTGATAAACATGCCAAAATGCTATTATGCGTTAGATAACATGCTAGTGGGCATTGGTGTGTCATACATACGCAGTTCATGATATCAGTCTGGGTCATCAATCATGACACTTGCACTTTTTTGCATGTGATGTGATGTATAGTTTGTTTGGCTGGGAAGACCAGCTGTTCGGTTTCAGAAAGGTTTAGTTGGAGGTGGTGTTCCTTTATCCAACTGGGTATGTCAGAGACAATCTGAGATCCACGCCAAGCCTGTGGCATCATCAGATAGATGATAGATATAAATAAGTATAAGTATAAATTATAAGTATAAACATATAACTAAACTCCACTGTACAATAAAGACAGTAGAAGATAAGGCAGATAAGAAAACTAACAAAACGAAATACTAAATACACTAGTTTTGTTAGTTTTCTTATCTGTCTCATCAGGCGGGAAAGATATTTAGGTATCATATACGTAGCAAATCATCAAGTGTTATCAAGTGGAGATAGCATGTTTGGCAAGGTTGCTGGCCAGGGTCCCGAAATGCTCTGTCGGAGATCTCACCAGACTGGCTGCGCTGGCAACATTTGGTGAGATCTCCGAGCACCCCAACAAAGCCAGTAATGTTGGGATCCCTGGCCAGGACCCTGCAACAGGGGATTAGTATGACTGCTCACTGAGATTTCTTGAAGTCGGAACGTTCAGCGGGAAAATGAAGACGGTTGAGTTTAGGCAACCTGATTGGGAAGACCGCCATATACCGCCGTGATGGCAGCACCAATCCTAAAAGAATGGGTAGACTCGAGGGTTAACGAACACAAGCCGGGCAATGAGCTTGCGGTTGCAGAGCTCGGGGTCAGTGCAGGGGAATACAGCTTGCAGTTGCAGAGCTCGGGTCAGTGAGTTTCTTGGTGTTTATTTATTTATTTATTAATTTTTTTATTGCAAACACCATTGACATTACAGAAAATGCAACAACGACATGCACAAGAATACTACATCAGACAAACAGATGTACATTACACAAACACATACTGTAACTTAACAAGACATCACATTGACATGGCTTATTAACACAACATAATATTAATAACAGAAAAGCTAAGGATGATTTGCGTCCAGGATGATTAGAGATATGATTATCAGGGATGAAATTGATGACCGGAATGACAAGAAGGGAGGATGGGGGGTGCGGATGGTAGCTCTGAGAGTGTGAATGAGGTGGTGTTGGGATGGGGGTGTGGGTGGGGGGTAAGGGGTAGTGAGTGTGTGAGGATGTATGTGTGTGAGTGTGTGTGTGTGTGTGTGTGCATATGTGTAAGGTTGGCTTGCTGTTGGGCCAGGAGGAGAGAAGCTGGAACACAGAGAGAGAGGGTTTCAGAGGAGAGGAGTTGTAATTATTCTGTTAAAGATTAGTGTAATAATAAGAATAACTGATTGCCTGACTGGTTGACAACCTGGGTACCCATTAATGGCAGTTATTGACAGTTCCACCCAGCCCCCGCAGTTATGGCGATGAGCTGACAGAGGGGAGGACCTGCGCGCCACCCATCCCCCCAGCATATGCACACGTCCCCCACTACCACGACCAACCACACCTCGTCCCCATACCTCCACCCAACACGCCACTCTTGACCTAAATATGTATGTGAATGGCTAGGTTGAGAGCTCTGTAGCATTAAAAGAAGTGGGCATGCATGGTGAATATCTGTCAGGATTTCCCCATGCACACCATACTTACCCTGTCTAAGATGAATGCCTCCTCTGTAATGTGTGCATTAAAATAAGTGAGGCATGCAGATAGACACCTGATGAGGTATCTACCTGCACTCCACCCTTACCCTAGCCTGTTTTGTAGTTTTGTTTATGTTTTATGAATGTCACCTAATATGTAGTGCAATTAAAAGAGAGTAAGCGTGCTGTGTGCTTCCAGGACAAGGCATGTGCATGAGCGTATGAGGAGGGTGCACGGCGGCCCAGGGCCAATAGATAACCCACAGGACCCAACCAATGCCAAACCCACACTGTGACCCGCCAGGACCGAGTCTCCCAAGCCATCCAATGGGGCCCCGGCAGAATAACGATGAGAGAGGCAGAGAGAGTGAAATTAGTAAAGTTATCAGAGATGTAAATAAAAGGGGGAGGGGAAGAAGGGGATGCTATTTATTTGCTATTAATAATAATAATAATAATAATAATAATAATAATAATAATAGTTCCAGCTACCATCCCCTGCCCAGTGTTCGAGGATATGTGTATCTGTTGATGAAGTGTGTTGGTGTGGAGATGGATCTCAGGCAAAGAGGGTCAGGACTGTAAGTAGGTGATAAAGGGGTACCAAGGAGAGGTTGTATCCTGAGTATTGATTAAGTTTGTAGTTGATAGGTTTTCTAATGATATATAGTCTGTTAACAAGTTTTTCCAATGAGTGATGTGAACATTGTTCCTAGATTTCCAGTTCATGAGGATTGTTTTCTTGGCGATAGTCAGCGCTGCCAGCAGTGTTTTATTGCAGGAGTTGCTTAAATTGACTGTGGATGTATCACCAAGTATGCATAAGGAAGGGGATGCTGGGATGTGACAGCCAAAGATGAAAGAGAGAGATTTTGTGACACTCACCCAGAAATGGTTGATTGGAGTGCAATGCCAAACCGCATGGATGTATGTGTCTGGATTATTTTGTGTGCAGTGAGAGCATAGATCCGAACCAAACCCCCTTTTTAGCCAATTTATGTGCAGTGAAGTGAAATCTGTGAAGAACCTTGTATTGTATTAGTTGTAGATTACTATTCTTTGTCATGAGGTAGATGTTTTTGCACATTTTGGTCCAGAAGTCGGCACCGGGAGTAATTGATAAGTCTGATTCCTATTTGTGATATGGCAGGCCAATTGTTTTTTCTGAACGAGATATAATTTTGTAAATTTGGGAGAGAATTTTTTTGGGAGAGGGAATATTAAGCAGCTCTGAGATTGGTGGGGGAATGTCAAGGTTAGCTGTCTGGATGTTAATTTTTCCTAGGATAGATGATTTAATTTGCAGGTATTGTAAGAAGTGTTTACTCTCGATGCCGTGCTTCTGGACCAAACAGGAAAATGAGGCCAGATTTTTGTCTTGAATGTGTTGAAGGTGAGTGATACCCTTTCCCATCCATGTGTGAAAGTTAAGTGTTTTTTTATTGACGGTGAAATCTGGGTTATTCCAAATCGGGGTGCGAATTGATGGTGCTATAGGTGAATCAGTGATGTGGTAGAATCTCCACCAGGCTGTCAGAATGGATGAAATTGTTGGGGCTTTGAAGGATGGATGTTTTTTGATTGACTGGCTGCAGAAAGGGAGATCTGAGATTTTAATTTCTTTACAGATTGTTTGTTCTAGGTCTAACAAGGTGTTGTCTGAGGGGGTGGGGTGTAGCCATTTGTAAATGAAGTGGAGCTGATTGGCCAGGGCATAGTGCTGGAAGTGTGGGGCCTCTAGTCCTCCCAGTGCTTTTGGTTTTTGGAGAGTGGTGAGTTTGATCCTTGGGGTCTTATCTTTCCAGTAGAATTTAGTGATTGATGAATCGAGAGACTTAAACCAGAGTGGGGTGGGCTGGGTTGGAATCATAGAGAATAAATAGTTTATTTTGGGCAGTATTGTCATTTTGGTTACTGAGATTCTGCCCATGATGGATAATGGGAGGTTCTTCCAGCGTTGAAGGTCATCATCTATTGAAGTGAGTGGAGGGGAATAATTTAGGCTAAATAAGTCTGACAGCCTGGGGGAGACTTTTATCCCTAAGTAAGTGATATAGTTAGTGCAGAGTGGAATAGGTGAAGAGTTGGCCGTCACATCCCAGCTGTTGGGATGTAATGGGAGAATTGCAGATTTATTCCAATTGATTGAGTATTCAGAAATTTTAGAGAATGTGTCAATGAGTTTGATGGTTTCTTTTACTGATGTTGTGGGGTCTTGAAGAAAGAGAAGAATGTCGTCGGCATAAAGGCTGATTCTGTGATGCATATATGGAGTCTGGACACCTTTGATGAGGGGATTCTGACGGATGGCAGCTGCTAGGGGTTCAATGAAGATTGTAAATAGTGAGGGGGAGAGTGGGCACCCTAGTCTAGTTCCCCGGTGAAGAGTGAAACTTTGTGATGTTAGTCCATTGGTGATTACTGTGGCTGAAGGAGAGGTGTATAGAAGTTTAATCTAGTTAATGAACGACTCCCCGAAGCCAAACCTCCCTAAGGTGGAAAACAGGAAATTCCAGTTCACCCTATCAAATGCTTTTTCTGCGTCCAGAGTTGCTATGATGGTATTATCTTGAATATTTGTGGAGTGATACATTATATTAAACAGTCTGCGGGTGTTGGTGGATGAAATTCTGCCTTTAATGAAGCCTGTTTGGTCTGGGTGGATAATGGATGGGGTGACCTTTGCTAATCTGTGTGCTAGCATTTTTGCGATTATCTTATTGTCCACATTGAGGAGAGAGATTGGCCGGTAGCTGGATGGCAATGTTGGGTCCTTATTGGGCTTGAGGAGCAGTGAAATTGAGGCTGTGGTGGAACTAGTTGGAAGACGTCCTTTCTGTTTTGATTCATTAATCATTCTGGTGAAAAGTGGAGCTAAGATGGTCCAAAATTGTTTGTAGAACTCAGCAGGGAAGCCATCCGGACCTGGTGCTTTATTATTGGGCATCTGTTTCAGGGCATCAAACAGTTCTTGTTGAGTTATAGGTGATTCCAGGTTATTTATTTGGGTCTCATTGAGTTGTGGTAATTTGATGCTGTTTAGGAAAGAGTCTATGAATTCCTGGTTGGGGTTTATTTCTGAAGAATATAGTTTATTGTAAAACTGGTAAAAAACATGATTTATTTCTTCAGGTGAACTGGTTAGCTTCCCTGCTGAGTTCTTTATGACTGGGATTGTTGATTTTTCTTTGTTACGTTGAATTTGATTTGCTAAGTATTTACCTGGTTTATTGCTATGGTGGAAGTTTTCCTGCCTTAGACGGTGAATCATAAATTGAGTGTGTTTATTGAGTATTTCATTGAGTTTGAATTTATGTTTCCTAAGTTTTGCCTGTGTTTCTTCAGTTGGGTTGCTTGCATTGGTTTCTTCTAACTGTTTAATTTTATTGTTGAGTTCTAGTTCCTGTTCTTTTTCCTTCTTTTTTTTGTATACTGAATATGAGATGATTCTTCCTCTGAGTACTGCTTTTCCTGTTTCCCACAGAAGGGAAGGATATGATTCAGGGGAGTTGTTCACTTCTAGAAAGAATGCCCACTCTCTCCCAACAAAGCTGATGAAATTTGTACGAGGAAAAAATATTTTTGCCATGACGAGATTAAACTCGACATGTCCACTTTAAAGTCACCATGTCAACATTAAACTCAACATTTCGAGAATAAAGTTGAAATATCATGTCGACTTTGAGAGAAAATGGAATTGAACATTATGTCCAATACTTTAATATGAAGGGGTATAATTTGCTGGCACTCTCTGAACACAGAGGAAGGCGAAAACTCGCAGCCATTTTAAAGGAGAAAATTCATTCTCCGCCCTTTTTTAGCAATGCGCGACAGAGCAAGAGCTCCTGTGCTTTGCGGCCAGAGCCGGCATTGTGTTGAGGTAAAATTGATGCTCCCTTTAATACGATTTGTGACCGCCACATACTATTTCATATAGATCTTGTCTTCTTTGTGTCATGTAGTGGCAAACTGATCTCAACTTCGCATCTCTCACACACACACGGGGACTCGCCCCCTCCCTTCCATAATGCGCATGCATGGATCAGAACGATCCCCATTTTTAGTTTATAGTCTAGTTAGTAGCATTAACCTTTGTATCCATTTCCCACTCTCAGCAGGTTGTACGCTGGCTACATCCATTGGAGTGGATCTCTAGTTCACCAACTAACAACTAATACTTGTGCTGCTGTTTTGTCTCTCTGATTTTGTTTTGTTTTATTTCGCATGCCGTCTGCACGCGACGTGATGCCATTAGCAGTAGGCCTAATCTAGGCGAGCCTACCGTGCGTGCTGGTACAGTCCTCTTACGGTAACCCACCGCTTGTGTGTGCATGCGGGCCTGTGTATGTGTTGTTTGTATTGGTTTATTTCTGTCTTTGTCTGTTGTTGGAAACTGTCAGCGTGTCATTGGCGTTGTGTTTAGTTTGTTTATTATGACCGCCGCTAGCGTAGCTAGCGAAGCGGTCATATAGGGATTGTCAAAGTTTTTTTTTTTTCCCCCGTCATCTACTTCCTGAATTTTTGGTCAACGATACCCGGAAAAATTACGTTTGGAAAAATAAATTTTCGTTTGGTCCCCGGGGGCCACTCCCCCACCGTGCTGGGCCCCCCAAAAACCCAAAAAATTCACTTTTTCCTAAGTAACTACCTGAACCGTGGCACCGAGGATGAAGAAATTTTGATGGTATGTTGGTCTCAAGGGCCCACATCAACCTAGCCCATAATCATTAATTTGTGATTTGCACCCCCCCGGTAAATAATGACAATGCAATTCTATTCTGATTTAATTGCCCATATTTTCAGTTGAGATGTTCAGAACTGCACCAAATGTCATGTGTATGATTAACCTGACATCCTCTGGGGGTATGCCAAGTTTTGTAGAATTTCATCAATGGGGGGGTATAAAATAAAAACAAAATACATAAATGAATTGGTGTGCACATTTAGTGACTGTACACTCATTGACCTGTAGATGGTGGTATTGAGGTGGTGTTAAAGGAGAATTCCGGTGTAATATTGACCTAAAGTGTGTTGAAACATGATACCGAGTGTGAACGTATGTCTCATAGCCCATCTCAGCTTGTCCCCTGCACTCCAAAATCTGGCGCTAGTTAGCCGATGCTACAAACAGCTTTTTCAATGGTGGTGCTTCGGCATCGGGCTAGCCATGCAAATAAATCACTGTTTTACACCATTTACAAGGCTCAATGTATCTCCACACTTCATTGGTAGACTTCCGAGGGCCCTGACATTTAAAACGAGACATTGAGAACTTTGAAAAAGCACTGGTAGTTTACTTACAAGACGATTTATGCAGACAGTATCTTCACGAAGTTTAGCGTTTGCAGCCATCTTGAATTTAGTCACGATAAGTCGAGCGACGAGTAAGAATGAACAGGTATGATAAGGGATCAGATTCCAAAAATAATTCAGTGGAAATGCATGGATTCCAGTTTCTTCCAGTAGCAGCAACTGATTTTCATTACTTAAATGAACACAGAAGCTTGGGCAAAAGTTACATGTTGGTTGGGGGGGGGGTAAATCTATCGATTATAATAAAATATTATCCACTGACAATGCAAAATATCTTTCCTATCTTAAAAGACTACTTCGCAACTCCAAATATGCATCTACATGTTTAGTTAAGGGGGAGGCTATTGTAGGCCTACCCACAATGCACGAGAGGCTGTATAACCCGAGACCACTAGAACATCAGTGTTGGAGGAAGAAAGTAAGTGTGAAGACTAGACAGTCTCATTGTTGAGGTGCGCGGAGTAGCCGCTAGTGTTCTGGTATGCTGTTCGGTCAGCTCGTTAATCTGGCATATTCTGATAGTTTTTGCCAACGATAGCTCACACTCTCGTAGCAGTATCTTCCTCACGCTATCAGAGTTGATGCCACAGACTAGCCTGTCTCTAATTAGTTCATCCTGCAGTGCTCCAAAATCACACGTTTTTGCTTTATTTCTAAGTGCACTTAGATATGACTCTACGGTCTCACCAGGTTTTTGGTTCCTTGTGTTGAAAGAATGTCTCTCCATCGTGACGTTCGTTTGTATATTGCAGATGTCCCTGAACTTTCGTTTCAAACACTCTGGATTCTCCCACGATTCAGCTGGGCGGACTACGTCGCCATCATCGTCTAGCTGAGCCACAGCATAGGTGAAAGTGCGTTCTCTCTCGATAGCCTCGCTTCCCGCTAGATTGAGGAGTATGTAGGCTTTCGTCCGATCTGGCTTGTCACCGTGAGCTGCAGCTATGAAGAGGTCATATTCCTGTTCGAATACCCGCCAGTTATCCGCGATTTTGTCATCGAATACCACGGATACGATAATACGGATCTGGATGCCAAAATCCATCAGCCATGTCTTCTACTTTCGGGCTCACCGAAAAGTCTGACTCAACATCAAATATATATACAGTCCAATTCAAACGTTCCACTAACCACTTGTAGTACGAGGTAGACGTTTTACTGCTGACACCATGTAGAATAGCTCAGACGGAGGCTTTCTTATGAAGTTTTATTTCACATTGCACAGCTAGTACATGTTATCAGTTCCAACATCGCTAGCCAACTAACCAACAGGGGTCTCCTGCTCACGTGACTACGTGGCTCATTGGGCCAATCAAAGCTCATCAATGCAATGCAGATATAACATTCTACAGTTTCCTAATGACTAAAATATAACTTTAGCCTACTTCCACCATAGGAAAACAGACTAAACATCACTAATGACAACGTAACTTATCTTTGTCTACTATCTGTATATTCTTCATAGTACGAGTGTTGTGATGACACCATTCCTAGGAGCAGTCTTGCGCAGAAAGTTGTCAAGATCGCTACCAATTCAATTGACCTGATTAATAAGGCAGAGAGACAGAGGACAGCTGCAGTCCAGCGGGCTCAGTTTTACAGCAACGACTTGAGACATTATCCAAGGAGTTGCAGAAGAACAAGGAGAGGCTTGCAATGTATGAGGGCGATTGGTGCGAGACAGGTTGGTAGCCTAGGTAAATAGTCGACGTAAACAACCTTAAATAGGCTATGTAAATATCATAAACTCACCTGCCCATTTTCCACTATTCAGATAATGTGCCATTGCCAATACCAGAGAGGCCTACACAACAGGAGGAACAGGAAGAGGGCAAACATTGTTCCTGATTTGTTGTTTAATTGTAGCCTAGTTCATTTGCTATGTTCAGATTTTGTTTACATACTATTTGTATTTTTCTTTTAGTTTAAGCATGTTTTTTTTTCATTAAAAACGTTTTGTTTCATGTGCAATTGTCTAGTTTTACTTGTTCTGTTTATTTGTTTAAATTATTATATATTATTACTATTATTATTATTATCATCATCACAGCTTACAGCTACAGCTTAGGCTACATATTGCTGACTGTTTAATAAAATTGTTTTACTTAATTCACCAACTTTCTTTTGTCCACGAGTGAACATTATACATAACACATAGAATAAATGGTTAACATGCTAAATAAACTTATGAGAATGCTAATTATAAACAGCAGTATCCTCTGATGTAACGGAAAAATCACTTTGACTAATGAAACAATTTAACCTTTTGAGGAGTGAATTCTTTTCCTAGTTCCTTCTGGAATTCTAAGCAAAAGATCTACAGTTTCTGTGTTGTTTAAAATCTCTGAGTGTAATTGTCGCATCATAATATGGAACTGTTGGTTCGCGAACATTACAATCACATATTTGCGGCCATAGCCTACTCCTCCACAGGCTAAGCATAGCCTAGTTTACAGAGTTCAGCATGGATGTGCACCTCTGTGTTAAACCCCGCTGCTCATCCAGCTACACTGGCTACCTATGGCGGCCCGCATTAAATTCAAGTCTCTAACGCTTGCCTACAAAGTAGTCTCCGGTTCTGCTCCCACCTAATTGAATGCCCTCATACAGACTTACACTACCTCCAGACCGCTGCGCTCCTCTGACGAACGATGTCTAGCTCTACCACCGGTACGCTCAAGCCAATCCAAACTTTTCTCATCTGTTGTTCCTCGTTGGTGGAACACACTGCCAGTTCCTACAAGGGCAGGGACATCCTTTTCCACTTTCAAAAAACTCCTGAAGACCCAGCTCTTTAGAGAACATCTACTCTCATAGCAACACTTACAACAAGTCTTACTGATCCTAGCACTCACCAGCCGTTTTAAACTGACAAGTAACTGTTAAAAACAGCACTCACCGACGCACTTATTCTTACTGTACTGTTTTTTTAAACTGTCCTAAAATTGTGAGAATTGTTCTAAAACTTACTGTTTACCATGTTGTTAGTCGCTTTGGTTAAAAAGCGTCAGCCAAATGTAATGTAATGTAATGTAATCTCATATGGCAGATTGTTCTTGTTACAGTTATTTCATGGATCCAGGATACTATGTGTACTGATGAAGTTGGCCTTCGGAATTAATAGTCAAGCACCATCACATAGGCCTACCCTTACCATATGATTGCCATGGTTACATTTCATTAAGCCTAATAGCTAGTTTAATTTGCATTGAGAAACGATTTTATGGAAAGCAGCCTACCCCATACCAATCTATATTTTATACTGTTGCCAATAAAGAGTGATTGTGTTACACCATGGGCCTCCAGCACGTCGCTTTCAAGGTTCCTCGCTTACTGCCCCCTTCTAAGCTTGCCATAAGCTAAAACAGTTACTAGGCCTACCACATTTAAACACAATTGTTGCAAGAGGTATTACAGTCTACATATTTAACCAAAAAAGGAAACCATACATATGCTACAAAAACTCAATATAGGCTACTTGGCTTCACATATAGGCCTACGGTTTCCATAGCACAGCGCACTTGAATAGATGAAAGCGGCTGCCTCTTGCGTGGATAAACGGGTGGAAATCTCGACACTCTTTCAATTACCATCAAATAGGGTACCTGACATATTTCAGTGCTCATCAGCCTCAGCATTTACCAATACAATCAAACAGTCCAAACACAAATCAAATCCCAAACATGCAGAACTCAATGTCTTTTGGTTATTATAGATTACTGGTAGAGCATACGAAATGCATGTCTCACAATACATAAAATGCACGTTAGAATAAAAATATCCTTAACTTGCCATACCTAATAACAAACAAACTAGATGTACCGCATAGCGGTACAAAATATGACCGCCGTTCAGTCCTGTACATCCGTTCCGCGAAAATAAATCACACTTCAATTTGTCTCCATATTTTACTCCATCCCCCACTCTTGAAACTTTTGTGTATGCTTGTATGGCATGCCTGAGTGTGTGTGTGTGGCTGCACAGAAAGTAGCCTACTGGTGCTGAAAAGGTGAATAGATTGTAGAATAGCCAAAGAAGATGTAGCATTGTTATAAAACCTTTAAAATCTCTAAACAATCACAAGTAGGGCAGTTCATCACAGTTCATCCATTGTAACTGGATTGATGAAAGGTCACTTACACCTGTAGGCTACATTGTATTTGGGAAAAGCAAAAGGTATCAGCATAATGTTATTTATTTATTTATTTTTTATGTATTTATAAACAAAAACATCTCTGTCAGTTCCATGCCGTTTTCAACAGCTATCAAAAACAAAGGTCATTTTTGGATGGATGGATCTTTAGTTCATGTAATACTTTATTGTCAATGCACAAATTAAGTAACAGTAGTCTGAAACGTTATTGTTAATGCACAAATTAAGTAACAGTAGTCTGAAACGAAATGCTGTTTTACATCTGCAGCGCATAGTGAACACAGCTGGAAGGATTATTGGTGCTGAAGGACATTTACACCACCCACCTCACCCGCAAGGCGACCAAAATTGTGAGTGATGCAAGTCACCCCGCTCACAATCTGTTTGATCTACTGCCCTCTGGGAAGAGGTACAGAAGCCTGCGCTCCCGCACTACCAGACTCACCAACAGCTTCATACACCAAGCTGTAAGGATGCTGAACTCTCTCCCTCCTCTCCCCCCTCCACCCTCAGCTACATAACATCCTGGACATTGGACCCAAAATGGCCGCCTGCACTACTCCACTTGCACACTTGCACACTTGTACACTTTACAACTTGGTGTTGTTGTCCTGAAAACACAACACTTCTGCTGCTCTTACATAACTTGCACCACTATGCCACTTTCTTTCTTACTTAGGTCAAACAGAACTACCCAAGCCTTTTATTGGCCTGACTTTGCACTAGTATTTTATTGACTGTCTATGCACAATTTCAACCAAATTTTTGCTGCTCTTATTTTTTCATTATTATATGTGCCCTCTTATTTACTTATTTACTTACTTTTTTGTTTACTTGAATGTTATGTTTGTCTGTGGACCTAAAATTGGCAAAATATGTCTTGTCTTCACCGTGGGATAGTGAGAAACGTAATTTCGATCTCTTTGTATATCTGGAACATGTGAAGAAATTGACAATAAAGCTGACTTTGACTACATCTAACCAGTGGTGCAAATAACTGACATGTCCAAATGGGCCTTGATGAAATGCGTCTCTAGACTGTTCATACACATTTTAACGGGCCAAAGTTGAAGAGCTTTTGTCCGTTATTGTTCGTGCAAATATAGGCTGATTCATGTTCCCTTGCATTGTAGTCTGGCTTTCATCAGACCAAGCTCAATCTTTTAAGAAATCAAAAAATAAATAGCGGGCAGATCAGGCTGGGTTCACCCAGCCTAGTCCATATGCACCCGATATAGTTTAATTTTCCGATTGAGATATACACTCTCTGGCTATTCTAAATGCAAAAATGCATCAGGGAGTTATGACAAAACTGTAACTAACAAACTAGATCCTAATAGAAAGCTGTTAGCTTCCCTAAGCTACAGGTAGGATTATAAGGTAGGCCTATTTACAACATAAATTGTCAATAGGCTATGCTGGCGACACAAATAAAATCTCCTTTGGAAACCAATGGCTTACGCCTTACAGTATCAAGCAGACTTAAACTGCCATATCGTGGCGAAAAGTTGTAATAACATTCACGCAGCTCCATGAGTCAAGGAAAGTATGAATCAAGTAGCCACTTCTAAATGGGACCCACTACACAGTAGCTTAAGGTGTGTTGCTAAAGCAGCCATAATGAAATGAAGGTGTCATTGTTTGGATACTTCACACACACGTGCTTTTTAATTTCACAGACTACAACTACCTAGCTGGAATCAAAGCACATCGATTCCCCTCTCACACCCTGCACGCACTTAAAACAAAATAAACAGGCGTCTCAGTCTCACGCATGTATAGCAAAACTGTATCAGACCGGTGTAACGTTGGTAAATCTTCCATTGCACAGAATGATTTTGTAGCACGTGCAATAAATGACAGTCGAAAGATACAAACAGTGCTGCTATCAATTTGCTTGGTATAACCGCATTTATAGTTTTCTACAAATGCAATCAATCAAATTGGCCTCCATCACTCAACCAACGCTAACGGTAACATTACCTAGGTCCTTATTGATATTACAAGATTAACGTACCTGCAGTAAAAACCAAGCATGTCCGATAAACATCCTCAGATTTATTTCGGCTTCAAGAAGAAATGGGAATTACACTTCATGTGAACATTGTCCTATCCTTATTAGATGTTCGATGCGGTAAATTACAGTCCATGTAGGAAGCGTCCATTGTTTTTCCAACCCACTTAATTAAGTCTCACTGCAACGATGCGCCATCTAGTGGACAAACGACTACTTATCGCCAATACTGAAAATGCGGCCATGATGATGATGATGAATATTTATTTTGGCTTTCTTTTAATCCTACTGAATTTGTAATTATGTATCGGCCGTTCTAATACCGATAGTATGTGGGTGCCTGTGTGTGTGTGCATGTGTATATGTGTGCACCTCCATCTACAGGCCAATGAGTGTACAGTCACTAAATGTACACATAACCTACCGGTAATTTTTTTAGACCCCCCCATGGATGAAATTCTACGAAACTTGGCATAAACCCAGAGAATGCCAGGTCAATCATATACATAACATTTGGTGCAGTTCTGAACATCTTAACTGAAGATAGAGGGGGATTAAAGCAGAATAATATTGCATTTTCATTTTTTACCGGGGGGGGGGGGGGGGTGCAAATCACAAATGAGTGATTATGGGCCAGGTTGATGTGGGCCCTTGAGACCAACATACCATAAAAGATTCTTCATCCTCAGTGCCACGGTTCAGGTAGTTATTTAGGAAAAACTGTTTTTTTTGCGGTTCGGGGGGCCCAGCAGGGGGGGGGGGGGGTGGTGGATGCATGCGTACATATGTCTACTGTGTGAGTATGTGTCATACGTATGATTACTGTAAATGTATGTGTGTGAGTGTGTATCTGTTTATGCACATGTGTGCACATGGAATGGGTTAACATGACCCCTGGAGGCAAACATATGGAAAAAATTGGTCATCCTAGGCCCTACGGTTCTCAAGATATTCACAGAAAACTGTGTCTGCCCTACCCTCCTTTCGGGGGGTCCAGTACAGCGGGGGGGGGGGGGCTACAGATCAAAACGAAAACCGAGGGTTCCATGCTATCCATGTGGGGTTACATGCCCACAAAGTTTCGTGTACCCCGGTCTTTCAGTGTCCCGGGAATCCTTGTTGGTGTACGGTCACTAAATGTACACATAAATTATTTTATTGTAAGGCCCCCCATGAATGAAAGTTCACAAAACTTGGCATGCATTCGGAGGGTGTGATCCTACACTTTCAATTTCGTGCAGTTTTGACCATGTCAGCCAGAGATATTGTGGTGAAAACACCTAATTTTTTGCTTTTTAATTTTTAACTAGGTGGCGTATGACACATACTCACACAGTAGACATATGTACGCATGCATGCACATGTACAAACACACATACGCAGGCAAACACACAAGCACGCACACACACACATAAACATAAACGTGTACACGCACACATGCACACAATTCAAGAATTTCTCAGAATTATGAACAGGCAAGATGGGGGTGGGGTTGTATAAAATGAATTTTACATGTGAAATCTATGAACTAATCATGTTTTGGTACTTGTTGTCTAGCAGATACCAGTGAGAATTGAGTGGATAATGCAATTCAGTGAGACAGTTAGAATCATATAGGCCTTTCAGCGTGATTTCTTTTTGTGGAAAAAATGTGCTGGACTGGGCGGCGGTCATATTTTGTACCGCTCTGCGGTACATCTAGTTATTTAAACGTTTGTGATCATTAACTCTTACATACTCACCATTCCTGACCTGTCATGCGACAATATGACGTCCATTTCGCGCGTGGTGGTCGCAGCACTAGCTGCAATATTCTCCTAAACAGAGGTGTTGCTGTTTGTTGCTGTTGTGAAAAGGCTATCGCTACCTACTTCACACCGTAGAAGAAGCAATGAAGCCACTAGTTGCCATGGTTAATCAGTGAATCTGTGATCGGTGGCGGGGTCTATTTGAGGGAGCCGTGAGTGCGCACTTATCCAGGGTAGGTTTCACCTGGCTTGATGAATCTGTGTCTGCTCATCCTGGCTTGGTCTTTGTGCAACCAATTAAGCCTGTACGCTCTTGTTTTGGATTCATTGAGCGCAGCTCAGTAACTTATTCCGGATGTCTTAATTCTGCTTTTGTACAATAGGCCCCTGGCCTCACCGGCCCTGACAGCATGCTTGTTTACATGGAAAGCAAAACAAGCTATAGTGTCATATGCCTGTGTCAGGACAATTGAAACACGTGTTTCAATCGTCCCGACTAGGCTGTAACTCCATGTATTTTAATTAAATGCACAAATATCTGTGTTTAATCAATCATTTATGGAGTTGAGACATGGAAAAACACTTTTAGGAAGATGAAAATACATTTGGGCCCACCAGGTAAGGGGTCGAGTTTTCCCATGTTATCCTATGGAGACTGACGGCCGGTAGGTCGTTAAGCCTACTTATTTGGATGTGCAGTAGCCTAACCCACGTAAAACCTAGTGAAACGACATTTTCAACAATATAAACATGATATAAATGGGAAAGCTTACCATTCTCGCTATAAACATGGCAGAATCATCCACAGGGCATATTGTAGCGTCGGTGGATGTTCATGTCTAACGTTGAATGAGTGTCTCCCAGAATGCAGTGCGAGTGAATGCTATAAAGTGTAATGTCGGTTATAATAGTTGAAGTTACGTTTAGCATGTTGTGTATTTGTTAGCGTGTTAGTCTCTTTAGTTGTACCTCATGTGTTTATCCTCGTGTTGATGTGTGTGTGGTAAACCCTTATTGTGTGTTACATGTGCGGCTGAGACTACCCCTGTGTTGCCCTATGTAGTTATCTGCATGTCTGATTGTGTCTGAGTCTTCCTGTTCCAATAAATGGCCGTCCTGGCCAAAGGTGAATCTTGTCTGAGGGTGAGTTCGCTACATTGGTGTCAGAAGTGGGATGGGCCCCTCCCGGGGCGCGAAGATCTACGCCAGATCAAGATGGAGAAGAAGGCTGAAGACCAGACCAGCAAGATGGCGGCGAAGCTCAGCAGATGTTCCAATGGTCCTTTTAAGGACTAGCCAGCTCGCTGAGCTCGCCACTGCGGAGGATGGAGGACCTTCCGGCCCGGCGCGGGACCAGCCCTGCACAGCCGACGAGAGCTGCCAGTGCTGGAGGAAGCGGCCCCGGCTGATGTCGCGGAAGTGTCCGCGGCTGGCAAGAAGTTCCCGGCGCGACGCCGATGTCGATGCTGCCGTCATCCGAGGATCTCATCCATAGAGAGCGCGAACTCTCTGACAACCTTGGAACACGACCACAGCGGCCGGGTTTACACCGCCATCTACTGAAGAACTTACAGAGCGTCAGCTGCCGGTCAAGAGTGTGATGGAGTCGTGGCTGCTGGTTCGGGAGCTTGCGGTGCTCCAGCTAGTGACCAAGAGGGTAACGTCGACCTGTAGAGCCTGGAGCTATCGTTTGGTGGACTGTTGAGATTTGAATTGCGCACGTTCCGGTTGACGCAAGTCTGCGCAATGTTTTTCATGTTTTGTGTGTGAGTTCCTGTGTGTCCCGAGCCTGCTGGGAGGGTCGGGGTCTCCATTTCCCGCCACAGTGGAGCATCGTTGTGCTCGAGAGACAGCCGACAAAAGTTCTACAAGAGGGCAGCGCGAGGAGGGACCTCGACGTGGACTGCTGACCGCCTGGAGATCGGCACACTGTGGACAGGTGGCAACGGCCACGAGCTGTCACAGTAGCCAGAAGGGGCTACCGAACGTCCAGGGGTTCCAGCGTATCCGGGGGTTCGGCTTGCAGTGGGACTGTTTGCTGCTGTTTGAGGTAGCGCAGCTGCACGGCGGGAAACCGAGGGCCCAAGCGACACCACGACCCACGTCTGGCCGGTTCTGGTGCTTGTTCGGGGGAGGACTGACGTGACAGAGGCAGCCGAGAGCCCTTCCAGTCGGGAGGGGTTATCGGGCAGCCGGAGGCTTTCCGTTCACTTGGACTAAGCACTGGGACTGACACCGACGCAGCCGCGAGCTGAGCTGTCATTGCCGGGGACGACAATGGCTCGGGAGGGGGTTATGTAGCGTCGGTGGATGTTCATGTCTAACGTTGAATGAGTGTCTCCCAGAATGCAGTGCGAGTGAATGCTATAAAGTGTAATGTCGGTTATAATAGTTGAAGTTACGTTTAGCATGTTGTGTATTTGTTAGCGTATTAGTCTCTTTAGTTGTACCTCATGTGTTTATCCTCGTGTTGATGTGTGTGGTAAACCCTTATTGTGTGTTACATGTGCGGCTGAGAGTACCCCTGTGTTGCCCTATGTAGTTATCCGCATGTCTGATTGTGTCTGAGTCTTCCTGTTCCAATAAATGGCCGTCCTGGCCAAAGGTGAATCTTGTCTGAGGGTGAGTTCGCTACAATATTTTAAAAAACGCTTCATACACGCTTCACGATGATGGCAATGAATTGTTAACAGAAATGCACGAAGATGTATAGCCCTGCAACAATCTATCTAAAATAACACCTTTTGCGAGTACCATTCATGATATGAAGTAAAATGTTGAAGTTTTGGGACGTTTATATGGCTTAAACTGTATGTTTCATTCGTCCCCTTATGTTGTTTCAAATGTCCCGACCAGGAGGGACGAATGAAACATTATGCACGTCCGACTTTTGCTGTAATAATTCCTGAACGGTTTTGTTCAAAGCTGAAAATGCATTTGTATTTGACAGAGGACACATGTAGGTTACTAGTGACCAAATATTAGCTTCCAGTGTGGTACGGTCGCTTTGTAAATTACGTTTAATTAAAAAGTGTTTCAACTGTCCCGGCTCTCCCCTACAATCAACTCATTTCTTTTAGTTATGACAGAGTTTTCACAAAACACACAACCATTAGTAGTGACCACATAACATTTATTACAACTAAATCTGGGTTTAGAGTGTAGCCTATTGTCACTGAACTATTGGACCAAGAATGTGCATGCCGAGACCAACTTTTTATTTTTTGTTTTTTATAAGGACAGCAAGTTCATTATTTTAGGTTGCTATTATGGTGTTTGGCAGCTCATTGTCTGCAGCAGTCCTGTATCTTTAGAAAAATTCTCAAATTGATTCACTCACTCAAAAAACACTCATTGATAATAAGCTAATTTCCTTCATTGTTGACATGGTCCATGGAGGCTCAGACGGATGTCCGGGTGTGCTACAACGACACAATCATTATGTTTTCTTAATGACCGACAGTTTAGTTTATAAATAAAAAGTATTTTTGCCATAAAGTAGGCTAGGCCTATAGCGTTACAAGTGTTCGTAGAAAGGCCTGATTTACACACACGGTTAAAGAACCCTTGAGAACCCTGCGACTTTCATTTTTATTACTATTATCATTTTAACTAGAATGTTGTACTCTGTCTGTGTATAAGTATAAATAAATATGAATTGACTTGTAGCATTTAGGGCAGGGGGGCGAACCTGCGGCTCGCGAGCTGCATGCGACTCTTTAGGGCCCGTCCCAATACCTCCCCTACCCCTAGATTTTTGCCCTTACCCTCGTTTTTGCGCGTGCACGTGTAGGGCTAGGGTGTCCCATTACTTTAGGGAGCAAGGGGAAGTGTTATTTTCCCCTTAAAATCAACCCTCAAAATATAGCCAGGACCGATGCAGGCTTAAAACGAAGTGGGAGATGAAATTACCCAGGATACCATGCGAGCCGGCCAAATTTTTGATATATTTTCGCAAATAAGCATATTAAAATTTTGAAATATGTTGGAATATGTTATTTTGATGCACATCTGATGGACTGTTGAGTTTTGAACACTAATGTTAGAAAATATCTCACAAAGCTATCTGACGATGTTCATGATATCTGCTGAGTGCTTTGAGAGAGTCTGCCCATCAAATAACGTTATATATCTGATCTGGGTAGATTCGTCAATATTTAAGGTGTGTGTTCTAGCGTTCATATGAACACAAATATCTTTGTTGATTAACCAGACGTAGATAAACCAGCACAGCCCACACAACAACGACCGCTGGAACCGGTATGTTCCTGAATTAAAAAATAGTAGCAGGCTACTACCGGTAGACACTTCGGCGCTGCGTGTGACGTAGGTGAGCACGTTCGCTACGCTAATTTGCATTTAGTGGTGTCCCAATTCATAGAAAAAGATCTTACCCTCCACTTCCCTTGTTGAGGGGGCTTTAATGTTGAGGGCAATCAAAACCAAGTGGAAGTTTTAAGGGGGGAGAAATGGGACGGGCCCTTTGCCTCCTCTCGTGCAGCTTGCGGCTGCTCATCTGATGTTCTCACTTCCCCTTGGACTTAGAGTTTTTTATTTTTTTGAAATAGCCTATATTTCTGGTAAATGAAAATGCTTTTCATAATTTGAGTGTACTGACAATAGTTAGGCTGCAATGTTTCAATTAAAAAGAAAAAGAAGCAGACACGTTTGTTTCTTTAGCCAGGTGTACAGTAATATAATGCTACTGTTGCAATCAGGAAAACCCTGAAGCGTAAATAGAAGGAGGAACACGGGACATTCAAAAGGAGGATTTATTTTTTTGTAGCATAACCCTTCTGGTTGATATGTCAGCGTAACCAAAATAACACTGTTAAAAAACGTGTTCTACATATTAGTTTGGTACTTGGTATGCCAGACTTAACTGATGCATAAAGCTTCAAACCTGAACATTTCCCTAAGGCACTGACCTTTGCAAGTACAAGGTGAAGGTAGGCTATATAGACGTCAGTCAGAGAAGCAGACTCATTTTCTTTTTAAAAATGTACTGAGCACTCGACAGAACATTTGACAGTCACATTGGCATCATATCGGTTCTTACATTGGAGCATTGCTCATGCTAATAAGTCATTCAGTGAGGGGGAATTTGTGATGTGTGTCAGATATCTTTGTTGCTTACTACTCATTCCTGAAAATTAGCATTTGTAGCATCTGCGAAGTGTCTCACTTTAAATGAAAAAGAGAAGATCTATTTAAACTGTAGGCCTAAGTTGCTGTTGTAGTGTGGGCATCTTTTTTTGTTGAATTTTGAGTTGTGTGGTATTTTTTTGTCTCTTCATGCTGGACTAGTTAGCCACCCCTGATTTAGGGGGTGCAGCTCCATAACCCCCCCATTCATACTCCACTTGGTCATGCACGCCCTCCCATAGTACCACCCGGAAGTATTTTGAGAGTGAACGTTCTTCCCCTATTGAAAACACAAACTAAGATGAGTTTTTAGGGGTTAATCAATGACTGGAGTCCATCTTGAAAATATGCAAATAGTGCAAAATTGACAAATAATTGCAATTTTAAGGTTCAGTAATCCATTCAATGGCCTATCGTGGCCTTATAATGATGTAATCAAGCAGCACATCTAGGGCCGAGCCAGACTAGTAACACCGACAAGTGATTCACTGAACAACCAAAACAGAGTGCCAAAAAAACAAGGTCCTCTCAGCAGGTGTAATTAAACACCAAGTGTAATACTAGTGAGGTTTTACACCCCTGATTGCCTGTGAGGAACTAATGAATCCCACTGCTCACGGAAGTGTGAAAAGGGGGCAGAGGGAGTTTTCAACTGACTGACTGAGAATGACATACACTTGCATCATTTCACACCTTTCAATATTGACTTTGTCCAATTAATAGCATATTTCTCATCTATCTCTAAATGTATGAACTGAAAGGGTAGGTTTGAACAGAAGGCCTTTTTGAGAACAAAACAAATCCTATACTGAACTTAATGGTTTGTAGTGAAGGCACAAACCATTGAGAACAGATGGCATGAGAGAGTTGAGTTACATGTTCCTCATTGTGTTTGAGTTTTGGCTCTCGGGTCATTCCGTGTCAAATCAGATAAGGTTGTTGCTGCACCGTCTCAGATTTTGTTCAAACCTTGTCTGTCTCAAGAATGGGTCCCAAAACCAAGGCCTATAAAATATTTCTGTTTAAATCCTACGTCTTCATATATTTTTTTTCAGCCCTTGAAATTACTTCAGTTTTACAGCCTGAAAATCACATTGTCTGGTAAGCAATGTTTGGGCATTATTACAGTATAGCTCGGGTCATTGTTGAGTCATGCTGGTATTTCGGAGAGTTGAGTCATGCTGGTATTTCGGAGAGTTGTTCTGCAAATTCCACACTAGTACAGATATGATGTGTTGCACTGCGTCAATTATCAGTTTGTCAATGATATCTATTGATCGTTACTATGCTGTATGCCATCCACTCCTGTATAAATCTAAGATGACCATTTCTACTGTTGGAATAATGACTTCCATTAGCTGGATTGTATCAGCTATATTTGGCTATATAGTAGTCTTCCAAGAGTTAAACCTTTTAGGAATGCAGGCATTGGATAACATTGTTGTTTGTGAGGGTAGCTGCATTGTATTGCATAGTTTGCTATCAAGCTCCTTTTCAGCTGCTTTGTCATTCTACATCCCTGGTATGATAATAGTCAGTATATATTTAAAAATCTTCCTTGTAGCGCAGGAACAGGCACGATCAGTTCAAATCATGAATGCCACTAGGAAGTCGTCACTGACTAGAATGGAGAGGAAGGCGACCAAAACCCTTGCCGTTATAATGGGTGTATTTCTGTCATCATGGATACCCTTTGTTCTTGTTTTTACAATTGATCCATATATTGATTATAAAACTCCACCGTTAGTATTTGATTTAGTCACCTGGATTGGATATCTAAATTCAACATTTAATCCTGTGGTCTATGCATATTTTTATAGTTGGTTCAGGCATGCATTCAAAATCATTATGTCGGGTAAAATATTTCAAAACGGCTCCTCAAGAATTCAGCTGTTTTCAGTCTGAAATTTCTGTAAAAAAAAGGTGAATCAAGCTTCATATACTTGTCACAAGGAAATTGTTGAGGCCTTCATATGCTTTTAAGAATCTCATGGCACTGTCCAAAGACTGTACTACAATATTTTATTTCTTTGTCAAATATTTTGATCTTATAAATCATGACTCATCCTGAACTAAACATAACCTGTACAACTGTATGTTTTAGGTTGTGTCAAAACCAATAAACTCAGTGAGGCCTTATCCACAGTCTGATATCTGCATTTATAATCCATCAATGTAATTATCTATAACTCCTTCATTGGCATAATGCCACTATCACTTTCATAACACTCTACCACACAAAAGATATAAGGCCACTTATAGGGTGAAGAAATTAAACTAAATGACACACGGCTATGGAGAAAACATAGACGTGTATGATGCAGGATGCAACACGGCATGACGCTGAACCCAGTAGTCCCGCTCTTGCCTGGGGAGCGTACTTTTGTTCCCCGCGTCCTATGTTGTCTTCTGCCTCACAAAAAGAGTACTTGAAACACACAACTGAAAAAGACTGCCAGATGTCTGATTTTAAGTTTCTTGATTCTGAATAGGCTACTGTAACACAGCTATGCTAGCTGGCATCCGTTTTTTAGAAAGTCACTAACATCTGAAGTAGCCTAGTGGTGTCCTCTTCCTCTGTCATGCTTTCGATTTCGACAACTGAGCAGCAGGAAAGAATTGAACCCACGTAGGCCTAGTGTTTAGGCTAAGTAAAATAGAGATGTTTCAAAGCTAAGGTTAATCAGAATCCTGAGATATGCCTGCTTGACAACGGGGGCTCGTAGATATTCAAATATAAAGTGACAGCTCTAACGCACCCACACACATAAAAACACACACATGCAGGCATGGAGTAGGAGATGGAGACAAATTGACAAGTGTGATTTATTTTTGCGGAATGTGCAGGACTGGGCGGCGGTCATATTTTGTACCGTTCTGCGGTACATCTAGTTTCATGTGAGCATGTTTTATCACACTCATGACTGTTGCCATTAATGTAATGCCATAGTTTTCAGCCTTCTTGATTTTGATGTAATAGTCTATTGGTCTGTTCCTAATATGCAAAACAGTGGGAGGGAACCAACATTTTTGTATGTGTGAGGTTGATTTAAACCATGATATCTCTCCTATTATTGCCTTTGCTTCTGTCATTTCATTCTCAGGTACAACCACTGGATACATTTGCAATGAGTTGCTCAGAATTTTTACATTGTGTTGTTTATTTTATTGACAATGTGTATTGTGTATTGACAATGTTAAGTATCTCAGCCATAAATGTAAAGATGTTATTCTCACCATTATTAACATGGTGGACAGTTGGATGTATTGTCTAATTATTCCAAATTAGATTTAATATATTTGGCTGCACTGTGCATTACAGTACAGTTACAGTTAGATGTGCAATGGTCCCATGGAAGATTTGCTATTATTTTGTCTTCTATTAGGCAACTCTAATCTTCAGAGATGAGAGACATTCTGAATGACTCTGAGACTTCAGGCAACATTCCTCACTGCTATAATTCTGTGAATGGCTCCTGTCCTAATTCCACATATCCAATTATTATTCGGGCTCCTCTCTACATTTTTTTTGGAATCACAGTGGTATTAACAGTGGTTGGTAACCTGCTGGTCATCACCACTGTGATCCATTTCAAACAGCTCCACACACCTACAAACTACCTTATTCTCTCCCTGGCCGTTGCAGACCTGCTTTTGGGTGGCATTGTGATGCCCCCTAGTGTGATGCGATCTGTTGAGTCATGCTGGTATTTCGGAGAGTTCTTCTGCAAATTCCACACTAGTACAGATATGATGTGTTGCACTGCGTCAATTATCAGTTTGTCAATGATATCTATTGATCGTTACTATGCTGTATGCCATCCACTCCTGTATAAATCTAAGATGACCATTTCTACTGTTGGAATAATGACTTCCATTAGCTGGATTGTATCAGCTATATTTGGCTATATAGTGGTCTTCCAAGAGTTAAACCTTTTAGGAATGCAGGCATTGGATAACATTGTTGTTTGTGAGGGTAGCTGCATTGTATTGCATAGTTTGCTATCAAGCTCCTTTTCAGCTGCATTGTCATTCTACATCCCTGGCTTGATAATAGTCAGTATATATTTAAAAATCTTCCTTGTAGCGCAGGAACAGGCACGATCAGTTCAAATCATGAATGCTACTAGGAAGTCGTCACTTACTAAAATGGAGAGGAAGGCGACCAAAACCCTTGCCGTTATAATGGGTGTATTTCTGTCATCATGGATACCCTTTGTTCTTGTTTTTACAATTGATCCATATATTGATTATAAAACTCCACCGTTAGTATTTGATTTAGTCACCTGGATTGGATATCTAAATTCAACATTTAATCCTGTGGTCTATGCATATTTTTATAGTTGGTTCAGGCATGCATTGAAAATCATCATGTCGGGTAAAATATTTCAAAACGGCTCCTCGAGAATTCAGCTGTTTTCAGTCTGAAAATTCAGTAAAAGAGGTGAATCAAGCTTCATATACTTGTCACAAAGAAATTGTTGAGGCCTTCATATGCTTTTAAGAATCTCATGGCACTGTCTAAAGACTCTACACAGTGTACTACAATATTTTAGTTATTTGTCAAATATTTTGATCTTATAAATCATGATTCATCCCGACCTAAACATAACCTGTACAACTGTATGTTTTAGCTTGTGTCAAAACCAATAAACTCAGTGAGGCCTTATCCACAGTCTGATATCTGCATCTATAACCCATCAATGTAATTATCTATAACTCCTTCATTGGCATAATGCCACTATCACTTTCATAACACTTTACCACACAAAAGATATAAGGCCACTTATAGGGTGAAGAAATTAAACTAAATGACACACGGCTATGGAGAAAACATAGACGTGTATGATGCAGGATGCAACACGGCATGACGCTGAACCCAGTAGTCCCGCTCTTGCCTGGGGAGCGTACTTTTGTTCCCCGCGTCCTATGTTGTCTTCTGCCTCACAAAAGGAGTACTTGAAACACACAACTGAAAAAGACTGCCAGATGTCAAGTTTCTTGATTCTGAATAGGCTACTGTAACACAGCTATGCTAGCTGGCATCCATTCTTTAGAAAGTCACTAACATCTGAAGTAGCCTAGTGGTGTCCTCTTCCTCTGTCATGCTTTCGATTTCGACAACTGAGCAGCAGGAAAGAATTGAACCCACGTAGGCCTAGTGTCTTTGTAGTCTTTTGTGATACTACAAAAGTATTGTAATACCCTTTATTAAAAATGTCACAATATCTAATTGTATTAGTATCAATACTTTTAAGAATAACAGTGTCGTTTTGCAGTAAGATGCATGTGCGCAAGGTATTCTAGTGCCTCCCCTAGTCTTTTCTCCATTCTCACACATATGCACATCTTTCAAGCTGCTGCTGTCATGCCATAAACATTGAGACATGGCTGCTAGTTTAAAACCACATAACTTTCAGTGTCCCGCCGGCGGGACGGTTACCCCCCTCCCCCACCCAACATTCTAAATCAATTGTATGCACCATATTGCTATGTAGCATAGTAATGTTATACACCATTTCAAAGCTTTTTTCATGTACAATCTGTATAGTGCTTTACATTCTCAGATTAATCTTATTATGTCTCAATTATGTCCCCTCCCCCCTTTGGTGCTACTCTGACTTCTGGCTGCCGTGTAGCTGCAGCACAATAAGTAGATGCAACATATTGGGTACTGAAATATTCACAAGAATCTATAGAAATTGAATCTTCATGTTGTGTTATCCAATATTAGTTGCACAGATGTATAGTCTATCTTATACACACTCATTGAACCAACAAAGTAAATGCAAAATAGAGACATTTTTGTAATCATTACATATTTAGTGTAGTCATTCCATATCAGAACCCCTGAAGTATAATCCAAATACAAGCATGAAACCTCAAAGTGTTTCCTTTCATTTGAGACCAGGATTATGCTTCTACACAAAGGGGTTCATGTGCAGTAAGCATTTGATTGTCAGTATGCATTTTGGATAACAAAAAGTCCTATGGGGAGTATCCATAGGCATTTTACAAAACGCATGGGCATACCTTGGCAAATAATAGTCTAAAGCACTCATATTTTCATTCTATATTGATCTACTTTTGCACACAACTTCACAAGACCTGGTGCTAGGGCTCAGTTGTGTTTCTAAGGGATATCAAGAGACCTAGAGGGCTGAAATGTGGTCAGTTCAGAGATGCTTGTAATCCGGCAGAAAGAAAAAACTATATTCTAGCCTCTGTAACTCTTAGTGAGTACATCACACATTTATTTTGACTGTTTCCTACGAAAACTAGAGGTTCTCAGCTTTCTATAGAGGTCCAACATTTGATGGTAGGCCCCAGAAGAGGTGGGAACAATGCCCTTGTAAATAGGCACAGTGCAATTTCAGGCAAAAACTTGAAATTCTTTTTGAGAGTTATGCTGTTAATTAAGTTATACTGTGGCCACGAACCAACAAATAATAATAGGCTAATGTGAAGTTGATTTGCTCACTTGCATCTCTCAAAGTTTTTGTTGATAACCTACCTACAGTAGGCTATGGTATTTCGTTAATTTAGGCCTACTGTTGGGTTTAATGACATTTCAGAAATAGGCATCGCAATCTAATGGTAAACTTTAACATCTGGAGAGAGCTCCTTGCTAACTATCCCGCTCACATCATTTCTGTCAATTGTGTAGTGTTCACCAAAATCATAAATGAGCATGGCAAGAGCATGGCAAGACATGGCAAAAGTCTCATCTATGATCCCAGAAAGATTGTCTTCGACTTGTTATTTTGAACATTAATTTTATCTAATGGTATAGAAAAAATAATGAATTGCTTCCACATATCCTTATGCATTATGCACAACTATTTTTCACTAGCCTAAAACCGTGACACTGAAGGCTAATTACTCTCACGTATTTCTTGACAGGCACTCAATTTGACCTACACACCACCAATGTAGCCTGGGTTTTCCCATGCTGCCTTACGCGCGCGATTTTATTCACACTGCTAGGCAGCCTGGATTCCATGGAGCAAATTTTCGTTATGAGCTACGTACAGACGCATTTGATAGACATTCGTAGTGCCCAATAAACGGCTCTGGGCATTCGTAAACCACGTTTCAAATACGAGAAAATGAATGTCTAGTTTCCAGACCCCATCTCAATGAGATGAGGTCTGACGTTAGCCAGGCTACCACCAATGTGCATTCAATTAGACCTACACACCACATTAAATATATGCTTAAAGGTGCTCTAAGAGATGTTGGGTAACGTCACTTCTGTTGACAAACAAAACAGAGAGCTAGCTCGCTACTCCTTCTACCTCCCTTCCGTGCAACGGAAACTCTCCTAAATGCGAATCTAGTCTGTGATTGGCTGGAACAGTTTGTTATGTTTTTATGGTCTGAGTTGGACCAAGTTGTTTTGTTGCCGTTTTTGGAGCCTGGGCTGTCCACAGAGACCGTGTTTTTTTACTGTGTATTCAGGGCACAGGCAGCTAGCGGATGGTGAGGTGATGCTTTCGGTGTAACAAAAAAGGTTTTAGCTTTACATCGCTTAGAGCACCTTTAAGTGTAAAAGTTAATTATTGAAATATTCAAATATTGAACAATTGAAATATTCAAATTAATAAATATGTTTACCGGTAGTAGGGGTGTGAATCTCTCATGTATAAGACGATACGATTCACATCTAGATACATGGGCACGATTCGATACAAGAAAAGATACATGTTCATAAAAAACGATTCAGTACGATTCGATGCAATTCGATGCAGTTCAAGAATGGAAAGCATTCTGAAAGTTTTTTTATCATTTGCTCAAGGTGCACATTCATTTTATATTATCAGTTATCATGGTCATGGTTGTCAATTAGGCAAAAAAATGTGTGAATATGATTATCTAAACTGAGGTTTGTTTCATATACTGTATTGAAATGAAAAAAAAATAGTCTAGGCTACATTTCAGTCAAACACAGCAGCCAAATACAACATTTTTTTTTATAGACTTTATAGATTTTATAGTTATATCCAGGGCTCCGAACCGGTTGAAGGAACGAAAACGAAAACCGAAAACGAACGGAATTTTACGAGGAGCGGAAACGGAAACGAAAACAAAATGGTCTTCAACTGTTCTGGAACAGAAACGTTATTCTGAAATCCACAAAACTGGTTAGTAATGTTTTTTTTTTCCGTTCTCTATACAACAGCCTAATAATTTAATTTCTGCAGTTTAAAAAAAAAAAAACGAATAAATGGACCTTTGGTCCAAATGTGTATATTTTGTCTTGCTGTTGTAATGTAACCTATCCATCTGCCACTTCGGATCTTAGGCCAGCTCGTAGCGTAGGCTACTGAAACTGATTTGGAAATTGATTGTAGCCTATGTGTAATAGCCTATTTTGCCTGTCCACGCCTTGTCGTTTTAAAGTCGGGATTTGAAATGTTTGCGCAATTATAGCCTATTCTATGTAGAAAAGTTAAATGGGAAATTTGAGATTTTAGCAACAGACAGGTTCGTTTATAAACAGGGTTGTAATTATAGCGCAAGCCTTTGAAGATCTCCATCTTCTTCATACCTGTTATATCTGATTGTTTTCATGGAGCTGTAGCCTTGTTGAGGTAAGACAATACCGAAATAAAATAAAACAGTGCTTAAGACACTCTTGTCCTTTTCTCATATAGCCTACAATAATAAAATAGGCCTACATATCAATGAACTCTCTGGGTTTATTTTGTTCCAACGGTAGACCTAATGCAGAAACCTATAATGCCACAAGTCTGAGTGAATATGAACAAAATAATTGGCTAATAATTTGTGCATCGTTTTTAGCAAGGGCCAAATTATTATTTAACATTAAGGAAATCCCTTCATCAAACGTAAGGCTATACTCTACAGACTACCGTTGCTGTTTAGTGTTTCATTTCGTGCAGGATTTTGAAAAACAAAAGAGTAAAAACTGTAAAACAAACGACCGAGTGCGAGTTGTCACGTGCTTAAGTTGCAGTAGATGTATGGGTAATGAGGTCATTTGACAACTTTGGGCAATGAATGTAGCCAAAAACGAACTGCATTACCCACAATTCCGTGCCACATATAGTTTCAAAACCGGACGTGGGATGAACGCGCTGCTTGGAACGTAAATGAGAGTCTGAGCGAGCAGAAAAGGTTGTGAACCGATTCGTAGCAAGTAAATCGATATAACGACCGGTTCATTTCAGTTTTATTCCGATACGGGGCTTCACGTAGCCGTATCGTTAAAAACGGATACCGATACGTATCGGTTAATCTTTACACCCCTAATGTTTAGCTAGTAGCTACTAGTAATTATGCAGATTCTGTAAATTATTAACAATATATAAAGTTTTATGAATTTCAAAATATATGAAATAGAAAAATATTACATAAGCCTTCATTTTCCGTGGGTGTGTCTGTGAAGGGTCAAGGTGAATCTAGGATGGCCACTGGTGTGAATGATTACACTATATTACTGACGTCAAGGTGGTGGGGGACCCAAATCAAATCAAATTTTAAAAAAGTAGCGCAAAAGTATTGAAATAGAGATTCTTGACTTGGTATTGGTAGTGGAAGCCAGGAATTGAACCGACAACTTTCAGGCTACTGCACGCTAGCCCAGCTCCTTAACCACTACCACCACCCATCTTGACAACACAACGTAGGCTTAACCGACAATATCCATCAGTAAGGCAGCTTAAACCCGTTGTTTAATGCTGCGTAAACACAATACTCAGATCAACTATCATTCCATACATTACTTTAATCATTTCTATATAATGTTACGCATATATTTAATTGGCGGGATTGCAGTGAATCATCTGTTTCTCTCGCACCTGCAAACGCACCTCTCTCATCCCGCATAGTGCTTTCAAAACATGTCCCGCGCCGCACTCTTTTGGGTCGCGACACACAGGTCCCGCGGGAATGCAGACCTACTTGTGGGTCGAGATTTTACAGTTGAAAGAAGTAACAATATCGGAATTTCAAGCATAGCAGGGAAGGATTACTATACCTCCTGCACCACTGAGGTGGTGTTTAGAGGGTTTTGCATCTGAACTCTTCATATACACTTATAATACATTATTAGAATAGAGTAGATTAGCTTAAATTGGGGATCTTGTTATGGGTCCCAGCCTGTTACAAGTATGAATAGGTGGACAGAAAAGGTTGAGGGCCCCTGTCATACAGCACCACATGAGGTACAAAGTGGTATTACAAAAGAGATGGCTTAGCCTTGGCAGCATGCCAACTTTGGTAGATATCTGGGCAACAAAAAGCAACCACGTTTTTGACATGCATGTTAATGCAGTTGTTTCTTCACATTATGTTGCAATTTCTAGGTCATTATTGTATATTGTATAATTATATTAATGTAATGTTAAACTAAAACTATATATAGCAGCTTTAAAATGGTCTTTTGGATGCTCACTTTATTTTTCTTTTTTAAAGAAAAGTCATTACTGATGGACAAAATTATATGCTGGAGTCCACATGGGGATGGAATTTGGGAGGGGTATAGTTGTGGGTGTTTCCTTGTCTAGTATGATTATAAATACCTGCACACTCCAACCCAAGTTGTTTTTTTAGCTGATGCCTGATTGAGGTAAGGTTGGCTCATGCTCTGGTCTTTTAGTAATGTGACATGGCTGATGAGGACATAACCAAAACTTAAATAATCACTGTGTTTGTTTAACTGATAAACATACCTAATGTTTTGCTTTAGTTCAGGGGTGTTTAACTCATATAGTGGGCTGGATTTGTTGGATCAGACCTTATAGGGATCATCATTATCTTTATAATTTTTCTGCATGGGTATCAGAGTGTTGTTTAATGATATACGGTACTCCTTTACTATACCCACTAATATCAATTATGTAGGCCCTACTGCTCTCATATACTACTCTTTCTCTCTTAAAATACCCTACTTCCATGTCAGTTTTTTTGGTCTCTTCTTTCCTGAGGATGGTTTGTACTGCTAGGTTAAATCAATTTACCATATGATAGAGATATTGCTTACACACTGTTTAAGACAACTGGATGTGAATAATTCTAATTTTCCCAAAACATCTGGAGGGCAGTATGAAACCTGCTGGTGGGCCTGATCTGTCCCCGGGCCTTATGTTTGACACCCCTGCTTTAGTTGTTACAAATGATGTGCTCAGTGGTCAATCCTAATACTGTTATTGAGCTATTTGTCATAACAACTGTTTGTGTCATTTACTTTGTTCCTTTAGGTGAAACCAGTTGTGGCAGATGGACCTGATGAACATAGATCTTGCTAGAGCAATAGAGAGTATTTCTCTTTGCCATGAATCACTGAATGGCTCTTGTTCCAAATCCACCTATCCAGCGGCTGTTCGTCTCTCTCTCTATGTTTTTTTTGGAAGCTCAGTGGTGCTAACAGTGGTTGGTAACCTGCTTGTCATCATCACTGTTGTACATTTCAAACAGCTCCACACACCCACAAACTATCTCATTCTATCTCTAGCTGTGTCAGACCTATTGTTGGGTGGCTTTGTCATGCCTCCTAGTATGATCAGGTCTATAGAGTCATGTTGGTATTTTGGGGAGTGGTTCTGCAAAATTCACACCAGCACAGATATAATGTGTTGCACAGCCTCCATTTTGAACCTGTCATTAATTTCTATTGATCGATATTACGCCATAAGCCAACCTCTCCAGTACAAGTCTAAGATCACTGGCTCTGCTATAACAGTTATGATTTCTATAAGCTGGGGCATATCTGCAGTAGTGGGTTTTGGGATGGTGTTCCTAGAGCTCAATATTTTGGGTATTGAGGAGTTTTATAATAATGTCACCTGTATGGGTGGCTGTATTTTGTTACAAAGTGTTGCATCTAGCACGGTGTCATCTTTGTTGTCTTTTTACATCCCTGGGATAATAATGCTTTGTATCTATCTAAAAATCTTTCTCATTGCACAACAACAAGCAAGGTCCATTCGTGACATATGTATGCAAGGTGGGAAGACTGGGAAACAAACAGCTGTGAGTAAAATGGAAAAGAAGGCCACCAAAACTCTTGCAATTATCATGGGGGTATTTCTGTCTTTCTGGCTGCCATTCTTTATTTGTAACATAATTGATCCTTTAATTGGTTACTTGATTGCCCCCTTGTGGTTTGATATGGTAGTGTGGATTGGGTATTTTAATTCAACACTCAATCCTCTTGTATATGCATTGTTTTACAGCTGGTTTAGGAAAGCATTCAGAATTATTTTACTTGGCAAAGTATTTCAGAGGGATTCATCAAACACAAATTTGTTTACAGAGTGAAATGATTTACTTACATTTCAATATTTATGTACAAAGGCCATACACATTACAATGTTGTTTAATATTATACACCTTAACATTTGTGAATAAAATTCACAGATTTGTAATAAACAAAATAAACACTGATTGGCATCCACTGACAAATCATTCGGTCTCCAAACACCCGTCTCAGGGATGTTTTTGAGGACTACATAAGGCTGCTCCGTGATAAATTAGTCCTCTTTTCATTCTCTGGCGACCCTTGGCTCGAACCGCAAGGAATAAAGTCTCCAACATGCCAGAGAGTTTAAGCTCACAGCACACTGGACTCAAAGTCCCCCTCCCGAGCGGGGCCATATTAAGACATTCTGTGGCCCTGGGCTCCGTCTGGGGATGAGGCCCTACCGTACGGTACAAGCACAAAAAGAAAAAAACACATATACACACGCGGTGTATGTCCCCTGTACGCATCTCACATAAAAAGTAAACGCAGAAAACGCAAAAAAGTGAAGGCCTATGCTACTACTAGCCCACTTGGCGAGTGAATCTACTTTTTCCAGATGCTACAAGAGTTCGAATTGTCTTCTAAATTGATTTAAGGTTATAGTTCCAATAGACTACGCCGTTTTAGTGATGTAGCAATCACAAGACTTCTTTGGCGCTGGTGTTGTTTATGAAACACTGAGCACAGGTATTTGTAGGCCAACTGGTTGAATTACATCTTTATTCTGACAGTGTGGGGGGCTGTAGCTCATTTCCTGACCCAGTAGGAACGCATCTCCTCTATAATTTCTCCCCAACATCGAGTATCTAATGACATTTCTTTTCTGCTCCGCCATCACAACTGTGCAGTGTCGTAGTCAAGTCATGACCCAGCAAGCACCCTTCCCAAAACATGTTCCCTGAAGGTCACAAAGAAAAAAATCATCCCTGAAAAGTTCCCTGAAGGTCCCACAAAAATAAATCTCTAGAAAACGTTCTGGCTGTTTTTGTGTAACTGTCAGGGAACCTTTTGGGAACGTTTGGGATAAAAAAAATTATCCTTTAACTGACGTTCCCAGAACGTTCTCTAAAGGTATAGTTTTGTGTAACCTTCAGTGGACTTTAAGGGAACATTCCCTGACAGTGGTATTAAGTCAAACCATAAAATCACCTTTAGGGAACGTTCTCTGAAGGATTAATTAAGGTCGAATTTTTGTAGGCTATAATCAGTGGAGTAAATCTGTCGTCGTATCATACAGAGCTGCTTTTGCCTAACGTACCCGTGTGAGAGAGAGATGGACTTGTGGGGGTTTCCTGTCAACAATAAACTTAAGTTAGCTCGACCCAAAGGTTCAAGCAAAGATAGGCTAGCATTATAGTTTTAGCTTTCCGTCTGGTTCGACCACGGATTCAATAAAGCACCGGAACTGTGCTAATTTGGAAGCGTCTTTCATGTTGAGGTTGCAACATGTCGTAATTTAGCTTTAGGCCTTTAGTTCGCGGCATGCATTGAAAGTCAGTTGATGCGTGTATTATTGTTTTCATTTTTAAATATGGTTTAAACAGTTTAGCCTTCTCTTGCTGGTGTTTGGAACAATAACATGATGGGATATGGCCATTGAAAACGGTTTAGTTAGGCTAGTTTATTGTGAAGAAAGACACCTTAAACGTGAAAGTACTAGTCTAACTCGGTATAAATATCCAGCTGGTTAATTTGACTAATGATCTCTGTGGAGGACGCAGCTATCGTGAATGGATGATTGCAAAATCAGATGATGGCATAAGTAGGCCTAAGCATAAACGGTCACACACAAATAGCATAAAAAAATGACATTGAATCAATATGTGCAGTCTCTCTCCCGTCGTACGCTGATATATCTCCCAAATCATACCCGCCTAGTAGTCAAGTGTGCAGTTTTTTTCTCTGCTCGAGTTTTCATACTCAATTCTAGTCAGAATTTGAGTTTGATACTGCTCCACTGGGATGTGATTATGGGGCGTGTTTCAACCGATACATTGGGGAAAATGCCTCTGCACTCAATTGGATAGACCCAAACAATCTGAGCAACGAAATAGAGAGCCGGAGTCACGCCCCTTTCCGTTGGCCACCATATCTATCTTTCAAAAAAAATATAAACGGCAGTCAATGGCGAAAGAGAAATTAGTTTCTGGTCCCAATTGACTTGTGCCTTGAATTACCCATATGATGTTTGTCAATTTTAACGACAATTTTTCATGTAAAGACATTTGCAGTTTGTTTCGTAACTATTGAATTACAACATTGTGAAAGATCGTAATTCCAACGACTACAAAGCCATCAGTCACGCTACACCGGATTGTACATGCATACCAGCAACAGGTCTTACTTGAGCTTCTCTTGCCGATGAAAATACCATTCATTCCCCACATTATTTATATATATATATATATATATATATATATACACACACACACACATCAGAAGACGGCAACGAGCTCAGTGTAAAACAAGCCTCCATGTGCTGGCTACGTCATATCATAATGTTAAAGGAACCGTATGTAAGAAATGTATTTCAATTAATAATAAAATGGCCCTGATATGTCACTAGACATTAAGAAATCATGTTCATTTCAAATACTTAGATCACTGACAACAGTAGTCCGGCCAGGATATTGTCATTCAAAAAGTGAAGTTGCAGCCCTCAACTGATGTTGATGTTGTCGTGTTATGTTTGGCCTGATGCGCCACCCTCCACCTATCTACTAATCACGAAGTCAGTAGTGTTTCGGCATCCGGGTTGCCAGCTCTGCCAGTCAGGGGAGAGGGGGAGGGGATACACCGCTCTACAGTATTTTGAAAGTGATTGCAGTACCAGTTTTGGCCACAATCTTACATACGGTTCCTTTAAAGTGTAATTCCAGCTAAAATTGACCATTAAAACACGTAAAACAAGCCGTGGAGACAGTATTTTTCATCGATCAACAACTATAGAGCTTGGCCCATATGCTACAGCCCCAAATCGCAAACAGTGGAGTAGATGGGGGCGGTATGACAAACGGTTTCCAAATAGCATTTTTTTTTAACCAGTTATATTGTTCAAAACAGCACCAAACCTCATCAGTAGCTTTTTTATCACAGAAGACTGTTAAGAACACTTACCAAACAGTCTCCCTACCAGCTTCTCTCGGGAAAGTCTGTACAGGTTGATTATTGAATGCAATGCAAAAGAGAGAGTCCATTGAATATTTGTTACAGAAAATCGTGTATACTTTGTTGTTTGAGGTAGTTTGACCTGCCAGAAATATTTGTTCCGCCTAATAATCGTGTTGGTTTCATGAAAATATACTGCTCAAAAAAATTAAAGGGGACATATTATGCAAATTTCGCTTTTTGCATCCTTTTGTACCTCCACAGAGCCCGTCTACAGAGAGCCTTGGCACTTCCTATTAAGCTTCATTGTATTGACATTGGTTGCAGTTCCATTAGAATTCCACTGGGGGTGATCGCGGGCAAGTGCAGGTTGAATGGGGGTCTATGGAGCTAGATGGCTAAATGTATCTCTTTCACCTGCTTGTCGTGGAAGAATCGTAGATTTTATTGTAGTTTATGCAAGTTCAATATAGATTTTAGATCTAAAGTTGAATGAACGAGTACTTATGTCATTTCATTTCAGGTTGGGTCGTTGTTGCCCATATCACGCTAGCATTGTGCTAATGAATGACGTCATTGACATATTTGAAAGGCTTTTTAGAAGACTTACGTGACTTCAAAAAATAACAATCAACAGTGTGTATTTTCTTTGCCTCTCCTAGCGAATGCAACATTCAAATTACTACTCAAAAAATTATATCCAGAGAAAAGTGGATATTGAGGGGTAAAGCTTCATAGACCTCAATGCATTCTGCATTCGCCTGCGAGCGCCCTCAAGTGGAATCTGAGGAGGAACTGCAACCAGTCCAGAAACCGGAAGTAACCAGACAGTGCCAATTCTCTTCCTATTAGACATTCTCTGACCTCCATTTGGGTCTCTACAGCTCCTAATAACACTCCAAGCGCGAAAAAAAGCCATCCATCCATTTTCTGTGAGTCAGTTGAACGATTTTGGTGTCAGGGATCATAGGCTTCTATGAGCCATTTGAATGGCTCCCTTATACTGACGTCAAAATAAGGAAATTTGCATAGAACCACCCTGGCGCCACCCCTCACCTCTCAACCCACACATAGCCCCACCCACTCGATTAGTTGAAGATCCGCCATTAGTTTGCTGGTTTAACAAGCACGGACACCGAGCGCAATGGTTACAAGCAAGAGCAAGTCACACATGAAGTGTTGTGTTGTTGGCTGCACAGAACAACACAAATCCTTGCACTTTCTCCCAGCCAAAGAGAACAGAAGAACCGAGTGGCTCCAGTCAACAGTACACAGAGGGATTATCCATCAAACTTTGTTTGACAGAGGGATCTGTACCTACTGTCCGTGGCAAGTAGGGTTGCCAACCGTTCCGTAAAATACGGAATCGTCCCGTATTTGCAAGGAAAAAGATGTGTTCCGTATTGAACTGATACGGAACGCATTTTGTTCCGTATTATTGAGAATCAACTCGTGCAAATCCATGACAGATCAGTATTATAAGTTAGACTATGAACGAAAAATACACGATTTGTATGAAATAACAAACCTCTCAGTCTGTCACTATCCCAACAGAGAATGCACTTTTCATTTGAGCCACTGCGAGTCACGTATATTACGCTGATAGCGTAGCGTGAGATGACATGTCTTGTCATGAATTTTACAGTGCATCTGTGCAAGATAAACAAATAGGCTAGCCTACTTGCTGCAGAGACAGAAAAAAGCCAGAAATAAAATAAGGCTTCACCAAATTCAGAGCTTTTGGAGCAGCTTGCTATGTTCAATATATTTTTTTCTATGACAGCATATCCACCAGTTCAGTTTTCAGAGTTATTTGGTTTGAGTATAATAGGCTACAAACAGTTATTTCTTTATCAAGTGTTTTTGCATCGAAATGATTCTTGTTTTGCACCAGATAGAAAATGAGTAGGCTAGTGGCTATAGAATGTAGTACATTATGTGTGCATTTTAGTAAATAATAGCTCACAATTTTGTAAAATGATGCACTATTTGTGTACACCCCCCCCCCACTAACTGAAGTGGATGCCGGTGTACTGAAGTGTATTATCGAAACACCCCCCCCCCCCACTAACCCCGTTCCTTATTTTCATATCAGAAAGTTGGCAACCCTAGTGGCAAGTCACAAGATGAGAGACATGTAAGTACTTTCAAATAATGACTTTTGTGTTTCTATCGCAGTTATGCATGAACTAACGTTAGGTTGTTCGTGTTTTGTCATTTAGCACAAGCTAACGCAAACATTACGGCTAACGTTAGCCCTGCATCTGCTTGGAGTGAGCATTTTCTCCATTCCAAATGCAGCACACTATGGAGCTAAATTTGTCTCAATAATATTTGTATATGCGCAGAGGGGGATCCACAAATATTTCTTGATTTGCATGTGTGTTTTGATATCTACAAATAAAAAATCATATTTGTAACTCGTATATTGATTTTTACAAATATAGATGTGCATTTGTAAATAAAATGCCATTTGTAAAACCAAAAATTTCATTTGTGAAATATAAGGCTGCATTTGTGGATCACCAGCACACACAGTTTTCGTTTTCGCATTTGTGGATCACGTATTTTTGAGACAAACTTTGCGCAGAGAAGCCACCCAGATCCACAAGTAGCCTGATGACACTTTCTAATCCAGTAGATGGCAGTGTTGTTCTATGGGACTCATAACCAAAGATTCTTTGCTCATAACACACAGAGCTAGCGAACCTAGTTCTTAAATCTAACAAGTTATGCCTTTTACAACAAGCTTTTTGATGGAAAAGTGGTGTTTAATTTCCAGAATCTTTGTTTAGTAAACGCATAAAACCGTCAGTTTGCAAGCGAAATCAAGAATTACGATCTTTGAGTTTATTTATAGTTACCTAGTAACCTAGCAAAGTGTTAAAACCAAAGATTCTAGAACAGAGTTATGAACATCAGACGCTTGAGTGAAATCTTGACCTTATTAGTGATTGATAGCCTATCTTATGCGCTGTGTTTAAGCAGGCCTATATATATATATATATACCACAATTGTTAAAAAACATTTTTTTAAAAACCTTCCACCCTTTTCTCCATTCTCAAACTACATTCACAGAATGTCTGACAGTTTTGCAAAATAAAACACTCGCCTCAACAGTTTTACTTGTGCTCAGAACCAAACAGTGTCAGAGTACCTATCCAGTTTATGACTGAAGTGTTCCCTCAATTTATTTTGAGCAGTATATATTAAGCTATATAGTGACGAAGCCATTAAGTTTAGAACAAGTTCGCCACTGCACCCTATCAAAAAGACCTTGACTGAACCAAGACAGATGGTGCTTTGGAGGAATATGTCAGTAATTTGTGAGTGTTTCCATAAAAGATGTTAACAGTCTAGGCAAAGGGTCGGCAACCCGCGGCTCCGGAGCCGCATGTGGCTCTTTGATCCCTCTGATGCGGCTTAGCTCTTGAAAATAATTGAGTATTTAATTAAAATGTATTTTATTTTAGTTCGTTCATTTTGAAAATGTAATATTGTAGGTCTATCTGAGGAATTTAGCCTAGGGCATAAAAAAAAAGTTTTGGTTCCTGTTTTTTTTTTTTTTCCCCCAGTGGCAGTAAGGGATAGGTAGAAAATCAGTCCCTCCAGGATTTCTCAAGGTTTTTTGAGACTGTTACGACCTAAAATGCCTGGATGGAAGTTGCGGTGTTTTTAGCTGTTTCTTGTGGAGAAATTGCGGGAGGAAGTGAAAATTGCAAAAATAGTTGCGATTTTTTTATTTTTTATTATTTAGGGCAATTAAGGTTAGTAAGACCAAAATCACACTGATAATCTTGATGCTTATTAAAAAAGGATAATCAAAGGTAAACAGTAAGGATTACAGAAAATCAAAGTAGGCCTACTTTATTTGTGAAAATGCTTTGACTGAGGTAATTCACAAAGCAGTATAACCTTTCGTAGAACTGTCACCTAAAGAGATGGCATCATGTCATATGTTTCAATACATTCATATATTTTGTAATTCATATTAAGTTCATATCTTTTTAATAATTCATAGTCTGTGGCCTGCATAATTACTAATAGCCAAGTAAGTATCTAGTAATTTCATATTGATTTAAACTATTTGACTACACTTCTGTTTAATGTCATTACATTGGTGGTGTACGTCTAATTGACTGCCTGCCCCTTTAAGGACGTGAGAGTAGCCTAATTACATTTCTGAGTGAAGGCTTGCATCTCACTGTGTTCGGCTACGAGTGTAAATCACTTTTTGCATAGTGCATTACGATATGTGGATGCAATTGGGAATGTCTTCTATGTCATTAGTTAAAATAAATGTTAAAAAAACAACTCGAATGAAATCATTCTTGGATCATAGAAGAGGTAAATGTCTTGCAATTTTATTAATTTCTATGATTTTGGTAGCACTACTCAAACTAACCCCACAAGCTAGCAAACATGACATAAGCTAAAAGGACATATCCAGGTAAACGTTTGCCAATGGGTTGCATAGCCTACTCAAATGTCAGTAAACCAAGTAGGCCTTAATTAACTTACTTTCATAGCCTAGGTAGGTTAGCAACACCAGGTTGAGAGATGCAAGTAAGCAGATCATTAACGTTAGCCTTCTAACGTTAGCCTTCTAGGAACGAACACGTTAGGGCAGTCTTTGGTGTCATGCAGAAGGTGCAGAAGTAAGTGTGCCATCTGGCTCAATATTGTAAGGATCCTAATTACCAGGCTGATGATAATCTTTTCAGTCATATATTGACTCTTGATCAACTACTAAGTGTGGGCCTATTGTGGGCCTACTGTCACATGTCCACAGGAGCAGTTAACTATAGGGACAGGAAATGTAATCAAATGTATACCTTGTCATGTCTTGATTGATTCACTCTCACTACAACAATGGTCTCAAGTCTCATCAAAGTACTCTCAAATCAGATGACCTCCAACCATGTGATCCCAAATCAGCTGACCTCCAATCATGTGATCCATATCAATGTAACCAACCACAAACTAGGTAGCCTACCGTATTTAAGTGAGGTTCACAGAGCATTCTGGGAGCCATTCTGTAGTCAGAATCTCCCGCACCACTAAGGTGTGTAGTCATCATCCTCTGAGCTGGTATGTTCATTCTCTGATTGCTTCATATGGTTTCCTAAATGTTCCTTTAACCTGTTTTCGTGACTTTCACATTATTCATTTAGATGTACCTTCTATAATGTATTGGATGAATAGCTTGTGTCTGACAAATAAATTGTTATGCTTTGACCCGCATAGTTTTCTAGAGTTTCTTTAGATATCCCTCAAGTTGAAGATGGGCCAGGAGGAACGGCTAGGATTAGTCTCCAGGGCCGTGGGGGCTAAATCAGTGAAAGTGTAGGCATGCTACCAGGAGAACTGGCCATCGTATTGTACTGTGGTGGGTCACTGATTTTATTAGTAGTCTGGAATTAGACAGCTAACCTTAGCACACCCTGAACCCTCTGTAGCTTCGGTAAGGTGTTCTGTCCAGATGAGCATAGTGGTCCAGGCCAGCACTATAGCCTCTGACCGACTTTCACACTAGGATCATTACTCAAGTGAAGGCGCCTCCCGAATTAATCGGCCGAGGAGGGCCTCGCACACTATTCTTGGGGAAGATGCGTCTAATTAAATAGCTAGAAGGCATTCTTGTAACAGCATTGTGGGTAGGCCCACATCGGCCTACTATGGATAGTAATATTACGTTGACCGAAACTTCTCCATATCTAGCGGGGTCAGAATCATTAGGTTAACAGGGGTTCTATAATCAATTGTTATTTCCAACAGCGCGCGGACAGCTTCACGATTTCCTTCGACCACTCCCAGTTCCCTCATTGGTCCTGACGAGTGACGTCTTACAATATTCTGCACGAGGGACTGTTGTGGTAGGTGAAATTTCATGGTGAAACTACGATGATTGGTCAAATTTGCGAAAAAGTTGCGGTGTGTGGACAAAATTGCGAGTGCCTTGGTAAGTGACGAAAACAATCGTCTTCGTGAACAGCTGTGCATAGGCTACTTTGTAAAAGAGAGAATACGCTCATCGCTATACATAACGCAAGGGGTAATTAATGTAATTATAGTTCGCCTTTTATTTGTGGATTTATTTAATGTATTTAGTGTTATTTCTTCCCCAAGCTCATAAAATAAATTTGGGTCGCACATAAATTGACAGGGTCGGTGGGAAACCGGAACCCAAGAATTTTTTTTTTATGCCTAGGCCTATAACTTTCCACCTCACTTGACTCCGTAACCGTAGCCTGCACAATATTGTTACATTCGCGGTTCGTTGCCATGTCAATATCAAACAAAATCACCAATTTCCCTCCATTTTAGTCAACGAGAACACTGCAATTGTTATCGTTGATGTGTGCGCTTGCTGTAGGGTCAAAAAGGAACCATCAGCGACCACAGCTTGCGAGCGCGAACACAAGGCTGAAATGGGAAAGTTTCCATCCGAAGACTGATTCTGAAAACGCGAAATGAACTGCCAGTTATTATCGCACACTGCAACGAGTTAGTATTGCTGTGTTAACCCTGTTCGGTTCCACTTGCATGTGAGAAATCTTTCTCGCATATAAAAAAAATATAAAGACAAACCTGCGCTCACGTTTGGGGGCAATTGCGCGCAGAGCTGTCACATCCATAACGCCAACACAATGCCATGGTGTTTAGTTGGCGTTGTGGATGTGACAGTTTTGCGTGGAGTTGCCTTTAAAGCAACACCAAAGAGTTTTTTTGTACCTTAAAATAATGTTTCCAAAATTGTTTCTGTGGTTCATCAACTCGTAACAGGGTGAACGGCACTTCTGCATTCGCTTCACGGCCCTCTATCGGCTATAACCGCACTATGTAAGTTTGCCAGATCGGGTAGCGGGTTTGTAGTTCGATGGAATGAGACATAAGAAACTACAAATTTGACTTGCATGATGTCGCAACTTGTCATAAGTTCTAACTTTATTAGCAGTCCAACAATCGTGTAGATAGTGAATGTTTTCATTAAGTGATTGAACTACGCCATTTCAGTTCCTATTTGATGAATCTTGCTGTCTACTCCGAGCCAACGCCGCACTACCTGTAGTCCCTTCCGGCAATACACATCAAACACATAGCCACGGGCTGGCCTGGACAGGCCTAGGCCTGTCTACTTGTCAGTCTTGCCCGTCCAATTAGAGGGCTTTCCTTCGTTTACATTCACCATCTAAAAAAGACGCGCAAGTCAACACTGCTGAGAGCTTAAGAATCACGGCCTGTGTCCATTATCGCGGCAAAGCCACCCCCGCTGCACATAGCCTATTGATTTCCTATGGAGAGCGGCAAGGCGTGGTTTACGCTTCCACAATGCGGCGCGGTCATTCGAACAGGCGGCGTGTCAAGAAGTTGGGCTCTGCTCAACTTTATGCAAATTAATCCGTTGAACGCGAGGCGATTAGCCAATTAAATGATAGCCACTGAAGTTCGTTTCTTGCGGGTCCTACTGGAACAATATAGCATAGAAATATTTGTTCCGCCGGTTAATAGTGCAAGATGGAGGAGAAATTAATTGTGGCTGTTGCTAGTTTTCCACTACTCTATGATCCTTCCCTGCCCACCTATAGGGACAGTGAGCAAAGAAATAGTGCATGGAGGAGAGTTGCTGATATAGCTGGTTTTCCTGGTGGGTTTTATAAGATAGTAGCTGCTGGGTTGGGTTACACCTCCCCCTGCCAGGGAACAGCACCCTCTTGGCTGAAGTAAGAGGAGAAGGTTCCTCTTAATCAGATGGCCTCTCGTGTGGCGTTGTTAGCTGCCATCCTAGCAACACCTCAAAGACTGCCATCACCAACATCCTCTTGTCCGTGGACACATGTGGATGCCCTATGTGGTCGCTGTCGTGGAAAAAATCACTAACTTTTAACTCTAACTTAGCACTTTAAAGGAGAATTCCGGTGTGATATTGACCTAAAGTGTATTGAAACATGATACCGAGTGTGAACGTATGTCTCATAGCCCATCTCGGCTTGTCCCCTGCACTCCAAAATCTGGCGCTAGTTAGCCGATGCTACCAACAGCTTTTTCCAATAGTGGTGCTTCGGCATCGGGCTAGCCATGCAAATAAATCACTGTTTTACACCCATTTACGAGGCTCAATGTATCTCCACACTTCATTGGTAGACTTCCGAGGGCCCTGACATTTAAAACGAGACATTGAGAACTTTGAAAAAGCACTGGTAGTTTACTTACAAGACGATTTATACAGACAGTATCTTCACGAAGTTTAGCGTTTGCAGCCATCTTGAATTTAGTCACGATAAGTCGAGCAATGAGTAAGAATGAACAGGTATGATAAGGGATCAGATTCCAAAAATAATTCAGTGGAAATGCATGGATTCCAGTTTCTTCCAGTAGCAGCAATTGGAATCCATGCATTTCCACTGAATTATTTATGGAATTTCATCCCTTATCACACCTGTTCATACTTACTCGTTGCTCGACTTATCGTGACTAAATTCAAGTTCTGACGGCACCCTGGACCTCACGTTCTGAGGATTTTCCTTTTGGGGGAAAGTTTTTGTATGTGGTCAAAAACACCTCCTTTTTACTTATGGCCAACCCTGGCCCAGTGTCTGCCCCCTATGAAATCGGCAGACCCTTTTTCATCCAATCAATGTATATTCAATAAATCATATAGGTAGATGAGCTCACTGAGCTGCCACAAAAATTATTAAATAATCCCCAGTAGGCCTGTGTCACGTTCGCGCACGTGCATGACATCCTCCCCCAGCTTCTTGCCCCCAACTTTACTACATATATCTCTCGGCTGCTGCCTGGCAACACATGACATCTTCAAAAAAAAAAATCTGCCACATCGCCTCAAGGTCTTGACACGCAGGTAATTGTGCAGAATGCAGGTGACTTTGACACAGCTCTCAGCAGTGGAAGGGCTGACTCCCATCACACATCGGTACATTCGCCACTGTGAAGAAAGAATGCCAAATGCACGTTCAACCACTAACCTGCCGCGGCTCAGATGGTAGTTGAACACCCTCTGTTCTCTGGGGACATTTCTGCCAGGAAAAGGGCGCAGCAAATCTCGGCGGAGGGGGAAGGCCTCATCTCCCACAAAAACAAAACAGGCATTGGTCCTCGGTGCTCAAACCCATGGATCACAGCATCTTCTGGGAGGTCCAGGGTGCCGTCCGAAGGCCCTCACCAAAGGCAGAGCTGAAGATCCACCGTCACTCGTTCTGCCATAACCACCAACATCAACTACCCTGAAGAGGTAGTTGGCATCTACCATTGCCAAGAGGACGATTGAATATGTGCCCTGGTAATTGAAGAACAGTGAACCAGAGTTGTCTGGAGACTGTATGACTACATGCTTGCTATCCACAGCACCAACGCAGTTTGGGAAATTCCAGCTATAGCTGAATCCTTCTGTGACAGCACGCCAGTCCTCCATGGATGGCACCGGCATGAAGTCTGGCAGCAGGGCATCCCAGATGGCATCCGACACCTCTCTCACCACTCTAGTCACAGTGCAGTGGCCTACCCTGTAGGCAAAGGCTATCATCCAGAAGGAACTCCCATGTGCAAGATACCTGTGAGAAGCATTTAATTACATACTATTTCAAATGCATTTTAAAAAAGACTAATGAGACAAGATTACTGCATCATTTCTGCACATTTGTTTTCTTTTTGCTTTTCACTCTGGGGGTAGTGGTCCTACTATGAAAAAAATATTGAACAGTCCTGCACTATTTGCATTATAAACCAAAACAATATTGTCAATCAATTTATATTGGCTATTCATAGTCTAACTGTTAGGATGGATGGCAGTAGAGGCAGCAAGGATGGTAGCAGACCAGGAGTAGAAGGGCCCAAAATTGGAGATTTATTATTCCCAAAATTCCAGAGGTGCAAAAAGTATTTACAGTGACTAAATAATAACAAAAATAAAGAAAAACTTTTCAAAAACAAGAAAATAAACCTAAGTGCAGCGATGCACTAATATATATGTGCAGGTAAATTGGCAATACCAAAATTCATTGGCCCAACACACAGCACAGAGAATGTTCTCTCATTAACAAACATCTTAACATTAACAAACATCTTAGCGAACGAACGAACAAACGACAAACAGCACAACTACGCACATAACAAACAACATATCAACTCAGACAGCTTATTCCATATCATGTTGTAATTATGCCGGCATATGTGTGGAACAATGATGAATGAAAGTTGTGAATGTTGCGGGTTACGTTTGTCAGTTTATTGATGTGCATGCGTAACGTTCGTGATATCAAAGGTGTCCACCGGCACGGACTCGCGCCGTGACACTAACTATATTCTAATTATATTATTATGTTAATGAAGATTGAAATAGCCTACCGTAGACAGGTGCTGAGCGGGACAAATTGCCTGGCGAAATTGGGTGTTCCTCTTCGTTATTCGAGGTCCCACTCGAGCCAAGAGCTCAAATTGTCCCACAGACATCCGAAAGTACTGGTGAAACAGTACTTTATTCACGCGGATCTCCTGGATCAGGTTGTTGTATTCGCCCTGTTGCTGCCGGGCAAGACGGATCGGGTCAACCCAGTTGCTTCGCCGGCGTTTTCTCCTCCGCAAATACAGCGCAGCAACAACAATAATCCTCTGCCTTCTGTTCATGATTACTGAGATATCACCAGGGCTCTCAAGTTTTGAAGTTTGCAAGGAGTGAGACTTTGTTTCTCAGGGGGGAGGGGGCGTGGCATTGGCACAGTGCCACGCCTCCCCCTGATCGAAGTACTTGAAAGTCCTACATCTGCTTGAACTACTTGTGGCGCCACGCCCCCTCCCCCCGATCAACAGAGACCCACCCTCCCCATGTCCCATAGACCCAGCTTCATGAGAGAGCACAAATTCCATTATTTCAAACACAGTTTTATTTATTCTAGAACCCTATAATAAATAATAATAACAACCAAATGAGAAAAAGCACATTTAGCCCCAAAATGGTCTCTTGAACAGTGGTGGTTCTGTCGGTGTGTGTGTGTGTTTATGAGTGATGTTGTGTGTTGTAAGTGTTTGTGGCAGATTTTGATGCCTTTATGACTGATACTGGGGGCTCCCATTTAAAGCACTGTGGTTTAATGTCAGCCATTTTCACAGTCATGAGGCCATCCTTAAAAATATTCTTTTTTGCAGTAACAGCCAAAAAAAAAAAAAGAAAATGGGTCGGTAGGTAGGTCAATATTTTTTTTTTCAAGATTCAAAGTAAAAAAAAAAAAGTACAATTTTGGTCATGGTGATTATGTAGGTATGAATTTAAACAAATGTGCATATTGTGACGTAACTGACTGGGTCCTCAACCCGTGCCTTCGGGCGCATCACTGCAAACCTCAATCTGATGCAGGTTATGTAGACCAGCCTTTCTCAAACTTCTTTGACCTGAGGCCCAGTCATGGCAGACTTTGGGGTCATAGGGCTCATCTACACGTACCCAACCCCACTCCCTCTAAATCAAATTGTCATTATCATTATCACAATCATTATTATGCCTATATTGTTATACATGCACTTTCACTTAAATGTTTTGACATGCACATCAGAGGACTGCTTTACTAATGTAAGATATAATTAGTTTCATTGCTTTTGCATGGTTGCATGATGCCTGCATAAGAAAAGAAATACTTCTATTCTAAAAACAGCAAGAATTATATGGGTGCTATTGTTTTGGGATGTTTCCCTCATGCAAGCGTCATACATTGGTAGGAAATGGAGAAAAAAAATACATGTTTTTTAATGAAGTTTAATTTGAATGCCTGAATGTAAGGATTCAGGAAACACAATACCAGCTTTTTTGGCGAGCAGATAGGCGTAAATCACTGATCTGTTGATCTTTAACAGATAGAAAGAAGGCTAGCTTTTGGCCACGTTATATTCAAATTTGACTATACAATAGGCTAATCAGTGCTATACAGTGTATTATAGAGTCTCTGCTCTGTTTCTATGGAAGTTCCAAAAATCAACGTTGTTCTATTAAGTGTCATTAAACAATTAAATAGCATTCAACAGGTTGAAGCGGAGCTTTGATACCAACGTTATCGATTAGTTTCAGTTTCTCTCGCGCAGACGCCTGCATTGAATGAACACTCATAGCCTACCACCACTTTATTGTATGGCTCCATGTTTAATGACATCGATAGCAGAAACGTTTGTTTTCTTTTTTTGTCGGTCCACGGTATCTTGATCAACTGTGCAGCAAATTATCAGATGAAGCACCGGGCCTAATTTCACTCCACGACTCCGCAGACCAGCAGTCTCCACGTTGCGGACCCACGTCAAAACAAAACTATTTCCTGATTGGTTGAGAAATCCTATTTTCTGATTGGCCGATAGGTTAGGTAACTGAACAGCAGCTCTCTGAACTGAATGAGCGCACAGACAGCAACGTTGTGTGACACGTTTGTAAAATATAACCCATAGAAATTTCTGTGCGGGCAAGTTAATAATTTTTCGGAGTGAGAAATGCCATGTGTGGCGTGTGAGCGTGTGAAGTCATTGAAATGCGTGTCTCACGCTCAATGCGTGAGAATTGAGAGGTCTGTATCACACACCTATACAGTAGACATCTGAGGATTCCCTCCAAAATTCAAAATCCAAGCGGGAAAATTTTTGGTTAGTTTAGAATGATAAATAAGAGGCTATTGACGACCTTGGTGACAACTTAAACCAACACAGAATGTAAAACCAAATAAAATGTTAAATTTGCTTGTAGCCCATTGGTTAAATAGTAGCCTATATTGTTTCTATGAGTTTAGCCCAGATACCTGGTTATGCAGTGCCGGAATTGAACAGTTTAAACTACACGCCTACAAGCAGCAACTGATTTCAGCCAATACACGGCCACAAGCGGAGCAAAACAATGCATGAATGTAGCTTCACATGTAGTCACATGAAACATAATTGAGACAATAGATTGACCATGTTGGACAACTGCAAAGCTTTATCATAGGCATGTTACATTCATGACATGAAAAGTGGAACTTATTGAACAAAAATGACAAATTATGCAGTCGGCTAAACATTTTAAACTTGCGCAAAACTGCATGAAGCTAGCATCGGTGCGTAGCATAAATTAAAACTTGAAGCAACAGCTTGACCATCGGACAATCCTACTGCAAAGCCTTTCCATAGGCATGCAACGTTTATGACATAAAAAGTGGAATATGAACGCATTTCATCACATCTGACAATTAAACGGAGCTGCCGGCTGTTCGCGGCACGTGTCCATTATTGCGGCAGTAGACGCTTGCAGACACCTAGCCCATCTCGCGGTCGCCGCTTGTGGCACAAAGGCAGTCACTCTGTTGAACACTCAGAAACAGCCCCCACCCTTACATTGAACAAAGTCAATCAACACTGTTCTGCTCATTTACCTCATGAGCAGACATGGAACCTGAGCTGGTGGACTTGATGTCAATGGCCCATGTCTCTGTGACTGCTGGTGAGTTTGAAGATGCTTCCTCTTCCTGCTCGGAACTTCTCGGAGCTTCTCTGCGTGTGCAAATTAATCAGAAGTGGCTTCCTTCTGTGAAGACTGTGAATCCAGTGCTTCAGCCGTACTTCAAGATTAGGCATGACCTGAGTGTGAAGAACACCTTGGGGTTAGAGGGTCACGCCTAGTGGTGCCTCTCTCCTTGCGCAGCACGCTTATTGCCCTGGCACATGAAGGCTAATAAGGCATTGTGCGGACAAAACAGAGACTGCGCGAGCTTTACTGGTTCCCAGGTATGGACACACTTGTTCGCTCTGAGATCTCTGCCTGTTAACTGTGTCAAAGGTCAGACAAGTCAGCAAGAGTTTTTGAGGCACCATTGCCGCCTATACCCTTACCTGAGGGTCCATGGAGTAAGCTGGGAATAGATAGATAGATGGATAAGATACTTTATTGATCCCCAAGGGGAAATTCAAGCCCTAGATAATTAGCAATAAAAGCTAATAAATAATAAAAGCTACATAGCTGCCAACTCTCACGCATTGGCCGTGAGACACATGCATTTGATTAGTTTCACACACTCACACGCCACACCTTCCGATTTCTCACGCTGAAGTGTCAACCAGGTCGGTCAGATGCCTGAAAAATGACCCCTCCGAGGACCAGCCTCCACACCAAAGGTCCGTGACCCCCAGGCATCGTCACTAAGCCGTGGAGGCTCTGTTTAAACAACACTGACGTTGAGACGACTAGATTCTATATTTTCTAGACCCCTGTGTAGTCAGATTTTTTCCCCTCCACGGCGCTGGACTCTGCAGCTGGAAGGTCCCGTATCTTACAGTGCGAGATGCGTCCAAGAAGTCTTCCCTTGTACCTTCACTGCGGTAGGAGTGGCTAGTAATTCTTACTGTTTCTCTGTACAAGCCAATAAGGTAAAATTGTGTACCTGACAAGTTTCGGCTACCTTGCCTCTGTAGCCTTCATCAGAGGTGTCACGTGATGTTGGTGTGACGTCGTCTGAGCTGTGTTATATGGAGTTTTCCATCCCACCGCCGTGTCCCCTGGGGTGCTCCGGGGGGGGGGGGGGGCGCCCTCTGCTGTCTGGTGGTTTTTCATACAGCCGGGGGCGGCCCTGCAGGACTGTGTCCCAGGTGTGGGATAGCTGGTAGGCTCCTTCATCCCGGTTCACAGTCTTTGGGGCCCGCTTCCTGATTTCAACCGCCTCTTTGATCCATCGATGGAATTTGTTGCTTTCCGTTCTGATGACCTTGGCTGCGTCCCAGTTCATAAGATGGTTTTCCCTCTTACAGTGGTCTGAAATGGCAGATTTCAGATTTTCTTGTGTTGCTTTCATTCTTTCCAGATGTTTCCTTTTCACATTCTTTCTGGTGTTTTTTCATGTGCTGAATTGCCGGCCTGTCTCTCCTATATACGTTTTATTGCATGTTAGGCAAGGGATCTCGTATATCACATCACACTTTTTCTTAGGGGGAATCTGATCCTTAGGGTGTACTAGGATTTGGCGAAGCTTGATGTGTGGCTTCACTGGTGTGATGATGTGGTGTTTCCTCATCGCTCGCTGTACGCGTTCTGTGACCCCCCTGACGTATGGGAGGGTGACCATGCCTAGGTTCTCAGGCCTAGAACCTTTTTTCTTTTTCTCCTCCTTGTTATTTCTCTGGACCTCTCTCTTGCCTTTGTTTATGGCCCAGTTTGGGTAGTTGCAAGCTTTGAGTGCCTGTTTTATGTGGTTCTCCTCCTCCTCTCTGTCATGGTTGTCAGTGATGACCTTGGTACGGTCATATAGGGTGCGGACCACTGATAGCTTGTGTGCTGTGGGGTGCTCTGATGCCCATAGTAGATACTGGTCTGTGTGTGTGGGTTTTCTGTATATTTTTATCTTGATGCTACCATCCTCAATGTGATGTATTTTCATGTCCAGGAAGGCGATGGATCTATGTTCTTCCTCCTCATGAGTGAATTTTATGTTTCCAGTTTCGTCTATGGTGTTTAGATGGTCTGTGAGTCTTCGTGTGTGGCCGGTCTTGATCTTCTCCAAGATGTCGTCCACATAGCATCTCCAGACGTCACACCAACATCACGTGACACCTCTGATGAAGGCTACAGAGGCAAGGTAGCCGAAACTTGTCAGGTACACAATTTTACCTTATTGGCTTGTACAGAGAAACAGTAAGAATTAGTAAAACAGTAAGCCTAATGAACCTCTTCAATATACTACGTAGGAGTGGCTAGTATAATTCTATGATGAACACCCAGTCTCCTGGTTTCACTTTAGGGTCCTGTGGAGAGAGAGCAGTATTCGTGTCTACACATTTCTTAGATGACAGAGTCTTAATCAACTGTCCCACTACTCCTTCATCATCATCAGGCTTGGACTTACTACGAGAGAAATCAGGCATGTATGGTCTGCCATACAGCATTTCAAAGGGGGTTAGCTGTGTGGCAGCACTCCTCCCGTTGACACGTGGCAACGACCATGTGACACAATGGCTGCCCATTTATACATATATATTTAGGTAATACTGGTTTGCCACTTGGACCGACATAGACATTGTCTTTTAGGTAGCACCCATGTTTCTTCCATAGGTCTCTCTCTTTAACAGACGCTTGCTGCTGTCGTGTTTGCAAGATTTCATCAGTTCCCGTTTGCAAGAGGAACACGCCTGTGGCTTAATTTGCGCATTCATCTGCCAGGGCATTTCCTCTTGAAACAGTATCAGTTTTGTTAGTATGCGCTTCACATTTACAAATGGCAAGCTTTTTTGGTAATTGTAGAGCGTCGTATAATTTCAGAAGTAAGTATTTATGTTTTACTGGTTTCCCAGTAGAGGTTTTGTAGCCACGTCTTTTCCAATGTGCACAAAAAACGTGAGACGCAGCAAAAGCATATTGACTGTCTTTATGGACAGGGATTGAATAATATGCGTTGCTCAAGTCGGTTACTGAGAATACTTTAGCTTCTGGATTTAATTGGTTCAACAGAGTATGGGGATCAGGCACATTTGGAGCTCGGGCTATTACTGCATTGTTGACGGCTCGGAGGTTTTGCACCATGCGCCAACCAGTAGATGGGGCCACTTTCTTGACAGGAAATATCGGCGTATTACACGGTGACTTAGGGCATGGCACAATAACCCCAGCTTTAATCATCTCTGCCATCACAGGTTTTATCCCCGCTTCTGCATCAGGTTTTAGAGGATATTGTTTTAGGCATGGATAATAACCTGTTTTTGCTCTAATTCGCACAGGCTCTATGTCTTTAATCAGACCCACGTCCGTAGGTCCTTTTGACCATAAACTTGACGGAATTATTTTTAGCGCTTGATCCTCAGCCTCTGTTAAAACCATCAATCATGTCTCTGTTTTGTCATGTAGTATTACTGTTGGTGTACAAGTCACCACATAGTTTAGACTGGTGCGCCTCCAACCAGCGGTGGGGCTTTTTTCAACTCCTTGAGTTTCAGTTCCCCAATCTTGTAATTGAGTTCACATGTTTGTCTAGACGTGACTGTTTCTCACTTGGGCTAGTGGACAGCTGCATGTAGGGTTTCAGTTCCCAACTCATCAGTTTCTGCGGGGGCGGTGGCAGAACTGCTTGACAAAAAGATTCTCTGTCCAACCAACACAAATAAGTCAAAGTCACCCTAGTAGGTCCTAGTTTATGCACTAGTTTGTCATACTCTGGGTCTGGCCCAGGTGTAGGTTTGCGTCTCAGGTCAATTCTTAATTCGTCAGGGGGTATCAGACTAGCCAGTGGGTTAATTCTTTCCTTAACCTTTTGTACTATCGTCTCTATTGTTTTTCCTGGGTCCTGGTGCGAAGGCTCCAGGGCCCAGACGTAATATGGTGTACCTTTCCCCTCGACTAAATGTATGTCAATTTCATCACATGTCCTAGCCTCCATGCCCCCCTGTAGATTTGGATAGATGGCTAATTTTAATTTTACCATTAAATCTCGTCCTAACAGGTTGTAGGGACAGCCGGGGGCCATGACTACAGGGGCGAAAACAGTGCTTCCTGTTTCTGTCAGCGTGACAGCCACAGGCTCACTGAAATATTGTTTTTGCACATGACTGTTGGCTGACTTTACGAGAATAGCTTGATCAGTTTTTTGCAGGCCATCTATGTATTTCATTACAGTTCTACATGCTCCAGTATCACATAAAAAGATTACAGGTTTGCCATTAATATGTATCACTTTCTCTGTTTTTTTATTTAAACACACGTCAGCTAAGTCTAGAAATTCTTCACATATTTCTAGCTCTTCCCCTTCTCCATTTCCTAGTCAATTGTCATATTGATCCTGATCATACTTTTGTTCTTTCTTATCCTCACTGGGGCAGTCTCGGGCCCAATGCCCTCGACCCCCACACTTGTAACACTTGTTACTATCATCACCCTCATTCTCATAATCTCTATGTCCTGGCTTATTTCCACCCTGTCTTCCTTTTCCTCTGCTATTGCCTCGGCCTCTGCCTGTTTGTCCTCCTGTTCCTTGTGTAAGCACCTGTAAAAGCTGACAATTTAATAACCTGTACTGTATTTACTCCATGTACCAGAATGCTTTGTAACTTACTTACTACTGTGATTTACTACATTCTGTGTGTGAACCAATCAAATGTCTTTGTCTGTTTTGCTTTTATTTGAAATTTATACTCCGCCAATGATTATTTGTTATTTGTTTATACCCGCGAAATCGCGGGTAATGTGAAGGTTCCATCTCCTCAGAGAGGAGAAGGCTCAGGAGTTCCAGTCTGCCCGGAGTGAAGAGAGGTCACTGTTTCTCCTGCTCCGCCTGTCAGTGCTGTTCGGTGGCGACTTAGCGGTGCTTTTATGTACCCCGGCCCACGAACGGTGAACTGTGCGAGTGGGTCACGTTCATTGTGATCGGTTTGGAGTGGACTGACTTCGTGTCTCTCGTCGGGTTGTTGTTCAACTTGAGCTTACTGTTTTTCTAGTGCTACAGGTCGTTAGCTACTAGCTACTCTAGCTCTTGTTGCAGTTTTCCTTCAGAGACGAACTCGTTTATACCTCCGGTGCTGGACCCACCGGAGCTACCCGACCCTCTGAAGGACGACTGTTACCTCCGGTGCTGGGCCCACCGGAGCTACACCTCCCCAAGGACGACTGCTTCTCCGCCTGTGCTGAGCCCACCGGAAGACCAACCGCCCTGCTACTGCTGGTGTCGCTGCTACGTTGGCTAGCTCAAGGCAGCTGCTTGCCTCCCGTCTGCGCCTGGACAACGGTCATCGGTTTGGCTGAGTGGAGTGGAACTGTTCGTTCGTGAGTACACTTACACTGACACACACACACACTCGGTCTTCGCCACGAGCGACCGGCGAGTCGGATGGGCATTGTAGCGGTCGCTACCCTGCCTTCAGCTCATAGAGCTGACTTCGCTTTAGTGCACCAACGAGCTCCAACGGCCAGCGCTTGGGTTGGGTTATTGCATCATATAATATATGATACTATTTTGTGATTTGTATATTGTTGTGATTGAATGATATGTATATTGTATTGTTGTCTGTCTTTCACACTGGGAACTGTTTAGCTTAAGCTAACAGTGTATTTAGCCTTACTGTCTGAACGTTAACGTTCGGTTCCCCTTGAGTGAATTGTTCGCTCGCTGACATTTCTCAGCTATTGGGTTGTCACTTTTATTACGTGTTACGTATCTAATTATTATTAAATAAATATTTGATTATTATATTTCATTATACTTTGGGTGTATTGGCAATTCATTTAACTACCTTCACCACTAGTCTTATTATTTTCACATTGATTATTTAAATTCTGTAGCAATACACTATACACGAGCTATACGGTAAGTGTAGTATTTTTACAGTGGAGGCACCGCGCTATTCAATTGAATTTATTGTCTGTAATTGTTAGCCTACTGGTATTCAGGAATCTCAGCCAGCTCACCATTCCACCGCTGAGACCTTCAGGATCCTGTTTGCGCCATTTAATTAATTGTTTATGTATTGTAATAGTGCCTGTGCACACACCCGTTAAGAAGGGGTTACACTTGCACTGCCATTACAAATGCTTCTACCAATTTCCCTGATTCTTTCTTTTCCTTCTCTTTCTTCTTGTTTTGTGCTGTCTTCTCTGCGTGTTTAGCTTGTTCCATAAACTCTGGCATAGCTGCTGTCCTAAAGGTGACAAAATGTTTTTCTATCCAACCTTTTATCTCTGGCCTGACACTCTGGAGCAATGCTTGTTTTAATTGTTGTTCGTAGATTTTCTTATTGTCTTCAGTATCTGATTTTAAACCACTATAGGCTTTAAACACTTTTTCAAATCTGTCTCTAAACTCCCAAACGTCCTCATTATCTTTTTGTGTTGTGGCATGTATTTTGGTGTAATCGCAATGTTTTTTGAACACTAGTCTACATTTATCCTCCAAGTTCTGAACTTGCTGATTAAGTTCAGTGGTGCCGGGGGCATGTGCTGTACCATCTGTATGGGCTACAAAACTATCTTTCACGCGGCTCCAATCGGAGCCCGTTTTACAGCGGAACATCCTTTCGACCTCGAAACCATTCAGGTGGTACACAGTTATTATATTTTTCATTTCGTCGCAGAATTCGTCGATCTGTGCCTTGTGAGACGCTATGCCCTCGACTGCCTTCTTCACGTCCTCTTGGGTCCATGTCCTATAGACATGCATTATTCGACAGTTGTCAGCAGTTTCGTTTTCGCCTGGCCTAAATGTTGGATTATTGGGAATGTATTGATTTGAGGCGGCGGTGGAGGCCAATTTGGCGTTTTGTCATCATAATCAAAATCATCAACGTCATCATCATACAGATGTGTATGTGAAGTTGGCGGTTGTGGCGAAAAATGAAGACCTGGAGAGAGACGGGGATATAGTGGGAGATTTACCGCGTCTAATAAAAATGGATTTGTGGATGCTCTAGTTCCTGCCTTTAAAACTTTATTTACGTCCCCAGACATCTTGGTGTCCCATTCTAAACGTTGACCGTGGGACCGCGTCAGTTGTCTAGGTCTTTGGGGCGTTTCCTCCTCCCCTCCCCTGACTGGCGTCGGGAAAGGGGGATACAAGGGTGCAGGAGCTGCCGCGGGCGGCGGTGCAGACACGGAGGCACTAACCACAGCTGCTTCTGCAGATCTGTTGTAAGAAGGTGGTGAGGTGTAAGGCATATTGTCTTCCTCTTTTACATACGCTACGGTACATTTTTGACGTTCTTTTATTTTATTTTCGCGCTTTCTTGCCTCCTCCAACCACAATTTAGCTGCATCCATTTCTTTCTGGTGCTGTGTTTTTATACCATTTTTCTTTTTCGAGTGGTGCATCATTATGTCGCGTAACAATTTCGAACAGCCAGGAACTGTTAATTTGCCTTCAAATTTTATTATCTTATCTTATCTTTCCATCGTGTTAACCAATTTTCAATTCCTGGGTGGATTTTGCCCATAAATTTGGCATCGCCTTTCAAAACATTTTCTTTGTCTTGGGTATTACCCATTTTTACAAATAGGGGGTTATACTGTATCGTCCTCAAATGGGCAAACAACAAATCTAGAAAGCAAGCTTCTAGGCCCCAGGCGTTAGCCTAGGGTCCGGCTTTCTCTTGGTGATCACACAGATTTGGTTGTTCGTTTTAACTTACAGATAATCCCCTCATTCACTCACATTCAAAACACATTTAAAATTTATATCTAGAACTTATTGCAATATCACCATATTGTGGTTGTGAACTTATTGCAATATCACCATAACTATTCTACCTGTGTATGCATCGTGTGAAATACCAGTGCTGTTTTTAGCATCTGTTTAGTGCTTCACACACACAGTGACAAGCGCCAAATCCCCCGCAGTGTTGAAGAGATCAGTCGTCCCCCTCACTTTTGATAAGGTAAAAAGCCTTTTTGGTACGCTAAATAAATAATAACCTATAGGTTTACGCTAGGCTATGTAAAACTCCCCATTAACAGCATCACGTCACTAACCACAGTTAAGACTGCACAATCTCGTATTTACTCTGTTGGATATCTGAAGCCAGTTTGTCTACTTAGATACTGTAAATCCTCAAATTATGGCTGGGGTCTTAAGACAAAGTACAGGCCTTTAGGGGCAGGATTTTATTCGAGACAGCCTTTTATTTCTTATTCGAGTTTTATTTTGAGACATGCGTTTCTAAGAGCGGCATACTGGTAGGCCTTCAAAAGCATGACATTTTCGGTTTAGTTTGATATTTAATTTACTTTTGGACTGTTTGATTACATTGTTAAATGTTGGGACTGATGGGCACTGAAATCTGGGGAGGTATTTTATGATCACTATTACGTTCCATGTAGTTGAAAGAGTGTCGGAATTTCAAACAAACCATCCGCTTTCATGCGTTCATTGAACGTCCGTGGTGCTGTAATGGAAACCTTATTGCGTAGCCAAGTAGCCTATATATTGAGTTATTTTTAAATTATGCATGATTTACTTTTTATTAATTTTGTAGGCTGGCTTTATTTTGTTATATAGAAGTATCTAAATAACCTGTTAAAATGTACCAGAATTCAGGAAATTGCATCTAGTCCAAAAAAATGTTTCTGGGGGAGAACCCCCATACCCCCCACTGAAATGTCCCACCCACTTTCAGAATGCCTCCGATGCCCATGGTCCTAGTAGTAGGTTAGATCCCTTTGATACCAATGTTAATTTAACTCTGGGACCCTGGTCCCAGGGATGGATTACTGCACGGGCCTTCCGGCCCCAGACCCAGGGGCCCAAGGTGTCAGGGGGCCCAAGGTGTCAGGGGGCCCTGAAGCCCAAGCCTTTGCCTCATCATTGCCTCAATATCAACACATCAGGATGTAGGCTATGAATCTGATTGAATTTAGTATTGGCCATCCCCAAAATACACCAGAATACAGAAAATCACATCAAACTAATTTAAAAAATTCTGGGGGAAGACCCCCAAACCCCCCTTCCACATATGTGACAATTAGTGGGGAGCCCTTAATACATGTGGGCCCAGGGGCCCGAAAGTTCATAATCCATCCATGCCTGGTCCCTACACCTGAGAACCACTGATGTATATTTTTTTTTTACTGTACGGTATAATGCTGAATGACCCAAACAAAATTTTCCGCAGCAATTTTGGTTGGCCCCACCAAATCTCACTCCAAGGTTTTTTGAAAAGTTGGCAGCCCTGCCTGGAAGTGACCAGGGCTGGGCAGGTCATTTCGCCGCTACAAATGCATGTATGGTTTTAATAAACTTTGATATTACTGCAATTATTATGAGACTTCAAGGCCTGTACACATCTTAAATAGACCAGACCAGCAGTCAAGGAGTGGGGTGAAGGAGGTCACAGTGACACCTGGCCTGTCTTTAGATGGTCGAGAGCGAAAGGACAGTGTTTCCCCTACAGTGTATTTAACAGCGGCGCAGCGCCGCCGCTGGATTTTCAGCGCCGCTGCAACATAATATCACGAGATTCACTTAACACACTGTAAAAGCACAACGGCCAACGTCATCTCGAAATTGTTTTCTGAAAGTCTTGAGTAAGCGCATCAAATCCGCACTTAGCCTCTCATTATTCAGGACATATATGCGGCATGATGTGTCAGGTGATTACAAGCCCAAAGACAAGTCTGCAGCCCATATGGCTAGCCTACGTTCTGAACACGGTTACATTGTTTAGCTATCCGACTGATGGGGTCTTGCTCCGCCACAGTGTAGCCTATGGTGTCATCGTTCACTTGTAGGTTACACAATAAATAGCCTACTTATAGGCCTGGTGACAATAAAAAATGATATTAGTTATATTTCATCACGAAGCTGTTTGTATGCCGTGAATTCGCTTGTAGCCTATGCCATATGTTAAGCTTGAGCAATTCCTCTGATCCAAAGCCTGCTTTGACACATTGACACTAATGTGAAACATGCATCCTCCTCTCCTAGCCTACATCAAATAAAAGAAACCAATTCATGATTACCGAAATGAATTTAACATGGGGGGAAAAAGTTTGTTTCGATTTAGCCTACTGTTGTGATGCGGTTCTTTCTGCTGATTGGATTTACGTCCGGTGTCGTCAACTCTGAGAACTCTTGCTCCGGCTGACAATTTTATCCAGAGAGCTGATTTCCCAAAGATGAGCCTCCATCAACATTCAACGACAAATTATTAAAACGTAAGTAATGCAATAGAGTAAACCAATGTGCTACAAGGTGTATGGTCTTAACGTTAATTGTAGCCTAGACTTGTAACGTTAGCGTAGGGCTACATGTAATGTTTGCATGGGAAAGCTAGGCGAACACAGTCTAGGCCTGTTTAAACTTTCTGATAGTTAAAGGAAATATGAGCATATGTTGGCATATAAGTATAGCCTAAATTCTGTCCACTTAGCTATAATAGGCTATCACAAACAGACCTTTTCTACGTTTGCGGCATTAGACATAGGAGCCTACATTCTCTTATCAGAAAGACGTGTTCTCATAACTTCAGCGTTCTCTTGACGGTGAGACGAACGGTCGCACTTCAATCAAGTAGCCTAGGTCCTTTTCGAGTTAATTGTGAGTGAGTTGTATGGTAACTGTGGGAGTGTTGTAGAAGAAAAGTGAGTATTTACTTTTTTATACGTGGGTTTGTTGTTTTGGGACTGAGAAATAGACTACAAGGAGAGCATCTGGCTACGTGCATGCGTGTCAGCATTAATGGCCCCCCAACAATTCAATTCAATTACCAAAGAGCCTTAGAGATGTTCTTTGAAAAGCCCAGAAAAATTAAGTGCTGGCAGATTGGGTGTGGCCTTTGCCATTAAGACAAATTTAAATAAATTGTAAATCTTTTTCTGGGTTGTGCCATTTCATTTTTCTTCTATCATTTTTAACCAATAATGTAAAAGAAAGCTGAAAATGTCCACAAAAGAAACACGAAGGTATGATATAAAAAAAAATAAAAATAAAAAAAATGCTCAACAACCCCCCCCCCCCCCCCAGTAATAGCACCGCTGCTGGAAAAATTTCTAGGGGAAACACTGAAGGATGATGTAATTGGATGATGTAATGGTGTAACAGCAAGACCAAGTAAAAGGTGGCAAGATAAGAAGCCCTGTTACACCCAACTGGAAAAAACAGAATCTGGGAAAAACCCAGAAGAAGACAGTTTTGCATATAATTTTATGCATGATGAGACAATGGGTTCCACCAATATTCGTAACCCTGGTGGATGCTGATTGGCTAAAAGGTGTCTTTCGAGAGTGGCGAGAGGAGGGGGCCCAAGGTTAGGGAGTATAAAAGATAGGCCGCAGCCACCTTGTAGTCAGATCTCATCGGGGGTGCCAGCTGATGACATCTCACCTCACCCTATTGACCTGTCGCTAAGCTCCGCCCCCCATTGTTACCGTGTGAAAACTCGGACAAACAAACCAGACTTGATTAGAAATACATTGTGGACAATGGCAGCTGACAGTATATGAAAGCAGGCTTTGAGGACGTTTTGGTCGATAAAGGATTTACTTTCCTCCAGAAGCTATCAAAAGAGACTTAATTATGCTATGGAGGGGTGTATTCAAAACTTTAGAATACATACAAGGTGACAAGCAGTTGTGGCGAGTAGCCGTGCAAAAACCACTGACGTTAATGCTAGCTAGCTAGCTAGTGGAAGATTGATACTAAGATATGTTAGGTTACGTTAATATTTGATGTAGTAAGAATATAGTAGTTGGTTAATGAGCATTTTCATCTTGGGATTTAACAGGGAACCTGTGCCCATGTTGTTGGCTTAGTAGCCTACATTACGTCGAGCTGTTGCAAACGCGAGAGACGTCCTGTAGGCAACTGTTGATGGAAATATACCCCGTTTTCTAGCCTCTCGGGGTACGGGCTATCATATTACACGTCCCCCATGCAAAACGTTTGACAATGGTTATCCGTCGGGTTTTTTTTAGTTAATAAACTCCATAAATAACAATTAATTTGTCATTTTATGCCTCCTCCCTGTTGTTTCCTATGGAGTTGTCCGAGCTGATGTCTGTGCCAAATTCCAACCAGCTCTCTCTCCAGCATATCGAAGACAGCCGTGGCCGATGCTGACATTGCTCCCTTGGACCTCAATGTTGTTGGTTGCACTTCTCCGTCCACATCTGGCCCCCTGCTCCACTCCACTGGTTCTGGGCACAGGAGAATCTTCAGCCAACAGAGCTGCAGGACATTTTGGTTTATTTATTATATGGCTTGTTTCAGGTATTAATCTGAAGAGATGCAATAAAATCATTAAACAAAACCATTTTCACAAGAAGTCTGTATGTAAGTAAGCATTGACTGACCTTGATGTTGGACACCTATTTCTAACCCTCCAAAACCCTCAATGCTATGAGGGTAGAGCAGCGAGGTCCTCCGCTGGCGTCAGAACGTCAGTGTTGCCCAGTCCCCCTCCTGTCTCCAAACACTACTTTCGGTATGCGGCAAGCTTTTGCTTTCCCCGTCTTCTGACATCATTGTGGCGTTTACGGCATTGTGTAGCTGTTTTGGTGATGCCAGAAGACGAGGACTCGCTCATCACGACTTCCTCCCACAACTGCTTTACGTCAGGAAGTTTTGGAGACCTTCTTGCGTCCCTGTAAATGGTGTGCTCCAGGGGCGGAGCCAGACATTTGAAACATTGGGGGCTTAGCCCAGTGTCACACACTGGAAGGCTAGGGGGGTCCGAGGGGAATGCACCCCCGGCAGAACATTTTTAAAAATAGCCCCTTAAATAATGACTTCTAGTGAATTCTGTGTAAACTAATGGATACATTGAGACTTTAAAAATGTGAGACTCAAGGTATATCTGACTGGCACTTTAGGTCTTTCAAGAGGGGTCTATAGGCATAGCCTATCTGATCAGCATGCACTTAGTTAATTAAGCGTTTAGAGTTATGGTTTGTATATTATAGGCTAGTATACTATGTTGAGATAACCCTGATGGGATGCTACCTTGTCTCAATACATTTTTACTTTGAACTCTGGCCAAAGTAGCCTTATGGTCAGGTTTAGCACAGCCCCACACATTGTGAACCCACTTATTATAATGTTCAGTGGAACACATGAAGCTAAGTTTAATCCAGGGCTTAAAATTCATTTTTCAAAATGGGGGGGAATTCCCCCCTTCAGTGCTTCACACATAGGGGGACTAATTCAGTTGGGGGGGGGGGGGGGGATACATTTTACAAACTGAAATAGCATTTTCCTTATAGGCCTACCGGCGTCAATGAGAGAACACTTACACTTAGCCTCAGGGCCGTAGTCACCATAGACATTGAGGGGGACGTGTCCCCCCCAATATTCAAATATGACCAAAATGTCCACCCCAATATACGGACATAGAAAAATAAAGACAGAAAAAAGAGTTATACTAGGCCTACAGGAAACCAACACGCACCACCATCTGAAATGTAATCAAACGTAAATAATGCAAAAATTAGTGACCTAGTGATGGTTCCAAAGTAGCCTACACCCCTGAGTGGTTTGTCCTGGTGGTTTTTCGTTAGTGACGTGCGCTATCAAAAGCTATTTATACCATTTACTGCACCCTACTGCAGTAACTACTACAAAAACTTGTTGGAAAGGTGTAGCACAGGCTAAAGAAATCCCATACATTTTTGAGGCCGATCAGACTCAAAGGGAACTTTGAAACATTTTCCATATTGTACAGTGGGCAGTGCTTCGACTTGGCCAGCTTCACTCGCGGTCCGCGCATGGGATCACGCGGTATCACGCGACTTTAATTTGTATTTTTCCAGTGAGACGCTGCAACAACCCAAACAACCGGTAGATGGCTCAAGTGAGCAGGGTGTCTCATAAAAAGAAATGGAGCCTGGAAAACCCTACACAGACTTCACTACAGACTTTAGCAGACTGGTTTAGAAATAATGTAATAGCCAGAAATATGCCTGCCCTGCCCTAATAAAGAAATATTTGGTTAACTGCGAGTGAATCCCGTTTGCAGCCGTAGAGACGCAGGACAAATCAAACATTCTGGTTTTCTCCGAGTGCAACGATGATAGACAGACATCATTTGGACAAAATATAGAGTATTAACCTCCGTTGCTCAGCCAAATGCCTTCCTGTTACGTCCTGTTATCACGGAGTTACAGGCGATAAACGATTTTTGATGGTCACAAGTAGGGACTGTTCGTTATTTATTTAAGGGGCTACCGGAGGAGTTTTGGGAGCATTAGTCCAAAAAGACGTGACCCTCCCTCGCCAGCAATACATTTTTCTATGACCCTCCAAAGTGATTAGGAAAAAATCACTGTCAACTTTTTCCGTGTTTATCGCCTACTGTATTTTAATGTTTTCACATATTTGGCCATAAGCCGTTTATCATCACGAAACCAAACTACAAAGGCGAACACTTTAACAGGGGGAATTAATTGGGCATGAATCATGCTGAACGCTATTTCGCTACCTTAGAATAATAAGGTTCTATCTGCGTTTTGAGTAGGTACAACCGGGACGATTGAAACGGGGGCGAATGAAACATTCCGGTTTTCTCTGAGTGCAACGATGATAGACAGTCATCATTTGGACAAAACATGGAGCATATTAACCTCCGTTGCTCAGCCAAATGCCTTCCTGTTACGTCCTGGTATCACGGAGTTACAAGTGATAAACAATTTTTGATGGTCACAAGTTTACTTCATTAGCGGTTTATTTTTTTGGTTTATTAAAGAGTGTTTTTCATTTAAAGGTTTGACTTCGTGCTTATTCAGTAGAGCATTTAGTGCTCTCCCCAATCCCAGACGTTCACATTGCATGTTTGTTTGTAATGGATGCAACCGCGAGATAGGCTATGCGTTTGACAATGAGTTGTTAACAGAACCAAGACATATAGCCCAGCAGCAATCTAGGGACTGATCATTATTTATTGAAGGGGCCAATTTTGAGTGCTTCAGTTGGAAGTTGCATGACCCTCTCTTGCCTGCTAGAAATTGTTCAATGACCCTCCGACAGAATTGTTAAAAAAGACATGACCCTCCCCTGCCAATTGTCTTCCGCCCGCGCCACAGCCACACACTTTGTGATAACGTTCTTAAATCAATCTTTCCCGTGAGCTTGCATGCTACCAGTCCTTCCTTTTCAAATGTGTTGCGCCTGTTTGCAGAATTTCACAAATAATCATATGTGATTAATAGTATGACAAATAATCCTTGTGCACGGGGACCGAAACAATGCATGCCAACTTTTTCCGTGTTTATCACGTATTTTAACTTTCCCCGCTGTCTTGCCGTTTTAATGTTTTCCCGTAGAATATCCCATATTTTAATACTCTCATAACAGCCCTGCCATCGGGCCTGTCTCTGTGTTGCCCTGTTGCTACCCCTTGCCCTTCCAACGAAACAGATGTCTTCAAATCATCGTTTTCCTTGCTTGAAGGCGAACTTAGAGTGATGGTAACCTATTTAAGTTTAACGGCGCGATTGTCGTGAGAGCACGATTCATTGGCGCTTGCATGTTCGGCCTTATGTCTACGTGCGCACCTGAGGCTACTCAGCTGTAAGATAAATAATTTCCCCTGTTTGTATGTTCACTGCAAGTTGGCCTACCATAACTTGGTTTGTATGTTCACTGCAAGTTGGCCTACCCAACTCTGCACTGTAGACTGGCTATTTATATTTTTCTGTGAAATAAGCAAATGTATTTGTTCAACTTTATGAAGCAGAATTACGAATAGGGTACTTGGAACATAATACATTTGACAAAGGACAGATGAATGTTGCTAGTGACAAAATATTAACTTTCAGTGTTTTACGATGTCTTTGTCATGGGGAAGTGTTTTTCCCCATGCATTTATTCTAGGTTACTGTCAGTGACTGCCGTGAGAGAAGCGGGTTCTGTGTTTCGTTCATGTCAGTGACTGACGCGAGAGAAGCGGGGTCTGTGTTGTGTTGTGTTGCGTTAATTTATTTTCATTGGGCATACCGTGCCGTACCGTCCACAGCTCTTCAGTTCTGACAAAGCCAAAATTACTAATTTTGAAACAATGAGTGCAGGAAGCGCGTTTGTATGGTTATATTGCTTGACGGGGGGGTGTCCCAAGCAGCTTTCAGCCATAAGGCTACTTTGAGAACATTTCAATATACCCGACACTAATATTCAAAATGTTGAAAACTATTTAGGCATAGCCTATAAAGCAGTTTAATTAAATGGAATGTTAGTTGTAAACAAACGAGCTACTTGGTGAGGCTTGGCCTCACAGATGCGCTCGTGCCTTAGATGGCAGGAAAAATCTTCACGATAGGCCTATTAACTAACCACCCGATTCACGTTGGCTGGGGGGAAGGGGGGCCATCAGACAATTGTGCCCAGTTAATCCGGCCCTTCCCCCAAAAAATCACACCTTCCCACCTCTGACAGCTTAAAAGAAGTCAAGAGGACTCCTTACTCACAGACCTATTTACAAACCTGCGGTTTTGAAATCCTATGCAGCTACAGGAGCTTCCAATCGCGAGGAAGCAATTTTGCATTGTAGACATAACTAACATGCAATACCGCCGCCAACAACAACCAAAACTAGGCTAATCATTGTCAACATGTAAATTAAATGTAACATTATTGTGAATCAAATTAAAATGTTCTCTTTTGCAAACGTAGGCATAGTAACAGAATAATTTAATAATGTTACAAAGATACTACATCAATCCGTATGTTTCATTGGGCTACTAGGCTATTTGTTTTGCCTTGATTCATTTAGGCTAGGCCTTTTTATTCAGGGGCCGTATTCACAAAGAATTTTAAAGCTAAAAGTAGCTCCTAACTGGCGAATTTAGGAGCAACTCCTAAAAATAATGGGCGTGTCACTCCTAACTTTAGGACTCCTAATTTTTTCACAAAAAGTAATTCACGAAGCATTTTAGACCTAAAAGTAGCACCTAAGTCTGGGACAGCTTAAGTCGAGAGGACTCCTAACTCACTAAGACCTATTCATAAACAGCTTTTTTGTGGCATTTTACGTTGCGATGTTTTGAAATAGCCTATGCGCAACAGGAGCTTCCAATCGCAAGGGAACAATTTTGCATTCATAAAAGGAATGCAATAACGCCACCAACAACAACCAAAACTACTCATTGTTAACATGTAAATGAAATGTAACGTTTCATTGTGAATCAAATTAAAATGTTCTCCTCTTTGCAAACGTAGCCTAGGGATATGGTGACAGATTAATTTAATAATGTTGCAAAGGTAGGCTACTGCATCAATCCATAGGCCTATGTTTCATTAGGCTACTAAGCTATTTGTTTTGCCTTACTCTTTATTCATTTAGGCTAGGCCTTTTTATTCAGTTATTAATCATCTTCCGTCCTTCGCACTACTTGTGTAGCGCACGCATTCTCCGACCTGTCACCTGTCAGTCATCATCGGAAGAGAGGTGTTTGGAATTCCCGCGTTACAATCGTCAGCCAATCAAGGTGGTCACTTCAGTCAAGCTCGTGCATGAGTAATGACGTCATCCATAGCCACGAAGACTCACTCCTAGTTTAGGAGTTGTCTGAAAGGCTTTGTGAATAACTTTTAAGAGAAAACTCCAATCTAAAATCTGTAAGTGCGATTTAGGAGTAGCCTACTCCTAGTAGTAAGATAAAAGCCTTTGTGAATAGCCTACGGCCCCAGTTATTCATCATCTTTCGTCCTTGTGTAGCGCACGCATTCTGAGACCTGTCACTCATCATCGTAAGGGAGGTGTTTGGAATCATGCCCACGTTACAAACATCAGCCAATCAAGGTGGTCACGCTTGCCCATTTACCCAAATTAATGGTCGAATATTACTGATGATCATTGTTATTTAAGAACATGCAGTGTGCGTAGGGTACCAAAAACATCTTGCTAGTAAAAAAGCATCATAACGCACATTCTGGCGGGTCTGTTATTTACTGTAGGCTGCGCAAACCACATGCCTTTATTTTGGGCAAGCCGGCATTCATTCATTCATTCAACCTTTATTTATTCTCGGAGGGTCATTGAGGGAAGCCCTCATTTTCAATGAAGCCGAAATTACAGAAGCGAAGCAAAGCGCTCCACAAACAAGACAACATTCGAGGCCTTCTGTTGAAGAATTTTATATAAAGCCTGCGCTGACAGTAATCCTCCTGCCCCTGATAGGCCTACCACAGCTGTGGATAGTGTGGAATGTTCAAGTAATAACACAATCCAATGTGTGTCTCAATTGTCCCCCGCTGACCACCTCACACATTTCTCTAGATTTTGCAACAAACTTACATGACACAATGCCATAAAATATGCCAGTTTTAGGACACAGAATAATGTTTGTAATGATACCAGGTAGGGCAGGTATTGTCGAAGGTGCATGGTGCATGGTGAAGTGAAATTCTTACTTTGGAAAACAAACATTTGCCGATATCATCGCCGATCATCAGAATATTGCAACAGATTCTGTGTTCCGGACTGTAGGTAACTTGTTAAGCCAGTGGTTCTCAAACTTTTATTTCATTCCCCACTTTGATCAAGGTGCATGACTGATGATAGTGGAGATAACGTGTTATCCCGAGGCTTTTGCAAGTCAACATCTTCGACGGTAGTCTATTAAAAATATACGTTTTCGATGTCCCAAACGGAGAGCCATACTTTATTGTTTTTAACGATCTCTATGCTACTCACAAAAATGTAGGCATGGGGACATGATGAAGTAGGTTATCCAACTGTCGTGTGTTAAATTATTGTGATTACGAGCCAGTGGTTTTCAAACATTATGCGTGACTCGGACATCTAACTAAATGCAACAGGCTCATATCGTCCTCGCATTCGCAAAATGAGGACCAGTGTTTTGTCAAATTGCAAATAGCTATTCGTTTTAACTATTTTTTTTTTTATGATAGTATGAAGTGCTTTTTGTATAGGCTACCATCTTAATCTTGGAATATGGGGAGGGAAGTGGCGCGTCTGCAGTCAGCCAAATATGAATGTAATTCTGCGGCATAAAGCAGATGTAATTGTTTATTGTACAGAAAAATAAAAATGACATGTCAAGCAGTCAATTGACTACATTGCAGTCAAGAAGTAGGGCAAATTAATTTACGAAACCAAAACGTGGGTCATAGTTGTCTAAGCCTCTATTGCATAGCCTGTTAAAAACGTAGCCAGATAGTATTAAATCGGCAACAACATTGTTTTCTGCAGAAGCCTACCCAAGGCTACAGATTAATTCTGAACAGTTATTTCTCTACTGGCTCAATTATCACACCACTGTTTTGATTTGCGTAGTTGCGTTAACCCCAACACTGACAATAATGTAGACAGCAAATTTCGATTTCGATTTTCGTGTAGTCAAGCCTTAAGCCATACCCAAGTAGCCTAAATCGAGGTAATGTTTAATTATGCATGATTTATTTTGTTATTGAATTCGTAGGCTGGGATTACTCTCGGCAACAATTATGTAAGGGACGGCAGGCAGAGCGATGTACAGTGGCAGAGCGACGCACAGTGGCTGAAAGTGGTACTAAAGCTTCACGCAGCTTCACGCCGCGTAATGCGCGAATGAAGTGGTCATTTGAAAGCGATGCCCACTGTAGCCTATTCTCGCAATGATAGCGAAAGTTAAACATTTTATTTTAAATGATGAATTTGTGCAAGCCTGAGTCATTCATTTCTTTCACGTCTTTCAACATAAATAATGCATTCATATGCTAGTAGTAATGCCAGAAATTGCCGTTTATATGCCTCTTAGAAATGGTTGTTGCATCTTGCATATTATTTAGATGCGCACTCAGTCGTGCATCCATGCAGGTGTAACGGAATGACATGGGTGTTTATATAAACTCAAACCATTTCAGTTACATAAAAAAAAAGGAGGGAGGAACAAGCAGACCAGAGGCGGAAATTATTCGTTCTACCATTTATTAATTTGGAATAAAAGTAGTCTGGAAGCAGCTGTGGGAATAAATCATTGATATAATAATTTATTATTAAAGCAGATCAGTGCAACAGACACATAAAATAGCTACAGCTACAACAGAACTAGCAGTCTTCCAGCCAGGGATTTAGCCAAGGCTCCAGGAGAAGCAGCGCTGCCTTTGAGGAAAAGGGTGGAGTGTCAACTACTCACCACTAGGGAACCTTGCAACACATGCAATCACTCCGGTGTTTCGTGGGTACGATCACGCCATGCGCTACACTGCAAGTCTAGAAAATGTGGAGATCAAAGAGTAAGGTGCAACTACACACTAATGCACACACACAGTGAAGAGGAGGGCTAGCTACAAGAACACCCCCACCACCAGACAGCGCGCCACGCCAGGAGGCCTTAGCATCACAAACTAGGAAACAGTATCTACACATTTAAAAAGAGACTACGCTACCAGTTGACCCGCTCACAAACATGCGCTACAGTTGGGTTACAATCACCGCCTCACGAGGGAGGAATCCAACGCAGACAAAAGCAAACAATCACACACAATTACACCCGGGCAAAACAGCAACCAGCTGATGGCACCCCTGCGCCGTCAATATCTACCCATACCGAATGCGGAAATGTGGAGGCCGCCAGGGAGTCATAGCGAATTCAGTGATCTCTAATGCCAGTAGATGCACACCGAGTGGGATCTGTATGAAGGGAAAGATTACTTTACGAAGAGCGATCTATATTCACAGAACATGGAAGAGAGTATTAGGCTACCTACCGCCATTCACCTCTGTGAAAGCGTTTGCGCTAGCATGCCATAGAGGGAAAATGTCCTGCAAGTGGAGGAACCAGGCTGACTTAAATAGCCTCAGTCTAACAAGCAATCAGCTCGTCCCTCCCCATAATCAAGGTTGCCTGCTTGACTAGGCTACTATGCAGTATTCCACTACACAGGCAAAACGTAGGAATTAAAAGTGGTGATCACCTACAGTTAATGTGAATCGCCAAAGAAATGAATTTGCACCTCCATTCATCAATTAAAGGCTGTAGTAGGCCTAGTGTTTCTACATGTTGGCATAAAACATAATTTCTGTCAGAAGCCAGTCAATGCAGGAGGTAACATGAGGTGAGTCAGACAGAAGAGGGGCCTGTCTTAGTAGCCTATTCCTGAATCCTGTCCCTTTCAAACTACGTTAAAGGGACACCAAGCAACGTTTTTGTGTTAATCAATCATCTTTGTAAGTCGGTATATGGTTAAATGACTCATTACTGGGCGAATGAAGGCTCTCTCGCCTGCCCCTACTGCCTGTAGGAAGAATATCCCACTTGCAAGTTCGGTGTATCCTACCCGCCGACCGAAGCAGGATCAGTTTACAGCACAGAGGCAGGCTAACGAAACGCTAGAGATTGTTGCAAACGTGTGTATAATGGCAGAGCCGGCGAAGAAGCAGCGAAAACCCTTGACGGAAGACGCAAAGACCAAAGAGCTTCAGACCGAGCGAGGGAGAGTTTCGTAGAGAAAAAGCATCAGGCTTGCCTGGTGTCCCTTTCAGGGCCGTTTCAAGGAATTTGGGGGCCCCAAGCAAAATGGACATGGAGGCCCCCCACCCCACCCCACACCGCACGCAAAGCCTACAGGAACCACAGCATAGCCATACAGTTTAAGTTCACCCACACTTTATATAAATAAAAAATGTTGACAGTGCAAATACTGCTGTTGCATATATATACTGTGCATTAGTTTTGAACATTTGCAAAAACACCACCATACCATAAAATCCAATGTCAGCTTCTTCCTCATGAATGGAGGATGAATGGTGATGGTGTACCTGGGAAGATAATTGAAAAAAAAATCTGAAATTACCTGTGAAGTACGTTTGACCATTTCACTGTTAGCATATTGGAAAAGGTCACCAGAGTGGTAGCCCTGGAACAATCCCCTGAACTACCAGGAACTGAGTGTGACTCAATTGCGAAGCAGCAGAAAGTCTAGTTAAGAGTTTATTCCACAAAAAGGCAAAGTCCCAAAAAGCACAGAAGATCGTGTACAAAAATCCAAACCAAAATTACAGTTCTTAATTCCCCCAACAACAAAGGCAATGCAGGCAGAATAATCCAATGGGGTAATCCAAAATCGGGGTCGAACAGACAGGCTGAGTTAGCAACAAGAGCAGTCCAGGAAAGGCAAACAGATCCACAGGGTAATCCAAAGGAGAAACAACGTAGCAACAGTCCAGGGTCAAAAACAGGCAAAGCAGTCAGAATACAGGTCTCAGTAGACAAAAAACCACGAGGCTACTCACATAAGGTTCAGTGAAGACTCAACAAAGACAATGTGAAAAGACCAGCTTAAATACTATGAGGGAATTGGCTAAACAAGTCACATGGCTGATAAACAGAGAACAGGTGGGTCAGTTAACAGGCTAATTAGGTAGGAAAACCACAGCAAAGGGAATCACAAGATTTGGCGACCTCTAGAGGTAAACAGAAAAAAGTCCATAATCGTAACATCTGGCCAGACGATGGGCCTCATTATAGGCACGTTGATGCTCGTCCTCAGGGTTGGCCACAGGTGTGAAGAGGTATGGCCGGAGGGGGTACCCACTGTCGCCGAGAAGTCGCCACTCACCCCTCGACGCAGTTGCCTCCCGACCAACAGCAGACTCCCTGAAAACAAAAGAGTCGTGCGTGCTGCCTGGCCATCTTGCCACGACGCGAGGATGATGCCCTGGTGGTCACACACCAGCTGGCAATTGATGGCCGCGTACCCCTTCCTGCAGATATAGATGTGACCATCATTGTGGGGTGTCAGTATGGGCACTAACGTGCCATCCACCACTCCGGCCACCTGAGGAATCTGATGCTCCCGGAAGAAATGCCCCTGGATCGCCGTCATCTCCTCTCTGGTGGGGAAGCCGACGTGTAGAGGCACCAGTCGCAGCAGGCAGTCCGTCACTGCCTGCACAGCCCGTGATACAGACGTCCTGGATAGGCTATGGCCATCGCCGACGACCTGCAGGAAGCTCCCTGTTGCATAGAACCTGAGGGCGGCCAGGAGTTGTGTTTGCGCTGTGAGCGCAAAGTTCCTCCTGGTTGCGCGCCTCAGGTCCTCGCTGGTGGCCTCAAGGAGCTGCTGGATGACCTCCCTCGGCAGTCTGTACCTCTCAATGATCGCCCGATCATTGTACACCTCGAGGGGATCGTGATTTACTCGAAGTGCGGCGTTAAGTCGCACAAGGCCACGTCTCTCTCTCTCTCTCTCTCGCTCTCGCTCTCGCTCTCGCGCGCGCGCGCGCGCGCGCGCTGTCTTCCAGCCATGGTTTGCTCTGCAAGCCTACATTGACTCTAAGTATATATAGGTCCATATAGTAATCTGCAAAACATGTGGATGATTAACGATGATTGGTGTTGAGGCTGTGATGCATCATGTGGATGTCATCAGATACACAACAATTAGGAGTAATTACACACACTGGCTTATATGTGAGGGTTCATGTCTACAGCAGGTCACACACAGGTGACTGTGATGAGCCATTAGGCTTGTGTGTGGTTCACATCAAGGCACTTCATGATGATTGTATGCAAAGGACTCATTTGCCTAATTTCTCTGGCCACTGGAACATGCCAGGCAATATAATGGATATGTAAGTAGTAAAGGTTGTGTGTTGCATGCAGTGTTTGGCCATGTTATTTATGCCCTCAGACACATGCAACAAAGAAGACTTCATTAAATGATTACTGGAACTGTATATTGGTAATGTATGCTTTGAGGACTGATGGTTCACATGTGACACAGTGGAAATGGGCAAGCATTTAGCACCCTTTAAGCATTTAGACATTTCAATGTGATTTGCTCATAACATTCCACACTGATGTCCTTACACCTTGTAGGCTCTTAACAACTAGGTAATATTCTGGAATATGGAATGATGATATGGAAGGCACAGTGTGTGGTGCAAGACACAATTTAATAGTGGGGCTCACTGGGACCACCTGGAAAGAGATGAAGAGTATGCATGTGAAATTACATTCACAACGTAAAGACCAATCACTCCAAACAGTTTGCTCATGTCTGATGTGTCATTCACACATTCCTAATACATTACATTATTACGTATCACCTTGCTGCTCAGGGAGGATGATAGGCACAGAGATAGTGGGCCGAGCCAACTTCTCCTCCAGTGCCACCTGTCGAGCCAGCAGGTCCAACTTGGCCTTCTTTATGTACAGGACCTGCTGCTGGTACTCTGCATCCCTTTTGGATGCCTCTCTGGTCAGGCCACACAGCTCCCTCAGCAGGCCCAGCTTCTCCCTCTCCAGCTGCACCAGGTCGTGGCTGCACTGGCAGCTGGTAGCAGCAGGGGCAGCAGCAGCATCAGGAGCAGCAGCAGGAGTGAGGGGGTTCCTGGGATGGGGGTGGTGGCTCCGTCGAGGTCCCTGGCTGTGGATGTATGCCCCCCATCACATCGACCCCCCCAGGGATGCCCGACGACGCAGTTGTCCCCAGGATACCCTGGATACCCAGGATAATAAAATCTAAATTAAAAGACAAAATTATATTAGGCTATAGGTCCAAACCTATGAGTCTAAGCTTTAGTTAAAAAAGTGTAAGTATTAAGTCAAAGAACCACATTCTGTGTAATATAGAGTTTAACAAAGATACTCTAGTTTGTAATTCCTTTTAAAGTATACATTTTGAAGACAAATGGAGTCATAATACAGGTCCAGGGATGGATTACTGAATGGGTTTACTGGGCCTTTTCCACCCTTCTCTTTTCACAAAACTCACCAGAAGTCATCATTTAAAGGGTCATTTTTTAAAAAAAAAAAAAATCTTCCATGGGAGAATGCCTCAGGACCCGTCTATCTGGAAGGGGGGGGGGGGGATCTGTGCCCAGGGGTTCATAATCCATCCATCCATGCCATGCCTATGTCTGTCAAAAGTTTGGAATACCCTAATTGACTGTTGTGATTTTTAATAATATTTTTTGCATGGTACTGTAGGAAATATATTGAAATTCTATTTGGGGGTCTCTCAGACCCCACCACAGATTTGGTCCCCCCCAATGTTGACATCATGACTACGGCCTTGCTTAGCCTACATGAATTTGGTTTCGATTTTCTAATTGGAGTAAGTCTTTGTGACAACACGTCATGATACATTTGATAATGTTTGATCGTTGTTTTGGTATGAGCATGTTTTACGTAATGAATGCGCACTCTAGAAAGTGAAAGTAGCCTAACCTAGGCCTACGCTCTGTGTCTGAGCTGTCTGTGCACGTCCGCAATTGATTACGTTCCTCAAATGGAGAATACATCAATCGCATGGTATTTTTTGCCCTAAAATGCACGAAACATGCAAGTTCAAACTCCCGCCGGTAGCCACGTTACATCTCCGTTTTATATTTGCCTAGGCTACTAGCCAACAATAAATTAATTGAACGAACTCAACTGACAACAGGTAAATCTACTGATTCGGTCATTGACACTCTATGAATACAGTACAACAAACTTTCTGTCTTTCTGAAGTTTATTTTTGTATTCCGGGGGAACAGTAGCCTAATTGCCTAATGTCTTGACAATAGTTTTTCTTACCGGCTTGCTGTTTAAACTGACTGCACCGCTCTGAACTTTCCTGCCTGGTTTATTCCCTTCAATAGTTTTTTCAAACCTAATGAAATGCGCCTTATTCACCTGGAACGAGGCTACAGACACGGATGGGCAGTATTTCTAATACATGTACTGTATTTGAAATACGTATTTCAAATACAACATTTTGTAATTTGTATTTTATTGAGATGATGAAAATGCCTTTGTATTTTGTATCAAAATACTTCAGTGTTGTGTATTTTTTTATTTTCAAAATACCGTAAAATACTTTGTGTGAGACAATGTGTTGACATCTATCTAACTATCTATAAAGCACGAAATCTCTGTCTCTGTCTGTGGCACTTTCGCATAGTCAAGCCCCTGTGATACCACTCTCGGTCACTAGGGAATTTTGGCGCTGTTTCAAACTTGCTATGGGCATGCACATTGCACTACTATCACAACACAAAATGCGCTGTGCTGCAGATTAGATTGAGTCAGGTAGCTTCTACTTGGTGCTTTGTCCAGACCTGTCAAGGAAGTTGTTTCAAAGCAAGGTGAGCAACCAAATTTACCTAGTTTATTTTAGTAACAGAGTGAGTGAGAGAATGGGAGACAGCGAGGAGAGCAGGTAAGGGAGTTGAACTGGAAGCTTGTATGCTGCATTCTAGACACATTTACAGCTGTGTAGCATTTATAATAGTATTACAGAAATAAAGCATTTATGGATGCTGATTCTGAATATTTTGTCTACTAAGCTTCAGGAATTATGAACTTGGCTATGCTTTTTCAGTGCGTAATGTGTTCTCAGTTTTCAATTTGTGATGCATTTGGAATTATTATTTATATTATAACATTATAAATAATAGTTGCAGCTTCAAAACAAAGTACACCACCCGTGGGTGCTATTACAGTTTTTCTCAGTCGCTTTGGTGCTTTTCTCACATCACTATTAACATTTGCACAGCAGTTAGTGCATTTCTCAAAACAATTAGTGCAAACTGCAAAACCTAGTGGATGACCTGCAAAAGCACGTCACTTGCTCAAAATATGGATAGTCCATTCCTCAAAAGCAAGTATTTATGTCAATGAAACTGCCAGTGTCATCAAAATGAGAAGTCTTGACACCATCGTTTATGAACAAGATAGTCAAATGGCTTTGTCATGTTTTCATTATGGCAGTTTATTCTCTCAGAGTACAAGACACTGAATATGTACGTTTCACATTTTTACTGTATATTCTCTTTGCAGTTCTACAGCATTGTGACAGAATTTGATAGCTAGTTCACCAATTTTGTATGTAATGATTCAAGCAATGTAATGAAGACTATTAGTTTTATTGGGAACGACTATTCAGCATCCATAAGTATAGTTCATTTAGCCTAGAAATCTAGACGCACCCTAGCGGCAGCAAATCACATTTGCTTCCAGGGCTAGTCTAGCAACTCTCCGTTGGCTTGTGAGCTCGAAAAATTAAACTTCTATCAGGCCAATCAAATTGTGTATAGAGTCGTTAGGCAGGCTTAACATAATGATTGATAGCAGAGTTGCAACGGTTTGGCTTGAATTCCTTGCTACTTGAAAACAAAGAAGATGGATGTTGCTGTTGGCCAACAGTGTGACACGAGTTAAGCTTGTTTTAAGTTGGCAAAAGTTTGAACTAGCCAACTAGCTCCACTGGTGGAAAAACGCATGGGACTCAGCGCTGTCCTATTGCGTGCAGAGGGAATTTGAAAGACAACCGATTATCCCGCCCCTCGGAGTGAGCACTGCGAACGGTGAGTGCCCAAATCCTAAATTTTAATGTGGGTCTGGCTCGTCAGGCTGTAGTTCATTTTGACTGACATGACAAAGCAACTGATACATGTCCAAAAGCATTTGGAATTTGTTCAGAAGAAGGAGAAATTGCTACTATGATGTGCACAAATGACTAAATGTTGTGAAGGTTGAACTAACAGTTATGAGGATTTTCATTCTGATCTGAGAAAAGCACCAACGCGACTGAGAAAAACTGTAACAAACCAATACTGAATTATAAATAATGAAATTATATCTGATTTCCTAGCAATTTTCAATTAATTTATTATTTATATACTATTATATATTTCAATTTAAAAATTATTTCTGTGGTTAAGATGCAATAGATAGTGAAGTCTTTCATACAGCTCTGACCAGCCCCTGGAAATACCAGAGGAGAATCCTACCCCCAAGCAGTACTGTTCAGTGGACAGTGAAATCAGCGATATTATGGGACTTATTTTCAAATTGTGAAACAAACAGAATCGGGGCAAGTTCAAATTATGTACAAAGAAGAAAACCATCATATCTGGTTCTGTTCAAACCACTACAAATTTCAAAACTCACCTGAAGAGGTTGCATGGTGAGGTACTTCCAGAGTTTGAGCAACACAAGCAGGGTTTCAGCAGTGGAAAGAAAAGGACCATCAGTACCACACACAAGCAGACAAAGTTGTTTACAGAGTGTTCTCCCAGAAATGCCCAGATCTCTCAGAAAAAAAGTTGTTAAAGGATTGCATCCTCTTTCAACTGTTGAGCAGCAATACTTAATTGACCTCGTTCAGGGCTTGAACCCAGAAGCAACTGTAATCTCAAGAAGAACTCTAGGAAGAAGAATTGACAATGACTTTACAACAAAAGTGGATGATTTGAAAGAAGTCTTGAAAGGTGTTAAGCACTTATGTACCACTGCTGACATTTGGTCTGCCAATGTTTCAAGCTTTTTTGGTGTGTCCTGCTTTGTTTATATCAATGACATAGTCATCTTTTCTAGGTCCCTAGAACAGCGCCTTAGTGACCTGGAGGCAGTGTTCCAAAAGCTCCACCAAGCTCATCTCACTCTCAATATCAAGAAGTGCCATCTGTTGCAGACCCAGTTAAAATTTCTGGGACATGTTGTGTCAGGCAAGGGAGTGGAAGCTATCAGCAATCACCCAGCACCAACCGACTTGAAGTCATTGCAAAGATTCCTGGGGCTTGTGGGCTGGTATAAATTCATCCCGAATCTGGCCGATGTGTCTTCTCCAATGAACCATCTGAAAAAGAAGGCGGTTGCTTGGAACTGGACCGCAAACTGCCAAGCAGCATTTGAGCAGCTAAAGCTGGCTTTGCAGGCTCCACATGTCCTGGCCCATCCCCACATCCATCACCCATTTCAGGTGCACACTGATGCGAGTGATGTGGGGTTGGGTGCCATTCTCACCCAGAATGTTGATGGGCAAGAAAGGGCAATTGCATATGTGTCTAGGGCACCAAAGGATGCAGAAGTGAGGTACTCCACAGCCGAAAAAGAATGTCTGGCTGTAGTGTAGTGTAGTGTGGGCAGTGGAGAAGTGGAGGCATTATTTAGAGGGGAGCACGTTTGATGTCTTCACTGATCACAGTGCTCTTTCCTGGGTTTTTAACTGCCCAAAAACCTCATCCAGGCTTACACGGTGGACCTTGAGATTGCAGCCTTTTTCATTACACGTCCATTACAAGAAAGTGGTGGTCCCGAGCAAGATGGTGCAAGAGTTCCTTGCTTACTTTCACAACAGTCCTCTCGGAGGCCATCTTGGAAGGATGAAGACCCTCCTCAGGATCTTGGAGGTTGTCTGGTGGCCATCTATACGAAAAGATGTGTGGGAACATGTCTGCTCGTGTCAGAAATGCCAGCAGTATAAAGCAACAAACGAAAGACCTGCTGGCCAATTACAACAGACGAACGTCCAAACTCCTGGTGAGATGATTGGAGTAGATTTTATGGGTCCATTCCCACTCAGTAATGGACCCATGGAATGCTCATGGTTGTCGTGGACTGGATTCAGCCAGATACATTGGACCGCCTGTCTACAGCACTAGCATGCCGCCATTTCCCTAGTCCACCACACACATACAATCAAATTGTGACACTGGATGAAATCCACGGCGAATATGGGCTGTCCCATGAACGCGTTGCTGCTACAGTAACAGACAATGGGTCCAAATTCGTCAAAGCATTTAAAGAATTTAATATTTCAGCAGTGTGTGGACGAGGAGAGTAAAAAAAATCTCTCATTTATCGCAATAGACTCTTCAGACTCCGAGGAAAATGAGACTGGCATTATTTTACCAACTCATTTGCGATGCGCGTGCGTGTTTAGTTGCGACAATTGATGCAAAAAAGGCCATGAAAGAACATTCTAGCTTGTCGCGTCTTAACAACTCTACAATGGGAAAATGTTCTGCACTGTGGAACGCAGCAGGAAGGCCTAAAAGCGCTGAAGTGGTGTCTGCAGTACTGAAATTCACCTTGTGCGACACGTTGGAACTCTCTATATGACAGCCTTCATCAGCTCTGCAGCATCCGCAACCTGCCGTTATTTAAGGATGCAGAGATGGAGTACATTGAAGAATATGCCAAAGTCCTGAAACTCCTTGCGCAGGCAATTGATCGATTGCAGAGCCAGTCACCGTGCTATTACGCAGAATTAATTCCGACCTTCTTTGCAGTAGAGGCTAAGCGTGAAGCTCTGTATGCCAACAACCTCCATTACTGCTCACACCTTCTGCATGCCATAGTGCAGGGGTCGGCAAGAGGCGGCCCGTGGGCCAAAACTGGCCCGCCAGCAATATTTCTTGGCCCGCTAAATTATTTTGGGAGTCCGTTTTGTTTTTGTTTTTCAAAAAAAGTAATTTTTTTATTTAACAACGGTTTACAAATAGGCCCATATCCCCCCAATCATACTGCGGGCGCAAACAGACAAAGAAACACTAGAACAAACGTTCTTCTTGCACTGTTTAAATTCGTCTTTCGTCTTTAAGTCGGAAATAAAAAAACAATCTTGCTTGACTGACAAAAGATCAGATAACCTTACCTATATAACCTAGCCTATATTAGGCCAATTCAAAAGAGGGGGTAGACCTAGAAGAAAAAGTGTGGCAACAGCAACCTTAGCCTATATTTTGGTAATGGCGCGACACACATAAACAACAAAACTAATTCAGACAAAAGCGGCTTAAAAAAAACGGAACATTAGCCATATTACGGACACACAACTGGAGGTGGTGGTGCAGAGGTCTATCCTCCTGAACAATTTTAGTGACATTCAAAACACAATCAAACTATTGGTAGGCTAGCGTTACTACTCAATGTGAGATCTGTCATTCGCCACAATGCTTTGGATGTCGGGTGTTACAGTTGTCACTGAAATCCGCAGGCAGTTCTCAAGATTTTTGTGCGTCAATGATGAGAAGGCAGACTCGCACGTATAAGTGGAAGGGAACATTGTCAACACATAAAACGCAAGGTTCTTAATTGTGCTGTACTCCTCTGAGCATGCCCCCCAAAAGGCACTCACGGACTCCGCAAATCTGAACGCATCTTTGACCAGAGAGGTTGTTTGGAAATCAATTAACTCCATCTCAAATTTAGCCTCATCCAACGAGGGGACATTTGTTTTGGCCAGGGAGGACAGTTCTCCGCTAGGTCGGGTTGTGAGAGGGTCACACACAAAAGCAATTACTTCATTCAAGAAAGAAAAGTCCTCCAACCTAGAAGCGAAGTTGGCTCGGATTTGCTTGACGAAGTCTACCATTAGTCCCGTCACTTGTCTTGCCTGTGTTTTAAGAGTACTGAAATGAAGGAGCCTGCCAGTTGATATGTCGGACTCTAACAACCCCACCTTGACGGTGAATGATTGGAGCCTTTTCCCTGTAGCTGCAGGTTAAGATTGTTTAAATGGCCAAATATGTCAACTAAAAATGCAACATTGGACATGAACTTTTCGACCTCTATAAAGACGAGGTGATCTGCTGCTGCCTCACTCTTGCTAGACATAAGGAATTCCTTTACCTCACCCAGTAGCGCACAGAAGCGGTCCAAGGCTTTACCTTTGCTTAGCCAGCGCACGTCGTTGTGCAGCAGCAGGTCATCATGGGTGGCGTCCTCTGAATCTGCCACAAGCTGTCGGAAAAGTCGATGCTGGGTGCTTGATGTACCCCTGACAAAATTGATGATACGCATCACTCTATCCATAACCCCCTTCAGCTCACCACTGAGCTTTGCGCAAAGGATACTCTGGTAGATGAGACGTGGAGTGCTCCTTCAACCTCCTCACTAAACCTCTGTGCCTTCCCACCATAGTAGGGGCCCCATCTGTCACGAGTAGGTTGATTTTCTCAAATGACAGTGAAAGCCGTTCAGACACTTTTGACAGTTCAGTGAATATAATGTCTCCAGTGGTGTGCTCCTCCAAAGGAATAAGAGCCAGCAGATCTTCCCTAAACAGCTTCCCATCAAAATATCTGACAAAGACACACATCTGCGCAGCATCTGTGTTGTCAGTGCTCTCGTCTATCGCTAAGGAGAAGTACTTAGACCGAGTGAGATCACTGATAACAACTCCCTGCACAGCATCAGACAGCGCTTCTATGTGGCGGGTAGCGGACCTTGCAGAAAGAGGCACCTGTTTGACAGAGCCAATGATTCCATCCATGGACTTGTCAACAGCCAATTCCTCCAACACTGAAACCATGACTTCTTTAAAAAAGCTCGCACTTGACGCTCTCTGTTGCAAGGTGAAACCTCGCAATAGGATCCTGCTGCTCTGTGCATAGCCTTGTACCAACGCTACAATTTTGGACTTTCGTGCCTCTGTTTGCAGTGGATAGGCAACCTTGAAATTACCATGCTTTGTCTCGTGGTGCCGTCTGATGTTATATTCTTTGCAAACAGAGACAGATTCTTTGCAAATCAGACACACCGGTTTTGCATTTTTGAAGCCAGGTAAAATGAACGCAAAACTCTCTTTCCATTCCTCTTTAAAGACTTTATTTTCGTCGTCAACTTTACTCTTAAGACCTTTGGACAAAGACATTTTATCCCAGCGAACTCTTAGCTAACTTCACGCTAATTAGCCTACTTGGAAAAAAAATATTGTCTTACATTGTATCTATCATTTGTGATGAGGTGTGACATGGAATTAAAGGCCCCGTGTTGAAAAGAATCTGATCACTGCCAAAAATATTGTAAGCAACACATTTCTTATTCACAATATTGAAATGGGGGGTGAGACAGAGTTCATTAAGAATATTTAATTCATAGTCTATCCATAGGCCTACTACGTGTAGCTGCGTTAGGATTCCACCCACCAGAGCGGCATGTAATTAGCCTTTGGCCCGCCATCTACTAGTTAAAAAAAAAAAATGGCCCGCGGCCTAAGCTACTTGCCGACCCCTGCCATAGTGGATGGTTTCCAGTGGAGATTTGGTGCCTTTCTAGAATTTCATCCAGAAGTAAATGATGCGATCCTGGCGAGTGTGACCCATCCGTACTTTAAGATGCTGGCTGCCTCCACAAATGGCAAGTAAAAAAAAAAGAATCCAAGAGCTGATACTTCAGGCTGCCACTGATCTTGGGCTTGTGACTGAGAGTGAGGCGTCAAACGCAACTGCTGCGGTAGAGGAAGAGGATGACTTTTTCATCTTTACTGAAGATGTGGAGGTTTTCCTGAAGTCAACTCACAGCAAGGCTGAGCTAGAGTCACTTCATTTTTTAGAGGACCAAAGGAAGGACTTGCCATCCTTAGACCAGTATCCCCCCCATCAAAAACCTTTTTGTAAGGTGCAATACCATCATTCCGTCTTCTGCTCCAGTAGAGCGTTTATTTTCCTTTGCTGGACTGATTAACAGGACCCATAGGCGTCGTCTGAATGCAACACTGTTTGAGAAGTTAGTTGGGCTTAAAGGCATCAACTGAGGAGACACCACTAGCTAAGGTTACACACACTTCTTTGGTCACACAAGGACAGCACAAAGACTTGAGTTCACAAGCTTAGATCGCACAAGCTTAGCTTAGCTCACAAGCTTAGACTCCTGTCCCTGCTGTTCATTCTCGTGAAGTTTCTTCCGTTTTTCATGCCCTGACTGGTAAATTGATTTCATGTTCATCTTAATGTATGAGACACTGTTGCTATAACTGTATACCTGTCTGTCACTAGCTTGACTCAAGGGGAGACGGAGGAGGGGGCCTTCATTAACTTGCTGGGCCCTACGCAACTTGCGTAGTGTGTATATAAGGAGAACCGGCCCTGACATGGATTTGATAGCCTGTGTGTACAAAGTAAATTAATATTCATAGATTCATATAAATGAAGTTACTCTTGATGTGTTCTACATGTTTTGAGATCTCCAATTTTAGTTGTCTTTAGGTCTTCCCTGTATCACCCCCATCACCCATCCACTTCATATCTCAACAAAATATGTTCTGCCATCATAAACATCTTTATTTATGTCATTTCATGTGGGTAATATAGCAAAGACCTAAAGACACATAAAGATGTTTTATTAAGGCAAAACTTACTTTGTTGAGACATGAAGTGAAACACTTCAGAGTACTGGCACATCGTTTACAACCTTTATTCTGCTCGTATGGCAGTTAAATGAGTTTTTGTTATTCTATTATATGTTTTTCCCCTTGCATGTTTAATCTTTAGTGTTTGACTATAGCTGTTGAAATACTTTGATAAGGCGCTTAACTGGAGTTAGCTTGTGAAATGAATTTCTCTTAGTGTAAGGGTGTGTCAGCATATGAAAATGTTGTAGTATGTGAATACATGCTGTGTGTATTGAAAAGGCAACATATCCCTCATGTTCCCTTTTGTGACATGAACAGATGACTTAAAAGATAAAATAAATAAATAATACATAAATAAATAAGAAAAATATTCATGAAATGGGTGACATTGCTGTGTGCATTATCTTTAATTTACAGAGCCCTGGAACTCTCATGGTGGTAATAAAGCAAAAGTAACTGCACATTTTTTATTGGTCTTGCAATAGTTTGCGTTCCCTTACAATAACATATGCATTCCATATAAAGTCAAAAAAAGGGAAGGAACAGTCAAGTATTTCCGAGTCAGTCAATCATAATTTGGGCCGACATTTCATATTCATACTCACACAGATATAGTAACTACATGTAGATATAATGTGCTAATGCATTTTAAAATTATACTCATAGACTGTGCAGTTTAGCCCCATTACCACCTTGAACATGCATTAGCCTTTGCCTGAACTGTGCTGTCCATTGTGCTTATCTTTATATAGAGTACCAAATGGCAAGTATTTCTTAAAACACACAATTGCACTGATGATGCAAGTAGCCAATTTTGTTGCACTGCTTAGTTCCTTAAAAAATGTCTAGACACTTCCAGACAAAACATCAGTATATGGAATCAGTCATGATCATACTAATGCAGAAGTGAAACTAATGCCGAGTCAGATTCAGTTACAACTTCAGCACAAACACACAACAGAAAAGGGAAGGCAATGGAGATGTCAGCCAAGCTCTGTGTTCTAATGGTCTTACTGATCTTCTCAGACTGTGCACGTAAAGGTAGAGTAAAACTAAATGTCTTTGCCAACACCTCTCCAAACATGCAATTGCTTTAAACTGCTACATCTGCTTAGCCTGGTGAGCCAGACCCACATTAAAGGGACACCAGGCAACGTTTTCGTGTAAATGAATCATCTTCGTAAGTCGGTATATGGTTAAATGACTCATTACGGGGTGAATGAAGGCTCTCTCGCCCGCCCCTACTGCCTATAGGAAGAATATCCCACTTGCAAGTTCGGTGTATCCTACCCGCCGACCGAAGCAGGATCAGTTTACAGCACAGAGGCAGGCTAGAGATTGTTGCAAACGTGTGTATAATGGTAGAGCCAGCGAAGAAGCAGCGAAAACCCTTGACGGAAGACGCAAAGAAAAGGAAAAAGGCTTCAGACCGAGCCAGAGGGAGTTTCGTAGAGAAAAAGCATCAGGCTTGCCTGGTGTCCCTTTAAAATGTAGGGTCTGGGCACTCACCGTTTGCAGTGCTCAGTCCGAGGGGCGGGATAATCAGTTGCCTTTCAAATTCCCTCTGCACGCAATAGGATGCAATAGGATATTTGTTTTCAAGTAGCAGGGAATTCAAGCCAAACCGTTGCAACTCTGCCATCAATCATTATGTTAAGCCCACCAAACGACTCTATACACGATTTCAATGACCTGATTAAGTTTCGATTTCTGGAGCTCACAAGCCAGCGGAGAGTTGCTAGACTAGCCCTGTCTAGATCTCTAGGCTAACATCTGCTGCTTTGCTGGTAATGACCATAACATTCAATAGTTGTTCACAGCATAAAATTATAGAAGAGAGGGATATACCACCATTTGGGGAATTAGGCTAATTTTCCTTCATCTCACCTGCTAGCATCATGCTTCAAAGTAGGGTGACCAGACGTCCTCTTTTGCTCGGACATGTCCTCTTTTTGAAACCTAAAAATGTGTCCGGGCGGAATTTCAAAGTCATCCGGGATTTTGTTATTGAACGTGTTTACAGCGAATCTGCATTGCTCTCTCTTTCATTCATAGATATATCTATGTCTTTTTTATTCACATACTAGTCACGCCCTCCCCCTACAGTTCGCTTTGCATTGAGTGGAAAGTGTAGGATGTAGAGCCTGACCTTAGCTACCGTCATTGGTCGATAGTAGGCCCAATCTCTGTAAACATTTAATTGGTCATTGGTCAGTCAGTCACCTCAATAGCGCAAACTTCCTTGTTTAGTGTAAGTTCACTGACGAATTCAAACGTAAATTTCCATGTTTTTGTCTCGGTCGATATCAACATGAAGCTGAGTGCCTGACCTGCAAAGCAGGCACTTACGTGTTGGTCGCAAATAAAGGTGCCAACGACCTACAGGTAGGCTACACAATGTTCAGCAAAGCATCGAACGGCAGCGAGGGGTGAGAGCTCATCAGCTAAAGTGACAGAGTTTTTCGACCTTAACATTACGTCTCCAAAATCATTTTGATGGCACATAACCTCATAACCATAGACTGTAAAAACTATAACATGACGAACGGCACTTCTGCCATTGTCTGAGCGGCCTTCTCTAGACGATTGCCGACCTAGCAACTTTCTAGTTTCGGGTAGGAAACTGCACTTTGGTTATCCCTTTAAACTGCCTTTAAGGCAGCGTTTCCCAAACTTTTTTTCTGGGGACCCACTTTTTAAAAATGACAGACCATCGCGACCCATTTCACTTCAGATCTAACATGCAACCACCAATATTGTTTTAGGCCACAGGTTCTCAAACTTTTATATGCACCCCCTAACCATTCTACACTGCCATATGTATACGTAATAGCGCCTAGGTCTGGCCTACTACCACTACTATTACAGGGATTGATGTCAGTTTCCCACAACTCTGCAATCTCAATTATACATGAAACAATGTTAAATATTTTTTAAAGCTATACAATTCTCGCTCAGTTTTGTATAAACACACAACCTCAGGTTTTCCTCATCCTGCTTTGAACACAGTTGTGTTGCATTTTGAGCACCATCAGCATGGAAAGTTACCTAAAAGATAACGTTTCAATGCGCATCTGAGAGTTTGGGGATATTCTTGCATTCTACGCAATCGTCAATCTTCAACATAGTAAGCTGTTCCTATATATCTAAAGAGAGATGTTGTACTAGGCTGCGTTGCGTTGCAGACAAATGGATCCATAACAGCGTTAATTCCGATGTAAACATAGCAAATAACTCAAGTCGTTATATTGTAGCCTATTACTGGAGGTTTCTTTGGAAAGTTGAATCCGCATTGAATCCGCAAGTTAAACATTTGCTTGTTTACAGGCCTTATACTAAGGCTGTGTATTGATGTTGTGACAAGCTATGTTATCGTAAGAATGTGAAATGAATACATTTCAGAATAAGAGGCTTTTGCGCAATAGCCAAAAGATAATAGAGTTTGCGAGGTGGAAAACAAGAGGAAATAATAGCTTTTAAAATGTCAATTTAAGTTGTAGCCTTATATAATGCATTGGTGTGCATTTTAAATCCGAAATAATAAGGAATGTGAGCAGGCTGCTATTAGCTTTAAAGAGTGCATCTACAATCGAAACTATCAGCCTATGACGCAAATTGAATAGCTATGCCCGGTATACGGATGTCTGCTTTAGTTGACAGCATGGTAACTAGATTTTAATCGGTCAACGAAAGCTGTCCGTTAATGTTCATGCTGATTCATGTCCGTTAATGTTCATGCTGATTCATGTCCCTTGCATTTTGCAACTGCGAGGTCCATAGCAGGCGCCCCACAGAAATGTTTCCTTTTGTGAGTGAGATGCACGCTGCCCCCTCTGTGACGCGTTCGCCCCCAGTTTCAGAGCTATTCTAGGGCCGTCACTGTGGTAAACAAACTATATCCTAATAGAAAACTGATAGCTTTCCTGGTTAAATGGTATAAGCTAGGCCTATTACACAACATAAATTGTGCTGGCGACCCAAATAAAATCTCCTGCGACCCACCCGTGGGTCGCGATCCAGTCTTTGGGAACCAATGCTTTAAGGGATAGCCTGCACACTGACAACAGCAGATGTCAATAATCCTCTATCTACTGTAGCCTATATTCAGGTGAATTAAATATGTTGGCATAACATGAGGGATAGTTGTAGGCCTATTTCTTTACAAAAGAAATATCTAATAATAATGGATTGAAAAGAGGTAGGCCTAATAATAAGACCAGACATGATTGAATAGATATAAGAAAATGGATAACATATCCACATCAGTCCCCATCAACACAACTGTTTTCACAGGTCAGGATTATTAAGCTCTAAAACAGATTGTCAAAATTGTAGAGCTACTGTAAAAGATTCAGTTTGTATTTTCAGAAACACCTTGGATCAAATGTAGAGATATGCAACATTAAAGATGGGTCGCCATCCAAATGTATCTTGCGCGTATTAGAGCTCAATAGCCCTGCTTTTATTGGAATTATTGTTTTTGCACATTTAAAACTTTCAAGTGTTCAAAATAGTCTTTTGAGGCAGTGTTTTTCTGTTAGCGTTGGACCGGCCAATAAAGCTCATTATCATACATAGTCACCATGTCTGTTGACACATGCCCCCCCCCCCCGGCTGACGTGTCCTCTTTTTCACAAACCCAAATCACCCAACTTAAAAGTGACTAAGATTTCCCGTCATTTTCCTATTTAAAACTTGTCTCTTCTCAAGTTAGAAAGTGTAATAAGACTAACGGAAAATGAAACGTGGCGATTTCCTAGGCTGATTTGACATGGAACTATACTCTCATCCCGTAATAATCTGCTGCAGCTCAAACTTGTTGCTGGAAGTTACAGGGACTATTTTCAGGTTCTGCGTGATATTGTGCTGCTGGGCCCATGGTACGTTCGCAAATGTTCCTTGATTATTACGAGTTAAAGGTGCAGTCAGGGATTTAACACAATTTTAAGCCCATAACATTTTTTTTGTCACATTCAGCAATCATCTGCTCACGACTGCTAGCTGCCCATTCTGTGAGTACACTGTAAAAAAAGGGTCTTTGTAGGCAGCCCAGGCTCCGAAAACTAAAAATAAACAAAGTGGGGGGCATTAAATTTCTCTGGGAATACTGATGATAGGGGTGAGATACCTCTCAGACATGTTTCGTTTGGTCCTTGGTTAAAAGATAACATACATTTTTTTTGCACAAAAGCGTCTGCTTATAAATTTAAACATTAATATAAACAAACACTACTTCCTGTGTCACATCCCCACTGGACAGATCCTCCATCGTCAGAGTGAAAGCCTAACTTAAAAAGTACATACCAAAATAATAATAAAAAAAATACATTTGTAATACAGGAGACAGGGAGAGCCCAATTAAGTTCTACAAAATACAAAAGAGTGCCAGAATGGTAATACTGTCGGTGCCTCTACTTTTTCATGTCAGCTGTAATCATGTTTTCCTTCAGCAGGTGTCAAAGGAGATGTCACTCCCACTGTTTTCTCCAGTGCTGGGGGGCACATAACCCTTCACTGCAATAATGTGCTTGACGAAGACTGTTTCTCAACTACATGGATCTACAACAGTGCTGGTCATGATGGAACTACTGAAGAAGTTGGCCATGGACAAGTCAAACAAGATTCACCAACAAATCGATCAAAGAGACTTATGGTGGAATCTGACTGTTCTTTGAATATTACTGATGTAACCACTGAGGATGCTGGACTTTACACATGTCAACAGTTCCCGAAAGAAGGTGGACAAAAAGAGGGAGGGGATGCTCCAGTTTATCTAGCAGTTCTTCAAAGTATGCATTTGTCAAACTCGATCAACTTGATATGTAGGCTAAGGGATAATGGACGACACGGTGGTCTGTTCACAGAAATGAATGCACGGTCGAGGTTGTAAAACGGCCCCGACGCGAAGTGGAAACCTCGTAAGTGCATTAATTTCTGTGAACAGACCACCATGGAGTTCATTATCCCGCTTATTCCACTGTTGCCACTTGCGTTGTGTTCATTTCCTTTTACAGTTTAAACGTTTTAATCGCTAAAACTGTCTTGTTTGTAGAACTAATTTCTTCCGACACATATCAACTAGGCCTAATTTCTCAACTTGAAGGACAAACTGTCGTTACTAGTTCTAAATGGATGGTTGCTACAGCCAAAGGCCAGTCGTTAATTCTATCTCTCCCGTTGTTAAGTGGCCGTATCCCAAGATTCTGATGGACTTTAGCTTTGAAACATCGCTATTTTACTCAGCCTGCTGTCATCCATCTAGCTAAAAGTCACCTCCGTCATATGCTACAACGTTGCCATGTTCTGAATGTCTGCATTTTACAGCTCGGATGCAATGTGACAGTTAATTTAAACTTCACAACGAGTTCGGCGAGTTAATATACAAGTGTGATACGGCCAAAAAAATGTATCTACTTCATAGGTGTGCAAATAACATACGGTTAATGGTCGATCTAAAGGGAAATTCAACCAAGCAGTGGAATAAACTTTACTAAATGATTTATTTCACAAATACAAATTGTTTGCAACTGTGAGTAAATCCTTAGATACCTTCAAACTGCATATTATTATTATTTTTCATTTTTGCATATTTAAATTCTTCTTTAGTGTTTGCATCGCCAGAAGTGACAGAAATAGAGCCTGGTAGTAAAGTGACTCTCCAATGCCTCCTGATTACACATGACAAGTGTGGAGGAACCGTGGAAAATAAGAGAGTTAGTCTAAGCTGGGTGGATAAGCAAAACATGAAGCTGAATGAGACAAGTAACCGTCATATCAGAACTTCATCTGCCTGTAACATCACTATTGCTGAGAAACTCATACATCTAAAGCGTTCTGAGAAATTGAGATTATGGACATGCCAACTGACTGCAGATGGGAAGGTCAAGGCTTCAACCACCTACACCATTCGAGTAAAAGGTAGGAGGTAACGTCTCCAGCAAACATCATCAACAAACATCAGATAAATCCTGTTTCTTGTGTAGAGTTGTACTCGAAGAAGTAAATCTGAATGAAAGATTTGTCCATCTACAGTCACTGACAAAGGGTTAAGACAACCACTGAGGAAAATTTACTTTTGTCTTCTAAACACAGTGATTGTATCACAGATGAAATTGATTCTATTAGATTGTATTATCCGTACAGTGGCCTTTCCAAGTGACCACACAAATTATGGTTCTTCACCTGTCTTCTAAACACGGTGTTGTAAGACAGTTCCCAATGTGTCTTCAGATTAATGCATTCAGAGACACAAAATTTGAACACACAGTGGCTTGGGTCTACGGAGTCCCTTAAGGATGATGTTGGTGATTGAGCTACTTATGTTCCCTTGCAATACTTTTGGGTTCCCATGATACAAAAAAGGCAGAACACAGAGAAAAACAGCACAATGATGTGTTTGCTGAATGATAGTCACTTGAAAAGTGACTAATGCCAGGCAAACATAAGGATGACACAATTATGGAAACAACAATGTCATCTCTGTTGCAGTCACTGCACCAAAAGAACATGTACGGAATGGAGGTCTTTTATCATTGACTGTAGTGCAGTGCCCATACAAACCATGTCGATTCCGGTAGATAACCTGTATCCCAATTACATATTCATAATGGGCCCGCCGGCGGGCCCACTAGGGGGCGCTTCTGCCTAATAGGGTTAAGCTATGTTTAATTCAAGAGCTTGATAGAGTAGAAGATGATGAATACCATTTTGTGGAATGATTAATTGTCATATGAAACTTGCAACTGCCTAACTTTCCAAAAACAGTCTCTAGCATGTGATGTCACACTCTTCTACTCTGTCTCCTAGTTAAAACAGCCTGAATAGCCCATCTCTGAATACTCTTAATAAGTGTGGCACTCTGAACCATCATTAGATTCAGGACTGTGCAGTTGGAATTGCTGCTTGCCCAAAGACCTTTCAAATTAGGCCTATTCAAAGTATTATATATATATATTGTAACGATTTGATAGCGACACACAGAGTTGTCCAATCAAAAGGTTTATTAGCTGAGAACGAGAACAGGGACACAGACATACCAAGACACCATTACATAGGAAACACAAGGGAAGTCAATAAAACAAGCACGATACACGAACAGGGTAGTCACATACAATACACCGGGTAAAATACATGAGGTACAACGTAAAGAAAGACTACACAAGAAACACATACATGACATGGTAAACGCAATTACACTCACTAAAACCGACATTACACAAACCAGCATCCACACACATTGCATTCTGGGAGGCTAGCACTCAGTCCAAAAGACACCGACGTTACAATATATATATAATATATCAATATAATATGCTCAGACTGGCAGTTTACAAACACATATAGTTTTTTATGTTTTTAACAGACACTGCATCTCAGTTGTTGTGTCCCTCCTGGTTTGTAATTCTATTCCAGCTGGTTTCCTTTCATGTGCATGCGCTGTGTTCACCACATGCACAAACATATTAGGCTACTGCTGGTTTTCAAGTTGCATTTTCTAACTATGTCTACACTACAGTCACTTGGATGAAAGACATGTTTAAAACATGTTAAACTGGATTCGATCCTGCAACAACAAAATAGATCCATGAAGTCATCAGTGTAATACTCTACTCTCATAGCTACTCCACGTTTCCTCATGTCACTTTCCAATTATCTATTAATTTCATCAAAACTCTCCCCTTTCTTCCTCTCAGACTCAAAATCCACCTCAGCATTCCCAACCATATTAGGTAATGCAATCCACAATGCACCACAACTTCAATGATGGCCAGGTCTTTTTTTGTTTCAAACAAATATTAGTACATTTTTACCACAAACTGATGTCCAGAAGGTGTGCTCAGAACAAACGTCCCTGTATCCATCTTATGTCATACTCATAAATGTACTTTTGGACTACGATGGTCCTAATTTGAATGATGGGCAAAGTCTTATGTTTAAAGCTTATTTAATCACAAGGCAAAATCAACTTGCTAAGTTAACACTATGGGTAAGACCGTAAGCACAAATATATATGAGTCAGCTTAATCCTCCCACATGCCATGTGATGGCTATACAACTTTAACTCTTTGGATGACTTTATCCACCATTTAAATTAGGGTCCAGAGTGTTCTGATAACTTCAACCGTCTAATGCCAGCAAGCATGGATGTTATGCTAAAATAAAGTGAAGTTTGAAAAGAAAAAAGTAGGATTTGTCCTTTAAAATTTTGTTAATGCTCCACTTTCCTCTCAGTAGCATCAACATCAACTTCTGAAACCATCACAGATAGCACGACCACACCATCGCTAATCCTGAAAGATCATACAGGTCAGCTATGTTCTACTCAATATTAAAATGGATACTTTCATCGGTAACACTTCTACATAAGAGTGACATGACACTGTCATAAACCTAACACTAACTTGTCATGACAAAAACCGAAGGACACTTGACAGAAGCAGGTGACAGAAGCGTTATGTCTTAAACGTTTATGACTTGTTTATAATGTTTATGACATGTTCATGAAAGTGTCACGTCACTCTTATGTAGATACCTTCAAGTAAAGTGTAACCCTTTCATCTAACTTGCTTATTTTCTACATATCCGCTTCCTACATGTTTGAGTCTCCAGTTAAAATTATGTTATGTTCAAATGTCGCTTCTTTCAGAATTGCTACATGTCATGAGTGTATGAGTGTCAAAGAATGACCACAGTCAACATACTATAAATAGAATTATTTACCTCCAGATGGATCCAGTTGTATGCTAAGTTGCTCATATATGATACACTGTTCTGTCTGTAAGATAATAACAGCACTGCACCTTAATACATAAAAAGACTAGCTTGTAAAGGTTTGTGACAAAGGTTTTATACAATTCACTAGCCTATATACACAAAATCAGTATTCATTTACACACAAAATTATTATAAAATGTAAAAGCCATTTTTCTATCAGCAACATTTGCTTCCATCTTGGCTACATTTTACTTAAAACAAAACCTATATATCTATATACAACAATACCCTCTGTGCCAAAGACCACCATGCCATTATAAGAAATGATCCGGATGTGTAGGGTTGAATCTGCCGAAGGAGCTGCTGACCACTTTCTACTCAGCCATCATTCAGTCTGTCATCTGCACCTCCATCACTGTCTGGTTTGGGTCAGCCACCAAACGGGACAGGGCCAGACTGCAACGGACAATTAGGGCAGAGAGGATCATTGGAGCTGACCTTCCCTCCATCCAGGACCTGTACCGGTCCAGGGTCCAGGAAAAGGGCAGCAAAAATTTCAGCAGACCCCTCACATCCTGGTCACAAACTGTTCAACCTCCTTCCCTCTGGTAGGCGATACAGGGCACTGTTCACCAAAACCAGCCGACACAAAGACAGCTTCTTCCCCCAAGCAGCCACTCTGTTGAATGCTGAGAAACAGCCCCCGCCCTTACACTGAACAAAGTCAGGCAACGCTGTTCTGCTCATCTACCTCATGTATACTTCTTACAATCCTACAATACAATATTGTTGTTAATACATGATCATTGCATTGAACTGCCTTGCACTATATTCATATTTAAATCTTAAATATTAGTCTATACTGATATTGTACTATTCCTACCCTCTCAATCTTGCCTGTGCCTGTTGAGGTGACCACGACCATGGCAACCATGACACAGACAACAAGGAGGCGGACATCCCCAGCCGTACTTGTACTTTGAGAGCAAAGATTAACCGTAGTCAAATTCCTTGTTTTGTTTACGCAAAACTGGCCAATAAATCTGATTCTGAATGTGTCTTTCTCTTGCAGTCTCCCTGATTGTAGGGGCTCTTGTTGCCAGCCTCTTGTCAGCCATAATAGTGATAGTGGTGATCTGCAAAAAAAGAGCAAGTGAGTGGTCTACTGCTAACCTAACAATACTACTATCGGCACTGAAAAGGTCATGTAAACACCATCTGCTTTTAAAAACACTTTGTTCAAATTTCAGATTCTGAAAGGAGGACACAAAACAATGTTGTGAGTAAAAATCATGCACAATGTCATTAATATATTTTTTCCCCAGTCATGACCCTGTTACTGTTAAAGTTGAATCTGACTGATATTTAGCAGACACTTTTATCCAAAGCAATACAGACTCTCAACGGTGGGATATGTCACTGCTGATTCTCACTGTTGGTTTAATCACAGGTGAATTGTTGTTAAATATCATCAGAAATCAACATTTTGTTCTCTCTTCCTCTGTCAGGATGATAATATCAGCGAGATGAGAGTCAATGAGTCTGAACAACCTCCAGCTAATGTGAGTCAGTACCTAACCCCTATTGCATGTACAACATTAACACTTGTTTGTGACACACAAAATGTCAGTTATATCAGCAGTAGACATACTAAACATTTTTGTCGGCTAAAGAAAAAAGAAATCTACCTTTTCATAATGTCAATTGCGCCCTGCAAAAAACCAAGACAATCCGAGATAATCAGCTTCCTCACTCCCAGCCTGTCAGACATAAGCAACATAGATAGCCATTGCATGCTTAGTTAGCACGTTCAACTCACGTTCATGTTTCTGAACAAACTTGTATGTAGAGATCCAGTGTTGTCCCTGTCTGTTATGTTGACTGTTATGATGTTGAGCATACCTGTAGGTTCATAGGTGATGTGGTTGTCTTGGGTGAGGAAGCAAATGTAGGCTACATATTTTAGGTGGGGCTATGCTGACCTTCCGTTATATGTGTCTCTCTGCCTGGTGCCTTCCTAACCAGTAGTAATGAAGCAATACATCTTCTCAGAACATGAATGCTAACCCTATAAACATCTTCAATGTGTAGGACCAGAACACAGAACACTATGCATCTATTAAACACCTCAACCAAGCACACACAAAGCATGCCAGAGTAAGTTATCAGTAATGATGTCAGTCTGTCTTTCTTGTGATGCTCCTCAGTATGTGATATGTTTTATTTTCTTTCTTTTTGCAGAAGTCACCTGTAGACACTGTGATCTACAGCACACTCAGGGATGCAGTGGAGGCTAAACACACGTAAACGCCGTTAACACACCTCCTGAACTTCGGAAATAGCGTTTACACACCTCTAATCTGCATTTATCAACCTCTAAATTGCATTTATCCACCTTTAAATAGCATACCATTCTCAAACAATACTAAATTAATGTTGTTTTACAATTGTCTATAGTTTTATATTGCTAGTTTCATATTGTTGAACTTGGCCTGTGCAACACAGTTTATCCATATTGCACTGCATTATGGTGTCAGCGACCAGTCGTCTCGCGGCAGTCAGCAGGAAGCATCAAATATTAGTCACACCGCATGTCATGTAAACGAGTTTGGATAGTGAATGGATACACACCGATTTCTGAAGCATCAAGACAGCATCCCTCTTATTGATTATGCCAGAAACGGCCCTGAATACAAGCCCAAAGTGAGTGAGAAACAGAAACAATACAATACTTTTTTTTAGGTTCATTTGATGCGCGGTAGATCCATGCCTCTGAGTCAACAAGGCACGACGTTGACATTATTAGGTTACTTCAGACGAAGTTGCAAGTCACCTCTACCTTTCCCCATTAGCCTAGATAACTGGTTGTTATTTCATGCATTCTCTGGCTTTTAAGCCGCTAAAAGCTATTCGCCTTATTCACCCGGTGGCCAGAACGAGGCTAAAGGTGGTGGTAATGCACTCGGCCGTCAGATTTGCCTATATTGCCAATATTTCACATGCACAGGAATTCTCACACACTCACCCTAGTCTTCTTAGGAAGTGTTTGGTGTATGGAGTGAAAGTCTTAAGAGTCTTAGAGAGAAGTGAACAACAATGATGACATCAACAACCATCTGCAAATCTGATCCAACTGAGCTCTCTGTAAAATGCATTCTCTTGATATTGTAAGGTGATTGGTTGGTTGATTGATTGATTGATTGAAATTCTATATTGGAAATCTGCCTTTGGTTCCCATGTCTTCTTGCTGCTTCATCTTGCTGTCAGGTTAAGCAGAGCCCCTGTTGTTCCTGCTTTTACCAGCAGATGATGCCACTGTCCAGTATGTCACAGTGTATTCAGGCTACCTCTGCAAATAAGTGATACTTATGATGAAAAAGGAATAAGGATAGTTAACAGACAAGACGTGTAGCACATGATCACCAGTTCACATGCAATATGATCTATGGTATTATTATGGTATAATGGTAGTTTAATAACACATCCTTGTTTTACAATGATTGATTTATTTTAACAGGGAAAACATAACTTGTCATCATTAAATTCGCTTTAATAATGGCAAAACAAGCTGAAGATAATGTATTGTGGACCTTCATACTCCTAACATTGGTTTGTTATGTCATCATATCATTATAAATGTTATGAAATTGGGGGGTTCCAACACATCACTCCTTATTTCTCTTCAGTTGTATACATCTGATACTGTCATGATTGCAGAAACAGGATGCAAGTAACCATGCCAACAATCAGAGTGAATCAACTCACTTTGTTTCTTATAACTGCTCTTATGATGGTAAGATGTGGTAATATGGTTTAATCACTTACAGAAAACTCAGACACTAGAGCCAGCAGATACCATTGTATTAAGCATATATGCATAATGTAAGCATAATGAATAATGTAAAGATTTTGTACATGCACATTCCACACATACTTGCATGTGATTGAATCACCACAAGGTGGGGTCATAAGCTGCTGTGATGAGAGTCTGACATCTGTATTGGAGGAAGGTCAGGAACACACAGACACACACACACACACACACATACTAAAGTAGACTTTATGACTTAAAAAGTAGACTCTAAGGTAAAATATGTAATTTTAGAGTAGCCAACATACTAGGGGCCCTATCATGACATTCTAAAGCGCATCGTCACTAGTCAAAAGATTATTCAAATTTAGTAGGGTGTCCAGCCCACATTGGGAGTGTTTTCATTATTAATGTCGAGCACATGGCGCAACAAGGTGTTCCTAAGTTTCTTAATCAGTCATGGGTGTGTTTGGGGTGTAACATCATTTAAACCAATGAGAATGACATCTGTCATTCCCTTTAAACGGTGCAAAGCACGACATCAAAGAATGCATCGGTATTTTGACATTCAATGGCACATTTGAAGGAGTCTGCTTGTGAGACCGTATGGAACAGTCATTCCACTAAACCTTTTTTTGCTTTACTAAAACCTAGCATAGCCTTTACACATTTGCACTCGTCTATTATTTGAACTCATTGGCAAAGTCAAACTAACTTCACCATGGTGTCAGTCAACAACAAGACAGTTATATGCAGTAACTTACTTTCACTATTGACTGACAATGGGGTTACCATCGAAAACATAGGCTGGAAAAAGCAACACTAACCCTAATATTTTTCGAATGACTGAATAAAACAACGTTTATCCTGCAGAGGAGTTGCTTGTGATAGTGCGTCTTCAGCTGTGCTCTCGCCTAATCACTTTTAACCGTCATTACCAATTTGCAAATGCATTGTAAGATGTATTTCGTACTATCTTTATTCTAATTGTTTCCCATTGTAGCCTAATCGTATAATTTCTAATGTTTTGCATGGATGTGCGTGCACTGGTGCGCGTTCATGGAGGATAGAAGGATGGTGCGTTGTGCACCCGCCAATATGACGCTCTTAAAATAACATATAAACAACTCGCCATAGACTTCTAACCAGGTTTCTCTTGGTCAGTGGCGTAATGCGTTTTAGGTGGTGTACAGTAGCGATTTTTAGACAATGTGCTAGGCCACTCCCTAGGTTGTTAATTGCCACACTCCTGGGCACATTGTTTAAAAATAAACGTGCAAAATAAGAAAATAACCTTTGCGCCGGGTGGAAACGAGTTTTATGCCATGCACCAGGGTGCAAAATAGGGCCCAAAGTAGGTCTACACCGACACACACCTGGAACACCTGGTATTGTAACACTTTGTAGCTTATCAGGACCTAGGAAACCTTTCCGATACACCTTTACTAAATCAGCAACTTACCCATTTTGTTGAAAACTGATGAAAAGGGGAACTTCACAGCACTTACAGCAACAGAATAACATTTAAGCTATTAACATTTAAGCATTTCAACAGAACAACAGCTACAATAACATTCAGTGCAGAGGAGACTATAGGAATTACCACTGCATCTGTCAACCGTAGTACTGGAGGATAGGAGTACCTACATATTAAGTACTAGTCACAATATGGTAGAGAGGAGGTAGAAAGAAATGTGCAAAAGAAGTAGGTAGAGGAAGGAAGCCTGGTAAATGTGAGTCAGGTGTGTGAGGTTGCTAGGAGAGGAGCTATTCTTGGAAGAGTTGTGTCTTCAAGAGTTTTTTTAAGATAGAGAGGAAGGAAACTTCCAACAAAATGTCCAACATGTTACAGTAAATACATTTTCTGTTGAAGTCAGATGTTCCACATCACAGGAAATGATGGGTAGCCTACAACACTTCATGGCCTGTGAAATCTCCTCCTAATCCATACCATAAGATGCATTCAATCTTTATTCCGATTTTGAAATCACAGCAAATTTCTGCATTGTCTTCAACATTGGGCTGACATTATAATGTGATTACACCCCAAAATAATTTATTTGCTTTTTTATATCAATGATTCAAATTTTGGGCAAAGCATGCAGAGATCAACTGTGCCTTGGGCTATATGACATCTACAGGTAAGGACAGGGTCACATACTTCAAACAATAAACAATAAACATACTTCATCCAATGGAGGCCCTTGTGCATTATTTTAATACAATACAGCTAGCAAGCCAGAACGTTTAACATCAATCATTGCAATATGAGTTAATATATGAATGTTTACACAACACAGAGAAAATCTCTCCATCTCTCTCAGACACATATACACTCACACAAACGTAGCCTATACATACACACATACCTTCAACCTCACTGATTTGAACTGTAAGTGATTAGACCATCTTACCACTTCTCTTTTCTCAGTTCTATATGCCTCTCTCAGTTCAACACACACACACACATTGGTTTGTGTGTCATTTCCTCAAAAAAGCTGTGACCCTCACTTAAAAATACTGAACTCAAGAGAACTCACAAGAGAAACTCAAGAGGACCAAACATGACAGCAGGCCGACTAGTGCTGCTTCTCTGCCTCACTCATCCACAAGCAGGTGAGACACAGAGTTTCTTAATGCATGGTTATTGTTATGGTTATGCTGCTTATTGTATTTAGCAGATGCTTGTCTGCTGTATGAAATATGGGTGGTGGTAGTGTAGTGGATAAGGAGCTGGGTGAGCATTTAGTATCCATAAAAGGTTGTGAGTTCAATTCCTGGCTGCCACCGTTGTGCCAAGTTGAGCAAGGCACTTTATCCGTAGTTGCTCTGGGATTAGTGGCCCTTGTAAGTGAATGTCAGTAGCTTTGGATAAGAGCGTCAGCCAATAGAATAAGTATGAACAAGTAAGCAAGAGAAGTGTAGAAACCATGTGTGTGTGGGGAGGGGAGATCTGAAAACAGTACTTTAAAAAGGCGAGTCAGTAATGAGACATTTGGAAGTTATTGTCTAAGTGATCATTGAGTGGGTTCAAAGTGAAAGTGATTCTGTTATTGTCATGTGTTTTTTTTTCTCAGGTAAATGTGGTGTCCCACATATTGTGTATTCAAAGGAAAGAGATTATGTGAAACTGCCATGTGAAAATGAAGAGTTCAGATGCAAAACCCTCTAAATCCGTCTGACCACATTTCTTTTAAATGAGCATTTAAAATCCGGTTCCTATAGGTTTTTGCATAGAAATCGATATTTCAGACCAGGACGAGAGTGTTATTTGGTGTGTTTTGAAGTTAAATTATTTGATTAACGTATACTATGTGAGGAGAGCATTCACTCACCATCTTTATCTCATTTTTGACGTAGGTGGCATTTAGAGGCTTTTGCATCTGAACCCTTCAAATGTAATTGCTAAAGACTGCTCTACAACTACATGGCTCTATAGCACCTCTGGAACCAGATCAACTGTTGAAGTGGTCAACCGTGGGAAAATCAAATCTGACAACACAAACATAGCAGACAGACTGAAGCTAGAGCCGGACTGTTCTCTCAAAATTATCAACATCACCTCTCAGGATGCGAGACAGTACATCTGTCGACAGTTCCTGACGGAAGATGGAAACCAAAAGGGAGAAGACAGTCTTGTTTATCTTTCTGTACTCACAGGTGGGCTTTCTTTACTCGGTGTAGCGTTATGCTATGAAGTATAATTGACTGCAGTCGGTAATGTCTCCATTTTTTTCTTAGTTTCCTCCTCAATTCCAGCATCAGAGATGAAGGCTGACACCAATGTGACCTTCTACTGCCATTTGACCATCCATGACCGTATACAGAATGACAAGGGTGAGAGAGAATCTTGCATAAAAGTTATAGGCTCTAAACAGAAGTTTTCTATACATAAACAAATAAAACAATGGACATAATAGATCATGAGACACAAAAGAAATGGAAGCGTAAGCATTAGTTCTGTCAGGAAGACTTAATAGGTCACTCATCATTTATTACTTCCATCCAATCACCTGTCTGCATCAGTCTTTATAATGACATGACTTTGCACCTGCATGTTGCTTTCAGGTGCCGATTTTCGATGTTCCTTCCCTCCCTCCCTAACCACCACCAGTTTGGCCTTGTCCAGACGTCCGGGGGGTAGGCTCCGCCACCTGCCGTTGCATTTCGGCAGGGTCTGCACATTCAGTGACCTGGACCGAGGACACCAAAGACTATCTTATTGTTGCTTATGTATTTTGTGTATCCTTTGATGGATTAAAACATGTGTTAACTTTCATTATACTTCCCTGAGTCTTTCTGATAGAACAATGTTTAGTTCTCCATTATGAGGAGACTGATGAGCTTGGTGTTTAATTTCTATTATTTCAGAGGGCCAAATGGCAAATATGAAGTCTGAAAATGTGAGCACAAATGTAACAGATGAAAACAACTGAAGATGACAGGAAAACATTAAAACCAACAAAACAGGTTCTGGTAACTAATGAAATGTGAATAGTAAAAAAGGGACAAATTCTGGGTAAATTACATCAATACATATTTGTTTGTGTATGCAAGTGACAAATGCATGTTTTGCATATCAATGTGTTCATGTGTTCATATACACTATCTTAATAGTAAGTACCTCTTAATAGTACCTCTTGATCCACCTGATGTCATCTTGTTTTATCTTCATCTTGTAACCTATAGTTAGACAGACAAAATACAACGGTATACAATAAATTATACAACTACCATTAAATCACAAGATCTAACGAGTTAAACAATCACTCATTATGGCCTCTGAACATGCATATTAAAACAGCATACTGTATTATTGACTTTTGCGAGTTGACTATTGAGAGTTTTGCACTTACAGGGAGACACGGGAGTGACCTATGCAGAAATTACCATCACAGCAAACATCAGGAAAAGCTCAGATAAACCCACAGCCCAACATCAGACGGAGTATGCCACCATCAAGACTAAGTGCTGAACTGAACACACCACCCCACACTGCTGGTGGTACTGTAAATACATATGCTCTTACAGTGTTATTCATGTGCAGCATCTCAGTAGAATCCTGGTGTATAGTTGGCTTCTTTGTAGGTCTTCTCAGCCATTATATTCATGAATTCAATGCAGAAGAAGCTGCATTAAGAAACACTAGTAGCAGAGAATGTAAACGGGCTCTGCTATTAGCTAGCCTCTGTGATGGTACTTCAGACTTTGGTTGCTACTATTCACAACTACCACCATCATTATCATCTAGTTTCCAAGGTGTGCGCACAGGTAGATAGATAGATAGATAGATAGATACTGTAATGATCTGAGCCTAGCTGTTGATGACTGTGCTCCCATAATGCTGTGCAGTGTATGTGTGTGTGTGTAATGTTGATGTTGGTTTTAGTATGAGTAATTGCGTTTACCTTGTCATGTATGTGTTAGCTGGTATAGTCTTTCTTTATGTTGTACCTCATGTGTTTACCCCGTGTATTGTATGTGACTACCCTGTTTGTGTATCGTGCTTGTTTAATTGACCTCCTTTGTTTTGCCTGTGTAATGATGTTCGTGTGTTTTGGTGCGTAACCAATAAAACCATTCTGAGACAACTTTTCAAGATTACTACAATACTTTAGTCATCCCGAGGGAAATTTTAATAATTTAAACAGTTTAGTTAGCTGGCTAGCTAGCTGGCAGCTGGCTGAGTTTGTGTAATTTCCTGAAGTGGAAAGAGATTTTGTTCAGGCCTTAATAGATATCCTTTGTTTGAAAATAAATCGTTTCTATTCTTTCCTCTTAATTCCATGTGTTGCAACTCTCGCTGGTAACTTTATTAACTTATCCAGCAAACTATTACAAATTCACGACTGTAACAAAACACTGCAACTCTCGCTTGCCCTCGAACTAGTCCATCTTCCTGTTTCCGCTTTGTCGCGCTCGTCTGAAAAAAAAATGAGCGGTGCGCTACCTCGCGCTACCTGGCTAAAATCCTGGCGTGCCAGCAAGATCTACGTCATTTTGACGTCACGGTGTCGCGCTACCGGTCGGATGCGTCAAGTATGTAGAACCATAGACATAATATACATAGACGCCGCATTGGCTGCTGGAAACAAGAAATGCGGCCGCCATCTTGGACCTGTCATACTCCTCATTGCGTTGCAGCAGAAAACACAAGATGACAGCACTGTGCAGCATGTTCCTGCTCAAATCGGCGGACCATACTCGGGGGGATTTACTTTTCACAAGTAAGATTTAACATTACCGTACTATTGGTTGTATTTTGTATTTTCGAACAATGTGGCCTGTATCATAGCTACATGTATGACCTTTGCAGCAAAAAAAACCGCGTGAAAATCTGTTCGGTATTCAGTGAGATATGATTAATTAAGTGTGCTGACAGCTCATTGCACCGGCCAAACAGATTACACTGAGTGGAGTGGATGACCGGTCCAAGATGGCGGCTCCAAATCTCGTCAGCGCTAGTAGGGAGCAGCGGTCGATGCGGCGTCTATGTATATTATGTCTATGTGTAGAACGCCTTACGGTACCGATCCACTTGCATGACACTTCATTTTGTCCTGTCGCATTCCACTCTAGTCCTATGGGTGACGTCAAGCGACTTTAACGCGCCCGCAAAGCATACCGGGAAGGCAGCGCTGCATTTGAAAATATGTCGTGCGTCAAAAAGCTTGACGAAGCCCATCTTTATGCAAATGAATCCGTTGAACGCGAGGCGACTCTCCAATGAAAGGACGAGGTTGTAGGTCCTTTGTTCTACCACAACGGTGCCTGTGAAACTTTGGTTCCGCTTACAAGACAAATAATGTTTTAACGATCTCTTCCACGACCACCTAGTAGTCCATAAAACAAACGAAACTAGGATTTGGATGAATATATTGACTGTTGGTGTTTCTGGTAAGGATTTGAGATTGCATTGAGTAGTTTAAATAAAACAAGATTTCCAAATGGCTTGCATAGTTTGTTTAGGCTATTAATGTGTTGTATACTGTTAAGTACATGCCTAAAATTGTGGTCCATTTGTGGAAAAACACTTAAGATACGTTAAAACGAACTGAGTATGAGCTGGTAACTGACATTTTAAACAAAACGCCCAAACACGACTGAACGTGGGGAGGCAGCGCGACATCTATGCGACACGACAAAATGAAGTGTTGTGCAAGTGGATCGGTACCGTTAGAGTCTGTGTCAAGAAATATTGTCAAGGGCATTTATCATTTAACTCTGCTTTTCTACTTTTAATGTACTTATCATCAATTGACAGAACTATGTACTGTATGAAAGTAAATAAAAATGAAATGTTTCACTATATTCATTTGTTTTATACCTTAATATAAATATATACAAATGTAAACTCTGTTGTGTGCTTTGCCTGGGATGGAAGGTGTGAGAGGGGGGAGGTGCAGATCAGATAACATGGTGGTGGAGAGCAGCACACTGTTGGTCTGCACACTTGAGGCTTTTGGCACCACAGGGGCCTCATTTATAAAGCGTTCTTACGCACAGATTTGATCTTAGACCGTGCGTATGCTCAAATCCATGCCAACGCTCAGATTTATAAAAGCCGTCTTTGACGTGGAAAAGTGCTTATCTCCACGTCAGGTTCAAACTTGACGTACAACCATTTCCTTGTGGTAATGGCGGGGTACTGCAAGTAATCTGAGGTCTAAGTGCGATCAAAATTCCAAGACCAACGATCTCATGTCTTTCTTTGCCCTATGCATGATCAATATCAGAAGATTTTTAAAGACGTTTTTGGATGCAGCTTCATGTTTCATGGTTTGGCATAAAACTGCTAATGAGAACTATAGCACTTAAGAAAGTGAAAAAACGTATAGCTTACTCTGCGGCTAGACTTTTAACTAAGACTAAGAAGAGAGAACACATCACCCCTGTGTTGGCTGAACTGCACTGGCTCCCTATTTCCTATAGAATTGATTTTAAGGTTATGTTAATTACTTACAAAGCTCTGAATGGCATAGCACCTTCATATATCTCTGAGCTTTTAATATCTTATCAACCACAAAGGAAACTTAGATCATCCAATTCTAATCTTTTAATCGTACCCAAAGTGCTCCACAAACAAAGTGGAGAAGCTGCTTTTATCCATTATGCCCCCAAACTATGGAACACCCTGCCTCTGTACATCAAGCAGGCGAGTTCAGTAAATATTTTTAAAAAAGATCTGAAAACATACCTGTACAGGAAAGCTTTTAGTTAACTCATCTTATCCTGTAGACTACTTTTTCAGATTATTCTAAATCTGCTGCTATTGGAGGGCGCAGCCAGCCAGAAGCAGATGGGCTCCCCCTATTAAGTCAGGTTCTGCTCAAGGTTTCTTCCTGGAATATGGGAGTTTTTCCTTGCCACAGTTGCCATATGGCGTGCTTGTGGGGGGTAAGAGGGTTAAGGCTGCCAGTCTTATGACGTCATTTTCTATATTTTTGATATGTTGCTGAGTGGATCATAAATGGCCCCAGCAATGAAGAAAAGTGATTGATAATGACTGACTGACTATTATTGTGTTACATGCTTCAAATGTAAAGCACTTTGAGCTGCATTCTGTGTATGAAAGGTGCTATACAAACAAAGCTTATTATTATGACCGCCGCGCAGCGAAGCGGCGGTCATATAGGTTTAGTCAGAATTTTTTTTTTCTTTTTTTCTTTTTTCTTTTTCGCATGTCCAAATTTCCGTCAGTAATTCCCGGGACACTGAAAGACCGGGGTAGACGAAACTTGGTGGGCATGTAACCCCATATGGATAGCATGGAACCATCATTTTTCGTTTTGATCTGTAGCCCCCCGCTGGACTGCACCCCCCGAAAGGAGGGTAGGGCAGACACAGTTTTCTGTGAATATCTCGAGAACCGTAAGGTTTAGGAGGACCATTTTTTTTGTATGTTGATCTCAAGGGGCCATGTCAACCCATTCCATAACCACTCATTTCATGTATAGCGCCACCTAGTTAAACACAAAAAAGTAAAAATGAGGTGTAATCGCAGGTATCTGTGACCTAACATAGTCAAAACTGCACGAAATTGAAAGTGTAGGATCATTAGGACACCCTCTGAATGCACGCCAAGTTTCGTGGAATTCCGTTCATGGGGGGCCACACAATAAATGAATTTATGTTACTATACACCAACTGGCCTCTAGGTGGCCGGAGACAGTTTTCTGTGAATATCTTGAGAACCGTAGGGCCTAGGAGGTCCACCTTTTTTTTGTATGTTGGTCTTAAGGGGGCATGTCAACCCATCCCTTTACCACTTATTTCATGTATAGCGCCACCTAGTTAAAAATTAAAAAGCAAAACATTAGGTGTTTTCATCACAATAACTCTGGCTGACATGGTCAAAACTGCACGAAATTGAAAGTGTAGGATCATTATGACACCCTCCAAATGCATGCCAAGTTTTGTGAACTTTCGTTCATGGGGGGCCTTACAATAAAATAATTTATGTGTACATTTAGTGACTGTGCACCAACAAGGATTCCCGGGACACTGAAAGACCGGGGTACACGAAACTTGGTGGGCATGTAACCCCACATGGATAGCATGGAACCATTGTTTTTCGTTTTGATCTGTAGCCCCCCCGCTGTACTGGACCCCCCGAAAGGAGGGTAGGGCAGACACAGTTTTCTGTGAATATCTTGAGAACCGTAGGGCCTAGGATGACCTATTTTTTTTCCGTATGTTTGCCTCCAGGGGTCATGTTAACCCATTCCATGTGCACACATGTGCATAAACAGATACACACGCACACACATACATTCACAGTAATCATACGTATGACACATACTCACACAGTAGACATATGTATGCATGCATGCACATGCACAAACACACATACGCAGGCAAACACACAAGCACACACACACACACACACACACACACACACACACACACACATCCACACACATAAACATAAACGTGTACACGCACACATGCCCACAATTCAAGAATTTCTCAGAATTATGAACAGGCAAGATGGGGGTGGGGTTGTATAAAATGAATTTTTCATGTGGAATCTATGAACTAATTATGTTTTGGTACTTGTTGTCTAGCAGATACCAGTGAGAATTGAGTGTGGCTAATGCAATTTAGTGAGACAGTTAGAATCATATAGGCCTTTCAGCGTGATTTATTTTTGTGGAAAAATTGTGCTGGACTGGGCGGCGGTCATATTTTGTACCGCTCTGCGGTACATCTAGTTATTATTATTATTATTATTATTATTTCATAATATCTATTAAAAAAAACACCAAGACCTACGATAGAATGATTGAAACATTCTTACAGGTGATCTAGTATATTTAGTGTTCTTACCAATCTAATATTGACCATAAAATGTCCAATTGCCCTCGTTTAGGAGAGGAAAAGTACATTCGTGCCAGGGATGTAGTGGGAAAATAAGAGGTGGGTGAACTATGAATTCTGCAATCTCGGTGAGGTGGACTGCGCCATGCGGTACCGGATTTTTAAAAAAGGCATTCGAACATGTTTGATAATGGTGGAGGTTATTCCGCAGTATTGGGAATAGGCCTATGGAATAGTAGGCCTACACTGCAAAAAATGAATTCTAACCAAGTGTTATTAATCTTATATTAAGATTAAAAAATCTATTTGGTATTGTTTTTAGTATGAAAAGACTTACCTAGCGCCCTCTCAAAAGAACATTTTGACTTAATTTAAGAAGACTTCGACTTATTTTAAGGAGTCTTATCAAGACAAATTTGCTCAACGCACTGGCAGACAAATTTGCTTGTTTTTAGGACAAATTTGCTTAACGCACTGGCAGACAAATTTGCTTGTTTTCAGGATGAGATGTCTTAAAATAAGTCAATCTTTTTTTTAAATTAAGTCAAATGTTTTCACAAGAAAGCGCTAGGTAAGTCTCTTTATACTGAAAACAATACCAACTAGTTTTTTTTATCTTGATATAAGATTAATAACACCTGGTTAGATTTTGATAGATAAGCAGTTTTTGCAGTGTATTGGATAATACAGTTTTGAATGTTAAAAGTGAATAAACTCTTGAGAGGTGGATAGGCCTACGAGGTGGGTAGGCCTAAACTCCATTTCTGAAATGTCAGAGGTAGATAAACTGCGTTTACTCACGTTTAGCCTCCACTACATCCTAATTTGCGCTCATAGGCCTATTCCCAGCTTCGTAACAGAAAGGTAATATTTGAATGTAAGCTATACAATGTAGGCTATAGATATTTTATATCATATATAGCCTACACAACAAAGAAACATAAGTTATCCGCTGAAAGCAGGGCATCTTCATATTTAGTGTTGCGTCGGAGTTGCGTAAAGAGGTGCAGCTACACGCACCTGTTTGCTTTTTTTGACTGGCAGTGCCCAAGATCAGATGACAATACGTGAGTTGAATAATGTAGGCTAAAATATAAAGGTAGGCCTAAAGCAACAATAAAGGACAATGTTTAAGCCATTGGACATTATTGAAAGAAAACGATAGCAAAGATATGCAGAATGAATGAATAATGACCGGCGAACTACTTTTTCAGCAAAACATAGCCTATCCTAAAAGAAACGTTAAGCCTACATGACATATCACGCTTATAATTTAGTCCTCTGTTTTGTAGGCTAAATCATCATATTACCCTGGGTCATATTGGAAACGTACAGTAGCCTACTGTACCATAACGTACATGATTATGTTGTAGGCCTAGAGGTCTTTCCTTCATAAGCTAGGCCTACCCATTTTTTTCTACAAAGTAGGCCTAAACATACTAAATGTTGATTATTCACATTACTGCAAGCAAAAGGAATGAAAGCGAGCAGAATACAATGGACATGGATGACGATCTCTTTCCAGAAAGCTTTGCTGGAAAAAACATAATTAGTTAAGCTATTCGAACTGACGCATATAGGCCTAGGCTTAACATCAGATGGCATGGGCTAGGCCTACACTGCAAAAAATGAAATCTAACCAAGTGTTGATAATCTTATATTAAGATCAAAAAATCTATTTGGTATTGTTTTTAGTATGAAAAGACTTACCTAGCGCTCTCTCGAAAGATCATTTTGACTTAATCTAAGCAGACTTTGACTTATTTTAAGGATTCTTATCAAGACAAATTTGCTCAATGCACTGGCAGACAAATGTGCTTGTTTTTAGGACAAATTTGCTTAACGCACTGGCAGACAAATTTGCTTGTTTTCAGGATGAGATGTCTTAATTTAAGAAAAGTTTGACTTATTTTAAGTCAAATGATTTCATGAGAAAGCGCTACAGTAGGTAAGTGTCTTTATACTTAAAACAATACCAACTATTTTTTTTATCTTGATATAAGATTAATAACACTTGGTTAGATTTAGTTAGATAAGCAGTTTTTGCAGTGTATACAATGTTTTCCATATATAATTTCACATAGGCTACAGCTTTTAGGCCATTGATTTCATTAAAACATATGCTAATGATATTGATGAGGGGGTGTTTACAAGGCGGAGACCTAAAACCATCCGGCTGCGCACAAGTTGACGTTCATTTGTGATTTATAATCGGCACATCTGGAAGGGTGGTGTACGCACGTTTTTTTGTGCGTACATTCGTTTTCTCTGAATCACACGTACGATCATTTCAGAAATGTCCTGGTATGATTCAAAGCATATCACTTACCTATCAGCCACCTGATCTATGCATGCAACTCCTTAGCCAGTACACACCAATTATTTGCAGATTCTTTCATAAGGCGGTCCTTAACGTGGCCCAGGACCCATTCATGTACACATTACAAGTGCTATCTGATCACATGCGTCTTGAACCACCTCTGAACACCTCGGATCTGGGTGTGTGCACACCTGGCATTAGCGTCTGAAGTGATCAAGATCCAATCATAGTGCCAGGTCTGAACGGTGTCATAGAAAAACAACAGAGATAGTTCATGAGGAAATATTCAGCTGTAACATAAACTAGAAGAACTTCTCCACACCATTTACTCCAGTGGCTGACTCAGAGGTGGTTATGGTTTTAGATGAAAGAAGATAAAAGGAACTGAAAAGGAAGATATGTTGTGCAAGAAGTGCAAAATTCACAAGTGACACTAAAATTTCTATTTTTTAGCCACGACCTGATTAAACGTCTCTGCACAAAGTTATAATAAAAATCTATTTTTGTGTCAGAGTAAAACAAAATTATTAGCCAAGCCCTTTTTTCATGGTGAAAACAAACATGCACACACACACACACACTCACCACGTTTCTCTAGTGTTGTGTTTTTTTTAAATAATTTTATAGATGTATAACACATCCTTGTTTTACAATGATTGATATATTTTATCAGTAAAAAGTAAAGAAAACATAACTTGTCATCATTAAATTCTCTTTAAAAATGGCAAAACAAGCTGAACATAATGTATATTGTGGACCTGCATACTTCTAACATTGGTTTGTCTTATGCACTTTGTGCTGATACTGTCATGAGCAACAGGATGTAAGTAACCATGCCAACAATCCGAGTGAATCAACTCACTTTGTTTGTTATAACCGCTCTTATGATTCTAAGATGTGGTAATATGGTTTAATCACTTACACAGACACTAGAGCCAGCAGATACCATTGCATTAAGCATATCTATTAACAACATGCCACTTTCTATCTGTGAATAAAGAATGAAACTTGTGGTGGCATCATAGGCAATAACTAGAATACAACAGAAATAGTTGTGCTATGCTGCAACAGTACAGAATGTGTACTAGTCTGTGTGGGCACAAGCATGTGCCATATGATTTTCAAATAAGCACAAATCTTATCTTATCACAAATAAATATCATCATAATCATCATCATTGGCATGGCGTGACACATACCTGCTCCATTACCCAGTTTGGTAACACTTTATAATAAGGCACCATAATAAATAGCAAACTAGTCATTACCTTTGTTAATATTTGTAAATTGTTACTAAAATATCTATTTGGCACAAGTGAATAGTTTTCTCTCTTTATTGCCCCCACAATCCAAATACCCACCACCCCCAACACTCACACACAATCTCTACACAGCCTAAGCCACAAGCCACCTCCCCAATCCCTCAATAATCCCTCCCCAATGTCCAATATGCACTTTACATCTTTTCTTACACCAGTAACTATGGTGTAACTATTAACTTGTGCCAAATAGATATTTTAGTAACAATTTACAAATATTAAAAAAGGGTTAGGTAATGACTAGTTTGCCATTTATTATGGCACCTTATAATAAAGTGTTACCCTACTGTAAGTTCTTGTTATCATGAAGCCTACACTCTCCACCAGCTGCTCACTGTACCTCTGCTCTGTATGCTTGCTTATTGTACATCTTCTTGTTGAAATTCAAAAAATTCATCAATTCAACCTGTTGCTGACATATGTTACCCTACTTGCAATATTGTATACTGTTCTTCTACATTGGTCTTATTATTGTATTTCTGCAATTGGCACTATGGTATCCGCCGTATTTTCAACGTGTAGGCTACTTCAATGAACCAATGAATCTTGGCTCTGAGCCAAAATGGGAGTGGAGAGGCCTATTAAGCACTGTTATTGGATCAGTCCAGTGTCAGTATGGAAATCAACCAATGGGCCGCTGACTGTCCTTGCTTTGGGCCAATCGCTGACCAAACAAATTAAATTATGTGTTCTATTGGCCCAAAAAGTGTGTCGGTCCACCAGGAAAACGCTCGATATGCCAGATGGCCAGTCCGCTCTGGTTGATGAAGTCTATCGGCATAAATGTAATACTCAAAGAAGAGAGTACAGAAATACTCTGGTACACCAGACTGATAGCCTGACAAGCCAGACCCACATTAAAATGTAGGGTCTGGGCACTCACCGTTCGCAGTGCTCAGTCCGAGGGGCGGGATAATCGGTTGTCTTTCAAATTCCCTCTGCACGCAATAGGACAGCGCTATGAGTCCCATGCGTTTCCCACCAGCGGAGCTAGTTGGCTAGTTCAAACTTTTGCCAACATAATAAAAGCTTGTCACACTGTGTCACACTGTTCGCCAACAGCAATATCCATCTTATTTGTTTTCAAGTAGCATGGAATTCAAGCCAAACCGTTGCAACTCTGCCATCAATCATTTTGTTAAGCCCACCTAACGACTCTATACACAATTTGATTGGCCTGATAGAAGTTAAATTTTTCGAGCTCACAAGCCAACAGAGAGTTGCTAGATTAGCTGCCGCTAGGGTGCGTCTAGATTTCTAGGCTACCAGACTGACTAAGGAGGATTCAGAAATGCCTGTGACAAAGTATTAATAATTCCGTAGAAATGCATGGATTCCAGTTGCTGCTACTGGAAGAAACTGGAATCCATGCATTTCCACTGAATTATTTTTGGAATCTTATCCCTTATCATACCTGTTCATTCTTACTCGTCGCTCGACTTATCGTGACTAAATTCAAGATCGCTGCAAACGCTAAACTTCGTGAAGATACTGTCTGCATAAATCGTCTTGTAAGTAAACTACCAGTGCTTTTTCAAAGTTCTCAATGTCTCGTTTTAAATATCAGGGCCCTCAGAAGTCTACCAATGAAGTGTGGAGATACATTGAGCATCGTAAATGGTGTAAAACAGTGATTTATTCTACTGTTTTGGCTAGCCCGATGCCGAAGCACCACCATTGAAAAAGCTGTTGGTAGCATCGGCTAACTAGCGCCAGATTTTGGAGTGCAGGGGACAAGCCGAGATGGGCTATGAGACATACGTTCACACTCGGTATCATGTTTCAACACACTTTAGGTCAATATCACACCGGAATTCTCCTTTAATACTGGTCAAGCACAGCGCTTCGGACTTGTAACCGGAGGGTTGCCGCTTCGAACCCCGACCAGTAGGCACGGCTGAAGTGCCCTTGAGCCAGGCACCTAACCCCTCACTGCTCCCCGAGCACCGCTGTTGTTGCAGGCAGCTCACTGCGCCGGGATTAGTGTGTGCTTCACCTCACTGTGTGTTGACTGTGTGCTGTGTGTTTCACTAATTCACGGATTGGGATAAATGCAGAGACCAAATTTCCCTCACAGGATCAAAAGAGTATATATACACACTTATATAATACCTCTGGTACTGTGAGATCCTAGACTGATAGACCATTGATAATCATTCAGAATGATTTAGATGAAAACTGTATTTGCTATTGAACATGTCGCCAAATTCCATTAACACCAGCTTTTTTAACCATTGTTTGCACTTTAGTCTTTCCCTAGCCTAGCCTGGGAACACCCAGACCTTACAATTGGGAGTGGGCCTGGAAAAGGTTAATTGACTTACAACTTCCAGCAGGGACGTAACTAGCAGAGAAACTAAACTTAAAATTGGTACATTAAACTCTTAGCAAATCGTTTCAAACGTATAGAAATCTTGTAGACAAATGCAGTCGTTTACTCCATTCCAATGAATGTCCATGCCGGATTAGTGACTACATTTGCCTGCCCGTGTTCGAGACATTGGAAATGGGCTTCAATGGCCTCTTGGCCAGATTGACCTGCAGAGCAAATCCCAAATTTGCCAAAAGGTCGTATAGGTATTCCCAGACTAGTCTTTCCCAGCAAAACATGGCAATTTCCAGAACAATGCAAAATTCCTACGTAAGTTTGATGAATTGACGTGTTTCCTAAAGAATTGTCAAATAATTTATGCAAAGCAAGGTTTGGTAAAATCACAGAAATTCCTAACCTTTGAAAACACGTCAACAAAGCCAAAAATATTTGACTTGCTTAGGTGTTGCAGATTTGTCATCAGTACAGGACCATGTGGGTTTTTAGAGAAATTTTTAGAGGAATTAAGCTAAACAGAATTTGAAGGATGAGTACACAAACTCCCAAAAAAAGACTTCCAGTTCTGGCTAAATCATGACAAATCTTCAGCAAAACCACTCATGACAAGCAGCTTGAACAAATGATCTGACAACTTAAAACAACATTAAATGACACACATTGGAATAAAGAGAGCCTGAGGAGTTGGAAAATAAAAAGATTTGGAGTAGGGCCAACTTGGGCACCACTGTAGTAGATAATGAGTACCTTTAAAAGCAACATACTTGGTCAAAACAGGAATTGGGGTGAAACCACATGGAAATTTCCAACTATTCTCTTTTTAGACCTTCTTACCACTTCTCCTTTCTCACAGTTCTATATCACACGCACACACTCATGCACATACACACATGGTAATTGTGACACACTGTTATTTCCTCACAAGTCTTCAAGGAAACTCTAGTGTTAATTTGCCAACTAACTAATTTCAGTGTTGACAATTAAGTTGCGACTGCTGAGACACCACAGGAAAACTGTTTTAGGGCTCAGGGCTCACTGTCTTCTTCCCTAACTTAACTAATCAGCAGTGGGCTTGTTAGTTATCATTTCAGTCACTTTCAAACTTCAGGTCATTCTGTCACAACCTAATGACCTCATCATGCTACATCTATACAGGATAATTACTATCCTGTCAATGGGGTGAACAGCTGGCTGGGATGACGTGGTAGAATTGAGGAAACTCTGACCCTCACTTAAATACTGAACTCAGTTCACAAGACAAACTTAAGAGGACCAAACATGACAGCAGTCAGACTTGCTTTGATAGTGCTCCTTCTCTACCTCACTCATCCACAACCAGGTGAGACACACAGAGTTTCTTAATGCATGGTTATTGTTATGGTTATGCTGGTTATTGTCTTTAGCAGATGCTTGTCTTCTGTAGGAAATAAAGATGGTGGTAGAGTAGTGGATAAGGAGCTGGGCAAGCATGCAGTAGCCAGAAAAAGTTGTGGGTTCAATTCCTGGCTGCCACTGTTGAGCAAGGCACTTTATCCCCTTTATCCCCAGCAAGGCACTTTATCCTCAGTTGCTCCGGGCAGAGGTGGAGGAAGTACACAATTCCTTTGCTTAAGCCAAAGTATAGATACACTTTGTCAAATATAACTCCAATAAGTGAAAGTTGCTAAGTCAGATTTTTACTTAGCAACTTTACTTAAGTTGAAGTACAGAATTACTTGCTTTTAAAAATGTTTGTAAAAGTGTTTTTAGAAATACAAGTTTTTTTTCTTTTCTAATGTATTGTAAGGGTATACATCCTTTGGTCAATCATAGGACTTGAACAGACCTTTAGTTCCTTATATCCAACAAAAACATTTTACCTATTTGTATAACTTTGCAACTATTCAAATGGATGCAATAATATAATTTAAATTTATTCGTTCAAAAATCTAAAACATTTTCACTGCCGAATACAAAACCAGATAACTCAATTATGAGTAGATTATTTATTGTTTAATGAGGCTAAAGATTTAGCTATGTGGTGAATGTCAGGTGATTGTCTAATTTCATTCCAATTTCACAATGACCATGGAGGATAGCCTGGTTAACACTAGACCACTTCTCAAATCTCAATTGATCAAACAGGTTCGTCTGGGTTCTCGCAGGCTACATGGAGGATGCTCTGATGAAGAATCTGTTATCACCATCATTACCACAGCCAATTCAGCCAAGTTCAAATTGAACTATTGACAAAGTTAACTTCAAAATGGTCTTTCATATTATTGCATTTAAATAATCAATTGTGGTTAAAAGTAATGAGTACTTCATGGTCATATTTTGAATTTTGAATTTCCCCTTGGGGATCAATAAAGTATCTATCTATCTATCTATCTATCTATCTATCTATCTATCTATCTATCTATCTATATTTCAAATGTAGTGGAGTCAAAAGTACAGTATTTGTCTTTCAAATGTAGTGGAGTAAAAGACACAAGTTTCCAAAAATATTAATACTCAAGTAAAGTACAGATACTCAAAAATCATACTTAAGTACAGTAATCAAGTAAATGTATTTATTTACTGTACACCCCTGGCTCCGGGAGACTGGCCCTTGTAATAATTGACATATGTATGTAGCTTTGGATAAGAGCGTCACCCAAAAGAATAAATATGAATAAGTAAGTAAGGGAAGTGTAGAAACTATGTGTGTATGGGGAGGGAAGATCTGAAAACTGCACTTTAAAAAGGGGAGTCAGTGATGATGAGATACTTGGATTGGAACACGTTATTTATAAGTTATTGGCTATGTTATTTATGTCATTACCATGTTTTCAGGTAAATGTGAAGACCCACATATTGTGTATTCAAAGGAAATAGATGATGTGACAATGCCATGTGAAAATGTAGTTGCTGAGGACTGCTCTTCAACTACATGGCTCTATAGCAGCCCTGGATCTCAAGACGCTATTGAAGAAGTCACCCATGGGAGCATCAGGTCTGAGAACACAAACAGAGCAGACAGACTGAAGCTAGAGCCTGACTGTTCTCTGAAAATTATTAACGTCACCTCTCAGGATGCGGGAGAGTATACCTGTCGACAGTTCTTGACTACACATGGACAACAAGATGGAGAAGACACTGTTTTTTATCTTTCTATACTCACAGGTGGGATTTTTACTCAGTGTAGCATTTCTCTGTGAAGTATATAATACCCTGCAGTCTGTAATATCCAGGGTTCCCACTCTAAGTGAAATTTCATGACTTTTCCCTGACAAAAACACTGAATTTCCATGACCTATACTGTGTAATGAAGGGTGCAATGCTAACATAAAAACTAAAATTTCCCTCAGGATGAATAAAGTATCTATCTATCAATATACCCACCAAATATTTCAGAACAGTCACATAGCATTCAAGAATCTTTCACTTTTTTATAGCAAGAGATGAATAAATGGCCATTGAATAAACAAAGTTGGACACCACAACTACTCAAGCAAGCAGTAAATCTAATAACAAGATATACACCAATTCTGAGTGGAAATATATTATGAATTGGCAAATACATTTTAAACAAAATTCCCTGATATTCCATGACTTTGCCCCCAAAATGATAAAATTCCCTGACTTTCCATGTCTGGAATAGACTTTCCAAAATTCCATGATATTTCAGAAATTCCATGACCTGTGGGAACCCTGAATATCTTCATTTCTTTCTTAGTTTCCTCCTCAATAGCATCAGAGATGAAGGCTAACACCACTGTAACCTTCTACTGCCATTTGACCATCCATGACCATAGCCAGAATGGACAGGATGGCACAAAGATAGTGTGGACTGGCTTTAACCAACGTCGGGTCAAGGACGAGTATCCATATAATATCTCATTCACACGAACATTGACAAAAGAGGACAAAAATAGGAAGCTGCAGTGTAAAGTGGAATCGAAGGGAGAGCTCAAAGCCACTCTGGACTACATCATCAATCTACAAGGTGACTTGTAACACTGATCAAAAGTACTTTTAGTAACTGATATTGCATGCCTGCATTTATGTTTACTATTTAAATTGTAAATGTCTTTCTGGATCATTGTACAGGGTACATCATTGTTGGAAGCGATTTAAGCGCAGTGCTTTTCCTATATCATGCTCCACTCGTATACAAACCTTTTTCATTTTACTGAAGAAAACGTAACAGTTATTACGTCCCAATGATACATGCATATTGGGCTAAGAGGTAAAGAATATAAGATGTTTTGATGTTTTTTTCCCCCCCTTCCATTCCACTTTACACTGCAGCTTCCTATTTTTGTCCTCTTTTGTCAATGTTCGTGTTTTCAAACATTGAATAATGTTTTGGTTTTTGAATTCAACCATTTACAAAAGGCTAATTTTCTTCCCGTGTCTGTGCTGCGCAGGTCAAGATGGCTCTCACCCTGTGGGCTTGATAGGTGCTGTGGTTGGGGCTGTAGCTGTGGCTCTGTGTGCATTTCTAATATTTCTCTGGAGGAGAAAAAAAGCAAGTGAGTAACATTAAGATGTGATTAAGATTAACTGGGGCACACCACACATAAACAGAGACAATATTCTCTATTGCATGAAAGTTATGGGCTCTAAGGTTTCTATACATAAACAAACAAATCATATGATGCTATACATGAATATATTGTATACCGGTAATATGATACAACCATAATACATAGACATAAATTGGTTAAGGTTTAGTCTTCCATTATGGAAACAATATACTTCTATCAGAGGATTAAAAAGTCATGACAAATTCAGACACAAAAAATTACAGCACACTGAGAAATCCTCTGATGAGCTTTGTTATTATTATTATTATTATTATTATTATTATTTCATTTCAGAGCGCGAAACAGCAAATGTGAGGTCTGAGAATGTGAGCACAAATGTACCAAAGGAGAAAACTGAACACGAGAGGAAAACATCAGGACAATCAAAACAGGCTCCGGTAAGTAATCTGAAATGTATGGTGTCATCGTTGCCAGAGAAATGAGAAAATGAAAAAAGTGGAAAAGTCTGGGCAAATTTGACCTTTACATAATTGTGTATGTGAGTTAATTTCATTCATAATTTCATAAGTACACTGCTGTATTATTATATTATAATATTCAGTATCTATCCAATGTTATCTTGTTTTAGCCCATACTTAAGCAGACGAAATGCAGTATTATGAAATAAACTATGCTTCATTAAAATAACTATCATTAAACCACAAGAGCTAACTAGTTAAATGATCACTCAGTATCACCTCTGAAGATCCATATTAAAACAGCATACTGGATTCAATGGACTGACTTGAGGGTTCTGCACTTACAGGGAGACCAGGGAGTCACCTATGTGGAAATTACCATCACAGCAAACATCAGGAAAAGCTCAGATAAACCCACAGCCCAACATGAGACGGAGTATGCCACCGTCAAGACTATGTGCTGAACACACCACCCCACACTGCAGGTGGTACTGTAAATACATATTTTCCTACAGTGTAATTAATGTACATTTCTCGGTAGAATCATGGTGTATAGTTGGCTTCTTTGTGGGTCTTCTTGGCCGTTACATTCGTGTCTTTAAAACTGTGTGAGGCGTCACGTGTTAACTGTTTTATTGATGCTGTTAAGGATGAGTGTGGACCCTAATGCACTCAGGGAATGAGGGGTCGGTTTTATAGACCTGCTTACAGCATAACTCTAATAATTACAGTCTAATCGCTAGGGATTTTTTGTTAAAGATTGAACGTTTTACCTTGACCTTTGTCTGTCAGATTCCTATTAAGATCATTTCATTCCTGTTTGAAACAAAGTCCGTCAATCTAATTAGGGTCTGTGTAGAGGTCTGTGAGGAGACCGTTTTTCTATTTTTGCCATCAGGTATTTTGTTTTTATCAAATCACGAAACAATTGTATTTGTAAAAGTATATCATAGAGGAATCCTATCCAAGATGAATTTTCCCTTGGGGATCAATAAAGTATTTCTCTATCTCTCTATCTATCTATCTATATGTATCTAAGTCTCTTTCAAGGGAATTGGTGGCAATATTTTGAAGAACAATTGCTCTTTAATGTACTTATCTTTCAATTGACAGAACTCCCTACATACAAATGTAAACAAAAATATGTTTTTCACTGTATTAATTTGCTTTATACCTTAATATAAATACTTAATACTTAAAAATGTAAACTCTGTTGTGTGCTTTGTCTGGGCATGGAGGGTGTGAGAGGGGGGTGCAGATCAGATAACATGGTGGTGGAGAGCAGCACACTGTTGGTCTGCACACTTGAGGCTTTTGGCACCACAGCCCCCATGCAGTGACGATCCAGTAGGTGTCGAGTGCCTTGGTCTTGACAGTGTCTCAGAAGCCTCTGAACGGTCAAGCTCAAGAACAAAAGGTTGTGATCACCCCCCCCCCCCTCCTCTCCCTCCTCTCCCTTGCTCTGTTTTCTGGCTATACTGTGCTCCTTTGAAGACCTTACCCAACCCCCAGTCCTCTTGACCTGATATCCCACATGCAAACACACACACACGCACACAGTGTGTGACAGACTACCGGAGCCGGTACGAATGTTTCAACATTAGCATATTAAACAGCCTGGACTGGCTACTGGCGAATGTAGTTAATCTGCACACTTAAAGCAAGAGAGTGATTAAGAAGACAAAAGTGGACTGTGGACTGACCAGTGAGCAGATAGAGAGAAAGCCAATACAGAGATAGTTCATGAAGAAATAATAATAAGGCGGAACATGAACTAGAAGAACACTCATCACACCATTTATGTCAATGCCTGACTCAGAGGTGGTGATGGTTTTAGATGAAAGAAGATAAAAGGAACTAAAATGGGAAGAGAAATTGTGCAAGAAGAGCAAAATTCACAAGTGACATTAATATAGTCTTTTAGCATCCACATGAATAAACGTCTCTGCACAAAGTTGTACAAATATTTATTCTTGTGAAAGTTAAAGGCATTACCCTAGCCCTTAATTTTATAGTGGCTAAATCAGAAAACACACACACACACACACACACTCTTGTCACACACACACACGTTTCTCTTGTGACTATCATACTACTATTGTACTCCACTGTTCTGTATGCATGGTGACTGACACAGTTAAGTAGTAGACATCTAAATATTGGGTATCTATCTATGTGTGTACTCTCAGCTCTCTGATAGTCCACTCTTAGAATGTGACAGACTATCTGTTGCATATTGCTCTTAAACTGGAAATGCTCAGTTGTAATCTTAAATCAAGTCATTTTACACAGAGCAAAATATACAAATGAAATGAAATAGACTTTTAAAATCAGTTCATAAGGAAAACTAAATTATTTGACACTATATTTACATTCATATAGCGCTTTTCAAGGCGTCTGAAGTGCTTTGCAGTGAAGGAGAACCTCACTATTCACCACCAATGTTTAGAAAATAAAACTTCAATAACACTCAGCTTGTCCGTCAACAACAATCATTGAAGTGGAAAGTTTTCCATTGGAAATAAATGTCAAAGGGGATTAATGTCCTTTGTTTCGATGTTTTGCAATTCTGCCAGGAGGTCCCTTCCATTTACTGAAGGCAGATTTGGACTCTATCTCAAGCTTGTTCCATTACATTATACAATTGGTACAAATTTCAAAATGAATGTGCTGTAATGTGTTATTAGGACAATACTGACTCCAGTTTCCTGACTGAAGACAGTGATAACTGTCCGGCAGCAGAATGTAACCAACATCCAGATGTGATCACAAAAAGGACATGTATCTACGGACACCAGTGTCAGTGTTATAAGGAAAAATGTGCATCCCAACACTGGGCTCTCTCTCTGTGGAGGTGGATAAGTTGTAAGGTTTGTTTTCTCCCCTCCCCACATACCTCTTTGCAAAACAGCTGCAATGGCACCAAGTAGTCTGGCAGCCCCCCTGAAGAGTACACAGTGGAGGGCCACGCATAGACCAAGGCCAGGGAGAGGTGTGGCTGTGTTGGTACGTGGAGGACAGGAGTACGTGGGGTGGCCGTGGGACAAAAGGCCAGAGATCCTGAAAGCCTTACAAAAGGCGGACAGGGAGAAGTGTTAAAAGTGATACCTGACAGAAACGAGCAACTATGGACACCAGCAGTGTGTCTTTTGGCAGACGTATAGGCCTACCAGTAAAGACACACATACACACAGTCTGCTGCTGTGCAGGAACCTAATAAACAAGAGGTTTTCGGAAATCTTTAGGTGGGAAACCTCAGCTATTTCCATCTGGTATTAAACATATAAAGAAATCTGAACCATTCCAGTTCATATAATACTGCAATGTGTCAGCTAGTTATATCCAAACACTCTTAAGTACCACACATTTTAAAGTCTTAATGACTCAACTGCAGGCCTGTTTAGACAGCATCACAGTGCTATATATTAGGCAACACAAATCCATACACACCTGCATCCTGTCACTTACACTGATTTAATATAAACAATTACATATTTAGAACTAACTTTGTTGAATATGTGCAGTGAAATCCGTTGTTTAACTGATGCATTCACCTGGAGATATAGACATTTCCACCCCGCCCCCAGTGACCCGTCTACATCTCAAGCACTTTCTCTCTCTCTCTGGTTTACACATTTTCTAAACCATTTTCAGGTTTCTTGGTTAGACAAAAGACCTTGCTTTGAAAATATTTTCGTTGTGGCTATCATTTCACATTGTCGAGTTCATTCGAATAGTTGGACATGACTCTAAATTAAATTGTCAATTTTATCCTTATTGCCATGACTAATAAATGAAAAGGTAACAAATGTAAAATAGACACTGACATCATAATTAAAATGGATTTAGCTTTAGAATACTTTTGAATTATATTAGGAGTACTTTTCTCTGATCAAGGAAATCCGTCCGCAAACAACGTAAATGTCCTCAGTATTTTATGATGATAAGTTATCATTACGAGGTTTGAAGTAAACTTTTGAGCAGACTTGTACATCTAAAATATCTGTTAAACCCAGACAGGTATCACACGTAGGCAGGCCTACCAAACGTAGCCTATCGATACGCTCATCAGACTTAATAGCCTCTTGACACCAAGGCTTTTGTTAACACTTCACATTGAAACTGACCACGGCGCTGTGTGAGAGGGTGTGTTTTCATGCCTGGAACAAAAAAACAATCTTGTGATTGACAATTTCCTGGAGGGAGGTACTCCTTATCATTTCAAATCTCTAAACTGCCTTGGACTCAGGTTGGCCTCAAAGAAGCTAACCACAAGCGCAAAGTAAATTCAGTCAGTCCGTAAACTCACAATGGATTAATCTGGAAACGCAGAACAGTTAGGCTAATTCATCTCACAATATCTGCTGCCCAGGTCGGACGGACGGACGGACGGTTATTTGAGAGTTACATTACTGATTTCAGGTAAATATTCATGTCCTCATTATACGTTTTTATGAGTTTAACGATAAGGGAGACTTCCCAATTAAGATTTTAAATTGACCGAGTCTAAACGGAGTAACGAGCTTAACGCCATAGTAAAGCGAATGCTTCCAGAGGGAAATCAAATCAGTGTTGACACAACGGGAAACGGCTTTTTTAAGATGGCAAGTGATGTTTTCAGATTTACTCGCGGCTAATGAATTAATGGGAAGCAACAGGCGCAAATTCGTTTAGTAGGCTAGGCCTTCACCGTGTGTTCAGTGTATGTGCTTTAAGGAAACCCTGATACAAATGTTGAATAGTGAAACAGTAGCATATTATGAATGGTATAGCAAAATGGTGCTAAAAATTACATTTTGACTGTGGTGACCAGCAATTAGCAATTCATTATACGTTTTCAGTTAGGGCTACTGTTATGAGACCGTGTGCCTTCCATGGCACACCCAACTCTCCCCAACATTCTAAATCAATTGTATGCACCATATTGCTATGTAGTATAGTAATATTATACACCATTTGAAAGCTTGGGAATCCATACATGACAACCTTTTCATGTACAATCTGTATAGTGCTTTACATTGTCAAATTAATCCTACTATGTCTCAATTAAATTTAATCAAAAATGCCCTCCGCCTTTGGTGCTTCCCTAACTTCTAGCTGCAGTGTATATCCTTAGCAATAAGTAGATGTGTCATATTGGGTCTTGAAATATTCACAGGAATCCATAGAAATTGAATATTCATGTTGGTTTATCCAATATTAGTTGTGCAGATGTAGAGTCCATCTTATACACACCTATTGAGCCAACAAAGAAAATGCAAAAATAGATACTTTTGTGTAATTATTCCATACATTCCTACATTGTGTAGTCATTCTATATCAGAACTCCTGACATACAATCCAAGTATGTTTACAAGAAACTTCAGAGTGTTACCTTTCATTTGAGATTAGGACTATGCTTATACACCAAGAGGTTGCCATACAGTAAGCCTTTTATTGTCAGTATCCATTTTGGGTAGCCAAAAGTACTATGAGTTTCCACAGGGCATTTTACAAAACACATGAGCATACCTTGGCAAATAATGGTCTAAAGTACTCCTATTTGATTCTATATTGATCTACTTTTGCAAACAGCTTCACAAGACCTGGCGCTAGGGCTCAGTTGTGTTTTTAAGTTATCAAGTGACCTAGAGGGCTGAAATGTGGTCAGTTCAGATATCCTTGTTATCCAGCAGAAAGAAAAAAAAACAATATTCTAGCCTCTGTAACTCTGTGCCAGTACTTCACACAATTATTCTATTTTCTAAGAAACTACAGGGTCTCAGCTTTTTAAAGAGGTCAAGCATTTGATGGTAGGCCAAACTAGGTGGGAACAGTGCCATCTGAAGTAGGCACAGTGCAATGTCGCTGAGTGTGTATACTGCCTTTGTCATCCCTACAGTTTAAAGTTACAAAATTATTTTGTTTACATTTCTTAAAAGAGCAGTAATAAGAGGCTTTCAGTTTTCCATCCTTTTACTGAGACTGCTCTACTTTTTCTCTCTAGCAGGAATGATTCAGAGGAAGGAGGTTGTGCTCTCTGTCCTTGGTAAGCTCCAGGATGCCACCGAGTGCACAGGCTTGGAGGCCCTCACCCAGGTGGCCATGGAGGTGGAGCAGGTCCTGTCCCCCTTCCTCCTCCCCACAGATGCCTGTAAGGAGCTCACCTCGTGGATGGGGATCGATAGCGTGGCCCATACTCTTTACCCTGCGGATGCCCCTGTCGGCCTGCTGCCTCTAGCCTGCAAGGGGGAGGGGAACCTGCTTTTTGACGCGGCCAGCATGCTGTTGGTGGGCAGCACCAGTCTTAGTTTGGAGCTGCAGGTGAGAACCGTGGTGGAGATGCTACTGTGGAAGAGGTACTACCTGTCTGGGATGATCGACTCCAAGGTGATGCTGCAGGCTGCCCGGTTCTCCCTCTGCGCCGAGGAGTCGGAGGACATGCTGAACCTCCCCATGGCCGTGCTGGAAGCCATCTTTGACGCCGATGTCAAAGCGTCCTGTTTCCCAGGCTCCTTTGCCAACATGTGGCACATCTATGCCCTCTCCTCTGTGGTCCAGTGTAACATCTACTCCGTCTACCCCATGTACAACCTGAAGATCCGGCCCTACTTCAACCGGCTCATTCGGCCCAGGGTTTGGCCAAAGGACACAGAATTAGAAACAATCCACATCATGTGGTCCGGGGAGTTGGAGGACGCCGCCGTTTTTAAGCCTCACAACTTTGTCGCCCTTCTGAAAGCCTGTGATCTGAACATAGGAACCCCTAACAGTGAACAGAGAGCCCTGCCGATTAAGACTCTTGAACTGCTGAATCAGGACTCGCGGCTGTCCTACTCGAGCCTCAAGGACAAATTCAATATCACAAAGAGCACCTTCTACCGCTGGAGAAGGCAAACCCAGGAGCACCGGCAGAAGTCTGCTGCTAGGTACGAGGCCAAACACTTCTTTCAAGCCTGCTACTTGGAAGGAAAGCTCATTCCTCTTCCCCAGTTTAAGGAATTCTTCCCGGAGATCTCCCGCTCAACCTACTACGCCTGGAAGCATGAGCTCATGTCCTCTGGAGGTCATCTCTCTGGGGGATCCGCAGGAGAGGTGAGTCCAGGGGAGAGCACGGAACCAGAGTCCTGGTCCTCACCGGAGGGGAAGCACAGTGATCCTCAAGACATCACAAGCTACTTTACATTCAACGCAGACAATCTGGAGGGAGAGCGCGCCCAGAATCTCACCCTGATGCAAGAGGCCAAGAAGTGTCTGCAGAACTGCATTGCTATGAACACCTCGTTCCCATACAGAATCTTCAAGAGAAGCTTCCCAGGCATATCAAGGTCAACATACTACAACTGGAGGAGGGAAGCCATGCGGTTCAATCCGGGTTACAAAGATGCAATTGGGAGCAGTGAGGACAGCTCAGATGGTGACAAGTCTCAGAGACTAAACGGTGAGCTGTTCCCTGTCCAGCCAGCAAGCCACAGGCAAGCCCCAAGGGTCAAGATCTGGAGACACAAGCACAAGATTTTTCAGGTGGCACACCTTCGCAACAAGAAGCTCAGAGAGCAGGCAAAAGCCTATGCCCAGAAGTCCAAAATTACATTCTCCAAGTTCAAAGCCATGTTCCCCTCCATTTCCACTAGCTTCTACTGGTTCTGGAGAAACAGGAGCAACCAACAAGAACAGGTAATGGACAACCCACAGGTGAAAGCGGCTGAAAGCATGGTTCTTGTCAGAGATGCGCCTCAAAAACAGATGGCCAGTCCTCCAGTGTCTCTGTTGGAAGGTAACCCCAAGCTGTTGGCTCATGAGACAGTCTCTCCCTACAAGGTCACTCTTCCTGCATACCCTGTCCCCCACAAAACCCCAGAGGACCAAATGTTTGTCATGGATGTGGTGGCACTGGCCAACTTTAAGGCCAAGGCCAAGTTATTCCTGCAGCAACGCTTTGAGGAAAAATCTTTCCCCACTTTCAAGGAGTTTAGATCCTACTTTCCCCTCACTCCACGTTCCACTTACTACATGTGGAAAAGAGCTTTGCATCATGGTGTTCCGTTAGTTCATGGATGATGGCTCTAAATTGCTGTATACCACCACAGTTCAACCAATCAGGGATATTTTTTTCAGCCTGGACTCACAGTAAGAAAATTCACACACATTTTTAAGTATTTAGAAATAAACAGCCAGGCTAATCGCCTAGATCTCTAAATTGCATTTTTAAAATGTCCCTCTTCCTTTCCCTTACTTTAGTCTGCTCTCAGCTCAGGTTCAGGACATTAGCATGTGTGTGAAATGAGACTATCCTTAAGCTGTGCACCACTTAAGCCTTAATGGCCCTTGGGCAAAAGGGTAGTTCAAAGCCAGAGATAGTGGGGCTTCAAATGGCTCTTTGTTTGAGTGGTTTCTTAATCGCCTTGAACCGCAGTGACTGGTTGGCCTTTTATTTTCCTATCTATTTTATTTTAGTTGCGTTGGTTACAGCTTACAAAGTTTCTTTTTTGTTTACTTTTGCAAGTCAACATGACTAGCATCTGTAGTTTCAAATGCTTATCTTATGCCAATTATTATTTCAATGATGAGAAATGAAAGCATTGTACAATTCTTTGTTTGACCAAGTTCTGTTTCATTCTTTGATTCATATATATATATTTTTGTATTGACAACTGAATGTTATCTGTTTCTAGAAATTAATTCATGTGGCACCACTTATTTTATATTCTGTTCTTGCCACTCTTAAATTTCGATGTTTTTTTTTTCCAGTCAGTTTTTTTAATTCACTAAGTTAAGCAATGATATGTTATAGAACTCAAATGTGCTCAGTGTGAATGTTTACAATGCAACATTTTATGACATGAATATCAGGGTCTATATTTTCGTTTTTTGCACACAGTATTTTGACAATTTCTTTTAAAAGGCATATGAATGTCCATGTGGTTTGTTGCTCATTGAGATTAATCTGTTTCGCTTCACCTTTTTTGTTAAAACTACCTAATCATTTTTTATTTGAGTCTTTTGACCAAGGTCTGTACCATAATCACAAGTATTTTGTCTTATTTTGTCACTTTGTAATGTTTACAATCTAAATTTATGGAGACATCTTTATGGTGTAATAAAATGGAGGGTTTTTGTAGGCTGACAGCGTCTTGAATATTAGTTGTTTCAGGTGATGTACTCTGGCTCCTGGATGCTTAGTGATTCTGTACAGTGTAAATCATGGGAATGTGCATGTAGTAACTCACACAGCAAAGCAATTTTTGCTCACAAGCAAGAAATCAATAAACCTTCCGCTAAATGTTTTGTTGTGCCTGAATGTTTGTCAAATTTAGGACTGCTCTTTCAAACTGTGAGTGAGTCATCATTAATTTTTGCACTCGTGCCATAACATCCTTTTTAAGTTCTCAGTGGCATGTAATTGTCTCATGTTCAACACAAACCCAGTGCTGGCTTAGTTAATAAGTGTCTGATCGATTGTACTTACAAGGACCCATGGACATAAAATTGCTTCATGATTTGGAGTTGTAGACCAGTCCATTGCCTCTCATCTTGGGAGGAGTATGGCGCACATCGGTACAAAGTCTAAAGCAATGTATAGCTTTACTTTTATGTTTACATTTATCTCTGTGAACATATTGGATTTTTTCAGGTTTAATATTGCTGAAAAAGAATCCACTTCAAAGATATTTAATATCCTTGAACATATACCATTTATCCACAGAAAATATTTCAACCCCAATATTATGTCTAGAATATTATGAACCTTCCTATTTATAATGCATTGCAATGACATAGGTAGTCCCATGGATTTCAGGAGGTACTTGAAATATGAATAATTTGAGATGGCAAAACAGTGCAGTGCTACATTTAGGCTATGAGATTGTGCAGTCAACCAAAAGCATTCTGTTTGTAGGAGTCGATTTAAGTAGCACAATTCATCATATTAATATTCATTTTGAATATTGTGCATTGTGAAATGTAGTTAAACACTTGTACAGTATGAATTGTTTTTAGTAATGTCAATGATATTTAACACTACGAACAACGGCAGCAATGGCATCATAAAGGACTGAAGGATTGGGGTACTTAAAGCATTACTGTGCTCTTGAATGTATAGAATGTCCCATACGTGTCATTTTGTAGAATCTGAGTGGAATCACTGTGGTGTCTTGACCCAGAAAAACCATGCACATCTAGACAGTGGCAGTGAGAAGTCTCTCACCAAGCTCCTAACTGCCCGTTAAGTCAGCTATCACATCACCTTTGCTTTTTCCATCTTAGCAGTCACGGCTTCAGACAACCATGCAGACTTCATACTGGCTGCTGTTTACCCCCAAAATAGCATGGAAATAATGAGCGTTGGCAGGTGGGGAGTAAAGCCTGCTAGGATTAGCACAGTGAAGCCATGAGACTGCTAGAAAAGCAGTTAAGCACAGCAATGCCTTGGGTATGCCATATTCATCTGTAAACAAAGATGCACAGGGGAAATTGTTGTGTGTTTGCCCTCATTTAAGAAATGTACATCTCTGAAATGATGGGCAGTCTTGAATGTTCAGTAACATCTAATGATGACTGCATCTACTCCAGAATTGACGAGTGGTAACAGTCATGTTGTTAACTAGAGAGTGAAAGGTTTCAAAAGCAATAAGTGCTCCAGTAACTCTTTCCTGTAAATGTACTTTTTATAAATTCTTATCAACAAGTCCGGGTCTGTCTAACAAAATGTTTCACCTGTTGTTTCAAATGTTGAAAGGATGATTTGCATGTGCAAGGATCCTTGAATCATCCGAACATTCAGCCCCAACAGCTAGGCCTACCCCCGACAGCTAAACTTGTAGGTCATTTTGAGGGAGTCAACAGTGACAAAGCAGACAGTGTTAACCCTTAAAGGTGTAGGTTTTTGAACGTTCTAAGTTCCGCAACAATTGAAGGTTCTAAAATTCTATGTTGAATTCAGTGAACCCAGATATTCTTTAGAACGTTCATTTCTCAACATTCCCGTCACACCAGTGTGACGGTACTCCTTTAAGGGTTAAGTTAAATTGAGTTCTTGTAGTATATCTGGGACACAAGTATACATAGTCTCTTATCTTCATGACCTCACATGTTTTGTCTTACAACTGAGCCTAGTTTTGATGGGACCAAATACAAGAACATTCAAACTTGATGTAGTATGAATTGTGAACACTAGATGACACCAACAAGCTTTTTATACAACATCAGTGCACGTAAAGGCACAGGCAGTTCCTTAGTCACACTGCTATGGCACTAGGTCTGTCTCAGTTAGGGTGTAATACATATAGGTATCAGCTTCAGTTGTTAATTATCAGTTATTCACTTAGTTTAAATGAGGAAGTGGGCAACCTAAATATAAAGTTTTCTTTAATTTGATATCACCTACCATCGATCCCGGGGCACTGCCTTGAACCTGAATTCGAGAGGTGCAGTACATGTGACGCAATGGTCTGAAATGTCATAAAAAGCCACAATGATAAAGTGTTCAGCAGACTGATTCTGACTATACAGTCGGTGGGCAATGCAAATGAAGCGAGATGAAATCTCCTTTGAACAGATACTCCGCCTACCTCAATATTTCTCAGTGTGTGTGGAATGCATGTGGGCACTTGCCTCTCTCTCTCTCTCTCTTCCCCCCTCTATCTATCTATCTATCTATCTGTGTGTATTATTGTATGTTGTTTGCCTCATGTTCACCCCTGTATGTTCTCTTGTGTTCATTTTCTTGCCTTTGTGTTCTGCCTGTGGCAGTAACAACAGCTGTGTGCCCTCACCTCCCTCCATATCTATCGATAGAGGCATTTCCCACTCCACAACCTTCAGCAGAAAGCACTTCTCTTTCGACCAGATGACTCTTCTTGTCTTTCTATTGTGCGTCTGATAGATTGGGAGCCCATGCTGGCAAAAGCCATGATTGCCAGATCAATGATGCCACTAAGACCTGTTTTTTCACCGATCAGCCTAGCAACATTTGAGTCCTCTTCTTGCCGCTGATGGAAGAACCTTCCACACTAATCCCCTGTGCTGGATGGTAAATGCAGTGATCGAGTAGCATGGATAGATGCAAAGACTCTGTGACCTTTGCTTCAATCATGCCTTACATTACAGTAATTTCCTGTGTATTAGCCGCATTGTGTATAAACCGCATGGCGGTATTTTATGCAAGTTAAAAAAAAAACATATTAATACCAAATTAACTGCCTCCGTAATTGTACAAAATCAATGTATAACCTTTGGCTAATAGTCGGGAAATGACAGTATCTCAAAACCGGTTTGAAAGATTTATGTGGGTTTCTTCGTCAGCAAATCCATCAAGTTTGAAGGTGTTGAATGAATGGAAATTCTAGAACTTTGTCGTGGTCTGTGAACAGGGGTTTTTATCTTTGTGATCAGAGGAAGAGAACATTGCTAGTTTGAGTGTCAGACAAATGCCATTCACAAGGGGATTTTGTTTTTTACTTGGGGTGTAAAGAATGTGTTCTCCTGTCACAGCCTGAGGGTTGTTCATGAGGCTGTTGTTTATGCAGGCTTCAGTGGGAACAGGCTTCCATACTATCTTTATCAAGATGAATCATCTTTACAACACAGGGGGTAGAGAGAAACATCAGGCCAACACCTTCAGCACTCAAAGCAGACAACGGCCGCAATTGCACAAGTCAACAGCAGGATGGCGCTGTAATTCTGTCACTCCATACGTGAGTACTACCTACACACCCAAAGTGTTTGCCTGCAGTCTAGAGCTTGCGTCCAGCACTGGCATTGTGTTACACAATTTCACGGAGCTCTCCCCTTTGTCGCGCATTAATTACCAACCTCCCTGGACAGAGCCACAGAGTGTAAATATTGCCTGTTTTCATTCAAAGCCTTCTCAGCTATTAAAAACAATGGTCTCCCTCAGAGCCTTTGACCAGTGATGCACAGCTGAGTGCACACCACATTGAGGGTATAGAGCCCGAGCCTTTGGGATCCAGTTCAATCCAGTAACAGAGCCATTCCCTATTCCCCCTGCATGATAATGGCCTACTTTAGCTATGCCCCTAATAGAGGGGACCTTATTAACGACGCCACCTTTCCAATTGGACCTCATCTCCGATAATGACCAAATTAGTGTGAGACTGTATTCTATTCTTCTGCCTCAATACAGAACGTCTAGCACTAGCTTGTGATTAGAAGCAGGGGTGACCACAAACCATGAACTCATTCCTAGTCAGCTATTGTCCATGGGAGGGAATGGATAAAGACTAATTGCAGGATTTGGTGTCAGCGTGGGTAACAAAACTGCACTATGGTTGGAGAGGAGAGGAAAATGTAAGAGGCAAACAAGCTTATCGTGGTGGCCTGTACGTGGGATTAATTTCTATGAAACATTTAAATGGTGACCATTAGCTAGGTAACATTTGGCAAATGTCTCTTTTTCACCCACACAAATAATGAGTACCTTGGCTGCTGCACCTCAACTCCAAATTAATTCTTTAATGAATGTAGCCTGACCACAACTGGAGAGTAGGACACAACAACAACAAAAAAACACAACAAAGGAAGTAAAAATGCCCACTAGTGACTTGTGAGTTCTGCCGGGGTGATTTTGTGGGTGCTAAAACGGCTTCTCAGCTAATGATGCAGATAATGAGACATGTCATTTTTGTCAACTGACAAGCGCAGCTTTTCTCGCCTGTTGTCCTTGGGAAACCTTCCTTGTCCGACACTGCAGCCAACAAGCTACTGAACAGCAGAGGATATGACCTACATAGAGCACTGGCAGAAAATATCCAGCCTACACCTAACCAGACCTGGATTCTTGGGTACAAAGACACACCATTATTTTGATGGCAGTAGTAATAATGCTCTCGATAAAAGGGGTGACATTGTATCTCAAGAGGTTTTCATTTGCATTATGACCTAACTCCCTAATTGTTTAATTTCCTTAGGTGATTAATCAGACCACAGAGAAACATTATAGGCCTACCATTATTCCATTTCACTGGATAGGAGGTCATAGCTGCAGCAGCGTGTAGGCTAAAAATATAATGTTATAAAATGTGTGGCCAATGTTATTCAACCAAATGGTTCTAAACAGTCTCTTGTTAGATGTGTCTTGTTTGCAAATCTTTTTCGGGAAGGTTTCCCAGGAGATAAAGGCCAAATCACACATCAGATCCTCCTTAGGCACAATTTAATGGGATGATAAACTAGCAGCTGCTTCAACGCTTTAAATAGAAAGATGACCGGCAGTGGTCTAATAAGTCTTTTTCTTGGAGGCAGGCAGCCTCGTGCATCGCAGCCGAGGGACTTGTTGCCTACCCGCTTTTAAATGAATGGCCTTAACCAAGATTGGGCTTTCCTCTCAGCTGAGGAGAAAAAAGATCACTTCTAGCCCTTCTCTCTCTCTCTGGGAGCTTTGCTTGGGCGAGCCACCCGCCCTGATTGATGTCCATTTCCTCCAGACTATCGATTCCACGCTCTGCCACACACACTGCTAAGTGGCATTCTGAAGCATAGGGTGGAATGTCCCCACGCCCTATAGGTACACGCCCACTTCTGTGGTCCCTAAAGTGCAGGAGTTGATTTACCTGGGGAGGCCTTATGCAGAATCATTTGTTTTGCCCTGGTTTTAATAATAATAGAAAAACTACTAATCTTTAGGTTGTTGCTATGAGTGTCATCCTCATACTGTCCCTGGCTGGCTATGGCTCTGTGGTTAGGGCAGGAAGGGCTTATTTGTGGCTAGAGTGTCATATTGTTCCTTTGGGAGTGTTCATGTGACACACAGTGCATGTTGTGCGTGGGTGTGAGGGATTGCCCTGTGTCCATGCTGAATTATGTGCCTGTCACTTCCAATTCAGCCTGTCATATATTTCTCCACATGCAGTTGCCTCCACTGAAATCCCCTTCTTGAGGTAGAAGCATATGGCATTCTGTTCATTTGGAGAACTCTCTCTGACACGTACAATTACCATATGGGGACAAAACACTAGTACCATGAGGGGTTTCTCTGATAATGATTTGCTATGAATTTCTATGGTCTACTTGCACATGGGAATCCAATTTATTTCCCGAAATACATCATAGATTCATACATCATACAGAATCAATACAAAGTTAAAACTTGATATATAAAGGTATTTGAGGTGTGCCTGGAACTCATGTTTTTATGCTAAAGAAGTCCTTTGGTTGTGTAAACAATTATACACCAGCCTTGATATGTGGGACCCTGATGCATGTGTTGAGGATAATTGGCACTGCTTGCATTGAACTGAAGGATGTTGCTGGAATCTAAATGAATTTCTGTGGTAATTAAGGTGTGGACTATTAATGTTTACTTTCTGCTCTGTGGTTGGTCAAAATGGGAGCCAACTGTGATTCACATTAGACTTATCAATTGCAGTTGCATCTTCTTTTTCTACTAAAATTCCTTTTTTAACCTTATCTTTGTGCTTTGCTTTGCAAAACGACGAGGTATTGGGATTCAGTGAGTGTCTTGACAAACTGTTCTTGCTGAGCCTTTGTAAGCTTCTGGGACTGAGGAGAGGCTGATATGTGGAGCTGAGTCGTATCAAAGCATTGGTGCTCTGTTGTGACAGCAACACAAAAATGTTAAACCAAGCGACTGCTGTGTACTTCCTACAGAGAAATGAGAACAACCTATCCTTTTTATGTATTATCAATCTATGTACTGCATGTATGGTGAGTTAAGGGAGGACACAAGTATGAGTTTTCAGCCTGGGCACTGGTCTCTGCATGCATAGCTTAGCTTGTTGACCACCACAAATACCCTCACTACAGGTTTTAGTAAACCCTACAGTTATATCATAAATCAATAGAAGGTGTCTTTCTTTTTTCCATTTTTTTTTTTATAATGGTTCACATTTTTTTCCACGATGTCTGTTTGTAAAAGTATAGGCTGATATATTTTCATGGACTCAAAACTGCAAATGCCTTTCCATGTACTTTTGTACTTTTAAATACAGTTTTTATCTCACTTTTCATCACAAATATTCTCAGTTTTGATGGCACCTTTGCTCACAAGTCTGAGTCAGGTAACAACGTGTGACACTACCATGGATGGTCGCATAAATCCGACTACGGACCCTTTCAACAATAAAAACAAAAACAATGCTTGAACGTTCTATTTGGGCCCCAATCTACTTCCTCTGCATTAAGATAACATATGCAATGTTAAAAAGGAAGCCTTGTGGGGCCAACTATGATGCTGATAATGGAACTCTCTTGAAAGGGTCCACAGACACTGCCTCTGCCTGTGGTTTGTGAAGTAAGTTTGTTGGGTTTGTTGACAATGGCTCACTCTTATCTGTGCCTGGCTGGGTGGAATACAGAAATATTTAGATATTTCCAACAACACGAAAGCCTTTTAGCATTTTTTTTTTACGGGCAGAATTCATTCAGATCACATGTGCAGGGTTTGTTATCGGGCAGTTGAGAGAGGCGTCTGATTTAACAACCCGGCGCGCATTGCCATGATGGTCACTCTGTGTCCCTCTCTTTCAAAAATCTGAGACTGCCCGACACCATCAGAGTGCATGGGGCTGCCTATGAAATGAAGGGAAGCGAGGCAGTGAAGTGCGACAGCTATCTCCTGGGTACCGTGATGGTGCATGCCCCGTGGTCTCCGAGTTAATTCCACACCACGGCGCATCCCCCTCTGCCTCGCCGCGACCCCGCAGTGGACGGCTTCCGCTGAGAGGAGGCACACGGGGGCCACGCTCGTGGTATGAGGCGGCGGAGCGGAGCTCTGGGTTATCGGCTTTCAATTTGCCGTATTGCAGCTCAAGGGTCAGAGCACAGCTGCACAAACTCTCGGTGGGTTTGCAGCTTTTTAATCAACTTCCTCTGCTCCTTATATCTCCTCGCCCATGGCCTCAGGGCGCAGGACGAAGATGGAGGGTTTCATCTTGGGCCTCTTTGTTCCACAGCAATCATTTCTCTTATATCAAAAGCACAAGGAAACATACCGAAGGAAAAATGAAATTATCAAGGGTCTCTGCTATTTGACCTTTTAATTGTGTGTGTGTGTGTGTGTGTGTGTGTTTGCAATACAAATTACACTGAATGCTGTGATGCTATGTTCTAGTTTGTATATATTCATGCATGAAGCTGGATATTAGAGTGTAAGTCTATGGATTAGAGTTTCAGTCTATCTCTGAATAATTGTCTCTATTTGATATAAGCAGATTAGATTGTGCATGTCCGTTTATTATTATGTGTATTAAGTGTGACTTTTTACAACTGCTCCTTATACATGCTATGAGATCGAGAAATATAGATTTCGGATTCCATTATTTTTTAGCACATTTTTAACACATTTCTATGTTGCAGGCATAATGGACATACTAACATTTGTCAACAAACAAATTCAGCGCAACAGTAATTAGGCCTTAATATGTTGCATCTAAAACTCTGGACCCTGGAGAAAAAATAAATAAATCCCATTCTTAACAGAGGTTCCTGAGTGAATGAACAGGAAGCCAACCCTATGATGAATACAGAGGAGTTTGTTTGTTTAGAATTCAGATGAAGCGAGCACAGAGCTACTGGAGATGGAGTGTGATAACTTCAAAGTCTTTACAGGTGCTGGCACCAATGACATCAAAACAGTGCCCTCCAAAATGTCATGAAAGCCGAGGAGAGGAGAGTGAAATATGGCTAAAAAAGAGAGTAGGGGCGATTTGGAGGAATGAGCTGGAAGTAGTGAAAAAAGAGAGAGAAATGGGAAAGGAGACGGTGCTCTTTTTCTCTTTTTCTCCCCGCTCTGTTTTTCAGTAACACAGCTTCATGCATGTTTTTAGGTCCCTCTTGACTGGCAGATCAACAGGGGCGCGTATTGTTACAATTTCACAGTCGGTTGTGCTCCGCTGCCGACATTTGCTGCTTCAGTGGAGGCCAAGAGAGTATCTCTGGATGCTTACATTATCAGAGACATGGAGGAGGTGGCAGGGAGAGAGAGAAGGATAGAGGGAAAGAGAGAGAGAGAGAGAGGAAAGGAGAGGGAGAAGAAAGAGAATGCAATATACTTATAGAAAAGAGAAATGAAAGAAAGTAACTTTGAGAAGAGTGTACGCGGAAAAGAGCAAGGACAAGCTGGACGCAGGTGAGAGAAAGAGGAAGAGAGGGAGGAAGAATGAGAGAGAGAGAGATGAAAAGAAAGAGAGGCCTGTCCCCATGTGGCCGGGCTGAGACTTCAGACCGGGGAGTTCTCTGGTTTGTATGCAGCGGAGGAAAGCTGGCGAAAAGCAGCCGCAAATGAGTTCAGTCCATCAGCGTGTTCCCATGGCGCCAGCAACAGAAGCTGCTGTTGCCGTGGAGGTTCAGTGGAGACAGCGAGCTGGCGGGCACCAGTGCTCGTAACTGACCCAAATGCTGACCCACCGCATGGGATAAGGGATGGCGGGGAATTAGCTAGTGGTTCCTGCATATGGTGGGGAAAACAACAACAGCGAATAGAAGACAGGCAGTGGCCTGTGGCTCTTTAATTATGCAGACCGTTGTGTATATCCATATATCCATGCATACATGCATCCATACATACATGAATCCATACATACATAAATAAATAAAGTCAGCTTCTGAATAAACAGGAGGAGATGTGAATGCAGCTGGGATCCCGCTGAAGGCCTGGTGGCATTGTGTTGTGCACAGGGAGGCGTAGTGTGAAGATGTGGCCCTGGGTTCGCTCACCAATTAGTCGCACTCTCGTCATGCAGATGAGCAGTCAGGGGAAGCAACTAGCTTCCATGTAATTGGCCCTGTATTGCTGTCAGATGTCAAGCAGGAGGCACGTAGTGGTGCCAATTGATGTCAATCTAGTCATTTGTATGGTGGAAATTAATAACGGTAAATAGAGCATGTATTAGATGTGGTCTGCTTTATTCGCCTGTTCAGCGCTTGATTGGCAGTGGCATGGTCTTTCATGCCCCACTTGTACACAAATGCAAACAGATGTGGAAGGTGGTATGTGGAATGTTGCAACAGCAAATACACTGAGCGATTACCCTTTCATTTCCTGCCATGTTCAAGCTTATCTTGTCCCTACATGGAAATCCACTGTGACAGTGTGGGCATCGGTACCATTTCGCATGTCATGCCTTCAAAGTTCTGGACTACAAATATGGTATGCAATGACAGCAGCCTCCCATACAGCAAAATCCTTAAAAGCACAGTAAAAAAAGAGTGAGTGGGACGATAAAGTGAGTCAAAACTGATATACTGTGCTGCGCTTCCTTGAACATCTTGATGACCCAAAACTCCTCATTACAATTTATGGCAAGCAGTAGACCACTGACTGCCTTGTGATGATGAAGCTGTGCAATCTCCCTCTAGTGTGACCATGGTCACTGGCTGTTTGCTTTGCCATATTTGCAAAAGTTACTCAGTGAGATCTATCTGTATGTTTTCGGATGATCCGCTTTGCCCAGGTAATGAAATTTCAACTTGAGGCTCTGTCGGTTGCCCCCGTGTTTGATATTTGAAAACTATTTAGGCCTAACTGTGCACTCTCGTGGCCTTGGTGATGTGACAGAAGGGAAGGATCACGGTTTGTTTACTCAAACGCTTAACACCGTAATCCGTAGATTAACTCGTGCCAAACGGTGCTCTTAATTAAACCCGCTCCCGATTTGGGCGTGCAGCTAATGGGCTGTCACTTGGGCATACTGGACCTGCAAACATTTTGGATGAGTCATGGAGCTGTGAGGATACATGGCATTTTGCTGTTATCTTGGGGCCAAAAAATGCTTTAAGATGCTGAGGCCCTGTGTCTGTTCTTAGTCACTTGTGCTTGAAGGGGTGTTATAAAATGGCCCCAAATGAGCTGTTGTTGGGTCATTAAATCCACCACGCTAAGTAAATACTATTTGTCCCTGCTGTGCTTTTTAAAATTCATAAACAAAATAAAATAGTGTTCAACAGCCTTTTTGCTAAGATGACACACATGTGGTCTGTTCAGCTTATAATGGGACCCTGTGGTCTGGTCGACTTGGAAGAATTTGATTGCATTTATTTTCAAAGAACTTGTCTTGACAAGTGCTGGACGAAACAATATACAAAGCACAGGATTTTCTTACAGGAGTTTACACGATACATGTTTTGCCCACTACACTTAGTGCACCTGCGCTGATAAAAAATTCTGAGTGCAGAAATGTTTTTATATCCAACAAGGTCAGCTGTTCCTCTGCCAAATGAATTAGTAGTCAGGTCTAATTAGTCCATGAGCTAAAGTCATTGAAACATTGCTGCAGCCACTCTAATAAAATTAGAATTCACTGCCACAAACAGTAATGGTGACACTGTTTCCCACATAGGAAACATGCTTAGGTATGTAGGAGGTGGCAGATGTTTCAAAGGCTTTAATAAATGATATATCCATGTAAAATATGTTCTGAGTAAAAATGTTCTTAGATACTCTCTTAGTGGTTATTTTTCAAAGATTTTGGGTGAAAAAGACACAAACATGCATCTGAGCAGATGGTGAACGTTGCAAAACTTGACACTAGCGCATTCCATTTGGCAAAAGCACCGCTTTAGCTTTGCTCTAGCCTTGAATGCGGTAACTCCAGGCCCTTTGTGGGCAGCTGAGTGGGTGATACGGAGGACACGGCTTTGCTCTGTCTGAAGACGAGATGTTTTTCCCTGTGGCGTGTTGTCCAACAGGGGCGGTAGTGTGCATGCTATTCTGATGTCTGGATTATAAGGATGGTTCTGCTGTCTGACAGAGAGAGAGAGAGGTAGGATGCTTAATCTGTTGCTCCCTGGGTTGGATGCTTGAGGAGGAGAGAGGACAAAGCCTGGATGAAGAGATACTGCTGTGAATTTTGTTTATTTTTTGCCTTCTTTCTTCTTTCTCTATTCTCTCTTGACACAGCGGCTCTCCTCTTGCACCCAGACTGGGTGAGCTTTGGATCAGCAGCCAGAAGATCAATAAGGAGGCGGAGGGGTAAAATTGCTTGGCTCTCCTCTCCTGCTGGAACGTAGATTGCTCTCCACGTCTTCTTCTGGAGCTCTGGAGCTTTAGTTTCTCTCACCACAGGGCGAGCTGCAAAAAGCCCACCCACTTGTGGATCTAGACAGAGGACCAGAACCTCCTGGAAGGGGGATAAACTGTCTCATCGTATGTTTATTAATGCAATCCAGCAGTCTAGTCAAGCTCAGATCAAGCAAGGATCTTTGTGACATTTAGTCACTGACAAGCAAACAAACAACAACAACAGAGTAACCTTCTGAATATGGAGATTTAATATACATCAAATCCATTAGGATGGCAGTTCAGATCCCTACGTAGCAGCACACTTGCACATTCCACTCTGCCAAAAACACTTCCAACTTCCTTTGTTTCCTGGCATAACGTATCCTCTCACCTTGTGTGTGTGTAGTCCTGCCTCATTTAACATGCTTCCTGTTGACGACAAGCATGGCACCACCACCTTCCCCCTGTTCTCCGTGTCCATTATGATGCAGACCGCATGCCTTCTGGACCCCAGAATACACCATGCGTCCTGTGGAGCTAGTGGGCCTTTGAGGATACCAGCTCTCAGCAGTTAATCATAATTTATTTCCATTATAATCATGCTTTAATGATAGTCTTGCCATAATTGGAAGGCATAAAGGAAGGAGTTTGAAGGAGGACCAATAATCCTGTATCTAGCCAGTATGACTCAACATAAATTCAAAAATAAGCTTGCAATGATTGTTGGGATGCAATTTGTCTACCAGACTTTACAATAAAGCCGCCTTTTAAAAACAAAACATCCATCCCGGAGCAATAGCACGAGCGAAACAAAAAACAATGTGAGAGGCCGTAAGCCAGAGAATATAAATGAAAATGTTTCCATAAGCGAGACAGTAATGCCCTTTTGCATACTGAAAAACACCTTTCAACAGATGATCCTCTATGAAATAATAAGCTATGAAACTTGGCGCATAAAATAACCACGCACGCCATGAAATAATGAGATCAGATGGCGCAGCCTACAGCATATCTCTGTTCTCAATAACACCCCTGTGCTTTAGGCCCCTCCAAAGACTTAAAAGCAAAGAAGCCATGCAAGCTTCCCCTTGGTGGAGACTAACGGTGTTAAGAGTCTAAAGATGTCTCCGTACAACCTGTGATTCCGTCTGGAATGTTGCGTTGGTAGATTAACAAAAAGAAAAGAAACTCTGGCATGTATTTTATCCAAGTAGGATATGGCTTTTAACATATTCCAACCTCTGATTTTGCATGTCCAACTCACTGAAAAGAAAGAAATCTTTCATTCCAGTAGTTGATACACACTAGATTTACAAATGGCAGGTGCATCAAGTCATTTTTTGTGGTTCGTTTGTTTGTTTTAGTCCCAGTTGGTTACAACATGTTTTTGGGGATATGCTGAATATAATGATTCACTGTAGTTTTATATCATATAATATACTACCATGACAATAAGGATTAATGGAAACCATGGATGGATGTGGCTAACAACTGAATATGATGGGTCATGAAATACAAAGATTCCTGAACAAAAAGGCTGCAATGCAACAAACACATCAGCTACACAGACTCTTGAACAACTGACATAGACAGATAAACATGCATGACCATATAGACATACACTTTGGGGATTCATAGGAATACACTGAAACGTCTGCATGTGGGCCAGTATGAATAAGCTAAGGTCATGATAAACTTCCTGTGAACCTATGCTAATTGGACTGCCAGGTCCCTTTGGGATGGAAGCTGCTGGCTCTGTCTCAGCTCAATTTTTTTTTTATCATTTTGTCTCAGTCTGCGGTTTGACTGGACAGATAATCTAGCACTGCTGTGGAGGATTCATGTAACTTTCTGACCAGTTGCTGGTCAAGTAACGCAGAGTCATCTTTCAATTCAAATCTTTTACTAATTATTAGTCAATATCCTGACTAAAAACAAATCTGGTTAATCTGGACAGTTTAAGATTTTGTTCATTTGTGTTATTATAGTGAGGGAAGATGCACTTCTTCCTCATGGTATCTAAAGGCATCTAATGTCTAATCTCTCTTATCATTTCCACATTTTGTGTTTATCTTTTATTATATTACATTGAAAGTAAAAAAAAATCTAGGATGGGAGAGGGAAAGATTAATGCACTGCCCTTGTTCTATGGCCATAGTAGTGTAGTGTACCCTTGGGCAAGGCACTTAACCCCCAACTGCTCCAGCCAAGCTGTCCAGTGGCCTAGAACACTGGAGATGGACTAGATAGCTCCAAGGTGTGAACATGTTTGTATTGTGTGTGTGTGTCTGTGTGTGTGTGCACTCATACATGCATGTATATATTGCCGCAAAAACATTGTGAATGGGGGTGTGTGTGTGTGGGGGGGGGGGGGGGGGGGGGGGGGGCAGCGTGTGAGCCTAGAACACTAGTGTGAGCTCTGAAAAGGCCAAGGTAATAAACCGAGCCTGTGGTGCCGTTTCATTACGGTGGCATCGTGCCAGGAGTACCAATTCACCGGCAGTCATCCCCAGTCTTTGATTTCCCGTGGAGGCCAAGTCAAACAAGACATCTTCATCTGTGTACTGATGGTCTCAGACCACACAAGGCCCTTGAAGTCTTTGAGGGGAAACAAGGGGCGTCATTCAAATGGAAGCTGAAGATGGAGACACTTAAGAAGGGAATCATAATTCATAATTTTGTTTTGTACCAAAAGATGACAGCTTACTTTATCTCAGTAAACAGAAGCCCTTGATACCACATGTTGAATATTTGCACATCCCTGTATGTACCCTTGTGTGTGCATTGATTTTGGTGGAGAAAGGGTATGTGTGAATTTCTGTGTGTGTTTTTGCATATGGGTATTTCATTTCCACCAGCCTAATATCTATGCATAGCTTAACGGAGTCCCACAGAGCTGCTAAATCAAGAGCCCACCATGCTAGCAGCTAATCCCAGTGCTTTCCCCTGTGATGGATATCTTTAACAGCAAGTGTAACGAACACAGTCAGTATATTTCACTTTAATGGCCAGGGCATTAACGTCTCTCTTTCAGTCAAAGTCAGTCAGAGAAAAAGAAAAAAAAGAGACTCTGTTAAGTCCAAAGAATCTCTGATGATGTTTTCCCTTAAAGATGGACTTGAACAATCTGCTCTCCAACTGAAATGAAATGCAAGGGTACACAAGGATATGCAATCTCCAGACTTTTGATAGTGTATTTCTGAAGCACTTTTGACAAATTTCTCTCTCTTAAATACACACACACACACACACACACACACACACAAAACACACACACACACACATGCACGTATGCACGCATGCACGTATGCATACACACACACACACGCACGCACATATGCACACACACACACACACACACACACACACACACACACACACACACACACACACACACACAAATACACACACACACACACACACACACACACACACACACACACACACACACACACACACGGTCTTGTTTGACTTTTGTTTGAATTTCTCTATGAACTGTATTCAAGGGAGAGCCAACCTAGAAGACCCATGAAGAGTCACTATGATTGGTGTCTGAAAAACCCATTTCATCTTGGTATTCCCAGACATTTATAAGAATATATTAAAAGTAATATAGCATGAATATTATGAATGAACTGTTCTCACATTTCTAGTCCTGAAAAAGAATAAACTTGAAATAGGCAAATACTGCACACAATTCACTTTAAACTGTATGTGTATGCCTTCACTACATAATGTATTTATAAAGTAAAAGTGTTTTGTGTCCAAAAACAAGCGGGGAAATAAAACTTGTGGATGCATTGAAAACATTTTTTTTATGGGGTGCATTGAGTTAAAATAGAAATCCATTGTAGCTCCTATCACAGCTGCCACTGGAGAAATATAATATTATTTCAATGGGTACATGTTTTATGCATTCACAGTCAGGCGCATAGTTTTGACTGCCTGCGGCCATGGGAGATAACATTAACAACAAACGTGACGCAATACAAACTAAATATGATTAATACAAGTCAAATAAACCCAATTTACTGAGGGGGGATGCTTATTGAATTAATTTCTTATTTTGGGTGTGTTAATCTGCAGTTCTGACAGGCATTTCAACAGAGAGGCTCCCCCCCCCCCCACCCCCGTGACTGGGGAGCAATAGGGGGTAGGAGGAGAGTGTCTTCTATCGCTTTAATGCTCTGATTAATTAGCTCCAACTTATCCATGAAAATGAGTTGCAGATAAACTCAGGAACAAACATGAACCAATTACAAGACAACCTCACCCCTCCCCCAAGTGCTGTGGCTTCAATGAACGAACATCTCAGCTCTGAGGGTTTCTGTTAAATATTGATTGGGCAGATGTTCAGAACGACACCATAACTCTCTGTCCTTTTAAAAAGCACGAGAGACCATCTGTATTCATCACTTTTCTCTCTCTCTCCCTCTCTCTCAGTCATTTTGTTCTCATTTTGTTTGCTCCAGAGTGGCCGACGCTTTAGGCGGTGTTCTCGGCACGACGGCAAAATGGCTCGTCAGCCATTCAGACAGGGTTCACACAAAAGAGCCCTGGTCGAGGGCACAGTCATAATTGCTTCGTTCTCTCTCTCTCTCTCTCTTTGTATACTTCATTTCATTTTTTCTCTTTCATTTTTTTCTTTATCTCATCATTCTCCCAGTTATCATCTGTATCTGCTGTGTGTCTCAATCACTCCTCCAATTTCCGTCTCATTCCTCTATCTCTCTCTCTCTCTCTATTCCTTTTCTGCAGCTCCCTTTCCCTCATTCCTCCTGCTGGCTGCAAACAGAATCGATAGATTGCTTGTCTTGCTCCGCCATTGCCCTCTGACCTGGTGGAGGGGCTTTTTCTATAAATACCCCAGCAGCCCAGCGCCGGGCGTGTAATTAAGAATTGATCAACTGACGCTGCGTGGCTGTTGTGGATCCGCCACCTGAAGCCTCAGTGCCTCATGGGAATGTGGGAGCAGGGTATTACCCATTCAAGCACAGGCAGACTTAAGGTGTGCTTAAAAGACCTGGCCCCAGTCGTGGCACGACTGGCTGGGGCACCTGCACCGTGCGCAGGCGACCCGGGTTCGATTCCCGCCCCGTGGTCCTTTCCGGATCCCACCCCGACTCTCTCTCCCACTCACTTCCTGTCATTCTCCACTGTACTATCAAATTAAAGGCATAAAAAGCCCCCCAAAAATATACTTAATTGATTGGAGTGAAATGGAGTGTTAATTTACTCACTACAGTTCAGCATAATTGGTTTTACTTCATTTTTTGTATCATCCAAATAATATAGTTTTTCATATCCTTACATGCCATGAGGTGTCAACAAATACTGCAACCAGAAAGGTTCTGCTACCGGTAAGGTGGTGTGACAAAAGGAATGAGACTAAGGTCTGGATAAAAGCTGTAGATTACCGGAATTTTGAAAATGGCTGAATGTATTTTTTGTAGCACACTAGTCTGGGATCCTCATATTGATTTAGGGTGATTTATTATTAAAAGTACACTATGCAAGATTTTCACCTTTATGAAGCCAATTTGATGGGAAACAAACTTGTAATAGGTGAATCGTTCACCTAGCATATCTATACAGCATAGACGTAGCAAGTCCCTACCAAGAAAACCAGCCGTGCAACTTCAAGAATCGTGAAACATTACGTTGTCAGTGGATATAACTCTTTTTCGAGATAGCTTTTGCCTGTTGTTAATCCTTCACCTCCACAACAAAAGCATTTTCATTGTGTACAGGGGGGATAAGTCACGAGAAGTCTGCTATTTACAACAGAAGAGTAAAGGGCAATTCCACGCAAAACTGTCACGTCCATAACACCAATTAAATACCATGGCATTGTGTTGGCGTTATGGATGTGTGCTCTACAGTCGCCAAAAATACCTAAACCTGCATAGTGTACCTTTAATATTTGTTGGGCTTTTTACATCTATTGTATTGAACAGTGAAGAGACTGACAGGAAGGGAGTGGGAGAGAGAAATGAGGCGGGACCAGGAAATGACCCGGGTTGGGCACTAGGACCTGAATATAGAAAGGAAGCTGTAGGCAGTTGTGTCACAGCGCCACCTGATTTAGGCTGAATTTAAGCTAGAGTTGCACCACCTTTTACAGTGCAAGTAGACCACAGGATATTCTTCAAGATAATAACAATGATGCATAATTGCATATCATATATCTTCCATCGTAATGACTCACTGTTGAGATGCAGCATATAGTAGCACAGTGGTGCTGTTCTCTGGAACTGACCCCGTGGTCTCGGCACTGCTGCACAGTCTGCTCCAGTTGTACCAGTTGAGCAATTATACACAGCATGATCCTACACCGCGTCAGCGGAGATCTGACATTTCAAAGCCACGCACACCTCCCCCCACAGCGCCTCTCTTGTTTCCTCCTGCGGCGTCCAAACTCATCAGCCCCAAATGCTGTCATCGAGTGCAATCAGGCACCCCCAATCAAGGTTTTTTTTTTCGTCCCTCTGTACCCTTTCATTAATCTCCCTCGTCAAATTGCCCATATTTAGGTCTATGAACTTTCAATCATGGCACTGCCTGTGTTCTAGTCAAAGATAATTTGAGTGCGAGAGCGATGTGGCATAACCCTGGCAATTCTGTGCTGTGCAAGAGTGTTGATATGCTTTATATCAGTCTCTCTCTCTTTGTTTCTGTTTTGTCTTTTTGTGTATCTTCAACCCAGCAGGCTTCCGTGACTTTGGAGAACCACATCATGGCCTTGACACTGTGGGTAAAATGGACTGTCCGACTGGCAACAGTTGTCAGTGGGTGGGTGAGAAATCGCAGCCTCTCCCATCTGTGACCTCCATCTTCCAGGTTGGTCAGTCTGTACCACCAGATGGGCCGGGTTGTCCTGCCCCGGCCCGGCGCTCAATAACACTCGGTTGGTGTTGTTATCCTCCGCTCTCCGTTTGGATAACACTCAAGGTGCCTGTGGGAGGTGATTGTTTTGGAGAGTGAAATTGGATGGAGGGCGTTGGAACACAAATCCTTTTTTTTCCCGGGGCCCGGTCTCAGACACACTGAATGTACACATGCCAGTGTTGACTTCCCTCGGCTGGACAGTCTGCTTAACACGTATGCTGACTTGTTCCTTCTACAGAGGGAGCATGGCCTTTTTCTTTGTATTTGTCAATCCGTCGAGGACATGTAAATAAAATATTGCACTGGCTGCATTTCATTGGATGCCGGTGACTTTCAATCCCTTTTGTAATTCAGTGGCTCAGTGGCGTGCTTGCAAAATCTCAAATGTCAAGTAGTCTGTGTTTTTTCTGCCGATCGGGTGACTGATTGCTGTGGCAACATAAGACACAAAAACAAAACAAAACAGTCCGCAAATGTCAAACTGAATTAAAGTTTATTAGTTGTGGAGGTGTTTTATAATGGTGAGGTTTTTATGACAGCCAGTCTTCCAGATTTATGAAGGCATTATCAACACTACATGCTACCAGGTCCACATTCCCCAAAATTAAATAAAAAATATTATTTTAGGCTACTATCTAGCCATTTTCTTTTCATAGTGGATAATGAATATTGTATGTGTCTATATATTGTTATAGCATGATATGGCATGTGCTTGACGTCCTCGACCCAAACTTTGCCTTGGTGTCTGCATAGCTTGACCGTTACTACAGTGGGTAGATACAGGGGTTAAAGTGGGGAGGAACGCAGTTCCGCCACCTCAGATAAATTAATAATAAATATATTCTGTCATACCAACAATATAGCGCGATTATACTATTAAAATAAATAGTGAGCTAATTTTCCGCGTGTACAAAGGTGACCATGAAACTAGCAATTCTTGTCCAAAAAGTATTGCTACACTACGATACTCAATATGTTGTCCAACGGTGAGTCATTTTTCCCCGTTGCACCGACACTGGATTTTAGGGTTCCCCCACCTGTCAAATCCCACTTAGCCACTGAGTAGATAGAGTTTTGGTGTCAAAAGTAACTACACAGCTTGACCATTGGCAACTACAGTGGGTAGATAGAGTTAAGATTTTGCATCACATTTTCAAAATGCATGGAATGTATAGAGGACATATTAATGCATTTGAAATATGTGATAGCAGTTACTCATAGTAGTAGACACAATGGATCATGGAGTCATCTTGAGCAATTTCACTTTAATCAAATTAAAAATAATATTTTTAGCCCTTGAATAGGAACTTAATGGGCCACTTATTGTTCAGGGTGAAGGATTCTCTCACTGGGTTGGTCTCCCTGAGCAGAAAGCCGTGTAACTGTCCCTCCTACTTCAGTAGTGATCTGCAACAAAGATATGGTTTAATTTTCTTCTGTATACACTTAATGATGCATTACTTAATGCAATAAATGTTAAAGTTCATCAGACTTTCTTGAATTTCCCCTTGGGGATCAATAAAGTATTTTAACGATTTGATAGCGACACACAGTTGTCCAATCAAAAGGTTTATTAGCTGAGAACGAGAGCAGGGACACAGACCAAGACACCATTACATAGGAAACACAAGGGAAGTCAATAAAACAAGCACGATACACGAACAGGGTAGTCACATACAATACACCGGGCAAAACACATGAGGTACAACATAAAGAAAGACTACACAAGCTAACACATACATGACACGGAAAACGCAATTACACTAACTAAAACCGACATTACACAAACCAGCATTCACACACATTGCATTCTGGGAGGCTAGCACTCAGTCCAAAAGGCACTGACGTTACACAGCCCCCTCGCGAGCTATTGCCGTCCTCGGCAATATCTCCTCACTTAGCCATTGCCATAACGTCGGTGTGGGCATTCACTCACTCAGTCTGTGGTACCGCCAACAACACGTGGGGTGCACACGCCGCAGGAGCTCACTCAACGGGGAGCCACGCTGCTAGCAGTCCAGTGCGGGCGTGCTAGCAACCACGTGGCCATCCCCGCTCGTCACCAGCTCCCTCTCAGCAGCCGCCCTCAGGCTGCACTTTCCGCGGCGTGTCACCACGGCACTCCTCCTCTCCAGACGGGGCCCTAGGTGGCCTTACTACCGTAGACTGTGGCACCAAGCACTGGAACTCACGGGTCAACTGTCGCTGCACCTCCGCCGCTCCACTCCACAGTTGCACCGACCAGGATAGGCAGGCACCAGCTCCGCTGCAGCCGGACCACGCTGAGCTCTCAGGCCGTCAGCTACCGGTTTCGGCGTCCCTCTTCGCGCTGCCTCCTCGCAGAGCTGTCCTCCTTTGCTCCCGGCCCGCTCCACTCCGTCATGGTCACGACGAAGGCTTGACCCCCCCCCTTCTGCCTCGTGCTATCACCCAACACAGCGAACCTTTTTTTTTTTTTTTTCTCTGGTGCCGGCCAACAGGCCAACTAGAACGGGCGCCCACACAGCACGGTGCCTCTCACACGCACCCAAACGTTTTAAAGTTCAGAGTTCAGAGAGCCTTTCTGTCGAAGCTGCTCCACCGTCGTGAGTTCGCTGCCCCCAGTGTCTCTGCCAACCGTCCGTCGTCCAGGAACCTCTTCCTCGCCGCTCTCCCTCGCTCTGCTCACGCGTCGCGGCTCGCAGCGGAGGCAGCGCCCAGGCCAGCGTCGTCTTCTCTGCGACCGCTTCTTCAGGCCCCTCTTCCGGTAAGATCTCCTCCCATGGCAGCAGGCAGGTCCAGGCGACAGCTCCTCTTCTCCGGCGGCAGTAACGATAGAAGGCCTCAAGCTCTTTAGCAGCCCTTACAAGGGCTCTCTCTTGATCCTCTTGCGTGGGCCTCCACCCAGTGGCATGGTCTTCCATTCCCAGCTTCTCTCGCTGGCGGAGGCCATGTTCGAAAGTCGCTTCTGACACCAATGTAACGATTTGATAGCGACACACAGTTGTCCAATCAAAAGGTTTATTAGTTGAGAACGAGAGCAGGGACACAGACCAAGACACCATTACATAGGAAACACAAGGGAAGTCAATAAAAAAAGCATGATAAACGAACAGGGTAGTCACATACAATACACCGGGCAAAACACATGAGGTACAACGTAAAGAAAGACTACACAAGCTAACACATACATGACACGGAAAACGCAATTACACTAACTAAAACCGACATTACACAAACCAGCATTCACACACATTGCATTCTGGGAGGCTAGCACTCAGTCCAAAAGGCAGTATCTATCTATCTATCTATCTATCTATCTATCGAATATTCAACAGTTAAACTGTGCTCTGACGGTTATGCAATCTTGTGGGCTATATTTTGCAACTAAACCTTCAACAAGGTCGGTCTGCATTGACAAATTAAGAGACAGACATCCCTGTCCTGCCTTTGTGTGTTCACAGCATATCGACAGACAAATCCACATAAATTTGTAGTGCCATATTGTGAAGGTTGGATGGCTCGCAGGTCCTTTAGTGATTAGAATACAATATGAAAACAACTGTATGCACACATCCTAAGTATCGGAACGTCACATATTACCAACCATCCCGTATGTCCAACCTCCGTATATGTGTCACTTAATATTCATTTCTATACAAACCAAGACGGCGGATTCCTAAAGAAACGCAAGCACCCACCATAAGTGTATCTAAATTAGCTATGTACCAAAACTTACATTTTACCATGACTCAAAGAGCTGTAAATACTAAACTACACAAACATCTTGCTCATGTGCTAGACAAGATTTATTGTAAACGTGCTAATTACTAACCATTTTGTTAGAAAATTCTAAAACAACGATGTTTTTTAATACTTCAAAATAACATTTGATAAATTAACCTTACATTTTTCAGTAGCCATAGGTGTGTAGATTTGAACAAAATCTAGTTTGGTTCTTAACGGGGCTTTTACTGCCTGAAATATCCGATTTTGTTTACCACGCTCTTTACCACGAGTTTACTGCTGGACCTATTCCCAACCTTTCTCACGGCACATCAACGGTTAGCCCGAGTATTCTCGTTGCAAATAAAAAGCGGACTATGCACAATCCACTATGAAAAAGCTCCAAGCGGATTTGTACCGCAGTCTTACAACACAGTTTAATAGTTTTGAACCGCATTATGATGAAGATTTGTCTTCCTGTGAAATAATCCTTTTCATGCCCACATTTGAAATTTAGAGCGGTCTGTAAAGGAAGTGGCAGAACTTAAGTAAGAAGTAAGAGAACAAGAGAGAGAGCTGAAGATATGAAATTATTCCATTATTCTTTATTGATGTTTATTCAACTTACAATACCAATATACATGATATCAATCAGAAACAATACAAGAAAAGTTAGAAAAGTAATGATTTCAAAATCAATTCTTAGTCATTTTAAAGCAGATGTAACATTGCATCCAAACTAATGTAATGTATTCCTTGTTCTATTTGAAGTATTCTACCTAAGAGCAACTTTGTGTACATGAATTCAACTATCAAACCCGGAGCAGTATTTAGACACTTGCTATCAATGTGCAAACAATAACCCTCTAAAATAACAGAGTTCAATTCATTTCAAGTCAAGAACAATTGTAGAATCACTTAGAGAAAGAAAGCTGAATAACTGCACATTCTCTTCCACATGACTAAACACAGGTAATAACAACCATTAGCTGATGTAAATTTCACACCGTCACACAAACAGCTAAGGCCAGAATTCTCTTGTGACTGAGGACTTTGCAGAGCTGCATTACACAGAAAGAAACATTTTTCAAAGGGTTTTTTGCTCTTCCTGTGTTGACTCCATAAGGAGATGCTGGGTAATGCTGAATCGTTGCCAGAGGCCTTTGAAGCCAATATTTTGCAGCAAGTGGCAGCATCTGTCCTCTGACACGCGGAAAGATATGCTGAACAGGTTGCCAACTTTATTTATTTGTTTATTTTTTTTTATAATTTATTTATTTTATTTGTTTTTTTCTTCATTTTTTTTATATCTTCATCTCTCTCTCTCTCTCTTGTTCTCCCACTCCAAGCTCTGCCACTCTCTTTGTAGACAGCTCTGAATTTCAAAGACAGGCATGAAAAAGATTATTTCACAGTGTGAAGGTTTATTAGAAAGACAAATCTTCACCCCCTTCCCTTCCCCCTCCCCTCACTAAACCACCAAAAAGAGAAGAATACAAATGCACAGGCATGTAGAGTATGGGCGATTCTCCTGCAGTGCACTGCTGTGTTTTTCCACCGACAACAGACACAACCGACTGTGCAAGGAAAATGTAAACTGCAGTGTTTGCTGAGAGAGTACCTGCCATGCATGTTTATGGACACATTACATATATACACACACAAACACAAACACACACACACACACGCACACACACTGACTTGAGTGATGATTAGATTTCTCTCTCTCTCTATTGCTATGTGTGTGTATTGCTCTTTTATTTCTCTCACTCTCTCTGCCATGGATTCTTTGCTTTGTTTCTCACATCTGTGGATCAGTCTGATGTGTTTAGTAGTCATCAAAATAAATAACAATATGATTATGATTATACTATTGTTGAACCATACAAGCACACACACACACACACACACACACACACACAGGACACACATACACACCATCAGACACCCAGGGCAAGTCGTCTCAGCCAGGCTTACTTGAGGATAAACAGAGAGATGTCTGCGATCAAGAATAACACTCCGAAACTCGGAACGACAGCAAATGCAGGCAAAATGCAGACGGCTGGAATGATAGCATCCTCTTTCATTCCCCCCTCTCTCAATTCCCCACTAAAACAACGGGCCTGTGGGAGCGTCTGGTTTACGCGCTCGTCTGCTTTGTATTCACGCAGTTGCCGGTGTGCTCCCCTAGTGAGTGCATCCATCTCGTCCAGGTTTCTGCCTTTCTTCGTATATATTCCGCAGCCTCTTTCAGTTTGCTTTTAGAGCTGATGAATGTAACCCTACAGGGGTAGGCCGAGGTTGCTCCAGTGGCCTTACCAGATATCACATTCGATTCTTTCAACACTTATCTCCCACCAGGAGACCCACGCCAGAGGGGAAGGTGTGAGGGGGGGAGGAAGGCAAAAAGGCTGATCCTTTCAGTCAGGTTCAGTCACAACAAAGAAATTAAGAGTTATTCCTTTACTGCAGATACTTCCTTTTGGGGCGCAAGCTCCAGTTGTTGAGAGTTGTGTCCAGACCACAACAACACACTGCAGTCAAGTTATTGGCTGGAAGTGTTCATAAAGCATAGACCACAGTACAAATTTATTGAAGTGTCTCACATTGGGCAGCCGTGGCCTACTGGTTAGCACTTCGGACCTGTAACCGGAGGGTTGCTGGTTCAAACCCCGACCAGTAGGCATGGCTGAAGTGCCCTTGAGCAAGGCACCACTTCACTGTCTGTTTGAGGGGATCTCTCAGGACAGCTGGACCTAGGCTAGCTACTCTGCGAAAGATCTGCCGTGGCCGCCGAGCGGTTGCCATGCCAACTGCAGACTAACGTTAGCCTAGCGGTGAGGAGATGCAGTCTCACGGAGTAACAGACGGTCGCTGTTAGAAGTCCACCGAGTTGCGGATCTACACAATCGCCCACTACTTCAGACTGTGCTTCCAGTGATCTCCAGACTGCAGTCTACAAGGCCTAACGTTAACGTGATCTCCAGACTGCCAGTGAATTCACCGAGTTGATCATTTGCTAATGTTAAAGAACTTTGTTGGCATATCGGTTGTGAAGACACTCTGTGCAGTTTTCACGGATCATCATTGCCTGTGGACATTTTCAGCTGGTTTGGAAATTGGACTAATTCTAACATCACCTTTCCCCTTTTTAAATATAGCCTATTTTCTTTTTTTTTCACTTTTTATTTGTTTATTTGTTTTGTTGCCTGTCTTGTATGTCTTGGTGTCACGGGTACGCTGGCGACTACGCCGCTCCATCCAGCATTTTTTGTATTTGTTATTTTTTAAATGTATTTGTCATGTCTTGATGTCATGGGCACGCTGGCGACTACGCCGCTCCATCCGGCATCGTTTGTCTTGTTATGTGTCTTGTTTGTTGGAGCGCTTTGGGTTGCACTATGTGCATGTTAAATGCGCTTTAAAAATAAAACTGACTTGACTTGACCTAACCCCTCACTGCTCCCCGAGCGCCGCTGTTGATGCAGGCAGCTCACTGCGCCGGGATTAGTGTGTGCTTCACCTCACTGTGTGTACACTGTGTGTTTCACTAATTCACGGATTGGGATAAATGCAGAGACCAAATTTCCCTCACGGGATCAAAAAAGTATATATACTTACTGTATACACATGTGCTGCCATTTATGAGGAGAATGCCGTTGGCATGACTGGCACTAATTTATCATTCAGATGTGGTTCCAGTTCTGAACTCGGCTACCTGTTTCAACCTTTTCATGAAACATAATGGACTCATTTAGTTGTCAGGGTGCACATGAATGGGCAGAGACAAATCCCAAAAAGGCTCCACTCGAGCAATCTTTAATCAGCATGCAAAACAGCTTCGGCATCAGGGCTGAAAGCACTGGTGCTTGGCTCGCTCCACGTCCCAAGCCTATAATGCCTGAGGGATGGGGGCGTTGGGGTCTCGCTGTTCAAATCATCTGTGGATACTTTGAGGGGATGGTGTGTGGGTTCTCTGAGGACAGTGCACTGTGTGTTGGGGTAGGGACTGGGCGGGGGGGGGGGGGGGTATTTTATGAGCTGTCAGTCATAGGATGGGCTGGGGGTAGAATGATAGGGAACACAGGTGGTCATTGTGTCCCCCTATGCCCCCCGGGGTAGGCTGGGCTATTCTGATCAGAGATGGAGCCCGAGTACCCATGGCACCTCTGGCCCAGAGCCACAAAGCTGCATGGGCGGAATAGTGCAGCAGGATACCACTGTGTTTTCTGCCGATCGTTTCCACAGGTAATTTCAGCTTTTTTAATGTTGTCTCTGCCTGGGGGTAATACATTAACTGTGGAAATGTCATTTGCATAGTGAATTCTTTAACATTTTTAAAAAGCTCCATTAGACTTGCATATGGCTGTGACACACCGGAATCTATTCTCTACAACAGAAAATCATACATTTTTTAAATGGCAGAGGAATTTTTGCTTCAAGCACAAAACCCTCGAAAGTAGAATAGGAGAGATTATTTCAAAAGTTTCGGAGGCTCCAAAACAACAGCTTGTCTCATGGAACCTCATGTTTTTGTACATAATGAGGCTAGCTGTTAAATATAGTATCAATGCAATGGTGAGGAGGGAGGGAGGGACTAGCACCGCAATTTGCATTGTTTTACATGGCAAGCCTGTGATTTGGTGTGCGTCTGTGTTTGACCCGAGTGGGAGTAGTGCCCTCCGTGCACATTACTCATCAATTGTAGCGCTCTCGATGTGAGCCAGGCAACAGCAGTTATCCGGCAGGTACGTCTCCAAATACAGCCAAAACGGGCTACATATGATTGCATTTCCAACTTCCCCTCTGAATATGTTTGCATGCTTTAGTCTATTTTGCAGCGGCCAAAAAACCTTCTCCCTTATGCTTTCATAGACTGCTGTGGAGAGAAAAAATACACTTTAAATTCTTGCATGTTAAGAATGCGCTCAATTGGGCTCAGATAAAACTTGCATCAATAGCTGGAGTTAGCTGTCATCCATATTTGACCTCCCATGATGCTTTGGGAGGGAACCATGACATTGTCACTGCCACAGCACATCCCATGATGCTCAGATATAGTCATTACATGGGCAGGGAGGCACTGTTATAACCTCCAGTATTTAACAGCAACACGAGACCTTGAGCTAATCAGCAGACTTGGGCATTTAATTAAGTTGCGTGCTGACAATCAGCAGGGTAGCTCTCAGCATCCGGCAGACATACCAGCTTTCCGCAGTGGCCAGTTCCATGAAAGGTCCTGCTTTTCACACCCACCCCAGTGCTTGTGTAAGGTTGTACATAACTGTAGCTATTTTGCTGGCAAAAGCCCTAAACAATTAGTCATACTTGAAACTGAAAGGTCCCTTAAATGTCATGAAGCACCCATGAATGAGGAAAAAAAGACACTGGCTGAGCAATTCATCCATAAGCTGTCACTTCCAAAAGGGTAAATCATGGAAATAATAATAATCTTTTAACATGCAGCAGCTATTGTCTTAGCTCTGGGTTAGATGTGATTTCATTCAAATCCTAAAAATAAAATTCAGGGTGAGTGTTACAGATGTGAGGATGAAAAGTGCACAGTTGAGACAGCATTTCATCGGCACTTCTGACTTTGAAGAACTTGCTTTGTGGAAGAAAATAACCCCTCTCTCTCTGATGTACTGCAATATTTTGCTTCATGTGATTATTTCAGTATGTTCATACAAATCTTGTGGGACGGCTTGACTATTTTAGGCTTAGGATCACAGCTCTGAGAGCTTTGCTTTGACACTCCCTTGGCATGAAATACAAAAATATGACTCACAAAATAGCTGAAAAGAAACACTCTTTGCACATTTTTAGGGTCAATGTCAAATTTTCCGCCACACAAAGACTAATAGATTTCCCCCTTAACTTTCAAGGCTTGAAAGTTGTGAGCCAGACCTTATTCATATTCAGATCCAATCCATGTGATGCCATTCTAGGCCAACAAATTCTAATATTCCAGGCATGTATTTTAGCACAGCATCAGCTGACATCATTTAGTGAGCATAACACTACAGCATCTCTCTCCTCTTCTCTCTTTCTGTCTGTCTTTTTCTGTTTGTTCTTTTTATCCAGCTGCCGAGGAGACCTTATCGCTGTGCCGTGCGTGCTGCTAAATGCTTACCATTACGTGTTCCCCTGCCCACGCTACACCTGAGCTCCGAGGCGGGTAGCGTGTCTGTTTTACCACCGCTGCGGTGAGAACAGCAAATCCACTCGGAATCCCCCTGCTGATCAGATCCATGCAGATGAGTCGACAGGAGAGTGGGAGGAGGCATTAGAATAAAAGCCTCTGACACCGATTTCATCTGATCAACAACTCAGCGCACCAGAACACAGAGTACATCTTCCATTCACACCCCCCACTGCAAGATGAATGCAGTCGCTCAGCTGTAAATGGGGTTTCAAAATGTTGTCATTCTCTATACATCATATTTATAGTTTAAAATAATGGTTTTGGTTATGCTATTTACCAGACACCTTTTTAAACAAAGTGACTTACAACAACAATAAGGTAATGACAGCAATTACACCTGATTATATGTCGTGTGTACCATGTGAATAGACTGTTTTATGGAATTATGTTATGAATTATGAAAACTGTAATATTTGCAAGGACTGGTGTATTTGACGTGTGTTGTTTGAGGCATTTACTTGAAACGAACAATGTGCATGCCTGTGGGACAATGGCTGGGGTGATTTGTTTAATGGACAGAGATTGTGGACACCTGTGGGAAATGGGAAGCTATCAGGCATTGGTTGATTAACAGATTGCTTCCACCTGAGCAATGGGGATATTAGGTGAACGTGTGCGAGGTGAGAGGAGACCCACGGAAGGCGGACAGCACAACGAGCCGGGCGAACGCGGGGATGACGAGCTGACAGAGAGTTCACCGGCAACGCACGCTAAGTATCCCCTTAGGGAAGTTTATTCTTCTGTAGCCTTGTGCAGGGGTGTAGCGATTGGGGAGACGATCGAGGCTGCTCAGCTGATGTTTACAGTGCAGTGCGACTGTTTACAGTGCAGGAGCGGAGCAGCGCGGCTATGAGTTGGAGAGAGGAAGAGAGAGAACGAATGAAGGAGGCTTTTCACCTCAACGCACGCAAGTATTCCATTGAGGGAAGTCTTATTTCTGTAGACGATATGATCGTCTACTCTGCGGACTTTGACCGCCATATCAAACACTTGGAGCAAGTCTTCGAAAAATTAAAAGGGCATGGGCTGAAACTCCATCCCCAGAAATGCCGGCTATTCCAGAGGTCGGTCCGGTACCTGGGGCATGTGGTTAGCCAGCAGGGGGTGGCAACTGATCCCGAGAAAGTTGCAGCAGTACGGAACTGGCCCACCCCTACTACTGTAAAAGAGGTACGCTCTTTCTTGGGGTTTGTCGGTTATTACCGACGGTTCATCCCAAAGTTTTCCAAGATTGCTGCCCCTCTGCATGGGCTGCTGCAGGGGACAGGGGGAGCGAAGACTGCACGGGTGGTATGGACCCCGGAATGTGAGGCATCAATGCAGGTGCTGAAGCAGGGACTGCTGTAAGCGCCTATCTTGGCTTTTGCTGATTTTAATCTGCCCTTCCGCCTGTACACGGATGCCAGTTTGCATGGGCTTGGAGCGGTGCTGGCCCAAGTGCAAGGGGACAAGGAATGCGTAATCGCATATGCCAGCAGAAGCTTACACCCGGGAGAACGGAATGACCGGAACTACAGCTCCTTCAAGTTGGAACTTTTGGGCCTTAAATGGGCCATCACTGACAAATTTAAGGACTACTTGTGGGGAGCAAAGTTTCAGGTCTTCACGGACAACAGGCCCCTGGTACACCTCCAGACCGCTAAGCTTGGTGCTACGGAGCAAAGATGGGTGGCCCAGCTGGCTAACTATGACTTTACCATCTGTTATAGGCCAGGCACCACCAACCAGAATGCCGACGCCCTCTCTAGAATGCAAGAACAGGTGGCAGTGGCGGCGGCGGTGAAGGCCACAACTGAGCCGGAAGCCCAAGGAAGCCCTGGCGACCTGAGCAACCAAGACGGGATGAATTGGAGCGAGCGCCAAAGCCAGGACCGGGATCTCGAACTGCTGCGGGGCTGGAAGCTGCGAGGAGACCGGCCCTCTGCTGACGAGCAGCAAGCACTATCAGCCAAGGGGAGAGTCCTATTAAAGGATTGGGAATGGCTGGTTGTGGAAGAGGGGAAGCTCATGCGGCGTGGGTCTACAGAAGCTTCAGGGGCAGCCCCAGCACCTATTGTGGTCCCCATCCCCTATCAGAAGGAGGTCTGGGCAGAATACCATTGTGCCTTGGGCCATGCGCGGGGACCGAGACTCATGGATGCCATGAAAGAGCGGGTTTACTGGCCTGGAATGGGCCAAGACGCCCAAACCTGGTCCCTGGAATGCCAAGGGTGCATCCTGGGTCGCTCCGGTCCAGATGTGCGGGCACCCCTCCAGCCAATTGTTTGCCAGTATCCCTTTGAGGTGGTAGTCTTGGATTATCTGTCACTGGGTAGCGAGCATGATACTTATCCATGTATACTTGTGATGACCGACCTGTTTTCCAGGTACGCCGTGGCAGTTCCTACTCGTGACCAGACGGCCAGAACCACTGTGAAAACCTTGTGGTCCCACTGGATCCAGCCCCTGGGCTGCCCTGAGCGCATCCTGACTGATCGGGGAGCAGCCTTCGAATCCAAAATGGTGAGACAATTGTGTTGTCTGTATGGCTGTACTAAAAGCAGGACAACCCCTTACCATCCACAGGGAAATGGTGCCTGCGAGAGAGTCAATCAAACTCTCCTATCCCTGCTGAACACCTTGGGACACCGTGACCAGGATCGTTGGAGTGAATGGCTGCCAGCCCTAGTACAGGCCTATAATAATACCCCCCATAGCAGCACGGGCCTCGTCCTCTTCTATGTGGTATTCGGGAGGCACGCCTGGGTCCAACGACTGGGTCCAACGACATCACCGACGGTTGACCGAAGCTTACAAGCAGGTGCGACAAAGGAACAATCTGCGCCCCTGCCCTGATGGGTGGATGATGGATTCGGGAGCTCAGGAGACGGAGAGTGGAGGCCCCCGGCGGTATTCCCCTGAGGCAGGTAATGCAGGTTATTGGCCACTTACTTTGAATCAGGTTCCTGTGCACCCAGGTACACCCCGAGAGCTGGAACCACGGGGACTGGAGGAGGTGTGGAGGTGGAGCAGTGGGCATTGAACCTTGGCCTCAGGGCCAGGGGAATGGAGGTGTGGCGTGCCCTCTGCATCCTGGCCCACGTCGGTCCCAGAGGAGCAACTTGGGCTGCCCTCCAGTAAGGTATAGGAATGAGGGGTGATGGTCGGGACGACCATAGTCAAAGGGGGGGGGGAAGAAATGTCGTGTGTACCATGTGAATAGACTGTTTTATGGAATTATGTTATGAATTATGAAAACTGTAATATTTGCAAGGACTGGTGTATTTGACGTGTGTTTGCGAGTCGGATGAGAGAACGAGAGCAAACACGATGGTGTGAGTGTGGAGTGTGCCAACCCCATGCCGACTGAAATGGAGTGTTTGCTGTGCAGAGTGGGATAAAATACTGCCAACGTCCTCTCTTCCCAGATCCAAAGCTCGCAACTCCTCTTCAGTGAACTCAAGTTCGATAAGGTAGGGTCTTGGATCTTGGTAGTCGAAGTCATCATCTTTGTGTAATCTTCCATATTCATCGCCATTAGAACTCTTAGAGAAAGCCCACCTGTCAGTTTCTGGTCGCGGTCTGAACACATCCGGATGTAACTCGGCGGAAATACTCGAAAATGTAGTCAGATTGTAGTTTCTAAGAAGACTGCAAAACGGACTCCGACTTGGCTTTGTTGCTGTTGAAATTGTAAGTAGCCTACCCTTGGGTGAACTTCGTTTTTGTAATGTGATTTGATAGTCTCTTGAACAATGTGTTTGCTCGACCCTTTCATTGTGAGCCCTATGTGTTTAGCTTGGTTTATTGATGGCTAGCTCGCTAGCTAGTGGGGGTTTAGCGTAGCAGTCACTTGCTACCGGAGCTGCAGGGGGAGCTATGTCGTGAAAAATGCGAGCCCAAATCAGGCGAAAACCCAGAAACAGCGAACGAATAACCAGACCTGCATAGGGCTTCTTTAAGTGAAATTTATTTAGCAAAGAGGTAACCCCAGCCTGTTGTAGGAAATGATGTAGGAATGTTCCCCAAACTAAGCATCAAGTACTTAAAGGTGCCATGTGTAAGAATTGAGGTAAAAATATCCAAAAAATGAGCTACACACATCAAAAGAATGAGAAGAAATGGCGATAATGTCATTAAAAAAATGACAAGGTATAGTGCTGCAGAGATATCAACCTGAATTAGCATGCTAAATTACTAGCCACAGCCCGACAGGTGTCATAATACCAGTTTCGGCCATGGGAGGCGGTATGCGGGCAACATAACTGCCAGCCAAACTGCAATACACGTTTCTCGGTTGTTACTCTAGGGTAGACCAACTCACTTTCTGGAGGTATACTGCCCCCATCTTTTATGGAATGTGGAGTATGAATTGTTTTTTGGCGGACATTACACATGGCACCTTTAAAGGAGAAATCCGGCCAATTTTAGCACAGATCATGTTAACGGAATACTGTCGGTCAGAAAAAACGTGAAGAAAATCGTGAATGAATGAATTCTCTGACACAATAGGTCTACTTCTTTTTTAGCTAGGTGGTCATTGAGGCTTTTTTTATTGGTTAAGTGGTCCATGGTCTGAAAGTTTAACCCTCTAGGCGCCACAGTCGACTATAGTCGACAAGATGCGGTACTGAATAAAACGGCCGATTTAGTCAAATAGGGTGTCATATTTCGTTCGACCTCCACTCCACTAGATGGCAGACATGTCATACGTCATCCCCGAGTTGAAAAAAGGGCACTCTTTAAACAAAACTTTCGCGCTACAGCTGCATTGAATCAGTGCGTACAATACCGGAGCTAGTGTGTGTGTGAGCCACTTTGTCAGAGCGATATTGTCAACGTCAGCGAGTATTTGCATTAGATTATCGTCTAATGGCATCAAAAAAGTTTACCTGAAATGAAGTGTTGGGTCTTCTATTCGCGGACCCTGATTCTGAAGGGGAATATCTGCCTTCAGAAAATGACGGTGATTCGTTTAGTGAGGCTTCAGATGCGTCCCTGCCTTGCAATGATGCAGCTGGACAAAGTGAGAGTTTACTCCATAGTTTAGCTTGCACCAAGCACAAACGTTGAATCGTTTGCCCAATGTCACTGGTGGGAATAATGTTTCACGGGTTCGGAGTGTTCATCGGGAAGTTAGCAGGGTGTTAGTGGTGTGGCGAACGAGGCTGGAGGTAGCATAATGTCCATAGCGCTAGCGTCTGTCTTCTGAACGTGTGCCTCTCCACAATTGCGGCGACAGTAAGGTGGTGGAGCCTTTGTCTAATGCCACTGGGTATGTTAGACGAGGTCGAAGTGCTCATAGGACAGTTAGGGGGGAACGTAGTGGCAGTGTGGGGAGTCGCAATGAGAATGAGAGTAGGCCTAGTCCGAGCTGCGCAAATTCTCTCCACTCGACGCGCGCGAGGCAGATCTGGCCATGCTGCTCGCATGGTGCCATTTATTAGTAATGATTTACACTGTTGATTTGCTATCTATTTCCCTGATCATTTAGGACATACACTATGTGTTCCTTTTTGTGTGTTCATGTCCTTGTGAATGTGTGTCTTTGTCAGCTAAAACATCAACAAACAACAAAAAGAAACAAATACTAACATTGTCTCTTGTCTTGTCTCGTCATCTCACTCCTGATCTGTGTCTTGCTAAACAGGTCTTGTCTACTTGTGTTTGTGTGTCATCTGAATAATATATATGTGCCCCATACATGGAATCAGAATGCCTACTGTATGTAGTAAATGGAAAATCTCTACAGCAAAAGGCCAGTCTACCGCTACATGCATTTGGTTTGTTTCTGCCATTTATTAGTAATGATTTACACAGTTTGTTCACTACTTACTATTTACCTGAGCATTCAGTATTGTGCAATATAGCATACAGAAGGTGAGGGACATTTTGGGGGGAAAGAAGTGGTGCATTTTATCATTCAAACATGCGACTTTTCATGAAAATTCAATAATCCAAGATGGCCGCCACCATATGACGTCATGATATGCAAATTAGATATAAACATTTAATCCCTACATAAACTTTGGGTCATCCTTAATATTTCTCTAATTTACAGAAAGTATATATCTCTTATCACTTTTAAGATATAGCCTTTTGAAATGAAGATGTCAAAATCGAACGTTTCGAAAAAAAACCTCTGGCGCCTAAAGGGTTAAGAAACACTGGTAACAAAAAATAAAAATAAACTCTTGGTAGTAAGTAATATAAGTCTGATGTATACCATTACATTTGAAGAAACTGCACCACCTTGAAGGCATGTACAAAGAAAGTAAACTCTCATTGAAATGAACTGCAGTGAGCCAGAGACTACCTTTGTACTTGCAGAGCACAAAAAGCACAGTTCCTTGTTTTTTATTCCCAATGGGATTACATGGACTGAAACAATATTTGCGTTCCCCAAGCAGGTCTACGCTAGATACTGAGCTTCTTAGGATAAAAGTGTTGACTAAATGAATTAATCTAGACGTCTTGGGACCCCAGAAAGAGCAGCCTTTGGTAAGCATATTCATGGTTTCAAATTTCATAATATATTAGGCTGTACAAGAGATATGTCTGCAGAGGAACCCAAAAGGGCAAAGAGAGAGACAGAGAGAGAGAGACGGAGAGAGAGAGACGGAGAGAGAGAGACGGGGGGAGAGAGAGAGAGAGAGAGAGAGAGAGAAAGAGAAATGCATTAGCTCCTACAGGAACATGAAGTACTTCAAGACAGAGTGGCTTTAGAATTCTACATGTCAGATGTTTCACTGGCACAGGCAGTTCCTAATGTAAAATTATAACGATTGTGGAGAGCCGAAGAGAGACAGCCTTACAGGCCTTAGAAGTTTGATATAGTCTTAAACATATGACTGATTAACCAAGCATAATTATTTCAATGGGGGAATGGGTTATTGAGGAATAAAGTGATAAATGGCTTACAATAAAAGTTGGTAATAAGTGAAAAGGCAATTGTTGAATACCACTGCTGTGACACCTGATGTGCAGTTTTGTGACCATACCATGGAGCTGGGGAAGAAAAATCTGAAGTTTCAGAATGAAAGCAAAATCTTCCTTTTTCATTATTGCACACAGCATGTCCCTCGCCTTTATTTGCAATATTTACAGTCTGTAGTTACATAAGATGTAGAACATTGGCTGATGAAAATTAAACAAATCAAACAATTTCACAATACTTTGATGGTACAACAAATTCTACATTCCCCCTCTGAGATTAACTTCAGTTTGTCTGATGACACAGAACAAACCATCAAAACATCCTCATGATCACGCAACATGGGAACAATACCGGTTAACCACCAAACCAGAAAAAGAACCCAACAAACAATGATAAAAAATTACATAATATCAATAACACTCAACATAAACACAAAGCCAATTTTATTAGCCATTTGTATGAAAAACACGGAAAAAGGTTAAAACGGAAATACACTCTGTATAATTACAGTGTTGGTCTTAACAAATGCAAGCACTGACACACAAAATGGTGGAGTGCTGGTGGCTGCAGGGGGTTATGGTAACAAATGGGTCGAAAAGGTGATCAGACCCAAAGACAATGGTCGGAGGGGAGTGACTGAAGAGCACTTCATTAACGACTAAATTAAGCAAAACGTACACACACGCACACACACACACACACACACACACACACAAAAGAATGACTTTTTTTGCCTGTTGTCTCGCCACCGTCCATCTAATAAATATGTCACTTGGTGTTCGGAGAAAAGACTGATCTGGAGAAATCAATGGGCCATAATGGTGCTATCGAGCGACGTCCGCAATGACCAGTCACACAGAACAATTATTCCTCTGGATATGTATGAGGTTCACCTTTTCATGTAAACCAATTATGTGAAGGTGATGGTCGCCATTAATCTTCCTCATTACTGACTATAATCAAGCCATTTTACTTTACTTGGGCAGACTTCAGCGAGCTTGCGCAAACCCAGACCACAGCAGCAACAAAGTGGCTGGTTTGTACAGTCTATTTGTCCGTTGCTATTTCAGGCTATGCTCTTGAGAGACTCGCCTCTCTCAACAACAATGGAAAAAAGCCATTATGGGGGAAAAGCTAATTGTGAGTCATAAATGTCAGGTCCTGCATGACTAATACATGAAGTACATGGACGAGTAAATCTGTAAGTGTGTTATCGTTATGCTATCTATCTGCTCATCGCACAGCTCTAGACAAGACATCCAGGCATCTATAGACTCCTCCTCGTTGTACTGGATCCTCAAGGATAGGAGAAAAATTGTGGGGCCACATAGTTGTAATGAATAGTTGTGCCGATACTTTTTTGAGTAATTAAATCATTTCTGATGAAGCTTGGTAACGGTGCTTTGAGACCTTTAATATGAGATAACACAAACATAAACAAATAAGGGGGGCAGTCATGGCCTACTGGTTAGGGCTTTGGGCTTGTAACAGGAGGGTTGCCAGTTCGATCCCCGACCAGTAGGAATGGCTAAAGGGCCCTTGAGCAAGGCACCTAACCCCTCACTGCTCCCCGAGCGCTGCCGTAGCAAGGCAGCTCACTGCTTTGGGTGTGTGCTTCACCTCACTGTGTGCTCTGTGTGTTCATTAATTCACAGATGGGATAAATGCAGAGACCAAATTCCTTGTATACGCAAGTATACTTGTAGTCAGATCTGTAGTCAACAGTAATACCTCAAAGCCCTGGGAGGATAAATGCAGAGACCAAATTCCTTGTATACGCAAGTATACTTGGCCGAGAAACCTGATTTACATTTACATGAGAGACAGGGGTTTTGAGGTTCTGCTGTTTACTGTTGGGCACATGGGTGTGATCAATTGTGTTAATTTTAGTCCAAATAGACATTTTGTTCAAACAGCTGGCCTGTTTCCAGTCATCCATGTTATCCAACAAATATATTTCTGATAGTTATTCCCTCATCATGGATCTCTAAATGCTAATTTAGTTCAATTAGGGCTGGTTGCCAAGACCATGATTAAAACCGGTCATGAGCTAAATATTGCCTCTGTGCTGAATTGTTGCTCCATACAGATAAGTACTCAACAGGGGAAAAGCATAAATCTGAACCACCACTTACATATTGCAATGCAATACAGGTGAATAGAGGTACAGGTTAAAATGGTAAACATCCTCAAAACTCTCTCTTTTCAGGATATAGTGAAGTGATGGAAATTTTGGAAAGGCTACATGTTTACATGTTAGCTGCCCTGGTTAGATGTTCATGCAGCTGATGTGGTTTACCCAAGTTCTTCTTTAAAACAAACTTGGATGATTAGACCAGTTGGAACACTTAGCGTGTGTACTATTCACATGAAGTCAGTCAGTAAGTGACAAATTGGGCCTCGCAAGCTCGGGCATAGGCATCTCACGCTCCCCTGAAAACATGCGATGCATTATTAATCCCTTCAATCATACGTTTCATGTCTTAGAGCTATCGACATGCTATTTTTGGAGGCTCATTTATTTCCCTGTCCGTCAAGACCTGTGGAAACGCAACGCTTCAGGTGCCGACAGCGTTTTACAACCACGTCATGCCATTTCCTCCATATTAAACCATTACTGTCATCTGGGCCTCGTGTCAGTGAAAGACAACCCAGTTGAGCACCTGAGTTAAGTCATGTCTGTACTGCATGGTACACATGTCTGGGGATGTCGAGATTTGTATTTGGTGCAAATCATTCAACACTGAGCCTCACCTGGGCGAGAAACAACAAACTGAACATAACGTGAATGTAAATGCGAAATCCAACTTAACATTCCTGACTCCTTTCCTGACATTTGCGATTTGTAGCATCTGTGGTGATCTGTAGTTAAAAGTAATACCTCAAGGCCCTGGGAGTACAATGGCAAAATACAACAAGGCAAGGACACTAAATGAAAATAACAGATGTATTTCTCAGAAGTTCCCCCCCCCCCCCCCCCCCCATCAAACAGAGACCCTTTCTTGGAACACGCCAATGACAAAAAAGCTGGAAAAAAAACACGGTTTGATGCCAGGTTTACTTGTTATTACCGGTCATCACAAGTGTCTTGCTTAAAAGAAAATGGCCAAAAAGTAACATGTACATTAATAAGTTACGTCAGATTTGGAGTTGCTTCTCTGTTTCCATGCCAACTTTGTTCATTTAGAAGCCAACCCCAGAAACCCCATGGTTGCCGTCACAGTTTCTCATCCGTCTTGCTGTTGGGTGCGTCCAAGAAAATGTCCATAGCAATGTATTCAGCATTGCCTTATTCTAAGTCCCATACTAAAGGGCGGAGAGAAGGGCCAATGCATCCCTGGTAAGTGAAGCCAATAGTACCAGGGTCCATTCCCTTATAGTTCTGTCCACAGGATGCAATCGCAAGGGGCTGAGTAAAGTTCACTTTCAGGACAGTCACATGACAATTCACTGTGTCAAAAAGCTGAGCTACTGAAAATAGGTAGGTAAACATTCTACTCTTGTACATCTAGGGTGTTGTTTTCTTCTTGGAGCCACTGAAATGGTCTTTCTGATGAAAGTGGCCTTTATTCTCTCTCATCTTCCATTCTCATCTCAGAACAACACCCCAGATGATAAACGTCCCACATCACAAGGCTCAAAGGATCATGGGAGATGCGAAAGCGGTTTGATTCCAGACACATTCCGAGGCTTCTGACACCTCATTCTCCACTGAGGCAAATCTCTCCACAGGCTTCCTTAAAAATCTTTCTTACTATCTTCCCCTCTTTTTTTCTTGGTATATGTGAACCTCTCTTCACTCTTCCATCGTCTTACTAGAGTTTCACCAGTCGCTCAATCGTTAGTAAGGGTTGTCTTGAGGGGGGAAGAATGTACTGGAGATGTTCTGACAAGTTCAAAGGAAAGAGGAATTGTGGGAAATGTAGTCCTGTGGGCTCTCTGAGGGGATCTGGTGGGGCCCCAGGAGGTGCTATATGTGTCCCGGCTTGGACAGGTAGGCGATGAGGGCCACCACCACGCCGACATACACACCTGTGCCGATGGTGATGGACAGAGCGGCCAGGAATAGAGCCCGTCTGGAGGCGATGCTGGCCAGCGAGAAGTCTCCCTTGGTGACAGCTTTGCTGGTCTGGACAAAGAACAGAAAGAGATAGAAAAAGAGTAGAATAGAGATACAGAGAGAGAAAGACATGGAGTTTATAAAGGGAAAAAATGAGAAATGTGAGATTAATACAGTTTCCATCCTCGCCTTCTATGCAGCAGTAACTGCCAGAGCTGCTGTACATCCTGCTCTATTTTTATGTCGATCAGGGCCGTATGGAGCAGAGCTGGGGGGGGGGGGAGAGGAGCGTGAGTGTGGAGGATGGCAGTAGGGAACAGTTTAATGGTACATCAACATGGTCTGCGGCAGCACAATGAAGTGCTATGCAGCTACTCATAGGCGAGTGTTGTGCATCACATGGAAACGAGAAAAAAGGAAGGATAGAGAAAAAAAAAAGCATAAATGCTGTGGAGGTGGAACAATTGCGCATCATCAACTTTTAAAGCAATTTCATTTAGGGGAGACGATGGCCGTGTTGATTTAATGGAAAGCTTTTACAACGTGAGACAAATGGAAAGGGACAGTCCAGAAAAGACCACACAGCCTTGAAGGAGAGGAGAGGTAACAATGAAATACATTTCCCCCTTTTCTCATTCCAAGCTCTCTCTCTCTCTCGTTCTCTTTTCTATATGTTGGTTTGTGTAGAGAGGATAGCCAACAGGCAGCTTTTGGTCAGGTTTCCACTGTGTACTGACAGCATCAATCAGACTCACCTACAGTACAATAGATATGCAGCTCAGTCATCTCACAAAATATTTTATTTTTTTGGATAGAGTATCTCTTTGTTCCATCTTCCATTTGTTTCATGTTTCTTCTGGAAGATTGGATGGTGAAATAAATAATGTGGTACATTTGGTGAATGCTGAATGTAAACATATTAAAAGATTGTGTCAATTTGAAATAAAAACCATTCATATCCAGTCAAAACTATTCTAGTAACTTTTGATGTTGAGAGAACTTTCACAAGTGACACTTTCAGAGTTTGACAAAAGGTTGCACACATTTGGCTGGTGGTATAAACACTAGCTGCCATTTCCCCATGAATCACAGCATTGCCACATCTATCGGAGGTTCTTTCACCCTCTGGTGCAACTGTAATTTCTTTTGTTCCGGTGGGCTGTTCGGTGACTGCTCCACATCCCGTATGGATTCAGTCCATGACCCTTGGTCAGGGAAAAAAGCACCTAGCAGGTCTTTGACACTAGGTTTCACATTACTTTTACAAGTGCAGTGCTTGATTGTGTATTGTGGGATTATTGTTTATATGTCTGTGGTGAAACTGAAGACAAATTTCCACTTTGTGGACAATAAAGTATTCGTATTCGTATTACATCAGGACACAAAGTTGACATTTTTAATGTTTTTCAATTTTAACTTTTCATGAGAAGTATTGCTTTTTTATATTGAAAGTCTTATTTTCCTCCAGCTTTCATCTGAAGTCAGACAGTGAGCAATACAGCATGGTCAAAAAGACATGAATGCAAAATTAAACAAAAGGTGGAAAAAAATTCTGCAAACTAACAAGTTGTTACCATGCCAACAAAGAGCATACTGAAACAATGCCAGGAGAACCCATCACTTCAGCCCACTAGGGAAATTATCTCCAGAACTGGTATTTAAAGCAAAAAAACTGCCTCTCTTTAACTTGAATCATAAACCCCTCAGGGTCTTCAAAAGAAGTAGAGAAGAGCTCTGAGCACAGAGGGGTAAAAAAGAAGAATGCGTCTTGATATGGCAACGAACAGCTTTATTTAATCATGGCAATCCCCAATGAACTCTCATCCAGTAGGCCTACATGGGCTCTGCTAAAGGGCATTTGACTCTAAAGGGGGAGCTGCTTTGAGACCTTAATTCCTTTTAATGGTGGCGTCTATTAAGTGGCTTGTAATTGTTTAATCAATCCATTTCTCCAGTTCAGATGAATAATTAAGTCATAGCGTGATGCTCGCTCCTCAGGGAAAGGGGGGATTTTACAGCTGACAGAGAAAGAGATAGAGAGAGAATGAGTTAGAGAGACAGAGGGAAAGAGACAGGGAGAGAGAGAGAAAGAGAGAAGTAGTGAGGAGCAGAGGAGACGACTAGGGAGAACTGTTAGAGAGGAATGGTGAGGGAATGAAAGGTAGAGGAATGTGAGAGGAGGAGAAAGCCCAGGACAGAGAGCCAGTGGAAGCCCAAAGTAATAGAGAAAAAGAGTGATGAGAGTGGACAGACAAATGAGAGCTGAGGACACTGGAAATATGGAGGAGGTAAAGAAAGAGAGAGAAACAGAGAAGAAAGATGACAGAAAGAGAAAGAAACAAATAAAGAGCTCTTGAGTGAAATCATGCCTGCAGAGTCAGACAGCACTAAAGCACAACAGCCCAAGTGTGGGTGAGACCATCATAATTATGAGAAATGGAATCTATAAGACTCTCCTTAGATGTCGAATTACAGCTAAGTCAATCAAACGAGACAAGAGGACGGATGGGGGAATGGCACTGACTCAAGTCCCAGCACATTCATTCTGCTGGTTCAAGACAAATTAGGAGAAGCCATTCATTTTGATTTCAAATGTTGGCACCAGCCCAGACGGCAATCCTTCACAGTCATTCTGAAATGGCGCTAAACACGGAGCGGCTGCCTATGGACTCCGTGGGCTCCACAGCAGATGGCAGGAGGAGCCCATTTTCTACGGCTGAAGAAGCCATTAACTTACACTGTGCCCCCTTGCGTATTATTCAGACAAAATAAAAAATACATTTGTATAATAAAATATAGTTTGCTGTTTTGTTTACATGTGGAGTATAGTGTTAATTTCGTCAGACGAGACGAGACTAAATATGTTCGTCAACGACCTTTTTTTTCATGACTAAGACGAGACGATGACAAGACTGCACTATTCTCCAAAAACGCTGACAAAGACTAAATTAACATGCATTATTGTTGACGAAAAAAGACGAGACTAAAATGTTTTGCATAAAATAAAAACTAAGATAAAATCTCTCTTCAGTTTCGTCTACAATCCTCTACTTTTTCATCACGAGATAGAATATTCAACTGTTACGCCTTCAAAATATTCCGAATGAGTGCTGTTGCTGCCAGCCTGTGTAGCTGCTTGTGGCTGCAACACGAAACTACATGGAGCCAGCAAAAAACACCCATAGACAGATAGCGAACACCAGAGATTTCAGTAGAGCCAGCGACCAACACATCATGCTAGGGAGAAAGAAGAGGCTCGATGTTTGGGCGCACTTTAAATACAATGACACTGAAAAAAAGTCTGAATGTGTCATTGTAACTGATGGGAAGCAGTGTGGGCAAAAGATGTCGGGGGAAAAACACCACTAACCTGAAGCGGCATCTTAAGGCTAACCACCCACATATTCAGGTAAGTGAACTTAAATTAACATCTCATAAGCTAATGTTGGTTTTAGGCATCTACACTATAACGTTTAATCAACCAGTTAGCTGCCAGCTATGTTGTGGCACATACATTATGCAGGTTATATTTTATAACGTTAGCCATTATACCAGACTTGCTAGTTGGCTATCAAGTTGTGAAGGGAATAAAAAACGAACGGCAAGCTAATGTCGGTTTGAAGTTAGATTGAGCTCCTAGGATCTATGCATGTTGCACTTTTAGTTTAACATTAACTGTTAACCTTCTAGTTGGTTATCATATTAAAAGGTTACATGCTATAAAGGCTGCTAGTAGCTCACGTTAGAATTTGTAGCAATGAAACAGGATTTACATGTAAAACACATAATCTCAAAGGCTAGCGTTAGCTAACCCTTATCAGTGTTAACACTGCTGCTTTTGCATACTTGCAAGGCAAGTGTAATGGCAAGTGATCGTTTCAGTCCTAGATTGTTAAACTAGCTGTCTAACAATCTAAAATCTTGAAAACAGCATGGTATTGACTAGTTGCACAAAAGGCTCCCTGGTGGGCTTGTCTATCTCCGGTGGAGCGTTTTAGCTGTATTGTATGTAATATTCTTGTGTTATATTCTGCTCCTTACATGTTTACTCAGACCCTGGATACCTTGTTTGTCCAATAATAACGTTATTCAGCGTTTTAACACACACACAGCCCACCCTCCACGGACAGTAGAAGATGAGGAATTCATCAACATGATGGAAAAAATAGATAAAAGACTGACCGTACCAAAAAAGACCAAAATTGCAAGTCTAGGTCAAATTCAAAAACAGACTGGCTATGGCCTGCAAAGTGACCATTGGCATAGACATATGGACTAAAAAGGGGCTCACGGCCTCCTTCCTTGCTGTCAGTGCTTGTTATTTCAATGTTCAAGACAGTAAAGCTGAACACATACTCCTAAACTTAAAGCAAATGGTTCACCCACACACTGCTCATTCTATTGCTACCCTTGTGGAGGAGTGCACAGAAGAATGGGGGATCCCAAAGGAAAAAATTCTCATGATTATAACAGATAATGGAAGCAACATGGTTTCTGCATTTCGCCACGAAGAAGAAGACACCAGTTCTGATGAGAGCAATTCCCAGGATAGTGATGAAGAGGTAGAGGCAGATGAAAGGTCAGTCTGTGAATGGTGTTTGTTATTACTCACAGTAATAGATATTTCATATTGAATCTAAAAATAATCTGAAATATGTTTAATTAACTAATGTAATGTAGTGATAATTTGCTATTGTATAGAATAATAGTTATTGTAGGATTATTGAAAAGAATTGTTGTTTTGTGTTAAATTTTCTATCAGATATGGAACCTTGGAGAGGACCCCATGTGTGGTCCATACCCTTCAGCTTGTCGTCAACATGATCAAGAAGGAACAAGCAATCAAACGTCTACTGGACAAGGTCCGGCATCTGGTGAGACAGTTTCGCAAATCATCTGTTGCCACAGAACGGTTGCTGGAACAATGTGGACGCATTCTCATCAAAGACTGTCCAACCAGATGGCCCAGTTCTTTTTTGATGTTGTCTCGTTTACTTGAAATAAAGGACCATGTGACATCAGTGGCTGACACCATGGGCTGGGATTGCCTACTTCCCAGTGAATGGCAGAAGGTGGCCATCCTCAAAGACTTGCTCCTTCCATTTGCAGAACACACAAAGGTGCTTGAAAGTGATACAAGTTCAGTGTTTCCCCTAGAAATTTTTCCAGCAGCGGTGCTATTACTTGGGGGGGGGGGGGGGGGGGTTGTTGCGCATTTTTTTAATTTTTTAATTTTTTTTATATCATACCTTCGTGTTTCTTTTGTGGACATTTTCAGCTTTCTTTTACATTATTGGTTAAAAATGATAGAAGAAAAATGAAATGACACAACCCAGAAAAAGATTATTTACAATTTATTTAAATTTGTCTTAATGGCAAAGGCCACACCCAATCTGCGAGCACTTAATTTTTCTGGGCTTTTCAAAGAACATCTCTAATGCTCTTTGGTAATTGAATTGAATTGTTGGGGGGCCATTAATGCTGACACGCATGCACGTAGCCAGATGCTCTCCTTGTAGTCTATTTCTCAGTCCCAAAACAACAAACCCACGTATAAAAAAGTAAATACTCACTTTTCTTCTACATCACTCCCACAGTTACCATACAACTCACTCACAATTAACTCGAAAAAGACCTAGGCTACTTGATTGAACTGCGACCGTTCGTCTCACCGTCAAGAGAACGCTGAAGTTATGAGAACACGTCTTTCTGATAAGAGAATGTAGGCTCCTATGTCTAATGCCGCAAACGTAGAAAAGGTCTGTTTGTGATAGCCTATTATAGCTAAGTGGACAGAATTTAGGCTATACGTATATGCCAACATATGCTCATATTTCCTTTAACTATCAGAAAGTTTAAACAGGCCTAGACTGTGTTCGCCTAGCTTTCCCATGCAAACATTACATATAGCCCTACGCTAACGTTACAAGTCTGGGCTACAATTAACGTTAAGACCATACACCTTGTAGCACATTGGTTTACTCTATTGCATTACTTACGTTTTAATAATTTGTCGTTGAATGTTGATGGAGGCTCATCTTTGGGAAATCAGCTCTCTGGATAAAATTGTCAGCCGGAGCAAGAGTTCTCAGAGTTGACGACACCGGACGTAAATCCAATCAGCAGAAAGAACCGCATCACAACAGTAGGCTAAATCGCAACAAACTTTTTCCCCCCCATGTTAAATAAATTTCGGTAATCATGAATTGGTTTCTTTTATTTGATGTAGGCTAGGAGAGGAGGATGCATGTTTCACATTAGTGTCTGTGTCAAAGCAGGCTTTGGATCAGAGGAATTGCTCAAGCTTAACATATGGCATAGGCTACAAGCGAATTCACGGCAAACAAACAGCTTCGTGATGAAATATAACTAATATAATTTTTTATTGCCACCAGGCCTATAAGTAGGCTATTTATTGTGTAACCTACAAGTGAACGATGACACCATAGGCTACACTGTGGCGGAGCAAGACCCCATCAGTCGGATAGCTAAACAATGTAACCGTGTTCAGAACGTAGGCTAGCCATATGGGCTGCAGAGTTGTCTTTGGGCTTGTAATCACCTGACACATCATGCCGCATATATGTCCTGAATAATGAGAGGCTAAGTGCGGATTTGATGCACTTAACTTACTCAAGACTTTCAGAAAACAATTTCGAGATGACGTTGGCCGTTGTGCTTTTACAGTGTGTTAAAGTGAATCTCGTGATATTATGTTGCAGCGGCGCTGAAAATCCAGCGGCGGCGCTGCGCCGCTGTTAAATACACTGTAGGGGAAACACTGAAGTTGTTTCTCCCTGGTTGTGCCTGCACTACTGGACTTGAAAAGGCACCTTTCAGACTTCTCCCTTGTTCATGCCAGGAGCTACAGGGATGTAGCTACACTGGCACAGAAGATGTCTGCAGATATGGATCTACGCTTCAGCTGTTTCCTGGATGTGTCGGCAAGCAAGTTTTCTCCTCTTGCTGCAGCTGCTTGTTTTGTTGACGCCAGTGTGTCAGCAGAGGCCCTTATCGAAAATGATAATGACGACATACAGAATCTCCTCAGTAAAGCTGAAGAGTACATCACTCGCAGTGTACCATACCAGGAAGAGGCGACAGATGATGAGGACATTGGAAGTGCAGAGGTCTCAGATGCACCTCTGCAAAAGCGGCCTAGATTCAGGTTTTTGAGTGCCCATCGGCCATCAAGGCCAAAGACCTCCAAGACCTCAATCAGACTAGAGGTACAAAAATTCAAAGAAGCCCTGTCCCATGCAAACCCAGACGATTCGGGCATGGATTTCTGGTCTTCTCAAAGCTCCACCATGTTTCCACTGCTGAAACCTCTGGCATTAGACCTTCTGGCAATGCCAGCTTCCGAAGCCTTTGCAGAGCGAGTCTTTAGTTTAACTGGAGATCTTTCAAGTGGCCGCCGCAACAGAGCAAGAGTTACATTAGAAAGAAGTGCTTTTCTAAAACTTAACAAAGTCTAGAGTGATTAACTGCATACTGTTTTGGTTATAGTTTGTTTTTTTCTAGCACTCTACCTTGTAATGGATTTTGCTTACTGTTGCAAATCTTGCCTTTGAACTTGATTGTCTAATTGAGTGTTTAACCTCAAGTGGAAGTTTCAGCAGCTGTAGTAACAGCAGAAATATTCATTGTTAAGCCTTGTTAAATCTCATTTGATATTTCAAGACCAACCTAGTAAATAGGTTGTATTTTAGACCTACAGTACAGTACAGTGGGCCTATTGTTTTCAGTTTTTCTGGGTATGCTCATTTTATTTTATAACAGAATAATGAGACACAAGGCAACCAAAACAGTTCTAAAAACCTTTCTAACTTGTCAGTCGGAGTCTGTTATGCCCCAGCTTTTGAATTGTGTTGGTTCAAAATAAAAATCTCTTCGGAACAAGTTAATCATTTGTGAATGTGCCTCTTAAATCAGAAAACCAGAGTTGCATTAAAAAAAAATAATTCAATAAGTGTAGTTTGTTAGGTAACTTAATTATGACATTTAAATAATATTTGAGATATGTGAAACACTATTTGACTGAAATAGTTATCAGAAATAATCTCAGAAATAATTTGTTATTTTAAAAAAGACTAAAATGTTTTGACTAAAACTTGACTTAAGATATATTGAGTTTTCTTTTGACTAAAACTAGACTAAAATGACGAGACTTTTAGTCGACTAAAACTTGACTAAGATACCTTGAGTTCTCGTTTGACTAAAACTAGACTAAAATGGTGTGAGACTTTTAGTCGACTAAAACTTGACTAAGAAAAAAAGATATGTGAATGACTAAATGTGACTAAAACTAACAAGGACATTTGCCACAAGACTAAGACTAAGACTAAATTAAAAATAGGTGACAAAATTAACACTAGTGGAGTATATGCTTCTGCCCTACTTATACTGTATCTTGTATGGAGAAGTAATATTTATATAATAATGCTACATGCCGCACTGGGAGCTTCTGGTTATTAGCCTAGTCTGTAGGAAATGTTGATGGAATTATTCATGTTAGTACAATATATGCATGGGGATGGCGTGCAGTGTGAGTGTTACACTGAATATGAGAGTACAGTACATACACTGATTTCTTGTGTCATGTGTGTTCATCAGCACTGCTGCACACTTGCGCACACACACACACACACACACACACACACACACACATAATCCAATATATCTATGTGTGTGTGGGTGGGTGGAACCTGTGAGACTTGAGTTGAGTCTTTCACGTGAGCAGCTTTAGCGCTGCCTTGCTCCTGCTGCCTGCCTCAACAGGCCATCATTCACAACGGGGGTCGGGTCGCCCCTCCCCGTCTTTGCACATGACCCCCCTAATCCCCTGGAAAAAGCTATTGATTTTTCGGCTTGTGACAGGCAATAACGGGTGGTGGGGACATGCCAACACACGCAACACACAGAGCGGTTGTTCCTTTGTTTTGTGCAACTTCACCGTTAGATGGCTAAAAGGATTGTGCAATGTGCCATGAGGGAGGGCCAGTCTATGCGCCTGGGCTAGCCCAGTCATATGGCTTATTGGATTCAGTTCCTATGGGCAGGCCTCTTACCTCATTAACTTATTCAAAAATCGCCAGCATTTCTGAGATATCTGATGCATCTGGTAATGGATTTAACTAATTTTCCATCAGGAGTAAATTGCAAATTGATGAGCCACTGTTATGATATCCTTCAGCACAAGATCCACAAGCAAAATGAATCTCCATCAACCCTCCCCAACACTACACACAAAATAGTAATCTAGCGCTGAAATGCCCACTTGAAAATGTGTGTCCTTTCTGTCAGCACAAAGACTACAAATGCCCCATGGCCTGTAATAGATGTCCATGTCAAAACTATAGTATCAAACATATAAAAAGTCTAAAAGGTCCTTAGGGAAGTGTTTCTCTGTGATTAGAGAAGTCTTGCAGTTTTCCTAGTACCACCAAGACTTCCCTAATCACAGAGAAAACACCTTGGACATCTGATCATTTCAGGCCCCCTCTGAGTCCACTCTTTGGTGAGTTCAAGCACGTTTAGCCTGTAGGGGAGCCTCTTAAGTAGAACTCATTTTCCTCAGGGTGGTGATTGCTGGTTCACAGAGACAAGGATGAATGAGGCGTATCAGGTAGGAGTGCAAATGGGAGGAGGCTTGATAGGAGGTGGGGCGGGTTGGTAATTAACAAACTCAAGATTCAATACACACACACACACACACACACACACACACACACACACACATACAGACAGACACATACACACACATACATTCATACACATACAGTAGATAAAAGGGGAATGTGTGTGTGTATTGAATCTTGAGCAGAGATGCTGCTAATTGCCTCTGCATGTAAAACTGGGGATGGCATGGTAAGATTACCACTATAGGTAAGGCACGATTGAAATTTAGTGTTATTTCACCTCCGCCTCCTGTGACAGGCTTGCTGTTGCGTAGTGAGGCAGATCGGCGAAGGCGTCCGACGTCTCTAAACCCGGCCATCATTTTCATAATTATTCTGAGAGAATTGAATTAGTTTCTGACAAGATAATTCACTGGGTGCCTCCGCCTGACAGAGCCAGAGAGCAACGATAAGACAGAGAATATTTAGTGCTGAACGAGAGTTTGTTTTCAGCTGCGAAAGAGGCGGCGCCTAAATGGTGGTGAAAATAATCCGTTCGACTGAGTATGTGGCGCAAATCACAATGACAAAGGACAGCGTTATTTTAAATCAGTTGAAAACATGACAGTGTTTTTGCATGCAGACAGAGAGTGAGAAGATGATGAATATTTAAAGAAGAGATGGTGATGGTGCCTGTGGTGTTGGATAGTGATTGACAGGAAGACAGGTCTGTATTGGCAGACAGAGTTACTTATTGGATTAAGGTTTTTTTCAGATGGAATGAGCACCATTGTTATTATTGTGCATTTGCATATTCATATAGACTACAAACAAAGGTACCAATTTTCAATACATCTTTCCTTTCATGGGCAGCCGTGGCCCACTGGTTAGCACTCTGGACTTGTAACCAGAGGGTTGCCGGTTGAGCAAGGCACCTAAACCCTCACTGCTCCCCGAGCGCCGCTGTTGTAGCTGTTGTGTGCTTCACCTCACTGTGTGCTGTGTTTCACTAATTCACGGATTGGGTTAAATGCAGAGACCAAATTTCTCTCACGGGATCAAAACAGTATATATACTTACTTATATTTATACTTATACCTTCACTTACAAACAGTTACTATGCGCAGAAAAGTCATTTAGGGCCCTAATTTAAATGATGGGTAGAGTCAAAGTTTTGTGTATGAACTAGTTATCAATGTTCGTGCTTAGGATCTTGCTCATGGCATTATATTAGGAAATAGATTTTGCGTTGTTATTAATTTAGTTGTTTAAAAATAGAATTTGCACTTTGCCCACCATTTAAATTAGGGCCCTTAGTGTTAGTTGATTACATGTGTCAGTTACTGACTGAACATTGATTGAGCCCAGAGGATGAGCTACACTCTTACTTGGTCAAGTAAAACTAATGCTAAAAAACCCTTAAAACTATTGTGTCAAAATACACTTGAATTTAAATAAATGTGTGCTGTGTAATCAAATTCTGCCCAGATCACATTACCACACTGGAACATTGGCAATTTCCTGTAAAAGAACAATCTGAACACCTACTTGTGGTACCCGCTCTGATAATGACACCTGTGCCAGTGGGGAAAAAATGTTTTTACCCAACAAGGCATCTGCTACAGTGATTAAATGCTAATGTAAACTAACGTTCTGAACTATATGCGTTAGTATACATTATTGATCGTACGCAATTAAATCGGTTAATTAACTCATCGCCTGGCTGAGAATGATACTGGAGCTATATTGAGAGACTGACTCTGCCTTGTGTCTGGTAATGGAACTCTCACCCTCACACAAAGTGAGCTGTAGCCACTACATGACCGATGGTCCCGACTAGGGCTGGCAGGATTTGGCCGGGGTTGCCATGGCAATGCGGAGTTGCGTATACGTACGTACCCCCTGGGAGAAGTAGAAGGCGGCGATGCCCAGGGGCCAGAAGCAGCAGAGCATGGAGAAGATGGCCAGGCCCAGGTGATCGCGTGGTGGAGTCACCATGAAGTTGTCCTCGCTCTCGCTCTCGCTGGAGCAGTCCGTCTGCGGAAAAGGCCACAAGAGAGATTTTATTTATGACTCACACAGTAGATCCGGTGGCTATTGCATAATCTTGGCTTCCAGAGATACTGATACTGTTACTGATACTGACACACAAACACAAATACACACGCACGCACGCACGCACGCACGCACGCACACACACACACACACACACACACACACACACACACACACACACACACACACACACACACACACACACACACACACACACACACACACACACACACACACACACACACGTATGCCCAAACAAACATAAATCTTTGAGGAAATGTAAAATAGAAAACAGAGAAATATGATGCGAACAAATAGTGCATCAGAATTTAAACAACACATCACAGCAATAAGCCTGAATCATCCCAGGTGAGGGATAGGGATCCTGCCATACCCCCTTCCATCTGAAAAACAATATCTATGTATTTGAAATGGAACAAGATATGAGATTTTATTTCCGAGAGAGTAGGAGAGTGAGGAGAGAAGCTGGGGAAATCATGACAGCACAGAGATGAAAAGAGACTTTCAAACACTTTGGTGTTTGTGCTGTTGTGTATTATGTATAAAATAAAAAACAAATAAACATTGTTAAGTATGTTTTTTTTTATTCTAAACCATAACTCACTTTTCACTCCCCGAACTAGACTTGAATAATGAAAGCTCACCGAATATGGAATTATGTTACCTAATCACATAATTCCATATTCCATATCACATTCCCATATCAGCTCGCCAGCAGTCTCACCCCGACACAACAAAAAAAGGGGCCCATGCCCCAAAAAATCCCTTCATATCCTCTTTTCTTCTCTTTGACTGATAATCATTACATTATAGCATTATGTAGTGATTTCCCTAATCCACCAAGTGCTTATGCAATGGAGACCCAGCTGGTGGCTGTGGTGGCAAACTGATAACCCCTCTCTCTCCATCACCCCCACTCCACCCCAACCCTATCCGCGAGCTCTGAGCTTGTGGCACTGGCTTCGACTCGATAAGCCCTGCTCCCGGGCCTGTCTGATGTCAGATAGTTCAGGTGATGATCCACCTTCATGGCCCCTGTCACCGCCACCGCCGTTCCCCGACCTCCGTGTGCGTGTCCCGGGGGGAGCGTCGACCTACCACCCCCCCCCCCTTCCCCGGGAGCGCTGTGACAGGGAGTGATGGATGGGTTTCATCTGTCCCCGGTGTGTCAGGGAGAAACAGGAAGGGGAGCGTGTAATTTATGTTGCCAAATTGCCTTCGCAGCATGGGGGAGATGAGTCTACCTGTCTCACCTTCTGCACACCAACCAACGCCTCCACACACACAAGCACACAGACACAGACACACACACACACACACCCACGCCATTGTCATGTCTGTCATTGTTCAAATCACATTTCATCACATCTCTCATATCTCCAGATGATCGATACATGTGTATTGACATTGGCGTAGGCACACAGGCTTTAGTGACTGTCAGACTCATGCTTGAGTACCCACCTTCACGCTCAACCTTCAATTTCTGCATCCCCCTATACTAATCTCATGAAGCCATCTGATTCATTTATTTGCTTTGAATGTCACATTTGTCAAGGAGCGGGTTAGTGTCATCTCATAATGGAGAAAAGGCCGCTGTGTTGAATCATGTGTATCAGCATAAGTATGGATTATGATTATAAATGTCTCCAAGCATGAGTACCTTCTTGGGGGTGTTCCTTCCTTCCCAATATAGCGCTGCACACACACATACTCTTACACTCCCACACATACTCTCTCTCTTTCTCTTTCCCTCAATCTCTCTCTCTCTCTATTCACACATTCATACACACACACAAAAGGTACACTGGTTCAGCTATAGATTATGAGTATGCATAATTCATATAAACATATAGCATGCAAACCCCCATAGAAACACACACAGTGTGAGGGGAAGGTAGTTATGATGAAATAACATACACAACACACACACACACACACACACACACACACACACACACACACACACAGATGGAGGATCCACTTTCAAGAGATGGACCCCCCATCACTGCAGATATGGGTGGCCGGAGTGAACTGCTTCCAGCACAAACCCCCGAGTGCGGGAATCTATTGGCTGCCGCAGCTTCTCTCTCTCTCCACAGCCAAGCTCACCCCCTGGGAGGCCCAGCTCAGCGCATGCAAATGGCCACTCCCGCTGGAAAAGGCCCAAAGAGGCAATTTTCCAGCGGCATTACCCGGCCTGCCCCGAGTGCCGCGCGGCACGCACAGCGGTGTGTCATAAACAGGTGCCAGGAGAACGCTCCTGCAATTATGGTCGGACAGAAACGGGGGCAAGTGGCCGTGACACGGGCGTCACAAGAGCGGTCACGCCCGTCACAGGCCCAGCTGTGTGGAGCGAACCGCGTGAACTCGCGCTCATGCATTTCTGAGTGGTCATGTTTCTAGAGGGCCGGCAAAAAAGATCTCTGTCCCCTCTCCTCTCTTCATCTGATTCCTCTGCTTCCTCCTCTTTCCATACCTCTCTCTCTCTCTCCTCTCTCTGGCTCTCTGTTCTATTCTTTCTCTCCATCTCACAGAGCCAAGTGTTCTAAGGTATTCCATATCAGGTGCGTGGAGCTCTTCACAAGACAGGCAGCAGGTGGGTTATAACTCACCCGCTGCTTTGATTAACGTGCCGACGCAAGCCAGTCCCATATAAAAGCTGCAGGCTTGTTGAGCTGTTAATAAAGCGCTGTGATTTACACAACAGCCCTTCAAAATACACACACATACTCTCTCTCTCTCTCTCTCTCTCTCTCTCTCTCTCTCTCTCCACACACACACACACACACACACACACACACAACCAAATGTCTTTGGAGCAGCGTGACATGACCTGTGCTCAAGGACCATGCAGGGGTACTCCATCAGGTAGAGGGTGGGTACAAGTCTGAAAAATATCATGGCCACTGATGATCAGGGGGTTGTTTCCACTCAACTTCAAAGGTCAAGGGCAAAACACAGATGGACTGGTAATAGGAAATGAGGTTTATCAGTCAACATGTTTCAACAACAAGACACACACACACACACACACACACACACACACAGGGGATTAAAAAAGTAAATATGAAGAGATTAGAAACCTGGAAGTTCAACTAAAGTACATCTGTCAGTACGCTCAACAGAAAATGAAGTCAAGCTCCAGCAAAGTTTCATCACAGATGACACCACGCTGGCTAGGATGAGAGGTGTGTGATGTGTGCAGACCTTCGTCATGCACTGTTCAAAATCGTCCTGGAAAATGTTTGGTTCTGTGAAGGCCCACAAAAGCTTATGTTGCTACAAGTAATACAGTAAGGCCCAATATGCCAAGGTGTTCAGGGCATATTTAATCTGGAAGACATAAATTGCATGTCACAAGGTCAGTTGTGAAATATTGTGTTATGGCGCGCCACAATATAATGATCATTAATAATGTAAACCATTGTTTTAAGCATACTATCACCATCGTTACTGAAACTTACTGTAACTTCTGCATCCCTTTGTCTGTAAGAAAATGTGATGAGACTTAATCTGCCTTTAGTGGCTCACCAGTCAGAATACAGCCAGCCTGGTCACCAGGGACAGAGTGATCCCCTGGGCCCACGCTGGAGGCCTTAATGAGATCAGCTCCACTGGTCTTACACAGGGCTTCACAGGTCTAAATAATTTAGAGAGTAATTGATTACCCGGCAGCAGGGGTTTTCATTAAGAAGCGTGGTCCGACACGCCCGGCGGAAAAAAAATAAGAAATAAAAAAAGAGCAAGCATTAGTCATTCCGAGTCAGCGTCGGGAATGTCATGCTTGGTAATGCTACACGTGTAGCTAATGAACGCTCCGAGCAATTGGCGCGGACTCAGAGAAAACTCAGGAAGAGAGGGAGGAGGAGTAAGACTAGGAAAAGGAGCTTTTCTGTGGTGGTGCTGGTGGTGGAGTGTCTTTGTGTCGGGTGATTCAGTCGGAGTACGAGTAGCCAGAGGGGCTGGGAAGACAAGGCTGTCAGAGGTGGCGCCGCTCCCCGGGGGCCTGACAGAATCCGTGGTTAGAGTTAAAAATGATGCCGACTGCTGGAAACATTTCAAGGCACACAGAGACAGATAGGAGGAGAGAGAGAGAGAGAGAGACGGGGAGACATTCACTGGCATTAGGGCCGAATCGGACGGACAGAAAGACTTGTGGAGCGGAAGACAGATAGTCAGACAAAAAGGAACTGACTTTCAGACTGACAGACACACAGGCCAGCAAGCAAGACAGTAACAAAGACTGAAAGGCCTTGGGCAAGCGCACACACACTTGGCTCTGGCAGCAACTTAGCCAAGATTTCAAAAGAAAACCAAAAAAGAAGAAAGATACACCATTTTTCAAAACAGTATTCTTGGCAGGATTTCATCTTGGGCGCACCTGGTCCAGTGTCTGTCTCTGCATTGATTGCTGGCTCCTCCGTCTGTCTTTTAGAAGGCTTTAGCTAAATCCAGTGTAAGCGACTGCCGCAGACATTTCTCATGCGCGGCTGCAGCAGCATTTTATCAAAAGACCGGCATCCGGTAAAGAGGGAACTGTAGGTACTTTAAAGCTTCGCCTGCTGCAGATCAGAGGGTTAGCAAACTTTTTTCTTTTTTTTTGTTTCTTTTCACTTGTTGTGTGTGTGTGTGTGTGTATGTGTGTGTGTGTGTGTGTGCGTGTGTGTGTGTGTGTGTGTGTGTATGTGTGTGTGTGTATTGTGTGTGTGCAAGCCCCTATGATTAGGTTAAGCAATGCATAGCGAGTGTTCATTTGCTTATTTGTATTTATACTGATTTATGGCATATTTACGATAGGCCTACTTGAATTCTGCATTACTCTTCTAAAGGCAATTAATCAGCTTAGATTTCAATTCAATGACTGTCATCACAAATCATTACTCCCAAATTTCTGCATTACAACATCTGCAGTGGGAGAAATGGTTAGCAGTAGAATGCCAAAGGGAAACACTCTTTCACCAAGCCATCAGCAATCCAAACATTCTCAGCTTACCAACAGGATGCAGGGCTTTTAGCATGGTTCAATACTGAGTGGGGGGCCAACAACCAGGAAAAATGTAATACATTTCCTTAGTTCCTCTCTACGGAGCGTAGAATGTCCCCCTGCTCTGAAAACTCCTCTGCTATAACAATGGATCTGTCCCCTGGATGCCACATCCGAATGATCCACAATACTGTATGAATTCTGACACAACGTTATTGGCTTCTTATCCATTTTTGTAGAGAATGGAGAAACATTCCTATGAGACTTTTAGAGGTATATCATCCTGGCCAACATGTAAAACTGCCCTTTGGAAAGACAGAGTGTACAGTACTAGGGAATATGAAGAAGAAAAGACTAGATTTCCCAGCTGAGTGCAAGCGTTTACTATTCAGGTGCATTTATAGCTCCTTACACGTAATGTACACAGTAAAACTTTCTATGGACCAAGTTTTCGTACAACACTACATAAACACATTCATAAAGGGTTATACAACATTTATAAAGCCTCATAATTATTGACATGAGTATATATAACTATACATACTCATGACTGTGTTCATAAAGCATTATGATGTTACCGTATAAGCCTTTAAAGCTTGAAGTGTCACAAAGCATTGCTTTATAGCATTGTATTAGTTATTATGTGAACATTTCACTTTACTTAGAGTACCTGTACGCACAGGGGGCTTGCAACTCTTAATGACTTGTTATGAGCAATAAAAGGACTATTGACAAAACATAGACATAAACATAAACAAGGCACAGCTATCATTATGAAAGCTTTCATGGAACCACATAAGGGTAGCCTGGGTGCCATTCCGAACTTAGTTCCGCCCACAACATTTGAGGTCGGGAAGTTCGGTCTGGCATTGCTCAATTGTGGAGCAAGTATGCTCGCCCTAGATCGGGCGGACCAATCAAATCAGGCTTTACGACAGGTGAGCAACAGCGCCCGGTCTATCACGTCATCTGAGCACGCTTAGATTAGGCTTATGTTTGAAACAAAAACGCTGTGTCTAGAAGGATACATGGCTTTTAAGACCCCATATGGAAAATGCATATGAGGTTTTATCACTGAAATCGATTATTTCTGAAAACTTTGGACAAAGTTGAGATGTGGGAAAACGTGTGGTTTCACTTTCATCATGCGAAAACAGCACTGTTGCATTTCGACATGTTCCTTCGTTTGTTTGAAATATCTGATTGACCACCTGTTTGAGGGATTTGCGACAGCCTTTCCCAGCTGTTTAACATGTTTGTAGCATGTAGTGTTCAACAGAATTATTTTTAAAAACAGAGGGGATATAGGCTACCAGTTTTTTCCTAATAGCCTACCCTACTACGTATCTCTTAGATTTTGCTAATGAGTGTTGTAGGCTAGGAGTTATTGACGGCACTAACTTTTACAGAAAACAATCTTAAGGCATTTGTGGAGAAGAAGGATGGTTTGTGTGTTTTATTCCTACACCTCACGGTAAGCTATTTTGTTGCTCTGATTGGTTAGGTCTATCCAATTGAGTGCAGAGGCATTCCCCCCTGTATCGGTTGAAACACGCCCCATAATTATTTGGTGAATTCTGAAAGTGAAATAGAACCACACAAAATACTTTCATCTGAGAGATCAAAGGGAACTTAAAATCTTTCGAGATTTTGATCTAGGGTTGCAACAACCAAATGATTTAATCGACTACAATTATCAAATTAATATACTAAACAATCCACTTAAATCAACTTAAAAAATATCTACCTTCAAATGCAATTGTCAATTAATTAGTTACGCCAATAAACATGTTGTTGCATACTACTATTTCAATGGAAAAAAATAAACAAGATTCTTTCTATTTTTATGGAGTACCTAGAGTCCGTTACTTCGCTGTAACCTGTTCCTCCATCAGTCTTCTGATTTCTTTATAACATCAATTTTATAATAGAGAATGATTAGTGCATTTTCGAAACTAACCAACGAATCAATGAATAAAGAAGAAAGATGAATTAATTATTAAAATAGTCATTATTTGCAGCCCAGTTTCGATCCTAGTCTGTAATGTTGGTGATGGCTTCCCCCAAAGAGAACGCTGCATCTACAACTGGTCACATGGCATTTCTTTGCGTAAAGTCAACGTGACATTTGAAAAAGGGACAAATTACTAGTAATTTTAGTACTAACATGCATACCCTGACAAGAATAACATTCAAATGCAAATCCAACCTCATTGAAGCCTTACTACTTTATGTCAAAGAAATGAATACCATATTTGCCAGACTGATGGAAGCCATTATCTCGTCTTATCACCGTCCTGTTATTAATCAAATGGGAAATGGAATCAAAGAGGAGTCCGACAATGACAGCTATTGAACAGCGAAGGGACTCTGAAATGCCATAATTTGGATTACACTAATAAACTCCACTATACACTATTTCCCCTCAGCTCTCTAACAGAGTACTATACTCCATCTGCCAAAAATGATCTAGCTCTTTTCTCCTCCCTTCAGGATAATTTTCTTTTTTTCCATCACTACCCCTTCCTCCCTTCCTCCTTCCCCCTCTCCCCCTCCCCTCAGAAAAGTAGAGGATGTGAGGAGAGAAGACAAGAGTTCCAAATTAGGGTTTACAGAGATAAAACACATTTTTTTTACATCGTGTATCTCCAAAAAGAAAAACACAAAGGCCACTTGTCAGTCAGTCCCATTAGATGAGGCTGGAAGTGGCTGCCTCTCAGAGCTACTGTAGAATCAAGCTGACAAAAGCAGAGCCGTGTGGCATAAGCACGGGCGTCAGCAAAGAGGAAGCAGAACAGAGGCCAGACCAAAAGCGCTACACACATGAGACACACACACACACACACACACACACACACACACACACACACACACACAAAGGCACAAACACTTTATCAATATATAGAGTTGCTGTTAAACAGAACTCCATCGCTCAAGGTAACTGGTAGATCTAAAGTGGGTGTGAAGGCCCAGTGGTACGACCCTTACATTCATGATGCTGTGCATGTGTGTGAAAGCCTGGTTGAGGCCATACTGACATGGCAGTGGCACACTATTAGATCACAATATTGGTGCTCTAAGCGATGTTACGCAGCTTCTGAGCCAGTGTTTCTCAAACTTTTTCAGACCAAGGACCACTTAACCAATAAAAAAACCTCACGGACCACCTAGCTTCAACAGTACATTACACGATAGGCCTACTCACTGAACCACCTTGCTTATTGTCTTTGACCCTTGCTTATTGTGTCAGAGGATTCATATGATTTAAACTGACATAGCTTACATAGGCAGTGTTGCAGAATTGTTTGGATTTACATACAATATTGCAAACAACTCATATATATTATATTTTACCACGTCTGCTCACGGACCACTTTGGATAGTTTGCAGACCAACAGTGCTCCCCGGACCACACTTTGAGAAACACTGTTCTAAGCTAAAAAATACAGCAAACATCTTCTCACAATCCGTTAGCTGCCTTTCTCCTGAATACACTGTAAAAAAATGTGGTCTCTGTAGACAGCCCAGGCTCCAAAAACAGTAACAAAGCCTGGTGCAGCCTGGACCATGAAACATAACAAACTTTTCCATCCATTCACTGACGATATGCAGGTTCAGGAGAGTTTCAGTTGCATGGGAGGGAGGGGGAGCGAGGGGCGAGCTACCTCTCTGTTTTGTTTGAACGTCAACAGAAGTGATGTTACCCAACATTGCTTAGAGCATCTTTAAGTTGCAGTAAAGAAAAGTGGTGCAACTGCAAAACAAAATTGGATTATAATGTGAACAGTAACATTCCAGTAGATGTTAACACTATTTACCGGAACTAGTTCTTTCTTCCCAACACTGACAAATAAATTGCATTGTACTTCAAGTAGAAGAGCAGCAACCTCTTCAGTGCTCATACCATAGGCCTAGCCACTACAGCACTTTACACACAGAAAACAAGTAATAGTATGTTTAACCACCAATGAACTGTCAGGCAAAAGAGGGGAGCTGTTTAAAGGGAGTCTGGTACACAGTATTTTTCCCCCATCTGCTTCATTGTGTAGAGTTTACACAGACACACACAACTAGGAATTCGACCTTACGACAATACTGCTGTGATTAACAGGGCATGTTACATTTAGAGCCTGTTTAGTAGCTGTGGCGAGACACCATGACCCTGAGCACTGTCGTTGGTACCACTTGTCTTCCATACTACTACATTAATAACTCTGAATACATTTCTATAGACTATATGCTATATAAGTATTTTACTATATATTCCTATACTGTATATAAAAGTTACTCACTGCATAGTAAGCCCATGAACTTTATCACCATTTTAGCACAATACATTGTTTTTTGTCCTGTAATCATTCTATTTCTCCATGTTTTCGATTAAAGGTATCCCTCCACTCTTGTAAAGATTTGAAGCAATATGGTAGGTCTATATACTCTTAAAATGAATGTGTTGAAAACACTTGCACACACTTGCGTTGTTCTCTGCACAACAGTTTGTGTTGTTTCCAACATATTCTTTTTAAGAGTGTATCTGTAACCTTACAAAATATTCTACCTGCAGAGCAGAATAAATAAAACATCTTACATTTTCTTCATGCAGTGGTTCCAAACTCCATCTGAAACCAAGTACCTTGCAGTCTTGTGGAGGCCAAAAGCCATCCACGTAAAAAAACATGAAAAAATCGATTCCATATTTTTTACTTTGACAACATTGTTTTTAGGGTCCCAGTGACTGTGATTTTTTTTTACTTTCTGCCCTTAAAGACTTCAGTGCACTTTTATAAACGCATGCTACCGCTCAGGTGAGGTCACAGGTATCTTACTTTTGTCAACATCATACCCTCCTCTGATCAAGTTGAACCTTCTTCTTAAAAATGTATACTACTAAATACACACTCAGATGTTGGGTCTCTCTGAAAATACAGTGCCAGAATACAATCACATAAATGTAACAAGTGCTTTTTAAATATGTAACACTGCTTTTATTGAAAACCTTAGTGAGTCTTATGACACTGCAGTTTCTAACAGAGCTGTGAAAGTGTGGGTACTGGCTTTTGCTTTAGTCACAATAACGAGCTTGATAAACTCCAGTTGCTTTATGGCCCTTATATTCAAAGCACTTTGCTCCTTAACGATCAGCTGCTCATAATTGTTATTTCCATTTCTGTCTGTTTTAATCAATTTAGCTATGCCTAATTAACAATGTTGATAACGATCTACACCCGAACTGACCATTTCAGAATGGATTGAATGAAAGACTGCAGGTTCTGGACCAGATGCTAATGAAAACATATTGTACTTTGGAAAATGACTGGCTAAATGGTTAGTTTGATTTGTTCTTTGACCAGGTGCTTTGAAAGTATTGCTGCCAAGTAATTTGTTTGTTTCAGGCACTTGTTGACTGTAGAATGGCTGTTATGATCTATATTGGCATAGTTTTTTTTGCAACATCTAAGGCAGATTAGAAATGTGTCTCTCTGGATTAAAATGCAACATATTTGAATCGATGAAACTGTCTTGCTGACTGACTAAGATTTGAATTTCACAGTTCAGAGACCATTTTGTTGTTCAGCATCTGTTTACGCAGACATTTTGTTCTTGATCTTGGAATAGTAAATGTGTTGACGAGAACATCTCTCTCCTCTGCAGTTTGGAAAATCAGCCTAAATATCAAACATGTCAAAACTGCCTTAAGAGTCAGTCTTAGTTCTACAGTAAATGAATGTTTCATAACGGTACGTTAAGAACTAATCTTTTTAAATCTCACATTTGTGGCTGAGAGTGTTGGAGTGATTTTTGTAAAAACAAAATTCTGGCTCATTGAAATATAGTGAAGAGAAATAGAGAGGAAATGTCAACATCTTCACAAAGTGGTACTCTATAATGCTGAGAGCCACGCCTTGGAGCTTCACCTGGGAATCGAGGCGGCAGTCTTTAAGGGCACCTGTCAGACTTTTCATGCACTGCTCTGCATCGCTGACAGATGATTTCATAAGCTCTCTCTCACTCTCTCTTTCCTCTCTGCCCTCTTGTGTGCTGTGAAAACAACAAGCATGTTTTCCGCACACACACACACAAACACAAGACACACAACACACACACAACACACACACACACACACACACACACACACACACACACAGACACACACAGACACACCACCACCACACCACAGACACCTGAAGCTCCTCTCTTACCTCATACTCCACATACTCCTCCTCCTCCACCTCGTAGGAGACCGTCTGGATCTTGATATCGCTGTCGTCGTGCAGAAGCTTGACCTGGGCGTCTTCAGTGCTGCCGGGGGTCTCGGCCGATGCCGGGCTGGTGACCGCCGCCGCCTCCTTGTCCTTCTTCTCGGTGAAGGTGGTCTCGCAGCACTCGCTCTTATAATCCTTGGCCTTCACAGTCACAGCGTCGTCCTTGTAGAGGATGAAGTTGGGCCGGTAGAAGGCCTCCACGGCCAGGTGGAGGGATGTGGCATCCAGCAGCTGGTGGGGTTTGGCCTTTCCGTTGCCGCCCCCACCCCCACTGCCCCCACCGCCTTCACCTCCTCCGCCGCTACCTCCACCTCCTCCTCCTCCTCCTCCACCTGTCACAAAATAGTTGATAATGTTTTCCTGGTACTGGTTGCTGGAGAAGTCGCCTCTGTAGCCGTAGTCGGCCTTGACCACGTGCTTGGTGTTCTTATCCAGCAGGGGATTCTGCAGCTCACTGAGGCTCTCCATGCCTGGGGAGTCGGAGAGGTGGCAGGGGGGGCCCGGGTGGTGGACAGGGACAGCCCTTCAGAGTGACGAGGAGGCAGGGGAGGCTGGGAGGTGACCTTGGCTGAGGTTGACGAGACAAACGCTAATGCTGCTCAGCGGGTCGGACACTGCAGGAGGAGAAGAAGGGGTGGGGTGGAGAGACAAGAGGACACAAGAGACATTACTAAACCGACAGAGCACTGGGGGAGAAGTTCTCACTCAGAGGCTAGCCAGGGGGAAAAAAGACAGGCAGATAGGAACCGAAGCTGGCCAAGGCTTACCACGCATGGCATTGCACGGTCACTCGCACGGTGGGCCAGCCAGATCACACGTGCAGGGAAAAAAACAAAACCCTGCCACGCTGCCAGTTTGGCAGCGAGCGAGGCGTGTCTATGTGTGTGGCACGAGCGCTCAGTGCCACCGGCAGTGACTCAGAGAAAAAATCTCTGTGACAGTTTACACTGAGAACAACAGCCTCACCCGGCTGAGCGCCACCTGACAAAGCGCAGGCGGCCCCCGTCGCTATCCGACAGATTTCAATTAACTTCAATCCAGCGCTCCGTGAAATGCACAGATAACCATACAGATGGGCCTGGCTGCCGAAGCCTCCTCACCACCAGAGCAGACATCTTAATGAAACGCCACAACACACCTCTCCCCTTCCAGTAGAACTGCCTGGCCTTGTGAACATCACAAGTGAAGGAAAGTATGTAAGGAAACCGATTACTTTCATTTCAGCTACTTTTTTTTTTAAAGTGAAGAGGGGACTGCAGCAAATGTGGCACAGACATATTACTGCAATTAGGCTCTCTTGTGCGGAGCGAGGTTCCCAATGCCAGTGTTCACATAGTCCATATCACTTGACTTAACAGACAATGATATTCTGAAGCGAGTTGGTAAAATGGATGATATCTGTGAGTGGCGCCTAACCAGATCCATTTATAGTTTTCTCTGCTAAATCCTGTCGTGCCACTCGCTTGATTTGCATGACTCGTCAGAATGAAGGCTCACGAGGCAACGGCGCGGCACAGTGTGCGGTGGGCACCTTCCAACCTAGCCCTCATTAATCTGTGATTAAAATAGCAGTGCAATCAGATAAAAAAAAAGCAGATTACTCTGAATGCCCCTGATCTGACTGTGGATAGCCCAGCATTATACACATGGATATCAGGTCAGTGCAAAAAAAAAACCTCTATGATCACAAGGTGCGGTGATGATCAGAAGGATGATTAGGTGAGGGAAAGGGTGAAACCTCAGCATCGCTAAGTGGGGAATAAGCCCTTGACCTAAGCACAAACATCTATGATGCATGAAAACAGGTCAGGGGAAAGAGATAGACATTTCTGTTGGATGTGTGTGGGGATTATTTACTGTCAGTCACGCCTAGATCACACTGCCTGTTCCATTCTCCGGGTGCCGTTGCTGGGAAGCGCCGCGATTGCGCTTGAGGCCACGCGGCCGACACACCTCCCCCGGGCCCTTAATGAAATAGTGGACCTGACCTACGATGACAGGAGGCTGGAGATAAGATGGAGGAGGAGAGCGGTGACCTCCAGCCCCATACATGATTCAGGTAGCCCACCGGCCTAACTACATACGTCCATTATCACTCACTCGTTCTCTCTCTCTCACTCTCTTTCTCTCTCTCTCTCTCACACACACACACACACACTCTCTCTCTCTCATGAGATATTTATTCCTGGGTGGTTCCAACCTGTATTTAGCAACTACAGGTGATTCATCATTCTCTCTCTCTCTCTCTCTCTCTCTCTCTCTCTCCCTCAATTCTTCTCTCGCTTTACCTGTACTGGTCTCCCCCCACATCTTATGAATAAAATAAAAAAGTCCTTTTAAGAGAGACAGGAGCTACTGAAGTGTGCGCAATGCTGTCTGGACACTCTTTGCTACACCTACATCTATATAGTACTCTATATATCATCATGCTTGATTGTTATGTGTACACATATCTATTGTTTCAAAGCTAGGCCTAGCTATTGTTTAGCACCCAACGGGCAAATATTGACAAAGCAAAATGTGTAAGACTGCAAAGGCACTTTCGATGCACTCTCTCATACAAAAAAGCAGAATATATTATAGCTTATGATAATGAAAGAGTTGCCTCCAAATCCTCAGGATACCTAAAACAAAATTGGTTGTTCAGGACTATATGGGGAGCACTGGGCTTCTGTCAAGGCCAAAGCTGCAGCATTCGCATCCCCAGTCTGTGATGAGGGCTGTTGAATGCTTGATGAGGTGCTTCGGCTCCCTGGAGAACACTACTCAAGGCAGGGCACTAAAGACAGCATCATCGACGCACTGCAATATGGTGTCTAGATCCCTGACACGCATATCAAGGTAAAGCGAGGGCCACATCAAATCAATCAGAATCTTTTTCACACATCTCACCCCCTTTTTTATCCATCCTGACCCCTTTCTTCTCTGTGGCATCTTGCCTACTGATCAGGTCAAGCCAGTTACTGGCCACACAGTGAGGAGTAGAGAGCAGTATAACAGCTCACTGGACTGGAGCCTGACGTGCACTAATACATTTTCTGAGGTTAGACTGTGTGGTTGCAGAAGGCCACGGAGTCTTGGCCACTCAAACCAAGTGATGACTTTAATGAGATCTAAGCAGCTTAGTCTCTACCTCCTCCCCTTCCTCTCTCTCTCTCTCTCTCTCTCTCTCTCTCTCTCTCTCTCTCTCTCTCTCTCTTTTACTCTCTCTCACACGCACACACACAGAGTCTCTCTCAACTTGAGGCCCCTATGTGCTTTGCTCAATCCTTGCTGTCTCACAAAAACATGTAGCACAAACTGATTAACACTCCCAAACACACACCCTCCCTTTCACCCCCCCCTCTCTCATTCTCTCTCTCTCTTACTTCCCCATCGGTCTTGCTCTCTATTCATTTTCATTTCCAATGATTTTTGTCTCAAATTTTTAAATATTTTGTGCAAATCTGTTAGTGGTTACTTATTTTCTCAGCTGAGCTTATTGCAGGGAGACAAGAGAAGAAATAGAAATCGTTCCTACCCCAGGAGGACTCAGCTAGTTTGTGAATATAGTTCATTTCAAATTAATCCCTCTTTGGATAGACAAAGATCTAGCTCAATATTAATAATTGTCTGTCTTTCAAGGCTGTATGCTGCTTAAAAAGTAAAACACGGCTAAAGAGGCTTTGTCAGGAAATGGCTACTAAAATCTAAATGGGTTTGTGTGGAAATATCTAACATTTGCCATAAGAGTACCACTGTCTATAGAGCAGGGGTTAGATCATTTCATTGTGGACATCACATCTGTGTTGATGAGAAGAACAACCAAGTAGAATGAGAGAAATAAAGAACATGGAAACAAAAGAGACAGGAATGACTGAATCTATTTGTCTGTAAAGTGTTTGTCAGTTTAGGGCTTCTGGTTTGTGATGCCAAATATAATGAAGACAAGGTAGTGGGGCTGGTCACTTTGGCAAGGAAAAGGGCAAAGCCTTCCCCTCCTCTTTAAGTCAGCACAGGGCGTCTAGCAGCACGGTAGAATAACCCCATTAAACGAGTGTAAGCATAGACAATTTCTCTGCGTCAGTCGGTTGCCAATCAATCCGTGACTCCCGACCCTGAAAAGGGAAGAGAGCGGGTAAAAAAAAACAAAAAAACACACTCTGTTGGTCAGACGCATTTAAGCACCAAGGTCAGCTACTTATGATGCTGAAGCAGAAAACCAATGCTCCTTATCTTCCATTCCATTTTACTATTCAGGGTGTTATGTTTACTGGTGAATTCCAGTTCTGTTTATTGTCAGGGGTTGGTTATCAGTGGAGAGCATGCCTTAGTGACTGAATGCTGTCAGTCCTTCTCTCTCGCTCCAGTAAAATTTCACATTCAGTGAAAACAGCTCTAAACAGTTGTGTCTAAAAGAGCACAATCTTGCATCCATAAATATTTCTAGGTCTCTTGTTGGTTTCTGTGGTATGTGTTTTTGTCTGTTTACAGCAGACAACACATACAATATTTATACAAATGGTGGCTGAGAAAAAAGTGTAGCAAAAACGTCATAAACATACTAAATACATAGACCAAGTGGAGAAATTTGATGTTTTAGATTGACTGGTTAATGCTAATCACACCAAAGCAACCCTCTTCTTTGGAAGCTGGCAACGTATCACACCCCTGTTCCTCTCCTCTTACATATTTTATGTTGTGTATATTCACTGATTTGCTCACAAAGACAAAGGTCTCTTGACTCTTCCTCACCAATATCAGCCTGACAGCAGCCTACTTTTTAAAAAAACAGTTTTATGTGTCAATAGTCAACTGGAAAACTCTCAGTACAAATTTAATGATGCCACTCTTGATTGATTCCTTATTCTAACTGACATTGTTCAACCTCTCTGCCAAATCAGGCAATGAAAATCTTGATTTCATTGCTCACTGATTAAGCCACCTTGTAAATTGTGCTGCAAAGTGCCATTCAGTAGGCTGGCCTGGTCTATAGACAGATACTCATAACCTTGCCTACATTATCCTACAACAGAATAGTTTTTAACAGTTATTACCTCATTCAAAGGAACCAACATGCAACATGACTTTGCCAACCATAGGCATCAACCTAAGTAGTTTTGTATTGAATTACAGTCTCTCCTACTTGACAACATTGTTCTCTCATGTGACCAGACCTTAATTGTGCTCCGCATATCTCGTTTGGGCGAAAGGTGGGAGATCTGAGAGATGTCTGCGAGCACACTGCGCCGTGCCCAAGAGCAGGGCAGCCTGGTGCTTCTTTGATTCTGAATCTTTGAGAGCTCTTTGATAAAGAGTGAGTGATCGTGGCTCCCACAACCACTCCATCACAATGCACCTAATAGCTTTCTTCTCATTACTCCCTAATTTCCCAATGTTACATGTTTCAGTTGTGAATCCTCCCACAAAATGATATATGAAAATAATACATTTCCACTGTGAGTGGGAATGAAGCATACTGACAGGGAACGGCTGTGCATAATGGTCACAGATAATAACAAAGAAAGTTACATAGTCCACTGGTCACGACCTGATTACAACAACAGTCTGTTCTCTGACCTCTTCGCACAGGTTCCAAAGCGGTCTATCGCCTTAAAATGACCCCCGACTCCCGGGGCGACCAGGTAGGCTAGAAAACACCAGTGTCCCTAAACAGATTTACTTTAAATAAAATATAGAGCGATAAGAATGTCGATTACATAAATGCCAAATTTCTAGATACATTCTAGCGCACTGCCCGACTCGGACCTTTTTGTGCGTAAAGATCGAAACTACCCCCTTACCTCCTTTCTCCTAAACATCCGAATGTTTTGAGCGTCTGTTTAATCTCCATGTGTTTTCTCAAGCTGTGGGGATGATTAGCTAATAATGATAGTATATTCTTCACCTGACATTCTCCCGTCTCCTTTTTATGTTGACTTTCGTTGCCATTGCTAATTTATCACTGGACTGTCTCCAGCGAGAGACATGGATAAATCTTTCCGCGCCTTGTGGGCTATGCTTCGCCTACGCATATATCTAATCTCTGAGATCAGTCTGGAGTATCGATTTTAGACTCACATTACCCTCAAAATAACGAAGAAAACACCTCTATCAGTATGTATGCTAATATTCCTGGTGACTCGAACAAATATCCATAAGAAACAAATCACATCAACAACTGAAATACCACAAACGCATGTAAATACTGGTATCTTCAAACCCATACTTACACTGATAATGTTCGCTGGTGACCGAAAAAGATATGCCTTTACCAACCCGGGAGTTCAACCTGCCCTCGTCGTTTTTATGGCTGATGTGCAAGTTTCCCGTTTGCAGCCAAATTAAGAAACATTGCGTCTCTGTTCTCCGCGAGAATTACGGTTTAGTTGAATAAGTGCCTCTTCTTGTTATTCGTGATTTCCCGGTCGCAGGCATGTTTTTTTTTTCATAAACGGAATTTGTTGAGATCACAAAGTCCGAAAAGCATTCTTGCGCACTCATTACAAAGTAGCGTTGTAACCTGTTCCATGATTTCTCGTTGAGGTTCGGACCATCGTTAATCAGCACGCCTAAATGCCTCTGAATCTTCTCAGGGGCTTGTAAATTTGAGGTTCAAAGTTTGCATGACACATGAAGGCAGATTGGCTGCTCCAATGTTGCGCCACTCGTGGGCGCACGACGGATTCGAATAGGGAGAGGCGGATGCTTCAGAACAGTTGCCAGTTTTGCGACATTGCGACGCGGCGATTAATACTTACACTGTGAATCCATTCTCCACGTTCAAAACTTAATTGAGCATAATTATTGTCATGCAGTTAGCCTACATGTTAATCATTTTATTATTCTGAGAAAAGTTATAGGATGCTGCAATTACAATCTACTCCCACAGTACATGAATATGTTTGGTGCCTGATTGTGGTTTATTGTGAGCAGAGCATGTTTAACTTCTTGTATGCGGAGACATTTCCTTTGGTTGGAACTTGCTGACCATACATCTCAGAGATGCTACACAATTCTCATGCCCTCTTCCTACCAAAGACAATCTGAGATCAAAAGTAGAGACATGTCTAATTGGTCAAGTAATGGCGACAAAAGTTTAAAAATTCTGATGTCATGCAGATACCATGCAGCTGAATAATCACATCTGTTGGGTGCAAATGCATATTCCCACGTTTGTTCATGACGTCATGCGCCAGGTAATGAAATGCCTCCAAACAAAAATAGTTGAGCGCCAGAGGGAGCGCTGGTGTTGACGGACAGGCGTCAATAGAGGACGACTTTTCAGTAATATAAAGAAAACACCTATTGCCTATCAAAATAGCAATTAGGTGTTTTGGGAATATTTATTTGTTAGAGGCGTATAGCGCAGATACATGTACTTTTTTATATAGAATGCAGGGAAGATAAACCATAATGTCATCAACCCAGCAACTTCACAGTTTTGCTTTTATAAAAGAAAACGCGTCATAGACCTAAAATGTTTCATGAAAAATTGATGGTGAGCAGCCCAGACAAAGAGCATTCATCCCTTCTGAGATGTGCTATTGTGATGTGCACAATACATTGCTTACAAATGAGCTCCTAAGATGCAGTGGCTCATTCACCAACCTTTCACAACACAGAAAGTTACCCCGAGTCACCAAAAAACAGTCAGTTAAAAACTAAAAACATTAGTAAAAACATTAGTCCTTGTCACCATTATATATTTGAGTGAATAATGAACACGCAGTATAAAAGGTAATGATCGCTGGTCCTTAAGCATTGGGAATATAACCAGTCTACTGGTGAAATTACGGGCATCTGTAGAACACACACACAGACTTCTGAGAGGTTTATGGACAACAGTAGCTGAAAATCAAGTTGCAAATGAGTAACCTGAGTTTGATTTCAGGCTTATTTTTCATTGGAGAAATACTAATACACACATACAACATTGGAACCTACCCTGTGATAAGAAAATGTGTCTCCTAGGGCGTAGGCCTATATAGTTTGGTGACACTTGGACTGTGAGGTATGGCATCACATTGGTACAGAGATCATGGACAAAATAAAGGGTTTTAAGCGGATAGTTCTGTCGGATGCCATTGTCTCTGATGTCAGAGCTTACCAAATCATGATCGGAGATGGCCGGGAGCAGGGAAACGTGAGATGAAAGCACAAAGACAGGCCGTACTGACAGTGTGGATAATAGCCTCTCGGTTCTGATTCAGTGCTCAGACAGTCAGTCTGTGGGCATGGGCGGATTATGAACTTTCGTGCCCCTGGGCCCAGATGTATTAAGGGCCCCCCACTAATTGTTATATATGTGGGAGGGGGGGGGTTGGGGGTCCTGCAGTAATCCATCCCTGTCTGTGGGCCTTCGGGGGAAGTTCATTTCATGTGACGAGTTGTCACCTGAGCAGGAACGCATGGCCCAAGTGCAGGTCACGCTGGTCGCTCTCAACCAGCAGGCTAGTACAAACCCACCACAGCGGGAGGATGTCGGCTATTCATCACATGGGGAAGCTAGCGTTTGTTTCACAAAAGCATTTCGTTTCTGGTCTATCTCCTTTGTCCCATAACGTGAGTTTCCAATTCATTTACTCAACAACGCCTTTATGGGCACGCCGACCACACCTGCGGGCCTGACTGCAATCGGTCTTTGATGAGCTGTAGGATCCAATTTTGTTAGGGCTGAAATAACTTCAATCCTGTTTGGCACAGAACATTAGGGACACAAATGAATACTCCCCTGGGCACACTTCCCCTGAGGGCGGTCTGGCGAATTCATGGGATGACGTACGTATGACGATGACAGCCCATTGTTTAGACGCCTCTCACAAATGACTTTGTGAGCATTGGACTCTTGGAAGTAGGCATCTAATGACATTGGCTGTCTAATGGCATCGGCTGCCAATGATGTATCTTCGGGGTTTGTTGTGAGTGAAGTGTTTGGATTGTGAGTTGCCTAGTCACCAAATGTAGGAATGCAGTGGGTCTATGTATGGTATCCTTGCATAATGTAAACCATATCTATCCATGCATTATTAATGGACATAGGCTATTATACAATACTAATTTAGGCTTGACTTGAGCAGGTCCTAATTGTATATGTAATAAATACCAATTTTGCATTTTAGCCATGTAGTATGCCTACCAAAAAAACTACATTACATTCAAATATATCCTATATATAGTCCTCAGAAATTGATCCCAGGAGCATACATGCTCTGGAGCATACTGCTTTCAGTCTCTGTTTCTGAGTTCTCAGTAGCCAGATCCCACAATATTGTGATCAACCAGATCTGATCAGCCTGACAATAATTGACCAATTATTTTGACCACCAATTACTTACAATTTTAATGACTTATTTTAGCTTTATAATAGGAGACAGAACTAGTGTTGGGGGCTCTGACCATACCATCATTACTCATGCAAATTCAATTTACAACAAAATAAGTACACAACTGAGTCAGGCAAGTAACTAAACAAGCGGCCTCTGCACATCTATTTTGTATATCATCCTCATTTGAAAAAATGAAATAATTTTATTTGAACTTGATGAGCAGCAGCAGCCATGTTGATCCTTGTAAATCTTATTAGGATGCACTTTCTTTTAATTCAGACACCCCTCTTGCAAATAATATCTGCACACATCAGAGAATGGGAATATATGCTGAAAAGGAACTTGTAATTATATTTAGTCTACAATTCTCTCTCAAAGAAGACAAAGAGGGTGCCCACAAAACAAATATATAAATATATAACTTGTAAAAGCTGTGTCGGGAAGAATCGTCTCTTAAGCTCATCAATCAAAGTGTTGTCACTTCCCATCACCACACAGATGGATGACTGAATTGGTATTGGAGTGTTTGATTTTTCTATTTGTATTTGAATGTGCAAATAAGAAAAAAAAAAAAACCCTTTATGGATTAAGAAAGAAAGCACAAAAGCTGTCACAAAAAAGTGTGTGTGTGTGTGTGTGTGTGTGTGTGTGTGTGTGTGTGTGTATGTGTGTGTGTGTGTGTGTGTGTGTGTGTCTCATCTAAAAGAGAGCATATGTGTTTTAAGGCATATCTCTGCTTTTCAGCTGTCCCTCATACTCAAAAGTGGGGCCATTGTACAGGCAGATACAGTGGAAAGCATTGCGGTCCAAACTAAAGATACTAGCTCTGAGCGAACCCATTTGCCGATGTGAAATTTTTTTTTTTTTCTTTTAGTGTTTTAGCGTTTATCATCACTGCTCTCTGAATATCATTGACAAATATTATGTGAAACCGAGGACTGCCATGAGGAATAGTCTGGTTTCACCTGCACCCTTCAGAAATGGCTATTTTTCTTTCTTTATCTTCACCGTCAATGTTATGTATTGCTTCCTTGTGTTTCTTTTTTTCACTCTTATGCTTTTAAAGACAAAACACTCTTAACACCAATGGTGAGAAAAGCAGAGTGAAGCAATGCTCTGGGAGTATCGACTCTGATCCACATTGAAAGAGTGAGCTTGAAACCCTCAATTATGTGTTTATGTGTATTTTGTTAAAAAACAATCACAAACCTTTAATCCCCAGTATTGACAAAGTTATACACATCTTGCCGAACAAATCATTAAAAACAAAAAGATCATTGCTTAGGTTTTCTGAGCTTGCTATGTTTTGGTCTTCCCTTTGTTGAAGAGGGGAGAAATAAACGGTAGCCTTCAGGGAATTGGCTGAGTGACTCACGAAAACCTTTCAGGGGCTCTCGTGGGGAGGCGGGAGGATGGTGCAGATGCTGAGAGGGGGGAAAGAGTCAGACATCAGGATTTGTAGTCTGGAACACGTGAGGTGCTCCCGGTGCAAACGCAGGCACCTTCTGCCCTGTGGCTTCGCCACTGAAGATCCACATTCATCACACATCTAAATATACATCTGACAGGTATACCTGGGGAGCTCTCTCACCCGGCCCACTCCTCACAACTATCCAAGGCAGGAGGTGTGTGTGCGTGTATGTGTGTGTGTGTGTGTGTGCGTGTGTTAGAGAGAGTGAGCATATGCGTGCGTGTGAGTGTCTGAGCACATGTGTGCTTGTTTGTGTGTGTATGTGTATGTATGTGTGTTTGTGTGTGTGACAAAGAGAAGAAGCACGTGTGTGTGACGGTTGTGGGGAATGGTTAGGGGTTTGAGGCTACCCTGCAGGTGACCCTTTCAAATGCGTGGGACTGCGGACTCCCACTCCCCCTCCTCCCCCTTCCCTGACGCCGCGAATGTGCCAGAGAAGGGGATTATGGGCGAGAGCTCTGGGCATGTCTGATGGATCATGGAGGCTCAGTGCTGGTGGAGCCCACTCACTGCACACACGCCTCCCGGGCCGGAGTCTTCTACGGGGGGAGAGATGGCTTTGTCTGGAGGCTGTTGTTGTGTCTCTCAGTCCCCTCCCTCCCTCCTCCTCCTCCTCTGGTCCCCTCTCCTTCACTCTTCATCCAAGTGTCTTATCCTCCTGCCACAGCCTCTCAATGGCTCAGGAGGAATGGTCACACCAGCACACCTGAGAATTACCAAACAGAGCGAAGGAGGTCGACTGCGATAACAGACGACACTGAAGAAAAAGATCCGTTCCAGTCAGAATCTGTTTTTCTCAGGAGTCTTACACTTCTGCTGGTGCTGGTGGTCAAGTATTGTGAAATAACAAACGAAACACAATGCGTTTTATATTGTGTTTTCATTTCCATTGATTGAGCAGAAAGTACAGAAGGCAATATGCTTGCCCAGTGATTCAAATGCCGGTGTTTTCTCATAATTAATTGAGATCTATATATTCAGCCAGTATAGTATCCAACCAGTAGCCATCAATTAATTGGTTCCTCTAAGCCTTGTCTTCATTAGTCTATAACAAGACTGAAAAATAACTATATAGCCCTTTTCTTACACTGTTATAAACTGTGGCATTAACAGTCCTTTGAGTATGAGTATGTGATGTTATTCATGTCATTTGAAAGAAGTGCTGTTCAGTTCGTGTCGGTTTTACTGTTGTGTGTATTGATCCAAAAGAGCTTCTATCAAAAGACTTTGTATAGAAATGCTCCCCACAGCAGCATCATAGTAATAGTTGTCTGGTTGCAGGAAGGAGTGATCATATTGTTAGTAGAATACATATTGTAAGTGAGTTTAAGTCCTTAACATAAAAAACAAAACAAAAACAAAAACAGTAATATAAATCACTCTGACTTTTCCCTTCAAAGGTAATCTATGAGTGGCAGATTAAAGCCAGAGGGGATATTTCAGAGTGAGGCATGTTAATGAGGAGTTTGTCAGTTAAACACACTTTTACTGGAGAGGTCAGGATGCCCCCACCGGCTACAGATGAATCAGTCCCAAATTAAGATGGAGAGGTTGCCTTGACATTCCTGTCTATCCATTTCCACAAGTTGACTTTGATGCCTCTGTGGCCGCCCTTCCCACGTCAGCGCTGATAATGGCCATGTTCTTCAGCTAGCGGCCTCTAAAGACGCAGCACATACTGTGCTCTTACGCCACGGACAAGTACTAACTTCAGCAGCTCAGCATCTCGGCTATCTGTGCAACCACAATCAGAGCTATGCACTGCCATGTTCATATTTATAAGTATGGCATATTTTGGATTGCAATGCACTCAATGTCCTTCCTCTCTTTAGTCGTACACAATAGAAGCTCTCTTCCTCCTCCTTGCAATGAGTGAGTCATCCTCATTGATATTAGCAAAACATGAGCACTTCCTGTGGACTTGGCTTTTGAATGTGAAAAGGACTCTATTTTTATTGACAGTTATTCTAAAAGTGCTGAAAAGTAAATGGAAGTGTTTTATATCATGTGAGTGCGACAACGTTTGTTTATACCAAGTGTAATGGGCATTACTATTGGTTATGGTTATGGTTAAAGATTTAGCACACATTGCAAATGAACACACATGGGAGGTTTGCGTAGACCCTTATGGGAAGTAACAGAATGACTACATCTTGTTATAAGCCTAAACAATCGTTATAGCACATTACTTGATGATGACCAGATGATGTCATTACTTACAGTATACAACACACCTGAAGTCTTCCTTTGATTCAAATTCAACTCAGTACCAGAAGCAGGTCTAGATGTTTAACCATGGTTTAGGCTACTAAAGTTCCTCAGTCACATCCATTTGTCAGTCTTCTGTCAGCAGTAAACATCTCAACCAGCAATAAAACATTGTTGAAGTGGTGGTGTGTACTCATAAAATAGCTTTTAAAGGAATTATGTGGGGGGCCAGTGCACAGGCTGGACTCTTCAGGCTGTCTGTGCCACGAGAGTAGCCTGACTCCAGTGCTTGGAACAAGGCCAAGGGTCCATCTTGGACCTCCATGAAATCTGTCCTGACCTCAACATCACCCCTCATATGTAACAGTGAACCGAGAGGACTTTTCGTCAATGATACAGATGTGGAGCAGGTAGTGGACTCTTTTTCGAGTTAAAAGTATTCAGCTAAAGTATACTGTAGGTTTCTGAGAATGGAACTGTTATTGTTGTCAACAATTAGGTTGGAGAGTAAGATGGCATGGTGAAAATAAAACCATTTTAATGGTTGGAACACAAACTGCCATGATTTTTATTCTGTTATGAAATACGATTCTGTCCCATGGGGGATATGGGCGGGGATGTGTGTGTGTCTGTGTGTGTGTGTGTGTGTGGGGTGGGGGGGGGGGGGGTGGGGGGGGGTTGGCATGCAAACAAGATTATCTGTACAGTATTATCTTGAGCGCAATTTAAGATAAATATTTTCTTTTCCGGACTTCAGGAGTATCATATAATTCTGGAATTGTCATGTATGCATCATTGCAGATTGATAATCTAAAAGGCAGTCTGGGCAGTCCAATCCTGAAATCCCAGGATATTTAGCTCTTTCATTTCATTTTGATTTCATGGTCTATGAAGCAGTCACAGTTAGATTGCCACTCCTTTCCAATTGAATTAAATACTGAGCTTGAAAATGAATAGCAAGTCACATACATCTTGTTAATGTCCTCATCAAATTATGGGATCATTTACTGATTCCCATGATCCTTTCTACTTTAACATCTGTATAATGGGTTCAAACACTTAAAGACATTTAGACTGAAAGACTTTAAGAGAAAATGTTTATTAAGTGTTTCAGAAATGTTATTGTTAAATATAAGAATAGATGGAGGTAATAAGGATAATCGCCCAATTCGGGAGAATATCAGACACTAATACTGCTGAACACCCATTAGTCTGAGGGACCTCTCATTTGCAGTGGCACGGAACTTAGTGCCAGACTGTCAAAGCCTCTTCTTTTACCCCTCAGCGAATTCAATTATACATTCAAACCTGGTGTTGGTCCACGCACAGTATTGAGGTACATATATCTTATGAGGGTGGGAGAAGTGGGGGGTAGGCTGAGGGGATGAGTAATTTCATTTTCCATCAGACAATTTCCTGCAAGGTGGCCCCTCAAGGTGAAGTACACTGGTGGGTGGTGGTGCCGTGAATTTGTGTGTTTTGATGTTGACACCATTTTGAGATGTTTGTGTTTTCAGCTCGGGCAGACAACCCAGGTTTGATGTTCAGATGTTCTGTTCACACAGAACTTTTAAAATAGGTCATACAGTATGTACAGTATGCAACTTAATATTCATTTGTAACTCTAAGTGATGGTCACCAGTATAATACCACAACCAGGATAGTATCAAGCAGATCAATAATAATGTTCTGAATCCGACGTGTTTTTCTTTCCCTATTGGTAAATTGCTTTCTGTGTATCTGTGCATCCATGAAACGGGTACTGGTTCCATAAAATAATTTGCTGTCAATCTCTTAATTTTGACCATATCTTATAGGAGCTCTCAGAAAAAGATCACAGAGCTTTATGCCTGAATTCTTGTCTGTTACCGCAGAGACAAATAAGACAACATGCCATTTAACTAACACATCATTCAATTGTGTAAATACACAACGACATAATTTATACATAATTTAAAATAATTGAACATAATTTAGCTCTCCTAGGAAACTGTCAGATGTAATGAAGACTTGACTTACGGGGGCAGCCGTGGCCTACTGGTTAGCACTTCGGACTTGTAACCGGAGGGTTGCCGGTTCGAACCCCGACCAGTAGGCACGGCTGAAGTGCCCTTGAGCAAGGCACCTAACCCCTCACTGCTCCCCGAGCGCCGCTGTTGTTGCAGGCAGCTCACTGCACCGGGATTAGTGTGTGCTTTACCTCACTGTGTGCTGAGTGTGTTTCACTAATTCACAGATTGGGATAAACGCAGAGACCAAATTTCCCTCACGGGATCAAAACAGTATATATACTTATACTCCTGTTAATGTATTTGCCTGGTAATAGTATCTCCCTTTCTCTTTTCAAAGGGAGGAAACCAATCATGAATCCCACTCATTCAATTGGTTGCTACCCAGATAGGCTTGTCCAAATAGTCTGAGGTCAAGAAAGGTCATATTTGTGTGGGTGCCAAATCAGACCACAGCGAAGAAGCAAAGCACTTACACATTAGACGCACATTGACATTATCTGTAAAAATGAACAATGTTGACATTTTGGGTCAACGCTATGATGAATTGTTTATACACTCAGACATTTAAAAGTCATGAAAAGATCTAGTCATTTCTATAAACAAAATGAACCATCTCTCTCATTGATCTTGACACTTTTCCAACAGTCAAGATCCAAGAGAAATGAGATATCAAAGAAAGAGCAGAAGATTTGGAGAGAAGACATGGCGGAGGAGCTGCACAGTGTCATTTATTATAAAGATAGCACACACAGAGACATACAGAGAGAGAGAGAGAGAGAGAGAGAGAAAGAAAGAAAGAGAGAGGAAGAGAGAAAAGAGAGAAGACAGACAAACAGGCATATCCCAGAGTCTATCATGATTGCATGGCTCTGCTGTCTTTATAGTTAATGTAGTCTGTATCACTGGTCATTAACCGCAAGCATTAGCATTCCAGTGTACTAAATACTGTGTTCATCAATTAATAATCCCTCTAATAATGCTAACCAAGGGTGCTTAGGTTAACTTACTAACTCAATGGTGATTGTCACATGCTTCCAAAAGGCTCTTCTGTTCTCAACGCGGTCACCCCCTCCTCCTTTTCAGTGTTTAGTCATATCACGTCTCTCTTTGCCTGCTGACTTACTAATGTCTTAGCAACCTATTAATCTCAAGAGACATTAAACCTTGCCGGGATTATCTTTGTTCACTCATTAGCCAAAATAGAGGAGAATGTGTGCCCTGCATGAATAAAAAATTCAGACGTAGATGAGAAACTGATGTAGATTTTCTTCTTTCTCACTTTTCCTGCTTGACTGAGCGAAAGAGCTGCCTGCATTTGTAACTGATGGAGATGGTGAGCCCTGGGGAATTTAGCGAACACACCTGTTTCATGTGTCTGTTAAATGACTTTACCAAGGGCTCCAAGGCACTGGAATACTGTCAGATTATCTATCACAGGATGGAGGAGTTCCCAGCCTTCTCTGATTGGATCATTTCAGTCATTCTAGAATTCTCCATCTATTCCTGATCATGCACACGTCCCACAAAGAAGACCTCTACCTTTCCACCGAGTTTTCATCTTAACTGCATAATTTTGCAAAAGTGTGGGTTGATGAGGGAAGAAATTTACATTTTTCAAAACAGATCGCATCTCATGGGCACCCCCCCCCCCCCTCCTCCCCCAGTGATCCCTAATGCTACTAAACCAAGGATGTATTCATTTGTTTGATGTTCTCACACATAATGAATTATGGAGTCTGAACAGAGATTCGATTAGCCACACTGGGAATGGGTTAATGATACGTTCCCTAGATATGTTCCAATACCTCTTTAGAAGTTACCGTGCTATCAAATTGCTCCCACTTTTTGCTATCTCTAAATCTGTCTCACCCTCTTGGTACTGTATCTTTCGCTTCCTATCTCTCCCTGTCTGCTTTTTATTACACATTTTTGTCTTCTTTTTTCACATATTAATATATTGATATGTGCCACCAGTTTTTCCAGGGAAAACTCATGCAAATGCACTTTATTGGGCTATCAATATTATTTGCCGAATGTGGTCAATTGAACCCTATTTCCATGACAAGACACTCATTGACCAGGTCTGAAACTTCCCATATTGTAACTTTGAATAAAATCCATAATTTATCAGAAAAGTAATATAAAATCTTTGACCATGAGTACAATATTAAACTCAGTATTGGTGCTCCCTGCCCATTCCCCAACTGACAGAAAGGAGAATAAAACCAGCTGTAGCTCATGCTGCAAATCCATGTGGAGCGTGTCTGATAAATTGCAGGGATAGATTGCCCATCGGCAAAAAAAGGAAACTGATGGACCATTCTAAAACATCTGAGTGCATCTGCTCACAGAAATAAAATGGGTCTGATGAGGCAGTGTGAGCCTTGATTAAAACTGGAGTGATTCATCTTGCAATGAGGATCATAATGCCAGATGAGAATACAAGAAACCCTTATCATAAATAGCCCATTTTTTTCCACTGAATTTTGTCATTCCCTTATAGCAAGAGTCCAGAGACACAGCAAAATACTGAGCTGATGATGCCAGCTCATTTATTCTTGAAAACAAACACATTCATTTTGCATTGGATTTGTTTACATACTAATTTGTCTATTGCTGTTGTATTACCTCATGAAAGTAAGTTTGTTTGTTGTTTTCCATCAACATGACAGCCACTTAAACTTTCATTAATGTGAAGCAAGTTCCACTGTCAGCCACCACACACAAACGTCATATTCTTTTTTAATTCTGGTCACCGCCGCTCCCAACATTTCAAACGACTCAGCTGTGATCCGCTGACTCGTTCTGACAGGTACTTCCAGGCACGCAACTGAACCTGCAGTGAGGTTCACCTCCTTGCCGAGGAAAAATCTCAGACTTATGGGCTAAATTTAGGATGGGAAATGTCAACTCTGATGAAGAGCCCTCAGCTTCAATCTGCTGTGCGCTTTAAAGGTGGCAGCAGGAATGAGTGGAGAAGAAGTTGCGGGCTCATCCGGCAGGAGACAATTCAGGCGAAGGTGACAGACTGGCTCCGGGGCTTGCCCAACTCCAGTTTGTGTTTTCTGTTAGTAATTGAATATTCATCGAGTCTGAGTCTGTGCAACCCATCAGGTCATTCCCTCACTGGTCTAGTTCCCCATTGAGGCTGTATACCTACTTCTAATTACTTTTGACAATTATCATAATAATGTACCCAGGACATAAGCAAAGAGAAGATGTTTATTTCATGACATTAGTTTTGTCATAGTAGTGAAGGTTGAATAATACAATATGACAACGGTCACATGCTGTTGGGAAGAGTGAAGCCAAATTAGGTGGAATGAAAGTTGGCATGGAACAGTGCACAGTGGTTCACAATGAAGTTTGTGTCTGAGCAGTCCAGACAGAATCGGCCAAGGTTGTGCATAAAAGATATGAGATAGATATGATAGCTTCAGCGAAAGTTCTACTAGGAAGACTCGTAGTGTAGCCTTTACTCCTCCCATGCTTACACGGAGCCAATCTTAGCTGCCTACTTTCGGGAAAGCCCCGCAATCCGATCATTCACTCATTCAATCAGCGCTAGCCTATAGGAATTCAGTGGGCTCTTTAAATATGTACCACCTAACACTGCTTCTGCTTCTCAGTACGCTGACTTTGACGTCCCATTGCAGTCGTCTTTGTTACTCTGACCAAATTGCGAAAGTTTCAACCTTACCTTGCCATCTAGGGGCTAAACTCACGGACCATGTCTGTCGGTCCTCCTCTGCTCCACATCGAGTCGTCCGACTCGGACGAGGAAGTCGTTCCTCCAACCCAGCCCAGGAGGAGCGTCAGGTCGATCCGGGCCAAGTCCGACTGGGCCCGTTTCTCCGCTGTCGATATCGCGGCGGCGTTGACGGAGGCGGGGATTCCCTTCAACGCCGGCCTGCAGAAGGGTGACCTCGTGCTTCTCGCACACAACGCCATCGGCAGTCCCGCTGTCCCAGTCGTGGCTGGTCCGTTGGGTCCCGCTCCTGCTTCCGCCGCTGATCCCGCGGCCGACCCGGAGGAGCCTGAGCGGCCTCCGAGGAAACGCTGCGCCAAGGCCAGGCACGTCGCCCCGGCGCCGCGTGGGTGGCCAGCTGCCGCTCGGCCCCCAGCCCCTCCTGCCCCGGCTACCCCCGCCCTGGTCGCTCTGGCCACGCCTCAGCCCATCCTGGATGCTGTTCTCTCCCTCGCTGCTTCGGTGAGGGCCATCGATTCAAGGATTCAGGCGCTGGAGACCCGGCGCCCGGCTCCTTCGTCGTCCTCGCCTCCCATGGCGCCTCCAGCTCTCGCCTCTCTCCAGTGGCCGGCCTCCCTCCTGGCCCCGAGCTGCAGCGCAGCTATTCCGCCTGCAGCGTCTGCGCTGTTTCCCTCGCCGCTCCGGCTGTGCCTGTCTTCAACCTGGCATCGGCTCTCCCTGCTCCTCTGCTGGGTAGGGGCTTCGTTGCTCCCTCTGCGGTCTCCATCTCTCCGCAACTCCGGCAAAACATCATTCAAGTTAAAGACGTTAATCTCGCTTCCTTGTTGTTGGCGTCTCCCGCTGTCGACCGTCAGCTCGTCGACTGCGGTGACGTTTCAGTCATTCTCAAAAATTCCGACCCGAGGCTTTCAAAGAGCCTGTCGTTCTGTGACTTCGTGATTGCCTTCGGCATGTACCGCGATGTCCTCTGCAGTGCCTTCCCCGATCGCCGCCTGGAACTGGACACGTATCTCGCTATGATGGCCGATTTTAATCAGCGTTATGGGGGTACCCTGTTCTATCAATATCACAACTCGTTCTCCGCAAAGTCTGCTTCCTACATTTCCCTCTACAATTCCCGTTTAGACTGGTCCGTTGTCGACACGGAGCTGCTGGTCAGGCACTTTAGCGGTCAGCGATCGCTTAGCTGCAATATTTGTAGCTCCCACGGCCACTCGGCCAGTCTGTGTCCTCAGACAGCCTTCAGCGCACCATCCGGCCACCACGTTCCGGCCACTGCCCAGGCTGACGGCGTAAGGGCTCCTCTCGATAGGCAGGGGCGGCCTGTTTCCTACTTTAACGGGCTCGCTATCTGCAACAATTTTAATGAGGGCGTCTGCTCCCATACTAACTGTCTTTTCTCCCATGTCTGTAGCCGGTGCAAGGATCCTCATCCAAAGTCCGTCTGCCCCCGTCGTGTAAGGCCGCCGCGGGGAGGAAAGGTGGTTTCTGCAAAGAAATTCTAGCGTCTCACCCGTCCACGCCTATTAATGTCTCCGTTTTGTCATATTATCTCTCTGCCCATCCTGACTCTGTGTTTGTTGATTTTTTTGCTCACTGGTCTCTCTCAGAGGTTTAGGGTTGGTGTCCTGTCCCCCCTCTCTGACTCGTACGTGGCTAGGAACCTGCAGTCTGCCCTGGCCGAACCTTCTGTTGTGTCCGAACTTCTGTCCAAGGAACTTAACAAAGGCTATGTTCTCGGCCCTTTCTCATTTTCGCTCCACTACGCTTCCATTGACAATGCCATTTGCCTTATTAAAATCGCTGGCAGGGGCGCTCTCCTGGCTAAGGCCGACATCACAGACGCGTTCAAGATTATGCCGATTCATCCCGCTGATTGGCCGTTGTTCTGCGTTAAGTGGCAGTCCAACTTTTATTTCACCGTGAGGCTCACGTTTGGCTGCAGGAGTAGTCCCCACATTTTCAATTGTCTGTCGGAAGCGCTGTGCTGGATTTTGCTCAACGTCTGCTGTCTCCCGTTCGTCCTGCACCTCCTGGACGATTTCCTGCTAATTGATTTCCCCGCGGGGTCTAGTTCAGGTCTGGACGTCCTTTGTGCTGTGTTCTTGGAGCTCGGTGTCCCTCTGTCGGCGGAGAACACCCTGGGCCCTGTTCACTCTCTCGAATGTCTGGGCATTATCCTCGACTCGGTTGCGATGCGGGCCTCCCTCCCGGGGGAAAAATTAGCTAGGATTCGCGAGGTGTCCGCCTCATTTCTTTCCGTGGGCACGGTGACCAAGCGAGACCTTCTCTCTCTCTTGGGTCATCTGAATTTTGCCATGCGCATCATTCCGCAGGGTCGCTTCTTTATTTCTTGGCTGTTAACTGGCCCACTCCGTTGTTAATTTGTCCCGATCCCGTCGCGCTCGACCTGGGTTGTCAGTCGGATCTTGGTTTCTGGTCTAAATTACTTACCGAATGGAACGGCATCTCATTCTTCTATTATGATCACTCTGATTCGTCTGTCTCTCTCGAGCTGTTCACGGATGCCGCTCCGTCTCTCGGTTTTGGGGGGTTGTATAAAGACGCGTGGTTCGCAGAGAGATGGTCTGACGAATTTTTGGCATTTGCCTCCGATGCTGCTTCGTCCGCCCTCTTCGAGCTGTATCCCATCGTGGTAGCCTGCGTACTCTGGGGTACCCATTGGTCAAGAAAGCGCATCACTTTCTTCTGTGACAACGAGGCAGTAGTGGCCATCGTAAACAAAGGTCGCTCTCGCTGCCCTAAAATAATGTCCCTTTTAAGGAGGCTCACCTGGCAGTCTGTTATTCACAATTTCATCGCAAATGCCATTCATGTCCCTGGTTATATTAACGTTAAAGCTGACGCCCTCTCTCGTCTCCGTTTGCAGGAATTCCACCAGCTCTGCCCTTCAGCCAACAAAGTGGCTACACCGTGCCCCTCGTTTGGCCTGGTCCTGGTTCTCTATTTTTTGTCAGCACCACCACACGCCCATCCTCCCGGTTCTCATTTCTACCGTCTGCGCTTTCTTGGTTTACTGCGTTGATCACCGCGGCCTCAAACTTGCGTCAACTCGCAAAACAGTCGCCGGTTTACAATTCCACGCTAGGCTCCACGACGCCAATTCCCGCGCTCCATTGGCACTCGCCTCCCCATTACGGCGGATATTTTAAACCACATGGTGGCGGTGCTTAAACGCGGCTACCACTCGGAGTACGTTGATAGCCTGCTGGAGGCAGTCTTCCTATCGGCTTTCTATGGCTTCATGCGGTGCGGAGAATTCACTACAAATTACCACGCGTAATCTCCCTCTCTCTGATCTTTCTTTTTTTCCCACTTACTTCACCATTTGTCTGAAATATTCTGAAAACCGATACTTCTGGTTGTGGTACTACTATTTCAATTGCAAAAATAAACAATGTATCATGCCCGTTCGCTTCTATGGTTCATTACCTTAAATTACGGCCTCACACTTCACCAGATTTTCCCCTATTTATCACACCAGACGGTCAAGCCATGACACGTCACTGGTTCAGCAGCCAGCTAGCTAACGTGCTGCTCAAATGTAACCTCTCCCCAAAGAGGTTCACTACACACTCATTCCGCATTGGCGCAGCCACGACTGCCGCCCAAAAAGGGCTGTCCACGTCATCCATCAAAACGCTAGGAAGGTGGTCATCCGACGCCTACACATCATACATCAGACTAACGCCTCATGATGTTTTCGATGCTCAGAAGTTGCTCTCTCACGCTAATTCAGGTACCTCATTACCTTCACAAATCCTGGTGGCGGTGGTTAAATTCTGGCATTCGCCTGCACTAATCGCTGTAACGTATCGGGGCCCAGCACGCCGGTAGCTCGTGGTGATTTAGTCTCAGCCATGGGCATGTTGCCCTTTTTCACTGGTTGCCCAGCTCATTTGACGCTTATGGTTCAGGTCACTACTCGCCGGTTGCCCGGCTCGTGATGCTCGTCTAGGTTGCCCTAGACGCTGGTTGCCCAGTTTGGTCCAGGTTGCCCTGGATGCCGGTTGCCCGGCCATCACTTGGTCTAGGTTGCCCTAGACGCTGGTTACCCAGCTCACTGTCCAGGTTAGGACCCTAGGACTAACCCTGCCTTCATCCATCGGCAGGAGATGAGATCCGCTCATCGCTGGACGGATCCGAGACGGGGCCTATGCCAAAGACCGTTACCTATTCAGGACTCTTTATCATGCTTGTATCTAAGCTGTTCCTTTACTAATTAAATTGTTAACCGATTCTATTCTGTCTACTGAGTCTTTCTGGTAGAACTACAGGCCTATTATGACTTCATACCAGGCCACATGCAGTACTAATAGCTACTCTAATCTTGGTAGTGTGTGTTGACATTGCTGACATGCTAACCTCAATTAATTTATTTTATTAAATCGCCACACTTTCCTGAAGTCTATGAATAATCATAATCCTGGATTTATATTAAAAGAAATACAAGAAAAAGAAAGGTTTCCATGCAGTAAACAAGTTTTTTTAAAACATTCAACATATTTTCTTTAAAAAGTGTCTTTTGTTCGGCTACAGATGGACATGGCTTTGAAATATAGGAAATCTGCCTTTTTATTACACACATGCACTCTCACATTCAAAATCAGCAAACCCTTGGGTCCCATATACCCATCCAATGATACACCTATATGTGCTTTGGCTTAGGTAAAACTATGACACTGCATGCTGTGTGCTGTGTTAGCTCAACACCTCCCTGTGGAAATGGCTGTCAAAATGGTAGAATGGCTACTTGCAGATGGTAGGGCTCATTACTGAACAATAACCAAACAACCCAAGCCACCCTCCACACTCCAACCTATACCTGACAGAGGTAGGCGGACAACTCCGCTCAGACAGACATTAGGGATCCTGTCTTATTGACACTGGGATAGTAATGGATTGTGAGGGATCCTCTTTTAGCATCAGTGATCGTAGCCAGATGCATTCGATAAATCAACACCATCCTCGCTCCTCAGTCTGGCTGGAAACATTCCCAGAGGCCCGAGCTTCTGCCGCACAATGAAGATAGCAGAAATTTTGAGTGAGCCCACAAATCATTTTTAATGAATCCCTCAGCTCCCCCTGAAGACAAGACCCCCTACCTCTTCTGCTGTTTTCCATAATGGAGGGAAGATGCAACTGTGCCGCCACTTTATATTTGTTTCCCCTCTAAGTGCCTCCCCCTCACAAAAATCATTTCATGAGGAGAGAGATGGAGGAAGAGGGGGTGACGCCGACTGTCAGAAGTGAGAAGAAATTGGGGCTTTGTTTGCTTTGTCTCAGATTTTGGCTTTGTTATTTTTTGTTTTTTGGCTAAAAGAAGCTGAAAGGGCAGAGCTCTTTTGTGGCTCAGTCATCCATTTCCTCACTGTGCTTATCTGCAAATGGAAGATAATTGTTCCGGCATTTACCCCGGGCAAAAAAAAAATCTCCATTCGAAAGTTTAACTGCACTTTAGCAAGAACAACACATATCCTTTTTCTTTGTGATGATGTAATATTTGGGTAGAGTGCACAACTCACTTCCTCCTCCTCCTCTCTTTGCATTTCCCATGTGTTCACTGAGTTCATTCTGTAAATGTTTACTGTATCGGAAACATACTGTGATTTGATAGAGACATTTAGATGATAGTCATGCTAGTTCAGTTATATGCAAAGACAGAAAGGCTTAAATTGAGAGAAAGAGTGGAATTGTATGGCTCACTGCACTTCCAAACTCGCTTTCTGACAGAAAAGAGATCCATTTAAAGGCGCGGAGGAGTTTTCTAGTCATGCAGAATGCACCCAGTGGGGCCTCCTCCGCCTATTATTAATTCTGAGTAAAGCCTGCATACCATTCATCTTCAGGTGTTCGTGGAGCACAGCCATTTAGACCTAGGGTTTAGTGACACTCCTTTGGGAGATCAAAAGCACATCATGCACATACCTGGCACCATCTACATAAGTCCCCACAGCCAAATAGGGGTCACCATTACTCCATAATAACCCACAGTTATCTACCTTTTTATGCATGAACTTTTTTTTATGAATTAACCATTGGAAGAGCACACTGGATTCAGTCTCAGTAGAGATTTAATTTCCTTTCACCCCACAATACAAATTTGACTTAAATAAAGTCTTAAAAATGGTTAATCTATCTGGCTCACATTCTGGGGACTGCCTGATTGTTTTTTTGTTTAATGTTCCTAACTGGGTGAAATGACCTGGAAATACAGAATCTAAGTGGCAGCCATGATAATATGCTCCAAGTATTACACACCCGTTCCTTTCTTATGTCCTTGAATACGATACTGGATCATCCTTTTTGAAAGGAATGGAGAAAATGCCATTCCTTTCCTGTGGCAGCAACATTGAAATCGACACAGCAATTGGCCATTCACAGCCGTGGCCTACTGGTTAGTGCTTCGGACTTGTAACCGAAGGGTTGCCGGTGCGAACCCCGACCAGTAGGAATGGCTGAAGTGTAGCAGATGGCTCACTGCGTCGGAATTAGTGTGTGCTTCACCTCACTGTGTGTTCAATGTGTGTTTCACTAATTCACGGATTGGAATAAATGCAGAGACCAAATTTCCCTCACGGGATCAAAAGAGTATATACTTATACAAAAACAAATGATCAACATGACCTACATCAAATACATTCTCCATCAAATAATTGCATAACTGCTGTGTGATTCTTTTAGCTCTGGGTTTTCCTTATGAATTCCCCACAAGAGGATGAGAGTGCAGAAGTTTAAGTGCAGAGTTTTAAGTATTATGTTGAATAGTGTGAAGTGACAGAGACAACATGGTCAGAACAAATTCTGGATAAGGAGTCAATATTGATGTTAAATTGGTGAATGATGTATAGTTTATTTGGTTTGTATGATTACTAGTTTGAAGGGCCTTTTCGGATTCAGGATACTTCAGGCCGGTTTGGTTTCACATGCATTTTGTCTAGATGGATCAAAATGTGTAACAATTGAGCAGACTGCTCCCTCAGGTCACTTGGCGTTTATATTTCGGTCATAAGAGCTACTTTCGAGTTACACAATGGAGCGATGATGATCTTGGGTCTGATCTTCTCCTATTACATCGTTTGCATTTGTCACTTTTGGCAAATTGTAGAGTTTGAGAAGAGTCGCGACTGCAACTAGAAAATAATCTGATGATGCACTGGAGTCGTCGAATCATTGCACCTCCCTATGTGTCCACGTTTGTCCACAGTTCACGTTATTAAGACCCATCTCTCATGCCATTTATTTAGGTAGTGAAATTTATCTCATTTTACCCATAATTCAGTGATCTTAACTCCTATACTTCATTGGAACTAGACATTGTTGGACCTACTGGTTTCAGGTTGATTTCTTACCAGTGGGACCACGCCAGAGTTCGGCAGATGGTGTGGATTGAGACCATCTCTTTTTGGAGGTCTCAGACCGATTCATTTGGTGCTCACCTGAGTGCGATTGTAGCGTTCCGACCAAGGCAAAATAGCTGCTGCCAAGTGCCCCTGAGCAAGCACATAACTCCAAGTTGCTCTGAGGACAATGGCCCTTGTAATATACTTGACATATGAAAGTCGTTTTGGACAGAAGTGTCAGCTAAATTAATACATGTATGTATGTATGTATGTAACTAAAAACAAGAGGTCAAACACAATATAGTTTGATTGTCGGTGTGAATAAATGTATGTATGTGTGAAAAACGCCCTTAGGCTAAACTTAACTGTAGCTTTTGGCCACAGATAGAAGCAAACAATGACACTTCCAAATGTTAATATTTGTTAAAGCTTGTGTCCACTTCCATTGAGGATGCTGTCATCTGTGATCACAAATATATATTTATTTACAAATAGGTAGTTCCTATTTTATGTGCTATGTGTATCATATAAAAATGCATGTGTGTTTTTACTCAACAGCATTTGTGACAATTAGAAAGCATGTGCAAATCTTGTTTGCATACTTAACAGTGAAATGATTGAGACTGGATCTACAAAAACCTTGTAGCCTACTTATCTATCTAGATATACATTCAAGCTAGTCATATCTAACAGGAGATTGTGCAGTGCGCCAGTACTCTGCTTTTCTTCAGTGTTGTCGAGTTTGTGTGCTTGCTTGTTTGGTCATGTTTCTCTTTTTGTGACTGAAAAAGGTCAGTTCAGAAACTACTCATTCAGCCTTTGCCTTGCCTGTTATTTAGGATACAGTCCTTTACAGGTATACCTCCTTTGTGACAAGATTGACCTAAGCACAGCAGGCTTTATCTGTCAACACTGCCACCCGTATCCACTGTCCACTCTTCACTAAGCTTGGATTGTGAACAGAATTCTGCCCTATATCTGCATTATCCTTTGTAATTGTCCAGATGGCCTCGGCACTCTCAAATGGGTTTTTCTCGTATCTGGAGGAGTGAATGGCGCTAAGTGCTAATGGACACTGCAGGGCCAGCTCACACAGCTGAACAAACTAGACTCAGGAGCACTGAGAAATCTGACGCCTTAATTTTTTAAACCGAGAGTGCCTGCTCTTCTTCCTTGTCATATAAATACTGGATGGGTTGACATGAACCCAGGCAATTGCGGAGGAAAGGCAATGTAGTCTATAGATACAACAGCGGCGCTCGGGGAGCAGTGAGGGGTTAGGTGCCTTGCTCAAGGGCACTTCAGCCGTTTCTACTGGTCGGGGTTGGAACCGGTAACCCTCCGGTTACAAGTCCGAAGCGCTAACCAGTAGGCCCTAATGCTTGTCTGCATGTATTTTAGTGCATTGTGTGGCATTCAGCTTATGTACAGAATGCCTCACAGGAAGGGACTGACAAGTGACCTCATAGCTTAATTTTGTCATTTGCTCTTGTACTTTAAAATATCTTCAAAACAACAGTTGTATTTCAGCCTTTAAATCAAAAGCCATCATGTACTATAAAGCATGGGACCAGTTTCAATGGAGGGCTGCTACCACCTTTATGAATGTGCACACTATGTAAGAAATGAACTATCACTCTTCATCACATCTATGAGTTTATTTTTACTACATCCTCAGTCAGTAATGTACAGATAGAGTTTAAAAAGTTGTAAGGAATTAGACTTGGACTGAATGCCAGAGGCATTTTTTGAAAGCTCACAATGGTCCTTGTGAAGAAATGGCAATTGTGAGGTTTGTCTCTCTCACACAGAAATGTGAAAAATCCATCTATCTTTCCTCCAAAGCTTTTAAAGTGTTATTCAGTTGTGATAAATTTGCTGTTACATTGACCCCCAACACAACGTGAGAGAAACAGAGTCTACCAATTAGGTAGATTAAGGACACTGCTGTTGGTGTTTGTTTCACATGATTCATATGGAATTCGCAACTGCTCTCATTAGTATGAAAGTGAAGCCCTGGTCTTTTTTTCTTGCTCCTTCATGTATGTTCTGGCTGGTGGAAAAGTGACGCATTCCAATTACCAGTAGCCTACCAAGGCATCACTCCTTAACAAGTACGCAGAAAACAGAGAAGATACAAAAAGCAAGTGCAATTTACTTTATTAAATCACAAATTTAATGATGTTAATAATATAACCACTACAACTTGCAGTAGAAGATTCTATGTAGTTGCCTATCATAATTTGTAAGTATTTTTCTGCAGTATTAGATATAGCAACAGAATTGCCGTCTCCTAGGGTTTCTGTTTCTTCCCACTCCAGTGAGAGTAAGACTTGAATGGCTGGGATGCCATGAAAGGAGCTGCCAGTCTTGTAGCAATCTGCTCACTGCTTTGTAAGAGGTCTCTTTTTAATGTCCTCCCTACTCCGTATTCAGTATTATATGTTGTGATGAGATGTGCAATGACCACTTGGATTTCCCCTTGTGGGATAATAAAGTTCACCTTAACTTTGATTTTGTATCCTACCCTCTGTCCCCAGATATATTTGGCACTGTAGATGCCTACTGAACCCATCCCTCTGGTGCTTACCTTTACCTTTCCTTCCAGAGGCTCTGGGGTGTAAAACACGTTGCTGACTCTAATCTTAAAAAAGAAGGACAATAGGGAAATGCAGGGCAGGAAAAAAAAGTGTGGTAGGATAAGAAATGAACAAAACAGTGCCACTGCCACTGGAGATTTCAACTGCATACCCCACCCCCCAAACTTGGTGTTCTCTCTGTTTGTTCCTGCATTTCTGGTTTGTGTTGTTCCAGAACACAGCTCTCTTTTTTATTTTTTGTTCCTCGCTTTTTCTTTTGGATTTCAAAGCTGGGCTAGGTTGGGCTGTCCCCACCAGGCATGGTGATAGAGATCCTGTTCAAAGCCTTCCCCGGTGCTTTGTGATGGTCAGCTGAAGAACAACACAATGAGGTGCATACCTTTTTCTGCCTTTGATCAGGCGCTCTCATTGAAGCAGTGCATGCTTGTCCTTAATGTATTAATTATCTCCGGGTATGGAAATCAGCCGATTTTCCATAGGCCGTATTGCCTCTGTAGATTAAACAAAGGCTTCTTATTTCCTATATTATGCCCAAGGCCAGTGAATAACCTGTAAAGCACATTGAGCCGAATGCATCCTTAAGTGGATTTTCATGCAAAGTCATAATTACAGTGTTTGTTTAATGTTCTGCCATCCATCAAAGGCATGACTTGATTGCTTGGGCACCTTTCGGTTCCCCGCAGACCTCAAATCATTCATCAATGCCTGGAATTCATTTTTAGTCCATTTTAGCATCTTTGGCATATTCAGCAAGCAGGTTCTTATATCCAAAACAGCTAAACAAATAAAGTACCAAGCTACTTATGCATATCTGATTATTTGTGAAGACACAACAAATAATTTGGTCTGTCCATTGCTTCAACATAGTTGAACTTAGACACTGACCCAACTGTTATGAGATGAAATAATTGCTTGTTCAACAAGCACACCAGAATATTATTGATCTCTTGGCATCTTGAATTATGCAAAAGGCTCTGGAAAATAAAACAATATGAAAAGATAATTGTGTGCAGGCAAAATTACATGCATCCTGAGATAAAGTCAACTATTATGTTCTGCAAAAAAAAGGATTTGAGAAATATTGGTGTTTCGTTTCAATCTGTGTCAAACAGAAAAGATCCAGTCCACAATGGCTGACTAAGCCTTCTTTGTTCATACACCAATACTGATGATCTGGTGTGCTTGTCTTTCTAACACTGTTCAATAAAGTTATGTATGCTATGTTTGCTGCACTGTGCCATGTGTTTAAAATCATTTTCAAATAATAGTTTTGTTAATCTTCCTTCTGTTATCTCTGGCTTTCATCTGGCGATGGCTAGAGCTCTGTCTTGTAACACTTATTATTGAAGATGCTCCAAGATTAACTGTTCGATCGTGTTGTACATCATAAAGCCTCTGCAAAAAGATCAATACATGTCTGTGTGTCTGAGCCTGGTCATGAACGAGCATGTGTGTTTACGGATGGATGAATAATTTTTTTAAAGCTCTTTTTCTCTCACTGCTTTCTCAGCCTCTTGGTTTCATTCTTCTTTCTTTACCAAACCCCCCTCCCTCCACTCTCTCTATTTTTCCGTTCTTCTAATCTCTCTTTTTTTTAGTCCTCTCTTCATCTTCCCACTCTATCAGTTATTTTAAGTCCAGCTATGGCATGAGCGATAGCATACACCTGACCTCTCCGCATGTTCCTGCACTTCGCCTCTTGACGCCTGTTTCATCCTCTGACTCCTTCCGCCGCTCTGTTCTCAGATCAGCCGTGACCTCTCTCATCTGTGCGCCTGACCTCTACAAGTTTCAGGGACACCACCCCGCTGTTCCCCGAGCCACTAAAGCACAATCCGGCTGATTGCAATCACAGCAGTGGTCGACCTGTCGGTCAGGGCAGCCATGGACACAATGGACCCCACTCGAGTGGTGCTGCTTTCAAGCCTCGGCTTAACGTCTCCCTCAAGGGGAGAGCGTGTTGTGGGGTTGAGAGGGTGGAGGTGGAGGTGGAGGTTGAGTTGGCAGTGCCCTTTTGAAAATTAGCACATTGTTGAATCTGCAAACAAAGGCTTCGAGTATTTTCCCTTTTCATATAGTATAATATCTATTCAGATGTTGAAGAAATGAGGAAATGACAATAGGCACCTTCACAGTATAACAGAGAAGGTCAAGAAATGAAATGTCACACACACCTGAGCCTTTTCATTTAACAGAAAATTTGACCATGAAAATGGAACTCAACACAGTTTGCAGAATGTCAGGACAGACAATTCCATGGGAGCAAACAAATGTTCAAAAGTATTTTGATTAAAAGTTTCTGCAGTGGTAGGCAGGCACTTGAGCACAGAGCCTATTATGTGGGTCAGACACTGACCTAGGATCAGATGTGAGTGTGTGTGCTGGATCACCTGCTCGACCTGCCTTAGAGTAAGCTGCCATCTTGGGAGAAAAGAAAACTCTCTTGGCTGGAATAGTTAGTCATCATCCATGTTTGACCTTCAGATTGTTTATGATTACATTGAAGCCTGTGGGTTGTATGTGTGAACAGATCAACATTGTGTGTTTACCCACGTGCCACCCTCTCTCAATTTCACAGGCTTTCTTCTGATGGATAAATTGTGAGAAAGACTGCAAGGCAGTATAATGTCAGACATCCCAAGTCTCCCGGAAGCTCCGTGAGTCTCCCGCATAGTGATAGCGGCTCCCTGACGCCCGCAAATTAGGCAAAATCTCCCGGAATCTATAGTGAGCGATAGAGAGCGCGCATGCATCTGAGTGTAGCGCGCACACGACGGGAGAGAGAGAGGGGTGGTGTGTGTGTGTCTGAGCGCATCCAAGACAGAGAGCATCCTGATTGGCCTGTTTCGCTAAATCAACCAATCAGTTTTCAGTGTAGGCGGGCTTTTAAGTATAAGTATATACTCTTTTGATCCTGTGAGGGAAATTTGGTCTCTGCATTTATCCCAATCCATGAATTAGTGAAACACACACAGCACACAGTGTACACACAGTGAGGTGAAGCACACACTAATCCCGGCGCAGTGAGCTGCCAGCATCAACAGCGGTGCTCGGGGAGCAGCGAGGGGTTAGGTGCCTTGCTCAAGGACACTTCAGCCGTGCCTACTGGTCGGGGTTTGAACCGGCAACCCTCCAGTTACAGGTCCGAAGTGCTAACCAGTAGGCCACGGCCTGCTTTTATCTCTTTTCTCCCGAACTTAATTACTGTAATCACTTCAGTGTATAGGAACAGGAGCGTCATGGCAGAGTCAGTGCCTCAAAAAAATGAAAATGTAAGACCCATTTCAAAGTGTAGGCTATTGTCTCATAAGAGTAAAAAATAATGATAGGCCTAGTCTTGCACGCTGCACTGTTTGTAACAGTGACTTTAGCATTGCCCATGGCGGGTTAAACGATTGCAAAAGACATGTTGAGGTGAGTTTAACAAGTGTCAATTCATGTGCATATTATTCAGGCCTATGCTAGATGGCTAGTTGCCAAGGCTACATGAAAAGACCAAACTACCAAAATCTACATATTTTATTTCCACAATTTCTATCTAGGCCTTCCTTATTTGGTGCACTGACTAGACATTATTGAACATATTAATCTGTATTTAAGTAGGCTAAAGGGGGGGGGGGGGGAGCTTCGTGATACCTCCCTGAAATGACTTGTTGCAGGTTGGGATGTCTGTAATGTCATCGTGACTGCACATAGCTTACATGTAACTAGCTGCAGTGATGGTAAACAGAAGTGCTGTTTTTGCATTGTGGAGTTGTCAAGTTCAGTATTACCACTGTCAGATTCAGTTTTCAGTATCTTGAGGAGTTAATTTTGCATCAATTTACAGGATAATGATGGCTGTACTCTGAATGACCCAGTTGTTTCCTATTTTTCTGAAATTGATGACGAGCACAGTTTTATCACACTCACAGGCACAGACGGACCCACCCACACAGACAGATCCACACACACACACACACACACACACACACACACACACAGAGAGAGGTCACATTTGTGTGGCTTATTTTCTATGTCTCTCAGACAGAAACAATCTGCTGCCTGAAAACGATTGAGACTGTGAAAATGTCAGTAATAGCACTCAACCTGAAAAAGATATGAATAAAATTACAACAAATACGTTCATTATATCACATCCCTTGTAGAGGACAGATTTCAGCACAGACCCCTTTTTTTGTATTTCTCCTAGGTCAGACACATTTCCAGTTTTTTTTATGCACACTGAAATCCTCCCCTAAGACTTCTCTGCAACTGTCAACTGCATCATTTGCAGAATATATCTTTCCCCTGTGGCGTGGTAGCCTAAATATCTCAACCCCCACCAATTTCTTACGTCCTTGCCTCTGTTTCCCTTGGTGCCTCGAGCTGGTGCTCTGCTACTTTTTCCTCTCCCAACCTCCTCTCCCCTCCTCTTTTTTTCCCCTCCACTGACAGGGTTCATCACTGAGATGTCTTTCTCGCCGGCAATCCAGATGGGACAGCAAGTGAGTGTGTCCCGTCACGTCACACCTGAGGTTGTGATAACGGGAGTGACAGTGCAGGGTTCAGGGACACTTCTGGGTGACAGCTCTATCTGCCGCAGAGAGAAAGATGCAAATTGCCTAGGAACATGTCAGATGTGCGTAATTCACTCTGGGCCGGGTCACGTGTCTCTCACCTCAAACCTCTTAATGTGATTAGTGGGTTTAATCAATGCCTTGGTCTACCCTTCGCCCCTCGGTCCTCGCATTAACCAGTACAGAGACCCCTTGACCTCTCCTCTCAGAAAATGCATTATGTACTTCCTTTTTCTCCTAATGTTAACTATGGACACAAGTTTAGAGAGAAATCAACATTAAAACTACTTTTTATTTCCATCTTAGCTTTTAGAGGGATTGGTCAGTGCTTGGCTCTACCAATGTTGTCCTAAAATAAACCAGGACACGTATCTCCTGGACATGCTTCACCTGCCGCTTGGAAAATACAAACACGTTGGACACCTCGGTTCCCTGTTGTGAACTCTGGACTTAGCTTGGGAGGAGTATCAACAGTGTTGGAGATTTCTTTTTCAATCTCCTTTTTCTGGCTCACTCTGTCATCTGCCAAAGTGAAAGTGCCTCCAAGCCCCACACATCGTAAAACTCATTATTTTGTCTTTCTGGTGCTATGGCTCCCCTGCATCTTTGTTATGTGGATTTGCAACTATGGCTTAAACTGTGTTGTATAAATAAACTGACTTGGCTTGACTTGCCTATTTGCATCTGCAAGCGCACCCGCAGAGATAGACTTCATCAAAACTTGAGTGTGTTTTTTTTTTTTCGTTATTGTTTTTCCCCTCATATTTCTCAGCTGCGTCCCACGACAACAAAGTCTATAGTTTTTTTTTTCTCTGACTGTGTATGTCTTCTTGCTGGAGGCACGGGGTGGGCATGGGGCAAGGGAATTGCTCCTTTCCTCACCATTTACAGTGTCAGCCTGAAATAAATGGTCGTTGGCAGTTGGGTCGGGTTGCCTCCCCCCACCCCCCCACCCCACCCCCAACCACCTCAAAATGCTCAGCTGTCAAATGTGACGGCGACTGGCAGCAATCACCCGTCTCGGCACAGGCGCTTGCCGAAACTGGCACTTGCCGCCCTGCACCTGCAATATGCTGCCGGCCCCAGGGCGGGCGAGCGGCTGGCGAGGCCATCAGAGCCTGTGCGCCAGATGGTGTGCTGATATGACCGCCGCCGCCAGCATGACTGGACACAACGACGCATCATCAGCGAGTGCTAAACGGGAGCCCTTTGTTGACAGATTTCAGACCCCTCTGACGAGGGGCTTTGGCGGTGGACATGATAAAGGAAAATGGATGTCACAGGCGATGATGACTATTTTAGAACCGTCCACACTTTCATATTTCGCAAGCCACCCGCCCTGCTGCTTGTGATGTAAACCCATGTTCAGTCTGCCATCTGAGGAGAGGAGACCTTCCCTGGAGGATGACAGACTCCCCATCCTTGTGTGCCGAAAGGGCCAATGTTATGGTCGTCCACGCTCCATGACTGCTAAATGCCTCTAATTTCTCCTGGGATGCTATCATCACTTGCTTATACTCCCCAGCTGACACCTACAGTATTTCCTTCAAGCGGCCATTTTTTCCCTTCCTTTTTGCTTTGCACCGTGACACCTCTCCCCAAAAGCATTGTTGTTGCTAATAACATCACACCGGCGTAGCTGATGCTGACAGCGTGACACCTGTGCTAGTGTCGGCGTCAGATGAAGTGTGAGGAAATTTGTCATGTTATGATGCTCTAGCTCATTATGCACACATTCAGATCGCCAGCATGCTTTTTCCCTCTCGCACCAGCTGCCTGTGCACAAACACGCGTCGGTACAAGGGTCCCGTCATTAGGAGCCACTGATTGCCATTCAAGGCTGTCGGAGCAGACAGCAGACAGAACAGGGGGGGGGGGGGGGGGTGCATGCTGAAAGAGCTAGCGTTTCTTCTTTGAGTGATTTCAATGGTGCTCTGATGCTCTGAAAATTAGCAGTCATTTGCATGGTGAAGTATTAGGACAATTTGTGTAAACTGTGTAAAAAATGCACTTTTGCTGATGAAAACAAAATCTTCACGTTTTCACAAAATCTTCTTTTGTTACCCTTGTCAATCATGTATAGAGGTGGCTGCTGTATTCAAATGGCAAGCTGACAACATTGTCTTTGGGTATTACATTTGAAATAGTGGTCATTCAACCTTTCTTGAGGATGCATTTGAGGGAAGATAAATTATATAACCTTTAATCTGCATTGCTGGGCTTGCACTGAGAAAAAAATCTTATTCTTTATTTTTGAAGTTAGCAAACAATGCAAAACAATATCATTGTAACAGGTCAGAAAGAATTTGTTTTGGCTTCAGTGTATGATGCAGACATGTGTGTACATGACCTGGCTAAAAGGGTGGATGTCTCTGGCTTATGAGGTGTACCAGACGTCTTGTAGACATGCTGACAGACCACAATCTCCTAGAGAATTCAGAGGACCATTGAACAGATTTCAGTGGCAGAATATTTTCCTCAAATGTCTTTACTGCCCATTGAGAACATTACTCCGGCTATTACATAAAAGGTCATATCGAGAGGTCTCCGGTTTCAAATGGGACACGACATCTGCAACGATTGTTAAGTGAAGAAGAAATATGGACATAACCTATCAATTCAAGGGTTAGATGGGGTAAAACCATGTCTAAAGAAACACCCTTTAATATTGGTATATGCTTTTGTTCTGGATCATATCATACATCCAAGTCTCCAGGCTCGGACTGGTAATCTGTACAACCGGGCAAATGCCCGGTGGGCCGGTCCACATGTTTTTTAGTTATTTAGCCTATTTGCGGCCCGTCATGTAGACCTAGGCCTAGCCTATAAATGCAGTTGCATCCATTTGGATTCGGGGGTGACAGGTCAATCATTTTGGCCTCTTCATGACAGGTTCAGTGTGTGTTACAATCGCGCCCCCCTGCCCCACCCCTCAAGTGGATTTGTCCAAGCAGCCGCTTGGTTTGTGGGGAAATATAGCCTAGTACTAGTCCATGCTGGTAGCCTAGGCTATATAAGTGCCCTCCGCTGGCTGGTGTTCACATAATCGCAGTTTGAATCGCAGTCAGAGGTGTCTAGTTTTATTGCATAAATATATTGTTTTTATAGACGTTAGTTGCACGCGCTACCAAGAGCTTCCATTTACTGCACCATGTAGGCTACTGTAGTGCGGTTTGTCTGTCAACATAAAAAAAAAAAACTCCGGGTAGCCTACAATTTTCGCACAACTTGGTGGAAAAGTGTAGCACAGGTTAAAGAAAACCTATTCATGTTTGGACTCAAAAGGAACTTAAAAGTATTACCCATATAGTAGCCTTTTAGCTCACAACGACAGTGAAAGTGAAACGTGGAAAGTGGAAGTCTCTCCACCGAGTTTTACATTAGATGCACGTAAAAAGTATCAACTGGTAGGTTAGTAACGAAGGTAGCCTAATTTTGCAAAATGTGATGACGGCACACAAACTTGGGCAAAAACGTTTAGTAGGCTATACACTTGTGGTGATACAGTTAATGTGGCCTACAGTTAATGTGAATCGCTGACTATAACCAAAGTAAAGGAGAAGATTTGCACCAAATAGGCCTAAAGGCTGTGGTTGTCTCTCAAATCACTTTAAAATGGTGTGATTAGCAACCAGAATTGTTTTTAAAATCCGGAGAGACCCCCCCGGACCCCGTGTTATTGATTATAATAACCTATAGGTCCAAATCTAAATGGGTTCAGTTTATGAAGTGTTGCTACAGCATGATACTGTGTGTTTGTTATTTATGGGGGGGGGGGGGGGGGGGTCGTCGGTCCAGTGGTGGGCTGGTCCAGGAGAAAATTGCCAGGTTTTGCCGAATTTTGTTCCCAGTCCGACCCTGCAAGTCTCTAATCTATCACTTCTTAATACTCTCAAGATTTTTGGCTGGCTACACTAGGTTATTTAAAATGAATTAAGTCCTTGAGATGCCTATCTGAAATGTATATCTTAAAAAAAAAACATCATCATAGAGAAAAATTATATTATAGCAGTTATGCTATTGTCTCCATCGATGAGGCAAAAATGAACCAGAACAACACATTTCCGTAAGAAAATGTAACTCAAGAGACTGGGCAATAAAAAAAACTGAAGACTTGACTATGGACTGGATACCGATTCCCAAACAGAAGGGCTATAACCAAGACGACCATTTCTATCTTAGAAACAGACCCACTCCTACTACTACACCATTATGATGAGTTTCTGACATTTTGGCACACTTGGGACTGAAAGAAAAGCAAAAGAACGAGAGGCCTGACTTTTCTGGGGATAAAACTTGATATGGTAGTCATAAAATAATCCATGCCTTGAGGCCTTAATTTACTGTGAACCTCAAAAACCTCTTTCTTTCTTTCTTTTTTTCATTTTTTATTTCTTTTTTAAACACAACCCAATTCATCTTGGATTTATAGAGTTCCAAGACTACTTGATGTCTTTTTAGAACTCTTAGGGTGACTGGGAGAGACAGCCCTGTCAAAAGTGTACATGTGGAGCTAATATACTCCCCGTGGCCTACCTTTTTGGGGGCTTCAAGAACCATACTTGCTGCATCTGCTGATCATGACTTTTATTAAGAAAACCATTCAAAGGATGACCCTGGCGCATATGAGAACCATGGAAGCAACGTCCCTGAAAAATAGAGAGAAAAAGAGAGCACACAGAGAGAGAGAAAGAGCGCGAGAGAGAGAAAGAGAGAAACATGGAGGACAGCGAGTGAGGGAGTACAGAAAGGGCAACCAAGCAGTGGAACGGAGGTTTCGCAACTGTGGATCGATGAGGGAAGACAAACAGTCACACAGCTGTGCAAACGGACGGCTGTTTAATTAGAATCTGAGACTGCACTAAAAGGGTCTATGAGAGTCTTTATGGTTGGACTGATGATCATATTAAATCAATACAAACACGCTTATTAGCAGGAGGAATGCAGTATGGGATTGATCTTAGGTGCATTAAAATCCTCCTCTTTTATTCCTGTATGGTCACATTATATTCATAGTTTGCTGCTAAGAACAGTTGTTTTTACAGTTGCACTTAAACGGAATATGTTTTTTCTTTGATCAATACTTTCAACACAAAATAGGCATGGCATGTGAACTCATACATAGGACTGTTGTAACAACATTTCATGAAAACCCATGAAACGCATCACCTTTTTCCATCTAAAATTAGTCACGGACCCAATTACGTGTGTCCCTCACACGAGAACCATAGAATGACAAATGCATTTCAAAGACCAGAACACTGATGTCAGTTTCCTAGCAACCACAAGTACAATTATTATGTCCTTTTCTCTTTCTCCTCATGGTTACCAATGGGATCTGAGAGGGGAGATCCACACACCTAATACGAATTAAATGGCATTACCTGGCATAACACTGCATCTTGCTGTGCACTCTTCGGCTCTATGTCACACAGTGAGGTGACACCCACAGATTAATGCGGGGATGAGATGCTCTAAAGGAGAGGTATCATACAGTAATCTGGCAGAAAATCAAAGGTTGCATCTTGTGGTGCTCTTGCAGAGGGTGACTAAGTCCCCGGGATCAGAGAGATGAACTCATAACGTCCAGCTTTGCACACACCCCCACACCAGTCTTAACTCACTTCATTACGATCCTCACCTCTATATTGATCCTTTCATTCACAGACCACTTGGGCTGCTTGGTCCAGGGAGTACAACATGCCGTCAGACTGGACATTAGTGAATTCTGCATCAGTGAAATACCTAGTGAAATACCATATACCAAATAACATTGTCTGCCTCTTCACCAGCTCCATGTTTTGAACTGTTTGTCCACTAGCCACTTTTTACCACTGTCTTCTACCTCACTGTTTGCGTGCTATATTAGCACATATGCACAAGCCCTCCCTCCATGTCACAGCCGAACTGTGGCCACACGTATACCTTCCTTAATATAGTTATATATATAGACTTTATTCTTGCACTGTTGCACTGTTTGACTTACTCATTTGCACCATCACCATGACACTCATTCACACAAAGCACCTTACCGTACCTTACTATTCACAGAGAATCACAGGCTCAGTCCCTGCCTCAGTCATTGCAAGCGCCTCTGATTGATTAATCACCACTATGTGGATACTGTTTTTAGAATTGATTTAGTTTAAGTGTTAGTTAGTATAATTTGTATTTTTTTACAGTATATGTTAGTATAAAGTATATTTTTTGGGCTTCTTATGCCTTTAACTATAGGACAGTGGAGATCGACAGGAAGCGAATGGGAAAGAGAGCAGGGGCGGGATGCGGAAAAGACCACGGGCGGGAATCGAACCCGGGTCGCCGGCGTACGGAGCAGGTGCCCCAGCCAGTCGCGCCACAGCCAAGGTCATTATGATTTGTATTTTAGTATATTTAGTATATTCTTTATCTTCTACTGTCCTTATTGTTTAGTTGTGTTTTTATATTATATACTTTAATTACTTGTTCTGCTGTTAAAGAATGTGTATGTGTTGTCTGTATGCTGCTGAGACTTTGAATTTCCCCTGGGGATCAATAAAGTATCTATCTATCTATCTATCTATCTATCTACCTACTTAAATGCACATGAAACATGAATCCCCCATGCCAGCTCCTCCAGTTCATCTAGTACTAAGCAAAGAGTAAGCATAGCACAGGGATTAATCTCAGGTATCTGCTAAATGCCTTATTAAACAGATTAATCTGTCATGTGAATCCACATATCACAAACCTTGGGCACAGCATGAGCTATACTGTCTGCATACTCAGAGATTTCTTTCAGCAACAGCATCCTGATGGAGCGCTCCCTTCAGATTTCAGACAAATAGCCCTAGTCCAGTTTGTTCCATGTCCACCAAACAGGGTCAGCGACCTTTTGTTTCCGTGACCACCACCGCAGCATACAGGCAGTGGGCATACATCGGAAAATTACCCTTTTTCACAGTCCGGTTCCCATGACAACTTCGAGCATGCACCGCCATCCAACTGTTTGGGATAAGAAGCACCCTATCACCCAGTCCACCATCTGCTTCCAGAAGATGGAATTAGTTTTTTTTTGTTTGCTATGTAATACAAAATCAGCACTGGCTACGCGTTTTTGTTTTGTGGTTCTCTCTCAACCACCACCCCCCCCCCCACCCACCAACCCACCACATCCCATCTCTATTCTCTTGTTTTCCCTAAATTATGCATGTTTTTGATGCATTATGCATGGCTACCGAAATGCACGCAAATAAAAGGGGTTGATTGTTTCATGTCTGTGTAAGCACAACGCTAATTTGGCCCAGGGATGCTTCAGAGAGCCCGGCGTGTCTGCAGATCCAGCCGCCACTGAGCTGGCAGCTGATCCATCCGGGGGCTTGTTACATGTCCAAAACAAGCAGACCTGCTGAGAGCGGTGAGAGCCTTGGTCCCCGTGTGCCTGTGTGCACAGTGCAGCGCAGAGCACACTCATCTCAACAGGATGGAGGAGACTTATCTTCCACGCCGCCTGTCCGCACCTTGCATTTCAAACACGAGGCAGACAAAGAGATGGGGTGGAAGAGGAGAGGGTGGAAAAGGCAAATAGGCTTTCTTGGTGGCCCTCACAAGAATAGAATATGAAGCATTTCATGTGTAGTCTTTTCATGAGGAGTCTTTCCTGTTTTTTTCATCTCTCCCTCATGCTCTGTGTTTCTCACTCACTCTTGCACACACACACACACACACACACACACACACACACACACACACACACACACACACACACACACACACAGCCCTGCTTATTTTTTCCCCAGTAAGCTGGAATCAGTTTCAGCACAGCTAGTATTATACAGGATGGTAAAATATATTAGCAAAACAAGCTGATGCTATTTTTTCCTTTGCATTGATTAACCTTTTCAATTTCAAGTTAATATCCTGTGTAATCACACACTGTTGCAGACTACAGCAGCACAGTCTATTGTAGGTAGTGCTGCTCTCTTCAGGTCAAATCCTTGAACCCTTCAGGAGAGCGAGTCTGGAAAGCCTGGTAGCCTTGTAAGAAATATATGTTCCCTCCTAATAAAAGCTATGAAAATAAGACAGACACACATACAGTACTGCTAACACATACAGTACTACTGCAGTATTGCCCGCTTTTACTTTATGGCAAAGATTTCTTTCACAACAAATATTTCACATCTGTGACATGCCTAGACACAACCCTTTATGGCAAAGATTTCTTTCACAACAAATATTTCACATCTGTGACATGCCTAGATACAACCAAGACTGTCAAATGTTCAGATACTTTTCTTTTTGTTAACTATTTTTGAAAGTTGTAAAACTTTTTGCAAACACATGCACACATTTTACTATTTAATTACAGTAGTGAGGTTGTCTCCATATATTCTCTACATCAGTTTACTTACAATGGACAGTTGTAAACATCAGTACAGCTTAGTGCTGTTAATTCACTGTAATTCACTGTTTCTTGACAAATTCCCTGACAAATGCACCTCATACATGGTAATTATACTGTAGACGCCAAGGAGTAAATCAATATCAAATTGATTGATTGCACCAAAGAATCTCAGCTTTGCACCCTCTCCTGAAACCAAAAAAATGTTCTTCATTGCTATTTTCAACCAACAGTTTCTTTATTCGACATGAGGAATTGCCCAGGCATTTTCCCCCTCTCTTTTTTCTATGTCATCGCCGGAGGAGTATAGAATTCTCCCAGAGCACCATTCATCAGGCACGGTAATGCAGAGCATGCCGCCGAGGCTCCAAGTCTCTTCACGCGATTTATTACCGGGAGTGCTGTGTCTGTCTCCCTCTCACCTCTTTTCGGGCATGTACATTTCCCTAGTCGGGCGGGTGTGTGTGTGTGTGTGTGTGTGTGGGGGGGGGGGGGGGGGGGATTGGAGGGAGGGAGGGAGGTTGGGGTGGGGGATCGGTTCAGGATGACCAGTAGCTGGAAAAACACATAGTCCTGGGGCCCCGTAAGCTCACAGTCTGGCACCAACAAATGGTCTAGTTTCAGCGAGCCATTCGGTCTCCCTGGGCCCATCTCCTGGGGAGAGTGTGCGGAAGGGGTGGTCCATTGAATGAACAAACGCTTTTGACCCCGACTCACCAGTCCTGGAGGCAGGCACAGCAACAAAAAAAAAAATAAATAAATAAATCTAGGAGACCCGATGATAAAAATAGCTCCACAGTTCAGGCCATCCCTCTCCCTGTCACTGGAGAGCTGGAACAGGTCGAGCACTTGGGGCGGCCATAATGGACTTTAAGTGCTGTACACAAGTGTCTGTATGGTGTGCGTATACCTAATTGTGGCGCCGCGAGCAGAGCTAACTCTGCTGCTGATACCATGCTATCTTTGATATCCACTGATGCTAGAAATGAAAGCACACTGCAGGGAAAAGAGAGTTAAAGAGAGCAGAGTGACAGAGAGAGAGAGAGGAGAGAGAGAGAGAGAGAGAGAGAGAGGGAGAGAGCGAGAGAGAGAGTGTGTGTTTGTGTGAAACAGAAGCATCTCCATTACTGATTTCATAAAAGCTGCTGTTGTGTAATGTCAGTGAAGAGTGAAAGAAAAGGGAGAATAGTGCCATGCAGGAGCAAAAACAGAGGGGCTGGACAAAGCCATCTGGAAGCATATACAACACAACGGAAGCTTTACACGTGCAGGAGACCTGACAAGACAGCACCACAACACCGGTGGGCGAACATCAGCCGTTGTTGACAGCCTAACAATCAGCTAGGTGCAGAATTTAATCAAAATGTAAATCATTGCAATTTGCAAACAAAGAGCTTCTCACAGCACACAAAGGAACAATTATTTATCCAGTTTTCACAACAGCCTACAGTAATGGGTATGTATATGGCATCAACCATAGAACTTATGCTTGAAGGCACATGCAAAGATCACTGCAGAATTACAATGAAGATAGTGGGTGTTGAATGAGTCTACACATTACCCAAAGAATGCTTTTTTTGCATACATATTTATAGTGGTGTGTAAACATGTACATAAACACAATTATAAATTCCTCTTGCTTCCACCTCCTCTCACTCATGTTGTGACAAAAATGCTGAACTCCAGATCCCAGAGAGCCATAAGTGTCAGTTGTTGACACATGTTCACATGCCCTAAGCCAAATCACGTGACACGAACTGTGCACCTGTGTTGTGACACTTGAGCTATTTGGGCCAGAATCTGTTGGAGTGCAGCCAGAAAGAAAACAAGCTGTTAGGGTCTGAGCGGTGGCACCAGTGTTTTCATCTCGCGGAAAGCCTGTGACAGCTCCACTCACTCTAAGCACACCTCCGCTCCCGGTAACTTTGTAAAAATCCAATTGCAGCTAATTATTTTACGAGACCGCAATCTGTTCCAGGAGCAGCGAGCATCATGCCTTTGGAGCCCCCTTTCCCTGGCGTGCTCCTGAAAACGCCGCCCAAATAACTTGAGGGGTCACCGTCCTCATTTTGTACAAAATAATAGCCATTCTTCTGGGGATACCACCTTTTCTTCTTGAGCTCACCCCCAAGGTCCTCCCAATTACCAGCAGCACAGGTGGTTTCCATGGCGAACGCTGGGTACTGGAGACATCATGTCATGCCTCTGTTTAGAGGAAAAACTACCTCACCAGTATTTCAACCAATCTCAACACCCTTGATTGTTTTCTTGCACAAGTAATTGCCTGTCAAACTTTTTGGGTGTGGGCGGGGGAGGGGTGCAGTATCTGCCAACAACAGCACCTGCTTCAGGGACTAACATTGTGTCCCATGTTACCCCTCCCACCCCAAACACTAGGTGGTCCAGCAGCAGCAGCAGAGGACCTGCACATGTAGCAGCATAACAAAATTATGAAGCTGTACTTGATTTTAATCAGATTATTATGACCCATGTAGCTGCTGGTGGGGCCTGGTTTCTTTTCTTTTTTTGGTGAGTCATTTCCAAGGCCTACAGCCAGAAAGGGTAAAGTGGGGGATTAATGAAGAGGAATTGTCTGTGTCTGCCCACATTAGACAGCCCAGCCTGCAATGCAGGAAATCCATCATATTAGAATATCTAATTATGTGCCTATAATTGCATTGTATGCAACGCCTTATCACTTTGGATAAAAGCAAATAAATGGCATCTAAATTATGTGGAAGTACGCACAGGAATTATTTTAAATGCCAGTACAGTGGGCTAGCAAGGAAAATAACAAATAAAAGAAAACACCAGCAAGTGCTAATGGAATACAAATTTGGGGGCAAAATAAGGTTAGTGGTTACAGTGGTGCATGATACCAGATCCCTTCTGGACCGCAGAACAGACCTCACAGTGGTCAGGGAATTGGAGGATGTCTCTCACCCTGCATATGCCGCAGTGCCAGGACCAGACGCTGCTGATTGCTCATTAGTGAGAGCACTGGCTGGAAGTGGGTTTGTTTCGCCAATACTTGCAGTGGGTGGCTCCTCAAAGAGATAGAGACGGGGTTAACAGGACACAGTTTTGAGATATGGATAATTCTGGATGGAGAATGGAAGGGGTGGGAGGTGGCAAGCAAACAGACAAATAAAACTGCAGTATGACCTTATCTACTGCTGTCAGGAATGTACTAGATTTTGCTCCAATAGAAAGTCTCTGAAACTAAACTATTTGCCTGAAAGAGCTTCTGCATAACTGCATAACCGCATAACCTTGGAGACATGTTGTTTGTTTCTGCTTTTTTAAACAAAGTACTCAGAACAGGCCGCATTTATCCCTACCAATACCATGCATTCTCTCTGGAGGTGAGCTGGCCTTTCGTTATCCCTGAGATGTATAGAAAATTGAGTCAGATATATCTCGGGTAGGTAATGCCAGCAGGACTGCCTGTGTGAGATCAGCCCTTGACGTGTTTTGAGAGGGCACCCTTAACACTGTGGATATTACCATCATAATGGAATTCTGGGCTGTCAGAAAGAGGCATTTTCTAACTTGACAAGCTAAAGCTTCGTCTGACCCATATGCTGCTACAGCACGTGGCCTCCCAGGGGCTCATCTACACACCGGAATGCTGCAAGGCTACTGGCCTAGAATTTGACAAATGAGACAGAACCGGTAAAAAACAGGTAAAAGAGGATGCTTTCAAGTTTTTTAACAGATAATTGTGAGGTTAGTGCTATGGCAGTTTCCAAAAGCTCTGGAACACACATGCTGAGGAAATTCCAATTGAGTGAAAGAATTAATTCTGTTTCCATTATCTAGGCCGCTAAGTAGCTCTGCAGCTCTCAATGGTCCGTCACTTGTAAAGAATAGAATACTAACTTAGTCCATTCTCGGCTCTCTGATGTGGATGACTGTATAACCGGCACACACACGGCTTTATCGCTGGGAGGCTTTCTCACGAATAATGATCCCGCATCGACCAGAGCCTGGCTAGAAAGTCTGTTGGAGATCATAGAACGGTGGTCACATTGGTAATTCTCTTTTGTCTTCTCATCTCTTTTTAGAATGACTGAAGCACTGCAGTGTCTCAGTCCTCAGGTACCTAGGTGACAGACAGCTGTCGTTTTACCTCTTTTACTTACTGACAGGGAGTTTTTGTCTTTTCTTCAAGACAAGAGTCGGTGTTATCCTCAATTCTGTGGCAGTAGACTTATTCCCTTCTTTCCGGGGTAGGGTTTGTGTGTGTGGGGGGGGGGGGGGGGATGGGGTTAACATAATCACATGCTGTTATCATGTTCTTCCAATGGTGCTCTGTTTATGTAAATAAAAATAACAAAAATATTTACCAAACAGTTTGATTGTATAGTGGCATTGTTTCTTTATTATATGCCTCACCAGGAGGGACTGAGCACCTTTTCCAACAACTCCTTTATCCATTACTGGCATTACTTTGCCAATTGCTGCCATCTTGACCAGGACTCCCTGGCAGAAGAGACATTGTGTCTCAATGGGACCTTCCTGGTAAAATAAAGGTTTAAAAAAAAAATAAATAAATAAAATAAAAAAAAAAAAAACCTCCCCCTCACCTTGGATGTCACGGATGTTTCTCTCACCACGTCCACCTTTACCTGACATCTGAGTGATGAGCGGCGTTTACTTCTGAGAGGGTGTCCTGCTGTGGCGATGGCAGCCTGGCCTTGGTTATTTATGGCCTTCGTTCCACTCCTCGCTGGAGCCTTGTTGACTATGGCTAGAGGGGCCACTCTGCCTGTGGGGGGTGTTTTACCTGCGCAAGCCTGGACGCACAGTGGCAGGATGTAATTAAGGAGCCCTTTGTGCGTCATGTTGTGTGTGTGTGTGTGTGTGTGTGTGTGTGTGAGAGAGAGAGAGAGAGAGAGTGTGTGTGTGTGTTTGTGTGTGTGTGTGTGTGTGTGTGTGTGTGTGTGTGTGAGAGAGAGAGAGAGAGAGAGTGTGTGTGTGTGTTGTGTGTGTGTGTGTGTGTGTGTGTGTGTGTGTGTGTGTGTGTGTGTGTGTGTGTGTGTGTGTGTTTGTGTGTTTGTGTGAGAGAGAGAGAGAGTGTGCGTGTTTGTGTGTGTGTGTGTGTGTGTGTGTGTGTGTGTGTGTGTGTTTGTGTGTTTGTGTGAGAGAGAGAGAAAGAGAGTGTGTGTGTGTGTGTGTGTGTGTGTGTGTGTGTGTGTGTGTGTGTGTGTGTGTGTGTGTGTGTGTGTACAACTTGGTGATGATCTGAGGCATCAATAATAAGATCACTTGCATTGGGCCATGGAGGCTGACCCTATAATTGTGATTATGAAAAGGTCAGAAAAGAGAGGAAGCTGTATTATAAAAAACAGCAAATGATTAGATGACAAAAATGAGAACATTAATCAGATTGTCCGGAAAAGTCGGGCCTCATTAAAATTTTAATAGAAATCACTTTGAATATAAACAAAGGATAATCTTGACTCCTTTATCTTCTATTTGGAATATTTTGTTCGGTAAAGGTTAATCAAAACCCTTTTCACCCTGAGCAGTGTCACATGCAGACAAATAGTTGAACTAAAAAGGGATGTGTCAGTCACAAAGCCTCAAGCTTTATTTATACTGTTATGACATGACGTATTACATCACATCATTCTCTCTCATTTACCTATGTATATCTAGCAACAGAATGGTTTCTGGTTGAATCTGATTCCTTCTGGTTTAATGTTGAAGTGGCCTAGAGAAAGGCATGTCATGGTGTCAAAGTAGCACTGACTGTCAGTGTTTACAACTGACATGTTTTACAGTAGACTATTCTTGGTTCCTTGGATTAAAAAAAACAATAGCTGCAATTTAATATGCCATTCTTTTGTTGTAAAGTACTGGTAGGTGGTGTTTAAGAGGACTCCATGAAAATGATCAGTCAAAACACATACACATATCTCCAAATTACCTTAAAGATCATTGGCAACATTTAAACTCAATTTCATGTTTTTAGTGACAAGTGATAATTTGTTGAGCTAATTATATTCATCCATTTTTTTCTGACATGTTTTGTTTTTCATTTGCCTCACTCAACCACATAGTTGGCCTCCTGTCAATCAAAGTACCTCCCTGGCAATCAAAAGAACTTGCATCATTGCCAAATGCTGTGTACTGGATGCACTTGTCCAGAGATTCTAATTAATGTTGCCACATGGATGAAATGGATTTTTTTTAACAGACTCTCTCCAGCCTGGAATACTCTCCAGTCTCCTAGGGCACCCATGGGCTAGACTTATCATTAGTAATCTAACTGTGTTTATAATGTTATGTTTTTCTGTACCACTTTCTACCTTCTTGGGCCCTTTTCTAGACACTTGAGAAGTATGTATAAGTGTATAGAAGCAACCACTCCATGGCTTTTGGGACTATTAGATATGCTGCTTTCTACTGTATACCTGAGAACTGCCTGCCATGTGCAGGATTTGTAAGAAAGGGAGACTATTAAAAAGATCAAGTGGTCAAGTGTACTGCACCTAAGAGGAGTCTTGTAACTGTAATGATCTGAAGGAGAAAAATGTTATTCAGCATGCCATATACTTTAGCTTTTTCTTATTCTGATATATTTTGAAAAAAGAAACAAACAATACAATTAATGATACAAGTTAGTAATAGAGCTGCATACAACAATAAAGTGAACAGCACCATTTTACAAAAACTCATGGGGAGGAATACATTTCCGTTTGGCATTTAGAATAAAACAATGCAGTTTGGATGTTCTAACACTTACCTTCATAGCACTGACATTTTGTTAATGTTTGCTCTGTCCCTTTGTTCTTTCCAAATGGGCCCATTAAAAACAGTTCCCCTGTGATTAATGTTAATGACATCTTTCCTGAGTACTTTCCACAGTATGGATCTCCCCCTTTGGTTGACTCCAGGGCCATTATTCCTACCAACTATTATTTTCCCCTATCCTCTTAAAAAGGAACTATTTAAAAGCACAAGCACAAAAGGCTGCATGGCCCACTGATGAGGGTTTTCTTTACGGAAGACTGTAAATTATTCCCTGACAAACGTGATAACTCTTTGCATATACTGTATTTAGAAGAAGTTAAATGTGTTACAGAAGACTGGTATTAGCTGCATGTAATCAGTGTCAAAATGACAGGGTATTTGATTCCTCAAGAAACACTGCCATGGAGGAAATGATGAGGTCCTTGAGCTCTATCACTCAAGTTAATGTAGAAAATGAGCTTTGTGAATGTGACAGAATCCTGGTAGACATGCACTTTGTGCTAAGGACTACTTGATGCAATACGCTTGAGAGTATTGTGCACCCATCCCGTTATTACAAGCTGTTATTGGCCAGGTAATGTTACATGTAACAAGTATACACTGCAAAAAACTGCTTATCTAATAAAATCTAACCAAGGTCATTAGTCTTATATCAAGATAAAAATAACTAGTTTGTTTTGTTTTCAGTATAAAGAGACCAGTGGCGATTCTAGACATTTTTAACAAGGGTGGCACTAGTGAGGCATTGATTAATTCAAGGGTGGCATGAGGCAAAACATCCAGATAAACAGAAACAGGCTCAAGATGTGAAATTAGCACAAATACATTAGGGAAACCAGATGCAAACACCATACTCATAAATTGAAGGACAAAAAAACACAAATACCTTACTCTCACATAAAATGTCTTTGTATTTGAATAAAATGTAATACAAACATATTAAAGTTAATTATCTAAGTTGTCTGTCACTGGGCTATGCTGTTCTAAAACAAATTCCATCATGGGGACATTCAAATATAATACATTTTATTATATTACTGTAAATGAAGATATACAAAATATACTCATCCAAGACATTTCCCCCACTCTATGGCCATCTATTTTTGTAGGTGTTACAATAATTTGACCTGCTTTTTTGTCTATTTGTTTATTTTCTCAAGAAACTTGAGGTTGGTATGAAGGAGTGTATTGTGTATGTGAGCAATTTCATCTTCCTGAATCTCAATATTATGATCACAACAAGTCTGGGCAAATTATTAATTAAGTTTTAACGTGGGGTAACTTGTTGCAGGGCAATCATAACCGGTTCCATGTCTTCCAATTAGATGATTAATCATCAGTTTCTTGAGAACTTTAAAGTTCTCAAGAAACTTGAGGTTGGTATGAAGGAGTGTGTACTGTATGTGAGCAAACATTGTGCACGTTGCACATGGTGCAACTTCTTGCAGGGCAACCACATAACCGGTTCCATGTGTTTGAATCGGATGACTTCCATGTGTTTGAATTGGATGACAAAAGTTCTCAAGAAACTTATCTGCCTGAATCTCAATATTCTGATCACAACAACTCTGGGCAAATTACAAGTCAGCACCAGTGCTGCATTCATTGTTTTGCACTTTTATAATCACATCACCAAAAGTAAGTTATTGGTTTTACCAAAATAATTTGGCACTATTTTTAAACTACAAACCTATAAAGTATTTTGATACAAAATATGATGCCATTTTTTTTCCAACTAAATAAAATAAAAATGACAACATACTATTTTGTATTTTACATACATGTATCAGACATACTGCCTATCCCTGGCTGTTGGCTGCAGCAACTCAAGCTAGGTAGTACTGATTGTTTTGTGTTTGTTTTGTGTTTATGTTAGTTTTGATCCAATTTGACAGCTTTGCTATGTTGCCCACCCAAAATTTCTACCAGCCCACCCAAATATAGTAGCCTAGCCTAGGTTAGAACCAGCCCTGCCCTGCATGGAGACATATTTTACGATAATAATGGAGAAAATGTTAGCAAAACTTTAGGTTTTTGTTAACGGAATCTCCCGACCCTCATTAATCTATTAAGTAGTAAATTAAGTAAATTTGTCTTGATAAGACTCCTTAAAACTAGATGTACCGCAGAGCGGTACAAAATATGACCGCCACCCAGTCCAGCACACAGCAAAAAAGAAAAAAAAAGAAAAAATCTGACTAAACCTATACGACCGCCGTCTTCTTAACTTAAGTCAAAATGATCTTTCGAGAGAGCACTAGGTAAGTCTTTTCATACTAAAAACAATACCAAATAGATTTTTTGATCTTATTACAAGATTAATAACACTTGGTTAGATTTCATTTTTTGCAGTGTAAATGTTATGTATTACATGTTATGTATTACAAATGCAATGTATTACATGTAACAAGTAAATGTTTAGTATTTCTAAAATAAATCTGTCATAAATCCGTCAAAAATGTTTCCATGTATCCATTTAATGTACTAAAGGCAAGTTGGATCCACAAACACCCATGTAATTAATTAACTGACTAATTACTAAGATTGGTGTGAGTCTGGGTTAACTCCCCGGCCGTATATCTCAGATGGAATAAGCAGAGTCCAGGGACTGCTGTCATCCTATACCTTCATTCATTTAGAAGAGGTCATATAAGACTTCTGAGAGATGTGGTTAGTCTTTGCAAATGAAAGTACTAAACTAGATGTACCACATAACAATATATAATATGACTGCTGCATGGTGATGCCTGCACTATCCAAAAATAAAAACCTGCTTCTCAACTTCTCAATATCCCCTACTCCTGCAGCTCCTTGTAAACTGTAATTCTCCCAATTCTCCCGCTCTCCCTTTGGTTTCTCAAAGATGGTTGAAACTCTGATTCTTGAAAAGGTAAATTTCATTCAAATTTCAAATTTTGTACAAAAATAAAAGCCACTCTCATTCTCTCTACAAGGTCTAAAACATGTGTGCACTACCACACTAGGACAAGTCTGCTATACCATGGACAACATATCTTTTGGTTACACCAAAATTCACATCTGTATCCTCATTGCAGTGGATACTTCTAATCTACTATGTCTAGATTTGATTTTTTACTCATTTTGACCACAGTGTGCCAGTGTGTGTGTGTGTGTGTGTGTGTGTGTGTGTGTGCTTCTATTTCTTCTCAGCCTTGTGGGTTACATGCCCAACAAGTCCCATGTGCCCTGGTCTTTCAGTGTCCTGAAAATCATTGACTGAAAATTGCTGGAACAAAAAAACAGAAAAAAACTTGATCAAAACCTATAGCTGCGATGGTCATGCATATTTAGTTCTCATTTCACTTGAATGTCAATCTGTTACTAATTTGAGGTTAGTTCACAACTGGACAGGTCGTTATCCTGCCAATAAAGTATTTATACGGACTCCGACAGGATATTGATTGAGCTGCAGGTGTAAACTCCTGAGGGTGTATCTGAAAGCACTATGGCAAGCATTTACTGAATACTATGCATCAATTAAAACAACACGGTAAGTTGATATCACTACCTCACATATTTTCTCTAGAGCAGACTTCACAGACAAGTATTATTATATTGAGTTGATCCATAGTAATCAGTGCAGAGTGATAAATGAACTAGGCTGCCCAGATATGTTAGTGTTGCCTGAGGGTATCCATCTTCAAACAATCGTCAAACGTCAGTAGAGCTTTGCTCTCACCCGCCACTATCACTTAGAATCAGTCGAGTCCTTAAAAAAGAACAGAGCTCCCACACAACCTTAAACTGCTTGACAACACCACATTAAACTGTAGATGTTCCACTGGGAGCATATACGAAGTACACATGATCATTTTGAAGGGGACCTGAGACTGTGTGAATGGATCCAAAATATGTTCATGCAGTGATCTTAAACGCCAGCGATCAATGCCAGTAGTACTAATTGTGTAATTGTGTTGAGTAGTCATCTTTTATATTTCAGTATATCATTCAGTCAATTTCCCACCATCAGAGTGACTCTCTCAAGAGACTCTCTCAACAGCTCTGCCAACCCGAAATTGAAAATAATAAAATAGTTTCTATAGTGTCTGTCTGGTAACTTTGGAGATAACAATTATGTAGGCTAGCAGTTTCACATATACCCACACAAAATCATAACTTGGCATCAATAATAGACCGACTGCTTTTTCTACCAGCAAGCTCTGTGGAAGACCATATCTGAGCTTGGTAAATTTTGGTTAGTCATTGTGTCAAATCATTTTAAAATATGTATAAAGTCACCAATGTTATCTGACATGAATGACAGAGCATGCTGTGAACCAGTGAAGGAGGGAGAGGGAAGAAGTTCCCTCTGTCAGAAGCATTACTGGGCTCATTGGACAGATAAGGAAAACTCATTTTGGGAAAAGCAGGCAGTCAGCACTTTCCCTTGTTAGCCCACAACAGAGTGGATCGTTATGGAGGTCACACAGGTAGACAGTTTTTCTTCAGCCTTTTTTTCCACTTTGTGCTAACAATGTTCCTCCGAGACTTGTGAGTGCTTTCATAGCATATACTGTGGCGCAGTATTCTCCCGACTCACTGAAACACAGTGATACACTCTTTAATATCATGTGTGTGATGTCGCTAATAGGCTTTTATGTGTGGACCTATCATTTATCCTTTTCTGCACAACTCCTGCGTGTAAATCTATGGCAAACTACATTTCCATGGAACACTTATGTTGTGCTACAGAAGAGGCAAAGCTTTGTGTCGTTGTGAGCATAAGTGCCATGTTCAGTATCCGAGGCAATTTGACTTGGGTTATTAGCTACTGCCTTTTAGGCTTTCATGCTTCCTTGCAAATGATCTGGAGGCTGATATTTTTATCAACTTTCCTCATCACTTTTTTTTATCATCAACAACTTCATATCTGTGCAATTTCGGATGTTCCTGAATTTTAAGTATCGTTAACGGCATGCAAATCAGCATGTCTCTGGTGCAGGCATCCAAAGGCCAGAGAGGGATTTAGGGATTATAGGCAAACACATTTAACTAGATATACATGCACTTTGATTTCACTGCACAAATAGATACACAAACACCTCCCTCGCTATGACAGCTATTTTCAGCTAATGTTTTTTAAGATTTTTTTAAGATAGATACACAGACAGACAGGCAGGCAGACAGGCAGATAGCCAGCCATTTGTAAGATAAGCCTCAAAGGATGGGGGGAAATAGCTTTCATTTACAGTTCTAACTTCTGTCTTCATTCGGCTGTCACTTTGTGCCCTCCGTTGGTAACTGTAGGTTGAGATCACTGCATATTTAATGCTTTCTGTTCAGCGTTCGAGGGAATGCGTCATCACTGCCCTGAGAGATGTCCTTCTGAGTTTTCAGTGCGCACTGATAGCTTTTCACTTCACTTCCTGTCTTTTGTCACCGTGCTTTGTGGAGTATCGCCACTGTTTGGGATTTTTTTTTATCGCTTTCTCCTACATCACTATCTCTCATGTAATTGCAGGGCTGTACCCTCTCGACAATCGAACAAGTGCAATTATGGGATGCAAAAGAGATTTTCTCCTTTTTCCCCTTTTTTTACAGCCCTAGCATCAGCTAATCAAGAAGAAAACGGTCACCCAAGTTATGTCATTATAAAGGCAAAAAGTTTTCCAAGTTGAAAAAGTGGAAAGTTAATTGGGACAGCTAAGCAGTCGCACATATTCCTTAAGGGGTGAGCTTTGATTGGCGTTCAGTGGTCTTTTAGGCATATGCTAAAAATGAGTCAAGAGGAAAATGTTGTCCTCTCTCATCTCATGTGCAGCTTTACCCAATCAGACTTGACAGATATCTACCCTGCTTTTGGACCTACCCTCATTTTATACATGCTATTTCTGTTTCACTCTCTTTTGTTGTTTGAAGTGAAGACCCTTTCAACTGTACTGAAAGAATTTCAAGTTCTGTATTCAGAAAGCGGGTGAATACAAATCACTGTTATATCAGTGTGCTTCACAGTGGACCTGACAGAAAGCTCAAAGCTCTCTCACTCAGGTTCATGCATGTCAGGTATCACGCCATAATCTTACAGTATTGCTCACACAAGATATGGCATGGAAGGCAGGAAATCTTATAGAAAGTCCAAGGCAAGTCTGAAGTTCAATCCCAGGTTGTCAGAAGCAGCTTGGACATACAGTATGCATTTAATAAAAAAGTGCTTTATTACACCTTCCGTCTGGGGTGTTTGGGTTCGATCTCAGACAACACGCAAAGTCAATTACCTCCTGGTATCCTCCACCCACCTGCAAGATTGCTCCTAGCAATCTAAACCAAGCCGCTGGCTATAAGTGATACGGTATAACCCCCCACATGCCCTACCATCAAAGATTCAGAAGAAATGTCAAACTATTCCCTAGCTCTGAGCATACTCACACCCACATGTGTCAGTTCTGATCAGACATAGCAATATGCAAGTTAAATGCCACATTGATATCTTTAAAATCAATCCTGCTTAACTATTAGTGTTCATTAGGGTCTCTCTCAACCTGTGAAAAAAAACTCACTTTAAAGGAAATCTACCAGACCCTGGAGTTAAAGTATTCAAAAAACAAATAATGACCATAGAGCTTGATCATGAGAGTCTATCTGGAAGGGGTGGTCAACCATGAAATGGGGGAGGGAGAGTTCCTCCACTTCATCATAATGCGAAGGTGGGGATGATCTAAGCCTGGAGCACAGGTGACAGATGACCATCATCGATAATATACGGCCTGTAAAAGGTGAAGTGGGGGCTACATATCACCCTTACGTGCAGAAGAGGGTTTCATACAGAGAGAGGCTGCCTTGTGCAGACATGCTTGAGTGATTTCAGTTAAAAAATAACCTTGAAAGACACTTTGTCGGCAAGTCTTTTGGCCTTAAGAGACCAGATTGTCTTTTCATTAAGTTGCTGAACCTGAATGAGAAAAATTTGGCACTTTAAGTTACAAGGTGGAAAATGGATTTTGAAGTAAACAACAATAATAGGACAGTTAGCTCTTTTTTTCAATGTTTTACTCATTTTTTCTTGCCTGATGGAAATTTACCGGTGACATATTTGATGTCCCTAGTCTATTCACAGAAAACTGATCATATAACCTCTTTTAGACTGCAAGAGCAACACAAGCAACACATTAGCAAATTTGATGCATCACATTAAAATTGGCCAGGATGGTATGGTGTGTGAGAAAATGAAAGGTTTGACAAACCCAGTTAGATTGTCATGTGTGTTAACCTTTGAGTGTCAAGCCTTGAGCGTGAGCTTGGAACTGAATGTTAGTGATTACTTCCGCCAAGGAGGTTATGTTATTGGTGCTGCGCAAAAACAATACCGATTTTCATGAAATTTGTTAGTAAGGTGTAGCGTCAGCCGGGAAAGAATGTATTAAATTCTGTAGACAGCCTGGACAGTGCCGCTGCTACCACCACATGCATCAGGGACAGAGGGGGCACCAAAATGTAGCCAATAAATTCATAATTTATTAAGCCTTTGTTACTTATGAGTTAATGGTTTGTTCATCATTAGTATACTATTGTTCATACATAATTTATCATCAGTAAAGCATTTGTTGACTCAGTTATAAATGGTTTGTTCATAGCGAAAAAGCCTATCCAAAAAATATGTTTGTAAGTAAATGATTTATACATGATTTATACAACTACTTATAAATAAAATCATACAACTGGTTTGCAACTGGTTTATAATGGGAAAATGATTTAATTTATAAGTGGTTGTTTCATTATTTATTAAGTATAAATCATGTACTTACAAACATCTTTTTGGATAGGCTTATTTACTATTAACAAACCATGTATAACTGTGTGAACAAATGCTTTACTTATGATAAATTATGTATAAACAATAAATTACTAATGATGAACAAACCATTAACTAATAAGTAACAAATGCTTAATAAATTAATTGTGTATAGTTATTAAAGTGTTACCAATATCTTTACTGCAAATTCTTCTTCTTAGATAATTATCATAATGTCAATATGCACCAGCATGCTACATTAAGGATGATACTTTTTGGGTTATCTAACTTGAATGTTATGCTACTCCATTTAATTGGGAACACGTCTGAGCGTGCACAAGAGGGAGAGAGGGTGGCAGGTTGTAGCTGGCTTGTCATTGTGGATGTCCTTTATAATATAAGAAACTTTTAAAGGAAAATCATGAAGGCAACAAAGTCAAGGCTGGAGGTGATTGCGGAGTTATCCGGGGCGCTCGATGGTGTTTTATGTCCCCAACGTCGTCTTCCAGGCGGCGCTGCCACCGTCAACTTGAAGGCACCTTATCCTAAACCTAACCCCAACCCATGCCTAACCATAGCGCCTTGCAGGCAGCGCTGCCTTGAATAATATGTTGGGGGCATAAAACACCAAGAAACTATCCGGTTCCCTCTACTGACCCGTTATAAACTGTGAGAGCCAGGGCACTTACTGTGATTTGGAAAATGGAAGAATATGAAGACTGGTCTTTGCCTTTGTGTAATGGGGCTGGTGAGTCTTGAAGTCTTCAATAATTTGTTTCCCAAACTTTGTATTTACATGAAGCACAATATAGGCCAATTGAAACACATTCCACTCACATTCCACTAGGTTGCTATCAGGCTCATCACTTTTAATTGTGGTCTTAGTATCAGCCTGTGATCCCTCTTGATAATACAGTATACTGCTGAAGAAAGCTATCATAGACTTATTTTACTATGATTAAGGTTAATTTGCTTTCATAACAGTCTGTGCCACCAGCCTTGCTGCATATTATTGTCTATGAGGAAACATTAATCACTTCTTTAGTAAGAAGGCTGCAGACATCCATTTTAATTTTCATATCGTAATCACATTTAAGATGGTACTGGCTTGATTAAGTTGCGGCAATGTTTTATAATACTGTTCAACTGCTTCACTGACACACTTGGTGTCGCATTTCACATTGTTTACTCATGTCCACAAAAATGTCTCTCCAGTTAAAGGGGAGGATTATTTAAATAGTTATATAATTTATGAACCATTATGTGTGGTTTATATGTGTGTACATTGCTGATTTATGTTTTGTGTTTGTGTTCTGCTCAAAATTACATTGGCAGAGGAGTACTGTTGATACAACCCAAAACATTTATTTACATTATAAATGAATTAAGAAATTAACATGCGATATGTGATACATGTGAATCTTTGCTAGAGTAAAATGTAGATATTAAATGTAGGCAGTGTGAAAGTATCATATAACACTGAAGGATTCATGCAGCATTCCAGCCTTGTCCAGGCTTGCAGAGTTGTACACTGTTAGCGCATCAGAGCTACAATCTACTGTTTTCACAAGCAGATGTTGTCCTCAGCCATAGACTGTTCTATATATACAGTCTATGTCCTCAGCCACAAAAAGACTCCCCAATCCAGTCTCTGCTAGATACACTTTGAAAGATAATAATAACACAAAAATATATAATTAATATCAGCATGCGCTGTTGCCATGGCTGTCACAGTATACACGTCTATGAACCGTGGGTCTTCACCCCTGAGTGAGTGAGCTGTGTGAGATGGTTCATCTCCTCATGGGGGAGGGACCGCACCTGTGCCAGAGCACAGCAGTGGTGGCCTAGGTCAAAACAAAGAGAGCCAAACCATCCAGCAAATTACCGCCATCTGGGATGGTGCTGATAGCACCAGTGGCCGAGGGCCGCACCTGCACATGAGCTTGTTTATACGGACTGGAGCCTCTTCCTGTGTTTGTGTGATGGTGGAGCGTGGTAGCTCTCTGAGAGAAATTACCATGCTTTTATGTTGTTAATGGAAACCGGTAAACCTGCTCTCGAAACCCCGTAGGGCCCTATTTTGGTGATCAGGAACGGATGGTCAGAGGCTTAGTTGTCACAACCCTGAGCGCAAGGTTGAATAAAAGTGGAGTGCATGGTGAAAAATCCCTCACTTGAGTGTAAGATAAGAATAAGCTTTGCGTCACGCTTTGCACCATCTTGCGCCTGGTGTACGATAGGGGCCAAAGACTACAGAAAAAAATCAACCATATAATGGAAATGATTTTAATTTTTAATATAACAGGTTTCATTCATTTCCTAAGATATTTAGGATGGGAATCTTTTGAAAATGGAAGCGAAAATTCTCAGTGAAAATGTAAATGCAGGATGTGTGTGAGGCCTAATATGGTCACACACACACACACACACACAATACCAAATTAACTAAATCGCTTTTGCCCCTCTTCCCTTTCTCTTGGTGGCAGTCGCACTCTAGCAGTGCAGAGTTTCTAACATCAGAGGGCTGTGAGCTTCAAATCTTCTCCAAAGCAGAATATTCTCATCTCCCGAGGCGAGCAGATGTGCTTGAGCTTAATGAAATTACACACAGAATTAGAGAAACGGCACAGAGATACTAGAGAGAAGTCCAGACACACCCCTTAGTAGCCACAGGAAATAGCAGATTATAGTTGGTGAATGGAGGCTCAAAGACCTCTCTGGAGAGATTAAGGGGGACAGTGTGTGTGTGTGTGTGAGTGTGTGCGTGTGTGTGTATGTGTGCGTGTGTTGGGGCAGCAGGCAGCATACATCCGTTGAGAAGGTATTTTACGTATTTTAGGGGGCTTATCACCGAACTTCTGACACTACATCTTAACCAGAGGCTATGAGAATACAGAAATATGAATATTCATCTTTGTCTCTTATGCTTTTCCTTCATTAGTTCCTCTTGCCTCTCCTTTCTGCCTCTGAGGTCTTGCTCTCTGTTTTCATCTTTTTTCCTGCTGTTGTGGCACTTCCCTACATTTCCTAACATTACATGTGACACTAACAGGATATATCTGTACCCACCACTGTGTCCCTGGTCCTCCACATCCACCAAGGTCAACTGAGTGAAAGGTACTGATGTCACCCCCATGGAGTAGCACTGTTAATCTACCACTGGGGTGTGTTGGAGAGGGCCCTGCAATGTAATCTTTGGCATCAATCAAGATTAAAGGCATCCGACATAGGCAAGTGGAAATCTAATTCCGTTCTCCAACACCTTGACTGTTCCTGGTTCCCCTTGCTCCATCTGTCTCTCAATTCAGTTTCTTTCACTCTATCTCACATATTCAATCTGTTTTCTTGGATCTGTAACATTCAAGAGAAATTATCGTTTCAGTGCAGCAGCAAGTGTTTATCAGGCTTTCCAAAACATAGAACCAGGGTGCATAATCTTGGCTGCCTTATCCACCGGTGGCACAAAGCCAGTTTTGATCCTGATAAACGGCTCTTTTACCGGTGCGTGACACCATGTGTGAGATATTTAGTCTGTTGGGTTCACTGTCCTCTAAAGGGACAAGAGGTTCTGTGCAGAACCAACCATGAAACCCGGGTGCCTAATCCTATTTGACTTGAAAAAGCCAGGCTTTCTGACAAGACAAAAAAGCCGTGGTCAGACATGGAATGAGAAGTCTTCTGAGTTATAGCTCTCTTGGATGGGGAGCTCAGGCACAATCAGAGACAAGATGAGAGGGCGTTATTGCCACAGAAATGAATGGCGTTGTATTTCAGAGAAAAACATATGCATGCACACACACACACACACACACACACACACACACACACTCTCACACACACACACACACACACACACACACACATTGACACATAAACATTAGACAAATGCACATTTAGATATAGTAGCATTTCTCCATTATGTTAGGTCAAAATAGCCATAGAATGTATGTGACAGATGAAACACTTTGTACTTTTACTGAATTTAAAATGCGGAAATGAGTGAAACAAATTGTATTCAGTAATAAATACATAAAAGCGGACAAACTAATATATAGATCATTAACCTACCTATCAATTCTATTTAAGTCATTTTGAATGGATAAATGAATTAAGATATAGGGCCTGTGTAAGATTTAGGGACTCAATTAGAACAAATATACAGCAATATACATTAGCACTTCCTAGACCTGTCTTACAGTATACTGTAGGTAGCTTATTGGGGGCCGTTTAACTCATAGCCAAATGGGCTGCCCCAACACTGGCAGGGCTGCAACAGAGATGAGAAGTATGCTGTTTTCCTACATTGGGTACAAATATTCATTAATGACATAACAAATGGCCAAATCAAGCAAAGTTGAAAACCGTTAAGAAGTATAATTTGTCTCAGTCCTTCATTTAATCAGGGTAGGTCATATCAACTGAAACACTGTTGCCTTCTTACGTTTCTGTGGGGTAATGATGGTGCTACTTTTCTTGCAAAGAACATAGTTCTGACTAGTGACAGTTTAGCACTCTAATGGTTAATGATAATTTGTTTAAAAAATATATTGTACATAAACAGCCTTAAAGGTCACTGTTGTTTGCATGCATGCGCTAGCGTAAAAGAGATGCCATGCTAATGGGTACAGTGAGGATAGAAAAGCAAAACAGGGAAAGAAAACAAAAAGCAATTAGGCAAGACTCTGAGTTACAACACCAGCATGCATTTGTCTAATAAAGGATAGGACTAATACATTAATCCTGCTTCGGTAGCAGTCGGCTCAGTGTCTGGATATACCCGGGCTACACATTTTTTGACCAAGCTTTTGCATTTTACACTGGCTAAAAGTATTAAAAAATCTTTTATAATTCTGCCTGTGAGAAGTGTGGTGGAAGGTAGCTATCTAAGAGGTTAAATGAAAAGTCTGCTCCTCATTACCATCTCCCAGCACTCTTCTCCCTGGAGTGTTCTGTGTTTTATTTAAAAGTGAGAGGAAAGTTATTAGATGGAGAATTTATTCTGGCTATGCTAGAGCTGAACATATGGAGCGGTCAGACTGTGTCATCTCAGTACTTCTTCCTGTACTCTTATCCTGTGCTCGCACATGTCTGCCCGGTGTCAGTCTGACCTTTTTCTCTGCGCTCCCTACACTGACCTCAACACTGTGGGGGCAATTGCAAGAAACCGAAGTACGATGATCACAGCATGTAGAAAGTGTGACAACCACCATAACACGCCATCTGGTCATTATCCACATCGGACTGGACTCTGGAATAGACTCCAGCTAAGAGCTTCATTACAGATAATGGCAGCTTGTGTTTGTGCTGGCTCTTGGAGATTTACAGCTGCTAATTGACCTCTGTTCTCGCAGCAGGTATACGCTCTTCATACACACAGGAGGAAGGGCCATTACCTGATTTCACAGTGTTTGGTTGGGCTTATAACAGGAAAATCAGCAGGCAGACGTAGAGATTATTAGCTGTGAAGCAGCAGGATCAGGCTATTTGATGACCTTGATGGAAAGCTTTACAAACAAATGTTCCCATCCAGGGCACTGGTCTTCTAATATTGATTAACCTGTCTTGATTACTAGAAAAGCAATGTAATTCCTTGAGAGAAGTTATGCCAGTTAGCTAGCTATGTGGACCTCACATAAATCAGAAATGTATTTAGTTTCATAAACTTATTTAATCAAAATCATCAATGTAATATAAATGCAGGTTCTTGTAGATTCTTCTGTGCTGCCTTGAAATAGAATTTTTTTTTATCCATCAATAAAAGCTAAATGTTTCTCTACCCTGAAGCACTGGAAATATATGTGTCACACCATTTACAGTATACAAATGATTTCCATGGCCTCTGATTATAAGGTGTAGAGAAGGTGTAGACTGCCCATCTCTCCCCCAGACTTAATATGCCGTTCAGGAGAAAGATAACATCAAAGACAATATGGTCTCCTCATTCACAACACACATCCATGAATCCTTACTCAACCTTTGGCTCCACAATGGAGACGAATTAAAAGGCAGAAAATGAATGGCTGCCCTGAGAGTCCATTCTCAGGTGTAACCAGGGTAGCATCTGTGGAAAATCTTCCTGTTCTCCCATCAAGTGTCCGTAGGGACTCCGCTGTTACCTCAGCTTTGGTTCAGCCTGGTCTCCTGGGAGCTTTCATCCAGCTTTTCATTATATTGTCCAAATAAGCATAAGGGATGTGTGACTGTGTGTGTGTGTGTGTGTGTGTGTGTGTGTGTGTGTGTGTGTATTCATGTGTTGGTCTGTTTTTAACATGTCAATGGCTTGTATGAATAGTAATCAAACTCTTATTACCAATGTATTCACTGAACAAACCAAAGAGACTAATTGATGGAGAAAAGAGAGGATGTTCAAAAGATTTTAAGATGTATGCAAACAATGAGTAGAGTAGACCATGGCACTGTGTTATCGGCAAATATGAAGGGGATGTTTACATCAATGTCCTTTGTGTCCACAATACACCATCAATTCTGAAGCTTTTCTGGTTATTTTTATTTATTTTATTCTCTCAAAGCAATGTAATGACTGTTATCTTGCATGTAACACGTTATACCAGGGGGCAGCCGTGGCCCACTGGTTAGCACTCTGGACTTGTAACCGGAGGGTTGCCGGTTCGAGCCCCGACCAGTGGGCCGCGGCTGAAGTGCCCTTGAGCAAGGCACCTATCCCCTCACTGCTCCCCGAGCGCCGCTGTGGTTGCAGGCAGCTCACTGCGCCGGGATTAGTGTGTGCTTCACCTCACTGTGTGCTGTGTTTCACTAATTCATGGATTAGGTTAAATGCAGAGACCAAATTTCCCTCACAGGTTCAAAAGAGTATATATACTTATACTATACTCACAACTTCATACTGTGGTTTCTTTAAAATCCCCAACTGTTTTTTTTCCCACAAAATAAAACTTCTTTCCACAACAGTAAAGCAGCAGTGCCCACATTCGATTTGTAGCTCCTTCCAAAATATACCAATTTCACGCTATCTTGTACTAATACCCAGGGTCCCTTTCCCAGCCCTGCTTCATTGATGTGACTATTACATGGTCTCTTCTTCTGCTCTGGCTCTACTCCCAAAGGAAACATGGGACAGTTATAGACACTTACCCTGCAGCACTCACAATCCCTCTTGTGCTGCTATTTTCTGTCTGTGCCACAATCCAAGTTCCTCTCTGCTGCTGAAGAGCACACAGTCAGTCATCAGCAATGCAGCGCTTAAATATAATATGACCTAGAGAGAAACTACAGTCCGACACACTCCGGCATGAGCGCGTAGCAACAGGATGTCCCCACACTCACCTCTGGCTGAGCCGTTTATTATTGCCGCAGTTAGAAACTGGTAGTTTCACAGTAATATGTTTCTCAATCTCAGAGGATCAGAAATCCTACAGAGGCTTATGTGTCTGTGTATGTCTTATGAAGGGCCGTAGATTACATTCTTGCACCTTCAAAAATGATTTGTCCAATTGGACTGTCCCACTAGGTAAATTGTTGCAGGAATTAAAGCAATCAAGTTGTCAACATGAACATCAAAACATGGAGGTTAATGAATGTGGCAAATCAGATAACTTAATTTAAGTGAGTTCAGTTGGATATTAATATATTATATTCATTTGGACTGCATGGGATATAACTATGTTATTTTGCATTCAAATGAGGATAAAATATGAAGTCATCTTGCTTTCAGTACCATGGACAGCGGTCACCCAGCCTCTCAATGTTTTTTAATATTCCCTACCTCTGTCAAACTGGGCCTAGCTGACAATTAAGATGATACATGCAATCTTGATAATACTAGCAATGGCCTATTCAAATTTGTGTAAAAAATGGTACCGCTTTAAGATATACATCTCTAGTAGAGATGGTGAAATTGAGTGTACTGTAATTTCCAATTACCTTTTACGTATTTATACTTTATCCTGAGGACAATCAATGTCTTCAGAAATTCACATCCCTGGTATTCACCTCAGCGATACATATAACAATCATTAATGACTGGCCTTGAAAGTTCAGCCAAAGTCTCCAGTTTGTTATTATACCAGCCTAGGCTGCATACAAATGAGACATTAGTGTTCTGCAGCAAATGAAGTATGCTTAAAGAAAGCATTCCGCAGTCTTCAGTTGTGGCACTCTTGAATGCCTCTTCTCTCATTTTAAGTGATGACTCAGTCGTTTCTCCGCAGGTCAACAGCTCCACTCTTGTCTTCAAATGAACCACATGCAGCACACTCCATTTCTGCATGAGTGGGCTGAGAGTCTACAACGAGTGTCAATCCACCAATGTCTCGCATCAGTTAGCATGTGTGAACGAGGCATGAGGGCTTTGGGGAGCAGGCACTGGAGGACCCAGACACCGCAGCTCGGTAGTGATGGTCCCCAGCTCCCCCAGGGTGAGCATGGAGTCAGAGAGGGACTCACATGCTCGGGAAAGCCCATCTGAGGCTCTTTATTCTAGGCGGCAGATGGCATACAGAGGTTGACTGCTTGTCTGCTCGATGAGCTTTGCCTAACCCTCTGGTCTCCAAGTTTGTGTGATTTTTGATTGAGCTCACTCTGGTTGTTCTAATGGCTTGTCAGCCTGTGCCTGGTCAATTCCGAGGGCCTTTATGAACTCAACTGATGTCAGTTTTTCACGGCTCAAAAGTGCCGAGGCAAGCATCCACTCTGGTTGTGTTGGTGGGGTGTCTATTTCAGTGCATTATGTGTGGGAGGGTGTCTACAGCTCCAACACTGCGATGAAGATGATTTTCAGAGAAGTTGCATGCTTTATGTGCAGATCTGCACATGTCTGTGTGGAGGCATGACAGCATACTAGCATGTACTGTAAGTGATTATGTCTGTGTTTGAGTGTGTGTGTGAGGGGGAGGATAATACCAGGCCAAAAAGTAACATAAACAAGCTAGGTGTCTTTGTTTGTATGCATTTATAAAGAGGTGGATCGTATTTTGGCAGACAGCCATTTCAGATAATGCCCTGAGATTGTCAATGTCTCTATCCTCCTCAATTATCTCACTAATGATTAGAGAGCTATCTCTTATAGATGGTAATGAGATACCAGACATAGACCTCCACTGACTCCTAGACATTTTCAGCACCTTTTCTTTTTTCCTGATCCTTTATTTTATTTTTTTCTCCTGCTCACAGCCTGACAATAAATTGATTAACAGATGCCAAGGGTTCCAAGCGATTGTTTTGTTGCATGTCCTCAGCTCTATCCCTCATTAAATATGAATGTGCTGGTATATGAACCTATGAAATCTTAATACAGGATGGTCACAGACAAATCACACATCACAAATTCTTGTGGAAGTTGTTTGGAGGCTGCATTGATGTGGGAAAGTGGGTAAGAGAGGTTCCATCCTTAAGATCTGTTAAATTCAGGACAGTTTATGAATATATAAATAATATGCAATCTGGATTTTCATGAACTGTGATTATGGATGCATAATTATACAAATTCAGTTTCATACTGTATGACGCAGGTTATTTACATGGCACTCATTCTTGACACATGGGACAAGTCATGTCCACAAAGATTATCAGATTATCAGGTAATGACTATTTGCTATTTGTGGCCTGTAATTATTATAATATTCCAGATTACACCATTGCCCACCCACTGGCCAATATGATATATTTGATCTTTAAGTCATCACCTTTTATGCTCTCAACCCATGATAAGGGTCAACAGGAGAATAAAGAGAGATGTAATAACTGCCATCTTGGCGGCCCATGCTATTTCTGCTTTTTATATTTCTGTAACTTATCTAGATACTTCTGTATCTGCAATTCTGTATCGGGTAGAATTATGTGACACAGTATGTGAGATGTAATAAACAAAAAAAAATAACTACTCTTTAATGTAGCCTCATCTGTTCAGCTCATGAGTAGTATGTACATTAAGAGACATAGAGACCAGTGAAGGGTGAAAAAACAGGCCATCAATTTATCCTCATGCACTTGTATACTGTAGGTAGTACCTTAGTTTTGCCAATTTTATACCACATCATTGCATGGATGAACTGCAAAAAAAGTAACATCTGTGAGACGGTAGTGGAATAGGAAATACAAATCCACTGTGTGATTACGCCAGTGATGAGAAGGATTGCAATTTTCTGCCATGTTTAATCAAAAGATTCTTTTGACAGTCTAGATAAAGCAGCTACAATATCTATGGAATTCAAAAATCATTATGCCCACTTTGTATTGCACATTACACTGCTGCAATTTTTGCCACATTTCGCTCCACAATCTATACCCAAGATGCCTGGAGATAGTTCAAGACTCTTTGGAAAACATGGTGTTTTACCATGCCTTCTTCTAATGATCATAACACTATTTTGTGTTACAATAAATGTGTGTAGCCTAGTGCCAATGAATGAAGTGCTCACGGCTGTATTTGTATGGCAGGCACTAATATAACAAAAATATCTGGGTTAATACTGATGCCAGTGTTACTGTAGCTTTGTGAATCTCACTAAAGTTTATTCATTTCAGAACTTCTATTTAAACAGTGAGGAATTTCATCTTTATTTTCCAGGTCATTTTCTATCCAATAAGTTCAGTGCAAACACAGCATCTGTTTGCTGTGCTTTGAGGTCATGTGAGTACTTCCTGTTCCACATGCTCAGACAAACCGTCCCAGATGCAGACCTGCCAGAGAGAAAATGTATTTGCTCTGCCTCTTTCAGAGGAATTGTGGCTTACACACCTCCAGTTCTCAGCTTATTTTCAAGCATTGCCATTTTACCTGTCCTGGCTGCCAGCTGCCAAGATGTTCATAGTCCAAGTCATACTGTACTTAGTTACATTCAAAGTACTGTAACATTACAAGTGTAAAATTTGAATTGTTAAATCCTCACTTCAAGTTCACAGGTTCAGGTTCACATTTAACCCCAAATTATGTTGATTTAGTATTTACCCAGATGACTTTGCTAAATCTCTAAAAATGTAAGATCTTTACCTAATATCTGCTTTTTATGAGCTAATCGATGCATAGCCTGCTCATGGAAAAATAAACATATTGTGTCGACATAATGGTTGAAGAGAAAGACTTTTTACTGCATTAAACTCAAAACAGTGTTAAAATAAACACTTAGACAGTTATGGAATGTGACTAATTAGCATAATATCACCAAATACTGTTTAATATTATTCTTGTCAAAAAAATGCATTATGTGATGTTGTCCGGTCACATTTGTTATTCATGAATACTTCAGAGGAAGAGCATGACAAATAAAACTCTAATTGGTTTGCTATTTGTTATCTTATTGGATGAAAAACATGAACAAAACCATTGTCTATTTGCTGCAGCATAAACCTGAGAAAACCACTGTCAAAGAATAATTTGATTTTGCATTAGAAAACATCTTTAGCAAGTTTTAGTAATGAGCTAAAATCCCATGTAAATTATTAAAAAGCTGTAAGGGCACACTTGAAGTAACGCTGGTCATAAATATATTGTGATTTTTATGCCAACAATATGACCAAAAACTTGATAATGATAATTACCTTTTAAATGAATGTTTCAGTGTGTCTTCAAAGTCAAATAAAAAAAAAGAAAATAAGATGAGTGAAGGAGACAGACAAAAGACAGACAAAAACAAAGTGCAGATATATTAAATGTGCTCTCTTAAACCCTAATCACAGTGCTATATTTCTGGAATTTTCCACACTCCCCCAATCACTGCACTGACTCGAGCAGATTGGTTTTCACACACTAATCACCAACACAATTGCCTCTATCAATTGTCTCTGGGTGCTGTGTAAAGGCCATTTAACATCCCCACTGTCTTTCTGAAAAATTAATTGATTTGAAAATCTATTTCAGCTGACACCGAGCAGGGTATGGCCAAGATATTGCCTTGGCAGAGTGTATGTAATTGCCTTGTTGTTTTTTAGATAACAAACAAACCCAATTTATGTTACAACATCATCTTCCACCCATGCCTTGCAGGAACTCTTTTTGCATATTGATGTGTGTAATCTTAATTGGCTCCTGGGACAGAACTTTTTTGAATTAGCCCTGCATGATGATACGTGGAGAAATGTTGCAGAATGCAAGAGATGTGCACAAATTACATGTTGAATTTTTCACCAGCATTGTTACTGTACACAAATCACAAATACATGTGCTGTTTGATTCTAGGTCAAAAAGCTCCTTTAAAACCCATGAAAGATTTGCGGGTTGGGATTTTTGCACATTGTTTTGAAAGTCTCATTTTTTAATATTTCTCCATAAAAGACAACTTCAAAGGGAGGAGTGTGAAACTACAAGGTAATTCACGATCCATTAAGCCTGATACTCCTTAATTTCCCTTCAGCCTTGGAGGCTGCCTATGATTTGAGGCAATATTCTCACAGAATTATGTCTCATGTTTTCTCCCCACTAATGCGGGGTGCTGTAATAAAAAAAAGTGAGGGACTGAGATTGCACACTAATTCCCTCTGTTCAGTCAGGCCTTTGAACATCCCCCTGCATAGACTTGGGCGAGTGCCATACTTTAATGAAAACTACCACGTTTATCAAGCCTCTTCCTTGTGAGTTTCACAGCTTTAGTGGCCATGGTGTGACAGTAAGGTTTAGAAACTGTAGTCCATTTTATAATTAAAAAAAAATGCCATTTGATTTCCAACAAAATCGTCCCTTGGATTGTCATTTACAGCTAATATCTTCTACTAATCACAGCTGCAACATGAGATCACCCAAATCACACATCATTTACATTCAGCGATAGGCTGAATTTAATGAAGAATAATATGGGTCTTGTTGACTACCACTCAGTCTTTGAAGAATTAAAAAAGTGCAAAATTGCAACAAACTCTTCCAATGCTGCATTTACAGTAAAGTGTCTGTAACATATAGGCCTATAGTATATTAATAAATTGTAGCTGCATATACAAAACTGAGGTGAACCACTACCCCTCGATTACCGAGTGCACTCAGGTGGGAATCACCCTTCCCTCAATGTGAAAGCGCAAACCAGGGATGTAGTAGAGGCTAAACGCAAGTAAATGCAGTTTATCCACCTCTGAAATTTCATAAATAGAGTTTATCCACCTCTTATTAGAGTTTATCCACCTCTCAAAAGAGTTTATTCACCAGTTGCAACGTTTAACATTAAAAAAATCACACATTCACTGTGGTGTATTGGAGTTTTACACTTCGTATCCTTAATTCTGGCCCTGTTGGGCCACTGTACTGAAGCGCCTCTATTGGGCAGGTTGTTCTATGTACCGTATCTTTCAAGATTCATATATAAATGAGTTAAAGAAGAATTCCGGTGTGATTTTGACCTAAAGTGTGTTGAAACATGATACCGAGTGTGAACGTATGTCTCATAGCTCATCTCAGCTTGTCCCCTGCACTCAGAAATCTGGCGCTAGTTAGCCAATGCTACCAACAGTTTTTTGTTGGGGGTGCCTCGGGCATCGGCCTAGCCATGCAAATAAATCACTGTTTTACACCATTTGCGAGGCTCAAAGTAGCTCCATACTTCATTGGTAGACTTCTGAGGGCCTTGACATTTAAAACGAGACATTGAGAACTTTGAAAAAGCACTGTAGTTTATTTACAAGACGATTTATACAGACAGTACCTTAAGGAATTTTACCGTTCGACGCCATCTTGAATTTAGTCACGATAAGTCGAGCCACGAGTACGAACAGGGGTGAAAGTAAGCCGGTACTGGCCGGTACGGAGTACCACTAAAATATTTGGAAAGGGTACGCCGTACCGGAAAGAAAACTATACTGTCTCTGAAAAATATTGCACTTTCAGCATGACAACACAACTGCTAACGTCAAATTACCAGAAGCAACACGTTTCCCCCAAAATATATTTCATATACATCGTTCTGAACTGTATCTAAATTGTGTCTAAACCTCCCGTGCAGCTGGACAGACAACGAGCAAGCTATAGCGCGCGCACAGTAGCCTAATTGCGCCAACGTGCACTGGTATCCAAAGTGTTTTAGCAGACGGACGTTTCTTGGAAAGTCTCCGAAATAAATAAAAAAACATACAGGCTAAAGAAAAATATGTTGATGTTTCAATAGCCTATTCTGGTTTTATGTGTGCAGTGTTTCGCTGGAGAGACAAGAGACAGACAGCGCGTGTACGGTTTAACCAGATCTTGCGCAGCAATAATGAAAGTGTTTTAGCGGACAGAAGTATTGTAGCGACCGGCTGTCAATCAGGGAGTGCCCGCGCTATGCATAACCCCGGGCATGCTCATGGTTGGCAGTCTGGCGAGAGGGGGGCGGGACCCCCGGAGAATATAGGCTACTGTTCGAGAAAGTTCTGCCTCTTTCGGTTCTGGGCCTGACACGGCCCGCTGTGTTATATGCTGCATTGTGTGCTTTGTGACAATAAACCAGTTCATGATAGTGAAACGCTACAGTATGTTGCAGTCTCCCAAATAAAAAGGCATGAATCAAAGAAACGTGTTTCATGATATACAGTAGCCTATATAAAAAAACGATTGGAAGTGGGAGCGAGCAGAGTAACTAGGCTAAATAAATAAATAAATGTTGAAATTAAGTGTTTGCAATTTATTCATAATCAAAAACAGATACAGGTGGGTTAAAGATATCTAGTGATACTAGAGTGATAAGAAGTCCTAGTGAATGCTTGATAAGTAGACTATAATACAGTAAATAAACAAACAAATAAATAATAAATAATTAGGCTAAGTGACATTTTCGGCGCGCGCATTGCGCGCATTATAACTCTATATCATAGTACCACCAAGAAATAAAAACTGCTTTCACCCCTGAGTACGAACGAACAGATATGATAAGGGATCAGATTCCAAAAATAATTTCGTGGAAATGCATGGATTCCAGTTGCTGCTACTGGAAGCAACGGAATCCATGCATTTCCACTGAGGCACCGCAACGAAAAACTGTTGGTAGCATTGGCTAACTAGCGCCAGATTTCTGAGTGCAGGGGACAAGCCAAGGTGAGCTATGAGACATACGTTCACACTCGGTATCATGTTTCAACACACTTTAGGTCAATATCACACCAGAATTCTCCTTTAACGGCAAGCTGCCTCCGGTCTATTCATTTATTACGGATTACCTTGTTATTAAGATATAACAAATTGGCGACGAAGATTCGTCTGATCTCACGCATCTTTTGATCGACCGTAGATGCATGAAGACAGTGAGAGTTTTAAGTTTAAGTTAGTCGTTTTTTTTGTCGTGCAAGTCGCGACGTTTGCTAGCTCTGACAGTGGCTAATGTCTAGTCAATCGGAGGAAGATAACACAGGAGGCAGAGAAAGTGAAGACGATAACTTCAGCTTGTGTGAAGAGCTGGGTGTTGGCGAAGTTACTACTGTCATGTCGGGAGTATTGGGAAACATCGGACCATTTAATGATAGTGTGGAGCAGTGGAGTGCTTATACTGAACGTTTTGAATTCTTCGTGCTGGCAAACGGGATCAGTGATGACAAGAAAGTGGCAACATTCCTGACGGTAATGGGGGCAATAACATTCAATTTGTTTCGGTCATTGGCACAGCCCAGGAAGCCAGGAGAGTTTACATACACTCAGATTGTGAACACACTAACGGCACATTTCTCGCCGAAGCCTTTGTTAATTGCGGAGCGGTTCCGTTTTTATAAACGAAACCATGAAGAAGGGGAGAGTGTTACAATGTTCATGGCTGCACTCCGAAAGTTAGCTGAACACAGTGAATTCAGAGATGAAGCACTTAACGATGCTATTCGTGACCGCCTAGTGTGTGGCTTACGCAATGAGGCTTCTCAGAGAAAACTGTTGACTGAAAGCAACCTAACACTGACAAGAGCTACAGAAATTAGCGTGTCCATGGAAATGGCAGCCAAGGAGGCACAACAGTTGAGTGCTGCAACGGGTAAAGTGTTAAAAATTGCAAGTACAACGGACAGCTCTGGCGCAAGGATGAGACCATGCTCCCGTTGTGGCAAACAAGGCCACCCAGCTGCAGAATGCTGGTGTAAGGAGGTAGAGTGTCACGCCTGTGGGAAAAAGGGTCATATTGAAAGGGCCTGTCATAGTAAGAAAAAGAGTACACAACAAATGAACAAGAATACCTACAAACAAAAAAATGCTACACATAAGAAAACAGTGCACGCTGTGGAAAGACAAGTTAGTTGCAGTGATTCATCAGATGACGAATTACCATTACACATACTTACAGTGGCAGGTGGGTCAGACAGCTACTGGGTAACACCCCTGCTAGAGGGAAACCCAGTGTGTATGGAGATAGATACAGGGGCTGCAGTGTCCCTTGTGTCAGAGACTGTATATCAGCAACACTTGAAACATCTTCCGCTCCTGCCAGCACGGGTGGTGTTGAAGACTTATACGGGAGAAACCGTGGCGATTAAAGGACTGGTAAAGGTCAGCATTGAACTGAATGGCCAATGTTTGAAATTGCCTTTGTATGTCGTACAGGGCGATCACCCATCCCTACTGGGTCGATCATGGATGGACAAAGTAAAAATTGACTTGCCAGCAGTACGAATGTTAAACAAGGGAGAAACGGCGTTAGAGAAGATCTTAAAGAAGCACAGCGATCTTTTCACAAATGAACTGGGCCACATGAAAGACATTACAGCCAAGTTGAGCATTAAACCAGGGAGTAGTCCACGATTATTTAAGGCACCAGTTCCGTATGCTCTTCGGCCAAAGGTGGAGAAGGAGTTAGATGATCTAGTGACAAGTGGGGTGCTAGAACCAGTGAGTGTCAGTGACTGGGCTACACCCATCGTGCCTGTCCTAAAAAAGAATGGGACACTCTGGATATGTGGTGACTTCAAAGTGACTGTTAACCCAATGTTGCAAGCAAAGCACTACCCACTTCCCCTCATCGATGATTTGTTCGCAGGCCTGGCGCATGGTAAACAGTTCAGCAAAATTGACCTGAACCAGGCCTATCTACAGATGCCTGTCGATCAAGAGTCCAGAGAACTCCTGACCATCAGCACCCATAAGGGACTTTTCCGTTACTGCCGTCTAGCTTTCAGGGTCACCTCAGCTCCTGCCTTGTTCCAAAAAGCCATGGATCAGATTTTGTCAGGGTTGCCAGGCGTACAGTGTTACCTTGACGACATTTTGATAACTGGGACGGATGACTCTGACCACCTTCACAACCTGCACGCAATGCTACTGAGGCTGAAAGAGTATGGACTGAGGGTTCATAAAAAGAAAAATGTGAGTTTTTCCAGTCCTCTGTGGAATATCTCGGACATGTGATCGATGCCTCTGGGCTACATAAAGCACCTTCAAAGACCAGAGCCATTGGGGAGGCTCCACCTCCTCAAAATGTGAATCAACTGCGCTCATACTTAGGGCTGCTAGACTACTATGGCCGGTTCATTCAGAATCTCTCCACCCTATTGAAGCCACTACATGAACTGTTGACCCATGAAAAGAACTGGGAATGGTCTGCTGCATGCCACACAGCATTCCTAAAGTCAAAAGAGGCCCTGTTGAATTCTGATGCACTGACACACTTTGACCCGCCTTTGCCACTACAGCTAGCATGTGACGCATCTCCCTATGGGGTAGGTGCAGTGGTTTCTCACCAGAGGTGGGACCAAGTCACTGTTTAGCAAGTCACAAGTAAGTCCCAAGTCTTAGCAATCAATAGTCCAAGTCAAGTCCCAAGTAAATACGGAGAAGGGCAAGTCGAGTCCAAGTCCAAGTCACATCAAAGCCAAGTCGAGTCCAAGTCCAAGTCCCAATCTTTTTCAAGTCCTGAACAAGTCATCAGATACTCTTCACTTAATAATGCCATTATTAGACTATCAATCATAATTTTGACACATCAATCTAATCTACAGTATTTTTTTATAAATACAGATTAAAATATGTTCAATGGTTCTGTCTTTTACGATATATGCATGCACATACCTGTGAAATATACGCATAAGCATACCTGAGTAATCTGTACGAAACGGATAGCTATAAGACACAAATATATATTGTTTTTCCAAATTGCAGCCTCCACTGTAAGGATGAGTAATAATTTGACTGATGGCATTTCACTGTGCTAGGCCACAGATTTGCCTTCTAAATTAGTAAATTGCTGCAGTTAAATATTTTACGTTTTTGTTAGGGCTGTCAAACAATTAAAAAAACAAATTAATCTCATATTTTGAAATTAATTAATCTAGATTAATTGCGATTAAAAAGTATATTTTCTCCCTAAAGACTAAGCTTCTTATATGACCTATTAAATACAGCATGAATCACAAAATTACTGAGTAACCACAAAAGTAAAACACTTCTATATTATGATTCTTGAATTTCCCCTGGGGATTAATAAAGTATCTATCTATCTATCTATTATTTAAATGATAATAATGACACAGTAATTTTGTTTTAAAGTATTCATTTCTTAAATACTACATATGTGATGCTGTGTAACTTGTTTGTAAATGGTGCCTTTAAGCCCATTGTGTGCCACTGTCCACACGCTCTCCTAATGATATTTGCTGGTTTGTGTACTAGCCATATATGTATTTTTTGACTCAAGACAAGTCAAGTCCTTACAAGTCAACGAGGCAAAGTCCGAGTCAAGTCTCGAGTGAATAGTATTCAAGTCCAATTCAAGTCATGCCGAATTTTATCAAGTCGAGGCTAAAGTCATTAAAATCATGACTCGATTCTGACTCGAGTCCAAGTCATGTGACTTGAGTCCACATGTCTGTTTCTCACATTATGCCTGACGGTGTAGAAAAGCCCATAGAATTTGCTTCGAGAACACTAAATAAAGCAGAGTCCAACTACGCTCAGATCGAGCGTGAGGCCCTGAGCATTGTGTTTGGAATCAGGAAGTTCCATCAATATCTGTTCGGGAGGAGATTTACACTCCTAACGGATCACAAACCACTTACTGCTATCCTGGGACCACACACAGGCATTCCACCGCTGGCTGCCAGTAGAATGCAGAGATGGGCTTTGCTGTTGTCAGGCCATGACTATGACATCAAATACAGGAAATCAGAACTCCATGGCAATGCAGACGGCCTCTCACACCTTCCACTTCCTGTAACTAGGCCTATGACACGGCACTAAGACATCTTTTACTTCCTGTACTACAGCACATCAAGTAAAAATCGCCACCAGGAACGATCCGGTGTTGTCTGTAGTACTAGAAGCCATAAAGAAAGGAAAAAAGATATCAGACACGCCAGAAACAAAGCCATATGTGGTCAGGCAACAAGAACTGTCGGTGCAGTCGGGCTGCTTGCTGTGGAGGAGAAGGGTCATCATGCCCCCATCACTGCGCAGAACCGTGTTGAAACAGCTCCATGCTGGACACTGTGGCATGATGCACATGAAAGAGGTGGCCCCAAGCTACTTTTGGTGGCCAGGATTGGACAAGTGCATTGAAGATAAAGCTACATTGTGCACCACATGTCAGAGAGTGAAAAATGCACCGCAACCAGCTCCTGTTCATCCGTGGGAGTGGCCAGCTGTGGCATGGCAGCGCAAATATATCGATTTCGCTGGACCATTTGAAGACAAAATGTTCCTGGTGGTTGTACTGTAGACGCACACAGTAAGTGGCCTGAGGTTGCCATCATGACATCAACAACAACAAAAAAGACCGTTGAGTAACTTGGAGAAATGTTCAGTCGGTTCGGAAGTCAACTGGTGAGTGACAACGGTCCTCAGTTTGTGTCCGAAGAGATGGCTGTGTTCCTTAGAGTCAACGGTGTTCAACACATTAGGACTGCGCCCTACCACCCGGCCACTAATGGCTTACCAGAGAGGTTTGTGCAAACGCTGAAGCACAGCCTAAAAGCATCAGCGAGTCAGGGTACCCTCCACCAGCGGCTACACCGTTTCCTGTTGACCTACCGGACCACCCCACATGGCACCACAAAGTCATCCCCAGCAGCACTATTACTTAAAAGAGAACTGCGTACGAACATGGACTTGGACCACCACCAAGGAGGGAAATTGTGCAACACTGTCAGCAAAAACAAGCTCGACGGCAAGCTGCTGCACCACGGTCCTTCTCTCCCGGTGACCAGGTTCTAGCTCGGAGTTATCATGGGGGACCTAAGTGGGTGCCTGCTGAGGTGGTGGCCGTGACCGGTCCTCTGTCATACCAGGTACGCACCAGGAACGACACGATGTGGCGTCGCCACACTGACCAGTTGCTTCCTAGTAAGGACCCAGAGGTAACGTCATGCATCAAGCAGAACGAGTACCCAGTGCGGGACACCCTGAGCCCAGAAGTCATGTCCGAGGTCAGGAACGATACGGAGAAACTTTCATGACCAAAGAGGAGTGGACACAGCACCCCAGATCCCTGTGGCTACTGGGCCTGGGCCAGCACAGCCCCCCATGGAGAACAACCTCAGCCATTATCCAACACGGGAGCGGCATCCTCCCGACCGTTTGAACTTATAGTTTACACTTGTAGCTCTCACATTCTATCCTAAAATGGAAGTTGTATTGCAATTGCAGGTGGTTGTGTTAAATAAGGGGGGAGGAATTGTGGTGCATTGGAGTTCTACACTTATCCTTACGTTCCTCCACGTATCCTTAATTCTGGCCTTTTTGGGCCACTGTACTGAAGCACCCCTATTGGGCAGGTTGTTTTATGTACCGTATCTTTCAAGATTCATATATAAATGAGTTAACGGCAAGCTGCCTCAGGTATATTCATTTATGGATTACCTTGTTATTAAGATATAACATTCACAGAATTCATAGTTTACCCACCTCTTATTTTACCACTACACCTCCGGGCCCGGCGCAAACATAGTGCATGTGGCTAGGGAGAGGGCGAAGATTAGGAAAGGGCAACAATGTAGGCTCATTAAAGTTGAAACTTCAATCCATCCATCCATCCATCCATCCATCCACTTGCTCACATTTGTTCACAAGAATCTAAATATTCTTACCATCAAACAGTGGCAGATATGGACAACATGGTAAGTCACTTTGGTTTGGTTTCCATAGATATAAAACATAGATACTGCATTGCCTGTTAAGTTCTATTAGGAGGAATACATCAACGCGACCACAATATTGATAGGGGCAACCCCTTACTGTCAATTGACCTCTGTTTGCCTACAAAAAAGCTGGCATCTTTGCCCATATAAGGTATATAAGGTTGCCTGGTATCTTGTGATTTTTCCTATGGGGATTTTGAACTACTTATCGCACCTATCCTACGTACCTCTCGCAGTGACGAAAAAGTCTGGAATGTAGATGTTTTGCTCTTCACACTTTTATTTCCTCTGCCTTGGAGTAGGCACTGTGATCTTCGGTAAGTTAAAGGTACACTATGCAGGTTCAGGTATTTTTGGCGACTGTAGAACTCCCCCTAGAGTCACAATATATTTATATTTTACTCTGATGTTGTAATTAGCCTTCTTCTTGTGGCTTGTTTCCCCTGTACACAATGAAAATGCTTTTGTTGTGGACGTGAAGGATTACAAACAGGTAAAAAAAAGAGTTATATCTACTGACAAGGTAATGATTCACGTGTAGGAATAGGCCAGCTACCAATCAATAGGTTTGCCATGGCAACAAAATATAGAAATTAAAAAAAAATGAAGAGCTACATCTAGCTTTTTCTTTCATGGTAGTGGTGTCATGAATGTCATTCCTAAACAGGTTTGAGAATAACCTTTAAATGTATCCTTAGGTGGATTGACACAATAAATGACTGTATCGACCATGGCCATATGGGAGATGGCTTCCAATGTACACACGTTGCTTTGTGTTGAATTCAGAACATGTGTGGTTATTTTATTGATCACTGCCAAGGATGATGTTGCTTAAGGATGCAACTCTGTATGTAGGGTCGACACCGCAAGAAAAATTGCATGAGTTCAGCGTTTGATGAACTCTTCTCATGGTCAGACCAACCCCTTCAGGTCCAGACTGCTCCCCAAACCCCATGATGCCTTGCTGTCAATACGTTGACCTCCGATATGTTTGCAGAAGGCGAACTTGGGGCACCTGACAGTCAGGAAAACTTAGTGATGTCAGACTCCAGCCCAGCACGGGGGCATCAACTTTCTCATTATTCATTGTGTTGTGCCCTGGGGTCCCGGAACCGACACTGAGCGCCCGCAAGAAATCTAAATATCAGCTGGATGTCTTAGTCTAATATATTCAGACAGAGTGATATTTTCTTCCTGCAAAAAAAAAATACAATGGGGAGCACATCAGTAGTCCATGCTATATTGACTTATTGATGGCTGTTGCTCCTATGGCTTAAGGTGGAGATGCATCTCAGTACGCGTATGACTAGTCCTGCTGCGTCCGGTTTTTGTAAGTCCATTCCTCATTATGTGTCTGGACTAAGTCATGTATCGGTAGATCTCTGTCCTTGTGGGTCTCATCAGGAGGGCTTCAATAATTCTGACATTTCCATTTGTTGGAACTGACTCGGTGGCTTTCTATTTCTGTATGTGCTGGACAACAACAACAAAAAAATTTCTGTGTTGTTGCGTTGATCAAGTAAAACATGAAATGAAGGAGCAAAAAACAAAACCGGATATTATGTAGTTTGTTTAGGATTCTGTACTAAAGCTGGCTCCTGATAAGGATCTGCTCTCGCCAAAGCACTTATTGATCATTCACACCTACAGTATGCATGCGTTCAGTTATCTATGCAGCCAGCAGAGCATGATATATTATTCAATGACTGATATTATCTATTTATGGACTGTAAAAATGTGAGTTGGCTGACCACTCACCTTTAAAAAAAAAAAAAAAAAAACTGTCACAACTGACCAAAGTCATATTACAATGTTGAACACGAGGCTTAGATTGTCAATGAAAGATTATTAATAGTTAAATCCTGCTCAACTTTAATTTTTGAGGTTAACTGCTAGTGTAGAGTTGCAGGCATACAGCGCTGGGAAAAAATAAGAGACCACTGCACATTTTTCTGATGTCATTCTATGTCACAGGAAGAGGTACCAGGCAACAGGATCTCATTTGCACCATGCCAAGCCTGAGATGCCCCCTCTCGTTTGTGGCTTCCTCTGACATCTCTGCCCCAGGAGTCATTTCCCCTGCCTGATTAATTCAATATTGACTCAGTGAGCAACCATGACACCTTTCACCTCCTCCTCCTCCTCCTCTCTTTCTCATCTCACCATCCCTCCTCTCTTACGCACTCTCTTGTTCTGCCTTGGCACTTAATGCACCAGAGGCGCATGTGGCAGCCCTCACCTGCTGATGTGTAGGTGTCAGACAGGGCAGAGAGTCCCTCCCCTCTCTCCGCAGGGGGGAAACCTCCTACCTAATTATGTGACCAAAGAGAACAATGTAAGAGACAGGAGGCATACTGATAACCCAGCATCAGTGGTGTGGTTCACTTTATAGTGGTGTTTGAAGTTGTACCAGACAGCAAAGATTTTCTACCGAAAGAGGAGAAAGTTTTGTTCATGTTTTGAGTTTTGCCTGAAATAGAATTCGTTTATACTAATGTCATGATCTCCTTCAGTTGTGTATCAATAGTTATTTGACCAACACACACACCAAGACCCCTGGCAGTTGGGTTAGCCCCTTGAGCCGTGGATCTGCCCAAGGTTTCTTCCTTGGTAAGGGAGTTTTTCCTTTTTCCTTGCCCCTGTTGCTCTTGGGTGCTCCTTGTTGGTGCCCCCCCCCCCCCAAATCCCAATCCTTCCCCACCTTTCTTATGCAGCCCTTGCCACTTAATCTACTAAACCCCTCTTCTACTGCACTCCCCCCCCATAAATGCACAAATAGGCTGACACCAGACATAATTTCACTGCATTTCTTACTTCCAGTAACTATATGCATGTGACAATAAACTTCCTTGTATCCTTGTATCCTTGTTATTTTCATCCCACTGTACGGAGTTAACGGCCAACAGCATATGAAGTCTTATAGGTCTGATGTTATGTAACATACAGTACAGTAAGACACTGTCTAGCTATTTGCTAGATACTTTTTTGCAACAGTGCATTTGGGCAGTAGTGAAATACAAATACTATTGACAATGATTGAGTGGAATGTACACCCATGTAACATGATGTCCCACTTGCATTCTAACCCTTCTCTGGCCACAAGCACTTGGGTTAGACCTTCCCATTTGTAACTCTGACTGAAGTAAGGCAATTAATTGAATTTATACCATGGTCTAGGTTGAAAAGGGTGTCGTTTAAAAAGTGATATAGGCTACTACCTATTAAGTAGATCTGGTAAAAAAAAAGTTTAATGGCCGTTCCATATCAATGCTTATGAATGGTAACTATAACAACGATAGTAGGACGACGGTTGAGCCTGGAGGCAGGCTTCGCAACAATGGAATCAACTGTAAACAGCTGAAAAAACTAACGATTTTAGCTCTAAAACTCATTTAGTATTAATAATTTATTTCATATTTATTTATTTCGTAAGTGACCATGGTATAAACAGGATAATGCCCTTCGATGCGTCCATTATCAGAAATAAATGGACTTCATTATTCATTCAGCAACCCGCGGAAGCAACTCCGCTTCGCATCGGACGGTTCACGCCTCCGCGTTGTCCATTTATTTCTGATAATGGACACCTCGTCGGGCATTATCCCTTACGTAATGGAATATTCAGTATGGTGAGTATGGCAAAAAAACACCACTGTATGGTACTGAATTTTTGTTCAGCACTTTTGTCTACATTGATTGGCTGTCACTCAAAGTGAATAATTACAAAGCCATCAATATCATGCTTGTATCTGTAATATTGACTAGGTAAGGTTCATTATGCATATTACACATGTTAAGAATCTCTGCATTTCCTATAATCATGGTTGAAAATGGTTTTTCACAAGTGCACAAAATATTTCTGCAGGTACACATTTTTTTTGCACACAGACAAATTAATTCCACAGTTACAAAACGGTTCTACACTTGTGCAAATCATATTCTCGAAGACAAAACTCTATTACACATGTGAATATCTTTTCACGTGCACACAATCTTTATGGCGATGTTCTGATTCCATAGAAAAGGGCCAAGTCTTAAGACTACGATACCAGAGAGATTGATGACATTGTAGACACATCATTTTCAGAGTCATCTACAGGGTAACTATAAAGCAAGAGAGAATATTACCTGCATGGAAAAGTACCTGCAGTTTAAGAAGGTATTTGCGAGGTACATTAATTTTAAAAAGGATGAGGTGGGCTATTGTAATGACACTGATCTAGTATTGGCATTAGTGAGAGACTCTGAGTGTCTGCATGACTCTCTTTAACTACAGAATGAGGAAGACCCTTTCATCTTGTGAAAGGCTTGTGTGATTACAAGTGCAATTAGCTTTGAACGAATCACTGGTGATATTTTTATGTATGAATAAGTATTTCCGTATGCATGTCAATGTGTGTTATCGTGAGTTGCTATGTATGTTTTGTCCAGCTTCCTACTCACAGATGGAAACTAGGTAATGTATACTGTATACTGTATGTGTAAGTGCCGATTTCTTGGTCCAAATCAGCCTAGGACAATGCATTTTCCATGCGTGCCAGAATACTTACAGTGAGTGTAACATATGTCATCACTACGTGGTATGTGAAATCCCATGATGCTCTCACCATAAGGATGAATTATGCATCATGTTGTCAGTCCCAACGTACTGGACCTGATTGGTCATTCTCTCATCTTTGTCCTTTTGCAACCACAGAGGGGAAATGACCTGTCGGTTTTTTTCTTCATTCCCCTGACAGGGCTATGACTGAGTGTAATGCCCACACAAATCTGCCCTCGAATAAGAAACACACACTCCCACCCACCCCCTGTGACTCCAGTCAGCCTTTCATTAAAAAATATTCCTGGCTTTTTCCATTTTGAAGAATAACTAAAAAAATGCAGACTGCCTGATATTTCCCGAGGTTATTTTTGGTTTGATGCAAATCATGCTACTGTGTAGCAACTGGTAATATCTTGTGAAGAGGCAAGAGGAAATACAGTACCAGCAGTGGAGAAATTAGAAGATTCATCCCCATTAAAAAAAAATAGTATAACATATTTGCTAATGCTTGTGACTTATTGCAGTCATACATCAACTGGGTTTTACAGTATACCCTGTCACTCCAGGGGGTAGACTTCTCCAATTGCAAATAAAGAAAAAAATGTAATTTTAAGCCCATGTGTTTCTATTCTTATCCATTACTGTGGCATGTTCTCAATAGGCAGTGTTCAGCTATATTTATTGACACTGGCTTGTAAACAACACTCTCTTTACAGCACATAGCCATGGGCATTATAGCAGCTATACTTCTTGACCTCAACCTCTTTCACCTCCAGAATCACCCTCGTTTCTCTGACACGAGTGCTTCCTCTAATACAGTCATTATGTTTCCAACAGCATGCATTCGCCCACACCCCCCCCGCCCCCCCCCCCCCCCCCCCCTCCTTGTCGCTTCTCTCCCCCCTCCAAACATCACGTTAGTGCTGTGAGTATGTTCTGATTCAATCTCTGAAATAAATGACTTGGTGGAGATAAAGGTGTGCGCAGCTCGAAGGAGGAGGGTGGAGGGTGGTCTAGGTGGGGAGAGAAGGAGTGCAGATAATCGGCAAGTGAAGGGGCCGCCACAGCTTTATCTGCCCGCCGCAGTCATGCCCATGTGGGGGGGGGGCACCTCCCGTGCTTCCTCCTGATCCCATCTGATAAGGACCAACCAGTGACAATATTTTGTCTCTCTTTCTTTCCCTCACAACCTCCCCTCCTGCACTTTATTTTCTTTTTTTTCTCTCTTTTCTTTTGCGGCGTTTCGAGTCTTGGAGATACACTGGGCTGTCCTAAGGGGATCCAGTGGCATCTCTTCATTTGGCTGGGGTGCGATGGTTTTGATGGTCTTGCTTGAGAGGCAGAGCCACTAGAGGCTCCACAGGCTTGACATCTTTGTTTCTTCATTTCTTATAAATCCATCTGAAACATTCAGTGTTGCAAGCAGGATGATGGGCCTCTATAACTCCGGATGAATACAAAGATGTTTATTTGAACCGTGATTTGCTCCGGATGCCGCGCTGGATTTTATTACACCTTTGAGTGCAATCAATTTATTCCGCATTTATTTGACAAACTGATGATGGTAATTTCCAAGGACATATTTTAGATACATATCAGCCTGGATGAAACATTTTAAACCGTGTGCCATTTTTATTGAATGGCTCAAAGAAGAAGGCAACCTTGAGGGTACATATTGACTTTAATTGTATGGTGTGAACACAGTACAGTTCATTTTATTGAACAAGATAATCCCCCCCCCGTCCCCTTTGAGTTTCAGTAAATAAGAAAACAAATGTATTAAGGCTGCATGTCATGAGCAGAACACAAGTTGCTTTCAACCTGTTCCAGGCTTCTTGCAAGCTGCTGCAAGCTTCAGATATTTGTAAGAACAGCCTCCCCTGAACCAGGCAAGCGAGGGGGAGAATGAGAGTGAGCTGAGTGGAGGCTGCCGACTTATTATGTCCTATAGGCCTGTTTGCTCAGATGTGTGAGTGATGGAACACTTTATCAAACGCGCTGAGGGGATTTTCATTCCCAGAATGATGGTCAATAAAAAGCCAGGTAATTGATTTGCACAAAGCAAGCATAGCGTCTTTTCTAATGGATGCCGTTTGCTGCCAGCAGTCACGGCGAGAGAAGTCTGAGGACTCCTCCACTGATCTGGATGAGAGCTTCAGAAGAGGCGGAGCCTGTGGCGCAGGTAGTACAATGTGTAGAAAATGACAGAAAGAAAAAGTGAGAGAGTGAGAATAGGACAGGGGGAAAAATAACATGCTGCTCAGTGATCCCTCTTATGCTGGATTAGACATTTGTTGTCCCTTTTTGCCAAAGTAAATATGTGCTGCTGATCTGTTCTTGATTCCGGGATTCTACAACATTTATGTTGTAAATGGCCTTCTCAATGTGCTTCGCCTCTACAGAAACATTCTGTTATTATGACCGCCGCGCAGCGAAGCGGCGGTCATATAGGTTTAGTCAGATTTTTTTTTTATGACCGCCGCGCAGCGAATCTTTAGTCAGATTTTTTTTTTCTTTTTCGCATGTCCAAATTTCCGTCAAGGATTCCCGGGACACTGAAAGACCGGGGTAGACGAAACTTGGTGGGCATGTAACCCCACATGGATAGCATGGAACCATCATTTTTTGTTTTGATCTGTAGCCCCCCCGCTGTACTGGACCCCCCGAAAGGAGGGTAGGGCAGACACAGTATTCTGTGAATATCTTGAGAACCGTAGGGCCTAGGATGACCAATTTTTTACGTATGTTTGCCTCCAGGGGTCATGTTAACCCATTCCATGTGCACACATGTGCATAAACTGATACACACGCACACACATACATTCACAGTAATCATACGTATGACACATACTCACACAGTAGACATATGTACGCATGCATGCACATGCACAAACACACATACGCAGGCAAGCACACAAGCACGCACACACACACACACACACCCACACACATAAACATAAACGTGTACACGCACACATGCACACAATTCAAGAATTTCTCAGAATTATGAACAGGCAAGATGGGGGTGGGGTTGTATAAACTGAATTTTTACATGTGAAATCTATGAACTAATCATGTTTTGGTACTTGTTGTCTAGCAGATACCAGTGAGAATTGAGTGTGGATAATGCAATTTAGTGAGACAGTTAGAATCATATAGCATCAGCGTGATTTATTTTTGTGGAAAAAATGTGCTGGACTGGGCAGCGGTCATATTTTGTACCGCTCTGCGGTACATCTAGTTGTGTTTCTGCTGGCCTTATGTCAGTGCATTACCATAAAATGACACAAACTTCAGTGTACTTCTGATGTAATAATTGGACCTTGATAACTGTGTTGGAGCTTCGGAGAAGACTCAGTGGTTCAGGCTAAGTGCTTCTGTGGGAGGCAGAGCCCCCTGTCTCTCCTTCATTATGACTGCTGTTCTGACTCCCTGTGCTTCCTCAAGACTTGCATGGTCTGGGGCAGCAGGTCCTTTACTTTGGTCTACTATTCAAATCTGTGTATCATCATCCTAGCCAGGACGACCCCCAAAAATAACAAACAGAAAATAAAAAGCAAAACAACAAACCCATACTCTGATGGAAAGGTTGCAATAAACTTAGCAGAAGCACTCTATCTTACCAGAGTCTATAATAATACCAGGAAAAAAAAGATTTAAAAAAAGATCTCAGTAGTCTGAGCTCCAAAAATGTTTTGTTGCTCCCAAACGCCCACCCAATTTATGTTATGGATGTCTCTTACCAAACCACAAGAAGCAGGTTGACAGCAGAGATATGAGTCAGACCAATATTACGTTTCTCATAAAATAATAATAATAATTTGCAGTCAAACAAAGATGTCTATAAAAGGATGTTTGTAGGTGTGTGTGTGTATGTGTGTGTGTGTGTGTGAGAGAGAGAGAGTGTGCAAAGAGATAGCAGGAGAGAGAAATCAACCTAATGTTCCTGCAAGAGAAGAAATGCACCTATTAATAAAGTGCCCAAAACAAGAGCTTCACATCTTCACATCGTCTCCAGGTGTGCATGATTAGCTAATTAGTCCATCCAGGCCTGCACTGCCTGTACACTGGTGGTGCAAAGCCTGAAGGGGCAAAGGGGGTCATAACACTGCCAGCTCCCACTCCCGCTCCGCTCCTGCATCTTCCACTTATCAGCTTATGGAGGAGCGGCAGAAAAGCCTTCTGTCGGAACACTGAGTCCCTCGCCATGGCAACAGAGCTCTACCTTCAGGCGAGTGTTCTGTATGCATGTTGATTGCAGCTGGCCAAAGGGGGAGATGAATCAGGCAACCAGCTGCAAGCTCCACCGGGGGTAGAGACCATACACACTCTACTTTGCGGCTTTCAAGAAGACACACAAAAAAGTTTACCCTTGAAAGCTCTGGATGTTGATCAGATCTATGGCCCAATCTGCATATATCGTAGTGATCTCAGATGTGTGGAGAGGGCTTGATAGAACTGCTCAGAGTGGCCATTTATTTCCCTCGCTGTTAAAAAGAATTGCCAATTATCTCTAATGAGTTTGGCAAGACGAGACCTCTGTTCGAGTGAGACCAGGCACAAGGAATTATCCACCGATTGACAAAAAAATTGGATTCGACAGCCTGGCCATATGAGTCAGTGCCTCGGAGTGTCTTTGCAGAGGTAGACACATGGCACTCTCGGCAGCTAGGAGCCGTGGATTTCAGAGGAGACTAGAGGGGCTGTGAAAGTTGCTGTCACTCATTGAGATGTGAGAGGATCTAAAATGCTGAAAATGGGCTTTTAAGGAGAGACGTGGAAGATGTGCCAAATGGCTGCTTCAGAGGCGTCACAGTGAAAAGACATCCAGTGTGAGACAGTGCTGTTTTTTCCCTTAGTGGAGAAATCCTAGGCCTTCACAAAGCTATATACCAGAGCCAAGTGTGTGGTAATAGCTCGGAGTGATTTTGTACAAACCTAAAAACAAAGCTGACCGTATTTTAACCTCATTGTTTGTAAAATATTTACTGTTAAGATTATAGCCATTCACTGACAAGATATATTCTAAATAATTCTCCTGAAATGGCACTCTTTTTCTGCAGCTGTGACTGAACAACAATGACCACTGCCCATTTAATGCGTAGAATATTCTAGAAAGAAAAATATGTCATCTGAATGAGAAGAGCACAGTGCTGCTGTGACGATGCCGCTTATCAGCACAATTCCCTGGGAACTGATAGAGTACGTGCCTTCCCTGCACTGTATGGCAATTTGGAGCTTCAGCTAAATGACTAAATTTAAATGTAATGGAGCACAAAATCCCTGAGGGCCCATTGTAAGGATGGTCTCCTTCCGTATATGGCAGAAGATCAGTTGCTACGAAAAGTACGTGGTACTGCTTTGATACAGTGTCACAGGCTTGAAAGATAATGCCAGTGGGGTGTTTGCATTTTCTTAGCTGTCATGTTGATGTATGCAGGCCTTTGAGATTCCATGGGATGTATTGGAAAAAAAAGACTGTTGTATAAAAGGGAGGAGTAATCAATATGGGGAAATATTAGTGTAGAGAAGATGAATGCACAAGCTGTGCTATCACACAAAACGCAAATACCAGAAAACGACCAGAGAAATGTTTATCATCCACAAAATCAGTTGGACGTGGAAATACCACTAGGTACTGTAAATATTTGGTATAGAGTTTCAGCCAAGTGCAATAAACCAAAAAATGTAGGAATCACTACAGTACTGTAGGCTGCCATATGCAGCTAGATTCACAACAGTCTGGTGTGCTTGCAATGGATTTGTTTGTGTCAAGATACCTAGAAGGCCTTTTTCTTCTGTTTTCAGCTGAACAATATTCTCTCTCTCTCTTTCCCACACACATACACACACACACACACACACACACACACACACACACAAACACACACCAGTCATACAGCTGTATATCACATTCAATCATGTTGCCTCCATCAAAATGGAAATGGCAATGACAGACAGCCCATCTATATGGTAATAACGCATGGGTAACTTGCGTGTACTCACAGTCCTGGCACAGGGAACCACAGCTGTCCTCCCTAGTGATGCTGGCTTTTCCACAACAGGTTACCTTCTCTGTATAACTCTATATAATTCCATATCTCACTCACACAAGCAATATCTTCTTAACCTTCTACTCTGGGAGTTCTGAGTAAGGGATAATGTATAGAATGCCGGTCATTATTGGGAAAATAAGTCCCAATGACCGGCATTCTATACATTATCACGCTTATTACATGGCTACTTGCCAAAACAAAATAATAAACTCCCCACGATATGACTTTAGCCTACATAGCCTATTTGTTACCGTTCATTGTGGCATTTGCTGAAACATAGTTCGCAACAACACACACTGAACTCCGTTGCCATTGACAGCGGTCATTATTTTTTTCAGAGGTCCTTTCCTCGGAAATAATGACCACTAGAACTTTGGGAAATCCCATTCAAGTCAATGGAGCATTCTACTTGCCTTGTGAAGAGCCGTGTAATAAAATGCATTAACAAGGTCTGCCTTAACCCCATAGTTCGAATTACAGGGGGTACTGGGGGGTACCCCCCAATGAAGACCCAGTACCCCCCAAAGAGACAGATATATCAGTTTTGGGGGGGGGGGGGGGGTCAGATCATTTTTCTGATATTGTGAAAAAATATCATTACAGTTGGCTACAATACAAGTCAACTCCTATTTTCACTAGGAAAAATTGAATGTAAAGCGATTTCAGACACCCCTATTATGGACCGTACCATTTTTAACCACCGTGGCGCTATAAGCATCGGAAATAGAGAACGACTTCAATTTCTCAAGCAAGTGTCAACGTTGAATGACAAAACGCTAGGTAGATTCCTCCAGTAGCTAAATTCGGTTTGCTGCTGACGTGTATGGGTAAATGTAAGTTGCTAGCAGACGTCTAGCTTGTTGAAAATGTGCTATTTTACAACCTTCATGTAGCCTATTAACGTGTTTTGTTCTTTCATAGCTCATGTCACGTCTTCATACATTTAATTACCGGCTACTTACCTGCTACTTACCCATGTAGACTAGTAAAGTGGACCTTGGTTATTTACCAAGGTTAGTTAGCAAGATAATTCTCTGTTTAAATCATTTATTATTATTATTTTACATTGTGGTGAGGGAAAATTGATTGTCATTTCCAAGGAGATTAACTCCAATCCACAGCCTAGGTGTCCATTCTCATTTTATCTTGAATAAATTATTGTGCCCTTTTGAAATAAGTTTGGCACAGATCCTGTGTTGTTTTTATATTATGCACAAGAGGGTCTGATGTAGCTAAGCCTACATAACATCAGTGAAACATGTGGAAACATAAAAAGAGCCAAGTAGCCTAGGCTAAATCGTACATGCTAGTATTTGAATTTGTTTTTAATTGGTTAGTATTGTTTTTACATTCTATTATTTCATATTTTTAGTTCAATAAATGTAGTTTCATCTGAGAACCCTGATACTATCTTAATGAAACTAGGATTTGATTTTATTCACAGAGACACTATGAGGAAAAGTGTATGTGTGCATGTGTGTTACACAGGGCTTAAATTTCACTGCGGGATTGCGGGTATTGCGCATAATTTGTTCAAGTCCAGCAACTCTAGCCATCATAATGCGATAAATTCCCGCATACACTATTACAGCCTGTCTGATGACGTTAATATAGCCTAATCATTAAGTGGCGAGTTGAATTGAACATAGCCTCATGCAGACGCACACACACACGGAGAGAGAGAGAGAGAGAACCACTTTGCGCTTACGCAAATAGGCTACGCTACCATGGCAAACTTTTACATCTGGAAAGAGCTCCTTGGTAACGATCCTGCTAGCTCAGGTCACGTCAACACTTGATCCCAGAAAGATTGTCTTCGACATGTTAGTTTTTTGAACATTTATTGTATCTAATGACATAGAAAACATAATAATTTGCATACACGTACCGCACTATGCACAACTTTTATTCACTAGCGACTATAGCCTAAAACCGTCAGGTTGAAGGGGGGCTAATTACTCCATAGAATTACTCTCACGTATTTTCAGTGAGTAAGTGACAGGCACTCAATTACACCTACTCATCAGCAATGTGCACTCAATTGGACCTACACACCACATTAAAGATATGCCTAAGTGTTATAGGTTAAACGTCAATATGAGGCATTCAAATTACTAAATATGTTTAGCTACTAGTAATTACTAGTAAAATGCTAAATGCATTATTAAATAAATACACTCTATATGAATTCAAAAATATATGATAGAAACATATCACATAAGCTATCATTTTCAGTGTGTGTTTGTGTGTGTGGAGAGAGTCAAGCAGAATCTAGGATGTCCACTGTTGTGAATGATCCCACTACAGTATATACTGTATTACTGATGACGTCAGGGTGGTGGGGGCCCCAAAATCAAACACTTTTTTAAAAAAAGTATCGAAGTATTGAAATCGCAATTCTTGACTTGGTATCAGAATCGACCCCCCCCTCCCCCCAAATTGTGTAAATCCCCCCCTACATGAATAACCTAAGGGGGGAATTCCCCCCCATTTTGAAAAATGAATTTTAAGCCCTGGCGTATATATGACTCATTTGTACAGTATACTGTAGTGTTGATACCCAGCTTGTTCTGGTTATTGGATTCTTGTAGGTTACCGCTCTGTAGTTCTTCTGTGGTAGTATGTTTTTTCATAGTATGCTCCTTAATCACATTAAAGATTGCTCAGGTTTCACATATCTCTAAGCAATTGTGTTGATTTGACACTGACTACCATGGACTATAATGGAAAATTGGTTTCTGTTTATACAGTATATGAGAGGGTTGGGTCTTACCTCCAGGTCTTATGAAATCTAAAAATAAACCAAATCAATATTTCATGAAATAGGCTTCTTGTAAAGGTATTACTTTTACTAGTAATTAGAATTCTTCTTCTAACTTCTAACTTTTGAGAGTTGATCAAAACTGTTCTCTTTTGGATATATAATAACAATGAGATATTCTGTAGCCTACTGATTATCATTGATATAGTAGTGGACCATTATGGTCAGAAGAAGTGAAGGAGCAGTACCCCCCAATTATGGTGGGGTAATTCGCACTCTGGTTTAGGCTCGATTCTCTTTACTCGAGAAAAGCAGAGGAAGGGAAAGTGAACAAAACAACAATACTAAGGCTAGCAACAAAAATAAATGAAGAGAGGGATGAGTGAAAGAAATAAGCAGACAAACAAAAGAAAAAAGGAAGAAGAAATGTGTTCATCCATGCTCTCCTGAATGTTCTATTCTTATCTGATGGCCATTATAAAAGGAAATGAATCAGCGGGAGTCCGGAGTGAGCTGGCTGCTACTTGACATATTGCACTAGGAGCCAGGGGAACATGGTGTGCCCAGCCAATTTGAGCTCTGGCTTTGTTTCCTCTTTTTTTTTCTTTCATTCTTTCTTCTCTGGCCTTGGAGAGTCTATGCCAGATGTGACTCAGCCTGCATCCATAATGGGACCCTGGAAAGGTCAGACAGACATCCCCAAAATCCCCAGAGGTCTAAGGGAGGAAGAAACAGCCCTTGCAACTCCTCACAAACCGAGGCGGAGACTCCACCCCCCCAATAGGTGTGAGGGGTCGACTAACCCCACTTTGTAAAAGGTCATAAACTAGCTTTTGTTTTAGCACTGCAGAACTGCTGCTTCTGCTGCTGAAAAATGTGAAATTATTCTAACGTACAGTAATACTGCTGATGTGAGTGAAACAATTGTGTTGACACTGACCATGGCAATGGCAGACCCTGTGAACATGGAAGAAGTAGGCCTCCTACACAGATAAATATCTTTGTCTGCAGAAATTACATAATGGGTTTATGATTCCCATGGCAACAGGTGGTACTGTGGGTGAGATGTAATACCGTGGAGAGTGTTTGCCAGCAAAGAAGTAGAAGTAGGATGTCTTCTGTTTATACACTCTAGTTTACATTAACTCCTGTCTTGACATAGCATAGCACATAGATGAAATAAATTAGTTGAGAAGATACTAAGCTTTGTAGTTATCCTGTTGTTACGTCAAACTTAACTCATTTCCACTTCTTCCTCTTTGTCTCTCAATCTTCTGTCTTCTCTTACGATCCCTCACACTAACATAGTCTCGCTTTTTTTCTTTTTCTTACCTTCCTACTGTTTTCTCTCATCTGTTCATCTCTTTCTCTCATCGCTGCATCTTCATTCTTTCCCTCTATCTCATACAAACAAAAACATAATACAGTATCTGGACGGACACATACACGCTCACACACACACACAAATACATGCAAACACACACACACGCACACACGCACATACTGTAGAAAACCCAGGGGGAATTAGTCAGCACAGCCCCTCTCTTGTGAGAAATGCCATGAAGCAGTTCATTAAGCTTTAGCATATTGTTGGTGTCAGGGAGAACCAGCCTCTCCAACTGTTACTTTTATGACACTTGTTGTACGTTATGACACTTGACTTTATGATACTTTTTTAAAACCCTTTCTTGTTCAATGTGCTGAATATAATGCGAGATACTACAGGTAAATAGGGTCGAAAATGTAACTAGCAGATATCACTATGAAAATTCAGCAGTTGATTACTTATATTAATATGAAAAAAAATGTATTACACACAAATTAGGCATGATGTAGTTAAATGTGTGCTGATTTGCATAAACTTTAAAAAACAAAATCTGAACATTGGATAAAACCAGGTTCAGAATGTTTTTTTCATTGTGTTGACACATAGTAGATGAAAAGTATTTTACACAGGGAATTATGGATATCTCTTTTTAAGTTATTCCGTAAATCAGAAAATACTTAGCCTGGATGCCAGCCGAACTTAGCCCCGCCCACAACATTTGAGGTCGGGAAATTCGGTCTGGACTTGTTCCATTGTGGAGCAACTATGACTGAACCAGAGCGGTTCGGACCAGAAGAACTCCTGAACGTTTTTTTTTTTTTGACAGAGGACAGATGTTGGTTGCTATTGACAAAATATTTGCAGTATGGTATGATGTCTTTGTAAATTATGTTTTATACAAAGTGTTTCATTAATCCCTGTTCCCCCTTAACAAAAACGCTGTTGCTAGAAGGTAGACATTTAGATTTCGCCATGTTGTAGAAGATATTGACAGTGCAATGAAAAACGACCAAAAAACAATGTTAAGGCAATTGTGGAGAAGAAGGATGGTTCGGGTGTTCTTCCGACAGGATTCACCCTCTGTATCGTTTGAAACACACCCCATGATCACATCCTAATGGAGGAGTATCAGACCTATATTCTGACTAGAATTTGAGTATGACGACGTCAGGCTAGAAAATACTGTCAATAGCCTTTGAAAAAAAAAAATTGCCATGTTTTTAGGAAAAATGTCATATAAATTAGGCTAGGAATAATATATCAATGAACCCCTCTGTAAAAGCCTTCTAAATATAGTTAGGTATAAGACTTAAAAGTTTGGTGTAGGTGCTTCTAAAGTGTAGATTTCATTCTCAGAGTGAGAGAGGAAATTCATCCATGGGTGTTAGAATCTCTCACTTTCACATCTCTTAAGGTGTTGACTATCACGTCTCTTAAAGTATTGGGTTTAGGTTTACTTACTGCACAGCTAAGTATCATCTGACTACTGTTAGCCTACACAGCCCTCTTATATGGGGGAAAAAGAATGGAAAAGGTCATACATCTTTTTACAGCAAATTTGGCTGCTCTTCCACCAACAATGGAAGCATTTATTGAAAGTGTCCCACTTTCAAGCAGTCTTGTGGCGAACATTCAATATAAATCCTCCACCAAGACTGAACCCTGTTGCATTTTCTCAATTTGAATGCATGAAGTATTGTCTGAATAACTATCACACAACAAACTGTATTTTATATTTATTAGTGTTGATTTGCTTTTGATATGAGTACTCACCTTGAAATTAGAGGTATTTCCAATTATTTGTTACCCTGAAAAATCCAGAGTTCTCGCAAGAGCACAATTTGAATTGTCTCTGCGAGACACTTTGGCAATGAGTGACACAAATTACTTTTGCCACTTGTATCGCGGTGTATCTGATATAGGCGGTCCAAAGGCGAGCTAAACAGATGACAGTCATAGTGTTATCCAGTTGCGTCAAAGTCTGGAATCAGTCAGTAAACATTGGTCATATAGTCTTATCTAATTGCGTGCAGTGAGATTTTCAAATGCATGCTTGGTGCTGCCCCTCGAGTTGGGCCATTACATTATTCGTGGCCAGACCCTTAATCTTTCTAGATTACCAGGGTCTGGAATCTCCAGGCTAATTATTTGTCATGATTTTGGCACATACTGTAGGGCTTTAAGGGTCAATATATGAAATTGCCCAAAGGGATACCAGGCACCCTCCTAAATATTAAATAGCCACCCCAAGTCAACAAGTTTAATATACGTAATTGCCCAAGGGATATCACTGGGCACCCTCCTAAATCTTAAAGAGCTACCCCTAATCTACAAGATTCTGCAAAAAAAAAAAACTTTAACAACCCCAAAAGAGACTAGTTGAATTGGTGCACTGTGCCGTTCATTTGTAATAGCTGGGAAGGAATATGTGAAAAATCATGATGATTGGGCACTTCCGGATAAGTTTTTGATTTTTGGCAGGGTGTTAGGTATAGGCCTAAGGTTTTAAAAAATCCATGGATACAAGTTGGGGTGGCCCCCCTAGTGGCAGTTATCCATAAAATCCAAAATGGCCCCCGCCGAAAAGAGAAAAGGTATTTATCTCAGCTTCCTTTAGTCTTAAATTGTTGTATAATGTATTTTCTATACTTTGTTTGATACACGGAATCCAATTTTGATATGTTCTTCTTATTTTAAGTCCATTTAAATCTAGTATCATAGTCATATTTAGCTCATAAACTGTCAATATCTCTGAAAAAGTCACATTGAAATAATACTCAGGTCCCTAGAACACAAATTCAGAACTATGCCACAGTGAAAAGTTACAGTATATTAGGCTTTTCACCATGTTAAGGATCAATATTATATTTTAGTCAAATAACACAAAAAAAAAACAATTCATACTTAAACCATAGACTTATATATAATATTTGTTTTCAAGTAGCAGGGAATTCAAGCCAAACCGTTGCAACTCTGCCATCTATCATTATGTTAAGCCCGCCTAACGACTCTATACACGATTTGATTGGCCTGATAGAAGTTTCATTTTTCGAGCTCACAAGCCAACGGAGAGTTGCTAGACTAGCCCTGGCAGCAAATGTAATTTGCTGCCACTAGGGTGCGTCTAAATTTCTAGGCTACATGAGCTTAGTTTGTAACGGCAATATGGCAGTTGTCTACGCAAATCACACCCCTTCCGCGGCAAAATGTTGACATGTGAATACATTGAGCCAATCATGTGCTGTGTTGTGAATACATTGAGCCAATAATGTGGTGTGTTGTGAAGACATCGTGCCAATCATGTGTTGTGATCTCACCGCTGGAGCAAGATTGATATCGTGAAGCCTTGCGCATGCGCATTTCTGCCGAAATGGATGCCCGATGAGTGCCCAAAAAGCGTTGCAATATGGCCGCAGAGTGGAGGGACCTGCCAAAAAGGACTTTGCTTAAACATCATGTATTTATTCAAAGATTTTTGGTTTCACTCTTCATCATTATGTAGCACAGTGCTAAAAAGCATTTAAGTTAAATAAATAAGTGCTACATAACTTAGATTAAATAAAGTTCATAATTGCTCATTAGAACTAAAATGATCTTGAAGTTATATAATATTAGAATTTAGGAGTAAGCTCAAGAAATAAGCTTATTGTCGTTCATCTCCATTCCATTCAATTTGGGTAAGTGAAAGGGATTATGGGAGTTGTAGTTTGATACACAACTGTGTTTAAGTCATGTATGTGTTTAAATTCATTCTAAGAGTTTTTGTTAAAAATATTTCATTGGCAAAGTGAAATGTATAATGTAACATGTAATATTTTGATGTTGTGTTAAAAAATATATTTCATTGTATGACTTTTGTATGCATGGAATTACATGTGAGGTGAAAGGTTGCAAACAGCGCGAGAGAGGAGACTGGATAGTTGAGGAGAAGCCACGTTGAGGACTTGCTCCGTGCTTAAGTGACTAAACTTTGAAATAGAACGTGACAAACGTATATTTTGCCAGTCGGACTAAATTGTGAACTTGGAAGCCGAAGACTGTAGTTGACGTTTTGGAAAAGTTGTCATCTCGTCACCGAGAGGATTCCTGTCATTGAGTGAGCTGCCAGTCCATGGTCATTGCGTGTGAGAGACTGCCTGCCTGTGCCAGTGCGGTGACTCGACGGGAAACCTACCACTTGGGATTAAGGTATCGTTATTTGTTTCTCTTGCTCTAACGGAGTGAAGGGGTCATTTGTTTTTGGCCACGCCGACCACAAGCGACGCTCCAGGCCTGCAACGGTTAGCTGCTAGGTTTTAGCTCATTTGCCGGCTAGGACTGGGGTGGGTGAATCACGTGTGAATGTGTGTGTGCGCGCGTGGGCCTGTGTGTGTGTGTGTGTTTTCATGTTAATGTGTTGTGTACTGTACTTTAAGCTTACTGTTAACTGTTAGCTAAAGTGTGGCTAATGTAGCCTACTAGTTTCTAAGATCCTACTGCATTTTGAGGCTTTTGAGGTACGTGTAACATTTTTGATTTCTTGTACATTTGCTAAGAAAGTATGTGTTGAATACTTTGCTCCATTGATACACTTGTATCTTATTTTTTTTGTTTATATTGATAATTCATTCTTTTGGTAAATTGAATATTTATATTCAGTAAACTATTTTTATTTAACATTTTAATAACTGAGTTCTGAGTGTTTACTTAGTGTTAAGATACCATTGGGTAATAGATTGCATATGTAAATGGTATTTCATGTGAATATGGTTTAAGTCAGTTACACACAAGTAGGTATACAAGGGTTAAAAAGTTATTTATTCAAAGTACATGTAAAGACACAAACAGACATTTAAACAGAAGGTCAGCAAGAATTCTATATATTATATATACTTTACTGGGATTAGTTTAAGAACCCGGGAAACGCCCTTTAGTACCAGGAGATAGGCCTAGGGGGCGCTACACAAAATGGAGGCACCGCTGGGATGATTCTTGCTGTTATTTCCTTCCGATTAATAATGTTGATGCTCCAAAGAGTGTTAAGTTGAACTTTCATTGCTGTCTATATTCTTGAGTGAAAAAATGGAGTTAGGAAATAGTTCTGCTTGGCAACAAGAGCTACTGGATTGGTGTAGTGATGCAATGGTTAAGCCCGATCATGCATTGCTGTTGTTGGATGTTCCAGTTGATGCTGCTGTAGCCTTTATTGAGAGCACAATTGAAACTGTGAAAATATTTGGTAGAGTACGTGTTCGTTCTTCAAAAGAAGGTCCGTCTAAAACAAGTTTGCTGGTGCTGTGTGAATGTCGTGAAAAGATTGATCCTTCGCGTGTTCCTGCTGAGGTATTACCTAAAGATGGTGATCCTGTGTGGAAGATTGTGGTCGTCAGAGAAAAAGAGCCTGTCCCTGATGATTTTTCTGCAAAACTCAGAAAGCTTCTACAAGATGAAGGCAAATCCATGACTGATGTTCAAGCTTTGCTTTCCCCTTTTCCTACTAGTTCTCCTGAAGCTGTAATTCGAGCAGTTGGTGAGCTCTTGGAAAAGACCACAAAGCGTTCTAGTGATTCCACTGCTTACAAGCGACTGCGTGTTTTCTCAGGTGTGGTGCCTACTCCGGCGGGAGAGGAAACCATGGAGAATTGGATTGAGCAGGCTAAGCTGATGATAGCAGAAAGTGATTGTGCTGAAAAAGAGAAGCGTAAGCGCATTGTTGAAAGCTTAAAGGGTCCTGCCCTTGAGATTATCAAGGCAGTTAGATTGTCTAATGGTGATGCAAGTGCATCTGACTATCTTGTTGCGCTTGAAAGTGCGTTTGGGACTTCAGAGTCCGGTGAAGATTTGTATTTTGCATTCAGACTTCTTCGCCAGAACTTCGGTGAAGCGCTGTCTGAGTTTCTCCGTCGAGTAGACAAGTCATTGACCAAAGTAGTTCAGAGAGGTGGACTACAACCTGCACAAGTTGATAGAGTGCGAATTGAGCAACTTCTTCGTGGCGCTGTTGAGTCCGACATGATGTTGCTGAAGTTAAGACTGAGAGAGAGAAAAGAATCCCCGCCTACTTTCTTGAAGCTACTGAACGAGATTCGTGAGGAGGAAGAAAATGAAGCTGCCCGGTGTAAGCTTGATGCCACGGTGAAACCTGTGCTCCCTAAAACGTCACCACCACCAAAACCCACTGAAATTCAAGCATTGAAAGCTGAGGTCAAGGAGCTGCGTGCCAAGCTGGAAGAGTCACGCAAGGCCCCAGCATCACCTGAAGCCCCAGAACAGAAAGCAAAGATGACTTCTGCGAGTGCTGAAGCACGAATAGACCCTGAAGTACAAAGCTTGAAGGCTCAAGTTCAGCATTTGCAAAAACAGCTGACTGTAATGAATGTAGAGGGCAGCGCAACCCCAAGAAGAAAGACATTTCAGCGACAAGCTGTGAGCTCTTATGAGAGAAGCAGGCCCTCGGTCAGCCGTGATAATTTCTTTTGTTACCGATGTGGTGGCGATGGGCACATTGCCAGCCAGTGCCAAGAATCAGAAAACCCCCCGGAAGTGATCAGAAAGCTGCTTCGTTCACTAAAGAGAGCCAAGGGTGGGAAGAGTGAGCCAAATCCGACTGTCAGCAGAGATGCCTACTGCAAGAAGAGCTATGTTCGCAAACCTGTTCAAAGCAACCTTCCTAGTGGTTTGGTAGGTCCTGCCTCCACTATTTGCGTCAAGATCAATGGCCATTCGTGTAATGCCTTATTGGACAGTGGATCTCAAGTCACGATAATATTTGACAAGTGGCAAAAGAAATACTTACCCAATGTTCCCATCCACCCCATCACTGGTCTTTCAATATGGGGTTTGAGCTCCTCCAGTTACCCATATCTAGGCTATATAGTAGTAGATGTGGAGTTTCCAGCCACACTTACCGGAGTGAGTGAGTCTATCTCCGTATTAGCATTAGTTTGTCCCGAGCCAAGTGGCCCAGACCATATTCCTGTCATCATTGGGACGAATGCCAACTTATTCCATCGTCTAGCTGCTCTGTGCAAAGATGCTGACACTTCAGACTCACAGGCTCGCTCTTTCAGAATTTTACCACAGACAAAACAAGTGAACCTCTCCCGTAGCCAAGAGATAGATGTGGAAGAGCCCATTGGAGAGGTCAAATGGATGGGTCCGGGTCCTCTATCTATTCCTGCCAGAGGTGAACGATATGTAGTTTGCAAAGTTGGGTGCAAGAAACCCTTAGAAAAAGACATTGTCATGGTTGAAACACCACTTTCTATGACGCTACCTGCTCGAGTGCTCATTCAGCCCGTGGTGCTAACATCGTCTGAGCTAAATGTCAACAGTTTCAAAGTACTGTTGAGAAATGAGACACTGAGGGAAGTTACTCTGTCTGCTGGAACAGTCCTTGCTTATGTGTATCCCACTGACACAGTTATGATGGCCCAGAGACCTAAATCTACATCCAAGGTCCTTGAGGAGACGTTGTTTGACTTTGGTGAATCTCCGATTCCAGAGGTCTGGAGGAACAGGCTGCGTCAGAAGCTATCCAAAAGAGGTAATGCATTCTCTCTTGATGAGTGGGATGTGGGTCTCGCCAAGGGTGTGGAGCACCACATAAGACTCAGTGACCCAAGACCTTTCAGAGAAAGATCCAGACGCATAGCCCCAGCGGATATAGATGACATACGCCGCCACCTTAAAGACCTGCTGGCAGCGGGCATCATCAAAGAATCCAGAAGTCCATATGCGTCGCCAATAGTAATTGTCAGAAAGAAGAACGGGAGTGTACGCATGTGCATTGATTATCGCACGTTAAACAACAGAACAATCCCTGACCAGTACACCACTCCACGGATCGACGATGCCTTGGATTGCCTGTCAGGCAGTCGTTGGTTTTCTGTGTTAGACCTCCGGAGTGGGTACTACCAGATACCCATGTCTGAAGAAGACAGAGAAAAAACAGCATTCATATGTCCTCTAGGGTTCTATGAATTTCAACGCATGCCCCAAGGCATAACTGGAGCCCCGGCAACCTTCCAACGGTTGATGGAGAGAGCCGTGGGGGACATGCATCTGCTCCAGGTGATTGTCTATTTAGATGACATCATAGTATTCGGACGAACCTTAGAGGAACATGAAGAACGACTATTTAAAGTGCTCGACAGACTTGAAGAGTGTGGTCTGAAAATTTCACTTGACAAGTGCCAGTTTTGTCAGCCACAAGTAAAGTATGTTGGACACATTGTTTCTGCGCTAGGAATAGCCACCGATCCTGAGAAAGTGAGTGCGGTCAAGGACTGGAAGGTGCCTACAGATCTGAGATCTTTAAGATCGTTTCTCGGATTCTGTGGCTACTACCGAAGGTTTGTTAAGAACTACTCAGCCATAGTTCGACCCCTCACTGAGCTCACAAAAGGCTACCCTCCTAAGAATAGGCACAAGGCTGCCCAAGAGAAGAAGTATTATTTCAAAGAAGGAGAGCCTTTTGGGGAGCGCTGGGACGAAGAGTGCACCAAGGCATTTCATAATATCATTCACTGCCTCACTCATGCCCCAGTGCTAGCATTTGCTGACCCATCAAAACCATATGTACTCCATGTAGATGCAAGTCTGAATGGTTTAGGCGCTGTCCTCAATCAAGAATATCCTGAAGGCCTGAGGCCTGTAGCATTTGCAAGCCGCAAACTCAGTGCCCCTGAGCAGCGCTATCCCATCCACCAACTGGAGTTTCTCGCATTGAAATGGGCGGTCGTGGACAAGTTCCATGATTATCTTTATGGTGCTAAGTTCACGGTGAGAACAGATAATAACCCACTCACATACGTCCTAACAACTGCCAAGCTCAATGCAACTGGACATAGGTGGTTGTCAGCTCTCGCCACCTATGATTTCAAAGTCCAGTACAGACCAGGTCGACACAACATTGACGCTGATCTGCTCTCACGTCAGTTACCATCCACTGAAGTGTCTCCTGACTGGAACGAGATATCTCCCCCTGGGGTTAGAGCCATCTGCCAAATAGCAACTCCATACAGGAACACTGAGTCAAACAGACTTATAGACCAACTAGGAGCCAACCCCAAGAGTGTTCCTAGTGTCTATGCCTGTCCGACACAGTTGGAGATAAGCAACTTGGAACAATTGAGCCACCATGAATTGAGAAGAGCTCAAGAACAAGATTCAGTCATAGGTGCGGTAAAAAAAGCTGTTGAGACTGGCCAGCTTCAGGCTATGGCCAAGAGTCAAGATCCAAGCATAGTGCTCCTGCAAAGACAAAGTCCCAAGCTGATTGTGAAGAATCACCTTCTCTTCAGAGTGGTGAACAAACAATCTGGAGACGAAAGACAACAGTTAGTCTTACCTGAGAAATACCGTCGGATGGTCCTTCGTTCCCTCCACGATGGCACTGGACACCTTGGAGTCGAACGGACAACTGAACTCCTGAAGGAACGATTTTACTGGCCAAGAATGACCACTGACATTGAGGATTATGTCAAGAACTGTGGGAGATGCGTTGCAAGGAAGTCACTTCCACAACGAGCTGCTCCATTGAGTCAAGTTACAAGTACAGGTCCACTTGACCTAGTTTGTATAGACTTCTTGTCTATTGAGCCAGACTCCCGAGGGATCGCAAATGTGTTGGTCGTAACAGATCATTTCACCCGTTACGCCCAAGCTTTCCCGTGTAAAGATCAAAAAGCCATGACTGTAGCCAAGACCCTGTTTGAGAAATTCTTTGTGCATTATGGATTACCTTCGCGAATCCATTCAGATCAGGGACGAGACTTTGAAAGTCGCCTTATCAAAGAACTGTTGGTGATGTTAGGCATCCGTAAGTCTCGAACCTCGCCTTACCACCCGCAAGGTGATGCACAACCAGAGAGATTCAACAGGACGCTACTGTCAATGCTAGGAACTTTGGATCCAGCTAAAAGGTCACAATGGAGTCAGAGCATCAGTCAACTAGTCCATGCGTACAATTGTACGAAGAACGAGGCTACTGGCTATTCGCCATACTTACTCATGTTCGGGAGAGAAGCCCGTTTGCCCATTGATGTGTGCTTCAACACTTCTGCTGATGGGAAGGATGCAGTGAAGTACCAACAGTATGTGGAGAACATGAAAAGAGAACTGCAGAATGCGTACAAGCTTGCATCTGAAGCTTCGCAAAAGAACCATGACAGAAACAAGAAAAACTTTGACAGAAGAGTGAGACATCATACTCTGGAACAAGGAGACAGAGTGTTGATAAAGAATCTGGGATTTACAGGAAAACACAAGTTACAGAATAGGTGGAATTCATTGCCATACATTGTTGTGAAGAAATTGCCAGACTTACCTGTTTACAGATTGAAACCTGAAAGAGGAATGGGAGGTATACGGACACTTCATAGAGACCACCTGTTACCCATAGGAGAGTCTGTGAGGTTGACGACCCCTGAGGAGAGCAAACAGGCCCCTCATCGCCCTGTGACCAGAACCCAAACAGAACAAAAACGGGAAAGAAAGGAAACACGGAATGAGGAAGTCAGAGAGATGGATACTGAAGATGGATTTGAAGAGTTTTCATCTGATGAGGAATATGATGGGTCGTATTTCCCTCTGAGAGATGATGTGAGCGAACTGTTCAGATCCACACCCCCTGCTGTTCCTGAAAGAGAAATCCAACCCGAGAGTACCCCAGTGTCTGATGACTTGGAGCAAAGCCATGCTCAAGAAGTTGGAGAAGCTGGAGAATCATCTGTGGAAAGTGAAGTTGGAGAAACGCCTGTAGATGATGAAGCAGGAAGTAGTCTACAACCACAACCTGACCCTGTGGGCGCCTCAGAGTCTGAAGGGGGAGAACATCCTGCTGAGAGGGAAGTGGTTGAAAATGAAGTGCCTGTGGAAGAACTTACCTGTGAAAAACGTCCCAAAAGACAGGTAAAACCTGTGACACGCTTTACGTATGATGAGCCAGGGAAGCCAGTCGATAAGCCCCTTACTGTGGTTCACATAAATCAAGAGCCTGAGAAGAGGAAGTGCAAAACACTTTGGTGTCATCCTATGGCCCAGTGTTTTAGATGCTCTCTTGCTAATCCTTGCCCTGAAAGAAGTGGACTTACTCATGTCTAAATGATAGCGCATGAGGACATGCTAGCCTTTAGAAGGGGGAGGGTGTAGCACAGTGCTAAAAAGCATTTAAGTTAAATAAATAAGTGCTACATAACTTAGATTAAATAAAGTTCATAATTGCTCATTAGAACTAAAATGATCTTGAAGTTATATAATATTAGAATTTAGGAGTAAGCTCAAGAAATAAGCTTATTGTCGTTCATCTCCATTCCATTCAATTTGGGTAAGTGAAAGGGATTATGGGAGTTGTAGTTTGATACACAACTGTGTTTAAGTCATGTATGTGTTTAAATTCATTCTAAGAGTTTTTGTTAAAAATATTTCATTGGCAAAGTGAAATGTATAATGTAACATGTAATATTTTGATGTTGTGTTAAAAAATATATTTCATTGTATGACTTTTGTATGCATGGAATTACATGTGAGGTGAAAGGTTGCAAACCGCGCGAGAGAGAAGACTGGATAGTTGAGGAGAAGCCACGTTGAGGACTTGCTCCGTGCTTAAGTGACTAAACTTTGAAATAGAACGTGACAAACGTATATTTTGCCAGTCGGACTAAATTGTGAACTTGGAAGCCGAAGACTGTAGTTGACGTTTTGGAAAAGTTGTCATCTCGTCACCGAGAGGATTCCTGTCATTGAGTGAGCTGCCAGTCCATGGTCATTGCGTGTGAGAGACTGCCTGCCTGTGCCAGTGCGGTGACTCGACGGGAAACCTACCACTTGGGATTAAGGTATCGTTATTTGTTTCTCTTGCTCTAACGGAGTGAAGGGGTCATTTGTTTTTGGCCACGCCGACCACAAGCGACGCTCCAGGCCTGCAACGGTTAGCTGCTAGGTTTTAGCTCATTTGCCGGCTAGGACTGGGGTGGGTGAATCACGTGTGAATGTGTGTGTGCGCGCGTGGGCCTGTGTGTGTGTGTGTGTTTTCATGTTAATGTGTTGTGTACTGTACTTTAAGCTTACTGTTAACTGTTAGCTAAAGTGTGGCTAATGTAGCCTACTAGTTTCTAAGATCCTACTGCATTTTGAGGCTTTTGAGGTACGTGTAACATTTTTGATTTCTTGTACATTTGCTAAGAAAGTATGTGTTGAATACTTTGCTCCATTGATACACTTGTATCTTATTTTTTTTGTTTATATTGATAATTCATTCTTTTGGTAAATTGAATATTTATATTCAGTAAACTATTTTTATTTAACATTTTAATAACTGAGTTCTGAGTGTTTACTTAGTGTTAAGATACCATTGGGTAATAGATTGCATATGTAAATGGTATTTCATGTGAATATGGTTTAAGTCAGTTACACACAAGTAGGTATACAAGGGTTAAAAAGTTATTTATTCAAAGTACATGTAAAGACACAAACAGACATTTAAACAGAAGGTCAGCAAGAATTCTATATATTATATATACTTTACTGGGATTAGTTTAAGAACCCGGGAAACGCCCTTTAGTACCAGGAGATAGGCCTAGGGGGCGCTACACAAAATGGAGGCACCGCTGGGATGATTCTTGCTGTTATTTCCTTCCGATTAATAATGTTGATGCTCCAAAGAGTGTTAAGTTGAACTTTCATTGCTGTCTATATTCTTGAGTGAAAAAATGGAGTTAGGAAATAGTTCTGCTTGGCAACAAGAGCTACTGGATTGGTGTAGTGATGCAATGGTTAAGCCCGATCATGCATTGCTGTTGTTGGATGTTCCAGTTGATGCTGCTGTAGCCTTTATTGAGAGCACAATTGAAACTGTGAAAATATTTGGTAGAGTACGTGTTCGTTCTTCAAAAGAAGGTCCGTCTAAAACAAGTTTGCTGGTGCTGTGTGAATGTCGTGAAAAGATTGATCCTTCGCGTGTTCCTGCTGAGGTATTACCTAAAGATGGTGATCCTGTGTGGAAGATTGTGGTCGTCAGAGAAAAAGAGCCTGTCCCTGATGATTTTTCTGCAAAACTCAGAAAGCTTCTACAAGATGAAGGCAAATCCATGACTGATGTTCAAGCTTTGCTTTCCCCTTTTCCTACTAGTTCTCCTGAAGCTGTAATTCGAGCAGTTGGTGAGCTCTTGGAAAAGACCACAAAGCGTTCTAGTGATTCCACTGCTTACAAGCGACTGCGTGTTTTCTCAGGTGTGGTGCCTACTCCGGCGGGAGAGGAAACCATGGAGAATTGGATTGAGCAGGCTAAGCTGATGATAGCAGAAAGTGATTGTGCTGAAAAAGAGAAGCGTAAGCGCATTGTTGAAAGCTTAAAGGGTCCTGCCCTTGAGATTATCAAGGCAGTTAGATTGTCTAATGGTGATGCAAGTGCATCTGACTATCTTGTTGCGCTTGAAAGTGCGTTTGGGACTTCAGAGTCCGGTGAAGATTTGTATTTTGCATTCAGACTTCTTCGCCAGAACTTCGGTGAAGCGCTGTCTGAGTTTCTCCGTCGAGTAGACAAGTCATTGACCAAAGTAGTTCAGAGAGGTGGACTACAACCTGCACAAGTTGATAGAGTGCGAATTGAGCAACTTCTTCGTGGCGCTGTTGAGTCCGACATGATGTTGCTGAAGTTAAGACTGAGAGAGAGAAAAGAATCCCCGCCTACTTTCTTGAAGCTACTGAACGAGATTCGTGAGGAGGAAGAAAATGAAGCTGCCCGGTGTAAGCTTGATGCCACGGTGAAACCTGTGCTCCCTAAAACGTCACCACCACCAAAACCCACTGAAATTCAAGCATTGAAAGCTGAGGTCAAGGAGCTGCGTGCCAAGCTGGAAGAGTCACGCAAGGCCCCAGCATCACCTGAAGCCCCAGAACAGAAAGCAAAGATGACTTCTGCGAGTGCTGAAGCACGAATAGACCCTGAAGTACAAAGCTTGAAGGCTCAAGTTCAGCATTTGCAAAAACAGCTGACTGTAATGAATGTAGAGGGCAGCGCAACCCCAAGAAGAAAGACATTTCAGCGACAAGCTGTGAGCTCTTATGAGAGAAGCAGGCCCTCGGTCAGCCGTGATAATTTCTTTTGTTACCGATGTGGTGGCGATGGGCACATTGCCAGCCAGTGCCAAGAATCAGAAAACCCCCCGGAAGTGATCAGAAAGCTGCTTCGTTCACTAAAGAGAGCCAAGGGTGGGAAGAGTGAGCCAAATCCGACTGTCAGCAGAGATGCCTACTGCAAGAAGAGCTATGTTCGCAAACCTGTTCAAAGCAACCTTCCTAGTGGTTTGGTAGGTCCTGCCTCCACTATTTGCGTCAAGATCAATGGCCATTCGTGTAATGCCTTATTGGACAGTGGATCTCAAGTCACGATAATATTTGACAAGTGGCAAAAGAAATACTTACCCAATGTTCCCATCCACCCCATCACTGGTCTTTCAATATGGGGTTTGAGCTCCTCCAGTTACCCATATCTAGGCTATATAGTAGTAGATGTGGAGTTTCCAGCCACACTTACCGGAGTGAGTGAGTCTATCTCCGTATTAGCATTAGTTTGTCCCGAGCCAAGTGGCCCAGACCATATTCCTGTCATCATTGGGACGAATGCCAACTTATTCCATCGTCTAGCTGCTCTGTGCAAAGATGCTGACACTTCAGACTCACAGGCTCGCTCTTTCAGAATTTTACCACAGACAAAACAAGTGAACCTCTCCCGTAGCCAAGAGATAGATGTGGAAGAGCCCATTGGAGAGGTCAAATGGATGGGTCCGGGTCCTCTATCTATTCCTGCCAGAGGTGAACGATATGTAGTTTGCAAAGTTGGGTGCAAGAAACCCTTAGAAAAAGACATTGTCATGGTTGAAACACCACTTTCTATGACGCTACCTGCTCGAGTGCTCATTCAGCCCGTGGTGCTAACATCGTCTGAGCTAAATGTCAACAGTTTCAAAGTACTGTTGAGAAATGAGACACTGAGGGAAGTTACTCTGTCTGCTGGAACAGTCCTTGCTTATGTGTATCCCACTGACACAGTTATGATGGCCCAGAGACCTAAATCTACATCCAAGGTCCTTGAGGAGACGTTGTTTGACTTTGGTGAATCTCCGATTCCAGAGGTCTGGAGGAACAGGCTGCGTCAGAAGCTATCCAAAAGAGGTAATGCATTCTCTCTTGATGAGTGGGATGTGGGTCTCGCCAAGGGTGTGGAGCACCACATAAGACTCAGTGACCCAAGACCTTTCAGAGAAAGATCCAGACGCATAGCCCCAGCGGATATAGATGACATACGCCGCCACCTTAAAGACCTGCTGGCAGCGGGCATCATCAAAGAATCCAGAAGTCCATATGCGTCGCCAATAGTAATTGTCAGAAAGAAGAACGGGAGTGTACGCATGTGCATTGATTATCGCACGTTAAACAACAGAACAATCCCTGACCAGTACACCACTCCACGGATCGACGATGCCTTGGATTGCCTGTCAGGCAGTCGTTGGTTTTCTGTGTTAGACCTCCGGAGTGGGTACTACCAGATACCCATGTCTGAAGAAGACAGAGAAAAAACAGCATTCATATGTCCTCTAGGGTTCTATGAATTTCAACGCATGCCCCAAGGCATAACTGGAGCCCCGGCAACCTTCCAACGGTTGATGGAGAGAGCCGTGGGGGACATGCATCTGCTCCAGGTGATTGTCTATTTAGATGACATCATAGTATTCGGACGAACCTTAGAGGAACATGAAGAACGACTATTTAAAGTGCTCGACAGACTTGAAGAGTGTGGTCTGAAAATTTCACTTGACAAGTGCCAGTTTTGTCAGCCACAAGTAAAGTATGTTGGACACATTGTTTCTGCGCTAGGAATAGCCACCGATCCTGAGAAAGTGAGTGCGGTCAAGGACTGGAAGGTGCCTACAGATCTGAGATCTTTAAGATCGTTTCTCGGATTCTGTGGCTACTACCGAAGGTTTGTTAAGAACTACTCAGCCATAGTTCGACCCCTCACTGAGCTCACAAAAGGCTACCCTCCTAAGAATAGGCACAAGGCTGCCCAAGAGAAGAAGTATTATTTCAAAGAAGGAGAGCCTTTTGGGGAGCGCTGGGACGAAGAGTGCACCAAGGCATTTCATAATATCATTCACTGCCTCACTCATGCCCCAGTGCTAGCATTTGCTGACCCATCAAAACCATATGTACTCCATGTAGATGCAAGTCTGAATGGTTTAGGCGCTGTCCTCAATCAAGAATATCCTGAAGGCCTGAGGCCTGTAGCATTTGCAAGCCGCAAACTCAGTGCCCCTGAGCAGCGCTATCCCATCCACCAACTGGAGTTTCTCGCATTGAAATGGGCGGTCGTGGACAAGTTCCATGATTATCTTTATGGTGCTAAGTTCACGGTGAGAACAGATAATAACCCACTCACATACGTCCTAACAACTGCCAAGCTCAATGCAACTGGACATAGGTGGTTGTCAGCTCTCGCCACCTATGATTTCAAAGTCCAGTACAGACCAGGTCGACACAACATTGACGCTGATCTGCTCTCACGTCAGTTACCATCCACTGAAGTGTCTCCTGACTGGAACGAGATATCTCCCCCTGGGGTTAGAGCCATCTGCCAAATAGCAACTCCATACAGGAACACTGAGTCAAACAGACTTATAGACCAACTAGGAGCCAACCCCAAGAGTGTTCCTAGTGTCTATGCCTGTCCGACACAGTTGGAGATAAGCAACTTGGAACAATTGAGCCACCATGAATTGAGAAGAGCTCAAGAACAAGATTCAGTCATAGGTGCGGTAAAAAAAGCTGTTGAGACTGGCCAGCTTCAGGCTATGGCCAAGAGTCAAGATCCAAGCATAGTGCTCCTGCAAAGACAAAGTCCCAAGCTGATTGTGAAGAATCACCTTCTCTTCAGAGTGGTGAACAAACAATCTGGAGACGAAAGACAACAGTTAGTCTTACCTGAGAAATACCGTCGGATGGTCCTTCGTTCCCTCCACGATGGCACTGGACACCTTGGAGTCGAACGGACAACTGAACTCCTGAAGGAACGATTTTACTGGCCAAGAATGACCACTGACATTGAGGATTATGTCAAGAACTGTGGGAGATGCGTTGCAAGGAAGTCACTTCCACAACGAGCTGCTCCATTGAGTCAAGTTACAAGTACAGGTCCACTTGACCTAGTTTGTATAGACTTCTTGTCTATTGAGCCAGACTCCCGAGGGATCGCAAATGTGTTGGTCGTAACAGATCATTTCACCCGTTACGCCCAAGCTTTCCCGTGTAAAGATCAAAAAGCCATGACTGTAGCCAAGACCCTGTTTGAGAAATTCTTTGTGCATTATGGATTACCTTCGCGAATCCATTCAGATCAGGGACGAGACTTTGAAAGTCGCCTTATCAAAGAACTGTTGGTGATGTTAGGCATCCGTAAGTCTCGAACCTCGCCTTACCACCCGCAAGGTGATGCACAACCAGAGAGATTCAACAGGACGCTACTGTCAATGCTAGGAACTTTGGATCCAGCTAAAAGGTCACAATGGAGTCAGAGCATCAGTCAACTAGTCCATGCGTACAATTGTACGAAGAACGAGGCTACTGGCTATTCGCCATACTTACTCATGTTCGGGAGAGAAGCCCGTTTGCCCATTGATGTGTGCTTCAACACTTCTGCTGATGGGAAGGATGCAGTGAAGTACCAACAGTATGTGGAGAACATGAAAAGAGAACTGCAGAATGCGTACAAGCTTGCATCTGAAGCTTCGCAAAAGAACCATGACAGAAACAAGAAAAACTTTGACAGAAGAGTGAGACATCATACTCTGGAACAAGGAGACAGAGTGTTGATAAAGAATCTGGGATTTACAGGAAAACACAAGTTACAGAATAGGTGGAATTCATTGCCATACATTGTTGTGAAGAAATTGCCAGACTTACCTGTTTACAGATTGAAACCTGAAAGAGGAATGGGAGGTATACGGACACTTCATAGAGACCACCTGTTACCCATAGGAGAGTCTGTGAGGTTGACGACCCCTGAGGAGAGCAAACAGGCCCCTCATCGCCCTGTGACCAGAACCCAAACAGAACAAAAACGGGAAAGAAAGGAAACACGGAATGAGGAAGTCAGAGAGATGGATACTGAAGATGGATTTGAAGAGTTTTCATCTGATGAGGAATATGATGGGTCGTATTTCCCTCTGAGAGATGATGTGAGCGAACTGTTCAGATCCACACCCCCTGCTGTTCCTGAAAGAGAAATCCAACCCGAGAGTACCCCAGTGTCTGATGACTTGGAGCAAAGCCATGCTCAAGAAGTTGGAGAAGCTGGAGAATCATCTGTGGAAAGTGAAGTTGGAGAAACGCCTGTAGATGATGAAGCAGGAAGTAGTCTACAACCACAACCTGACCCTGTGGGCGCCTCAGAGTCTGAAGGGGGAGAACATCCTGCTGAGAGGGAAGTGGTTGAAAATGAAGTGCCTGTGGAAGAACTTACCTGTGAAAAACGTCCCAAAAGACAGGTAAAACCTGTGACACGCTTTACGTATGATGAGCCAGGGAAGCCAGTCGATAAGCCCCTTACTGTGGTTCACATAAATCAAGAGCCTGAGAAGAGGAAGTGCAAAACACTTTGGTGTCATCCTATGGCCCAGTGTTTTAGATGCTCTCTTGCTAATCCTTGCCCTGAAAGAAGTGGACTTACTCATGTCTAAATGATAGCGCATGAGGACATGCTAGCCTTTAGAAGGGGGAGGGTGTAGCACAGTGCTAAAAAGCATTTAAGTTAAATAAATAAGTGCTACATAACTTAGATTAAATAAAGTTCATAATTGCTCATTAGAACTAAAATGATCTTGAAGTTATATAATATTAGAATTTAGGAGTAAGCTCAAGAAATAAGCTTATTGTCGTTCATCTCCATTCCATTCAATTTGGGTAAGTGAAAGGGATTATGGGAGTTGTAGTTTGATACACAACTGTGTTTAAGTCATGTATGTGTTTAAATTCATTCTAAGAGTTTTTGTTAAAAATATTTCATTGGCAAAGTGAAATGTATAATGTAACATGTAATATTTTGATGTTGTGTTAAAAAATATATTTCATTGTATGACTTTTGTATGCATGGAATTACATGTGAGGTGAAAGGTTGCAAACCGCGCGAGAGAGAAGACTGGATAGTTGAGGAGAAGCCACGTTGAGGACTTGCTCCGTGCTTAAGTGACTAAACTTTGAAATAGAACGTGACAAACGTATATTTTGCCAGTCGGACTAAATTGTGAACTTGGAAGCCGAAGACTTTGTAGTTGACGTTTTGGAAAAGTTGTCATCTCGTCACCGAGAGGATTCCTGTCATTGAGTGAGCTGCCAGTCCATGGTCATTGCGTGTGAGAGACTGCCTGCCTGTGCCAGTGCGGTGACTCGACGGGAAACCTACCACTTGGGATTAAGGTATCGTTATTTGTTTCTCTTGCTCTAACGGAGTGAAGGGGTCATTTGTTTTTGGCCACGCCGACCACAAGCGACGCTCCAGGCCTGCAACGGTTAGCTGCTAGGTTTTAGCTCATTTGCCGGCTAGGACTGGGGTGGGTGAATCACGTGTGAATGTGTGTGTGCGTGCGTGGGCCTGTGTGTGTGTGTGTTTTCATGTTAATGTGTTGTGTACTGTACTTTAAGCTTACTGTTAACTGTTAGCTAAAGTGTGGCTAATGTAGCCTACTAGTTTCTAAGATCCTACTGCATTTTGAGGCTTTTGAGGTACGTGTAACATTTTTGATTTCTTGTACATTTGCTAAGAAAGTATGTGTTGAATACTTTGCTCCAGTGATACACTTGTATCTTATTTTTTTTGTTTATATTGATAATTCATTCTTTTGGTAAATTGAATATTTATATTCAGTAAACTATTTTTATTTAACATTTTAATAACTGAGTTCTGAGTGTTTACTTAGTGTTAAGATACCATTGGGTAATAGATTGCATATGTAAATGGTATTTCATGTGAATATGGTTTAAGTCAGTTACACACAAGTAGGTATACAAGGGTTAAAAAGTTATTTATTCAAAGTACATGTAAAGACACAAACAGACATTTAAACAGAAGGTCAGCAAGAATTCTATATATTATATATACTTTACTGGGATTAGTTTAAGAACCCGGGAAACGCCCTTTAGTACCAGGAGATAGGCCTAGGGGGCGCTACAATTATTAGTACAGCCTCCCTCACACTTGCACAATGTGGTACAGCAAAGTCCAGCTCGGTGGCCTTACAGGCAACCACACAGCCACAGTTGAGGAGGAGTGAGCATCCCTTGCTGGCATCTTCCAGATCTGTCCAATATGGCACCCAGACTTTGGTTCTGTCATTCCATTCTCAACCCCACTCACTGGGGTCTGGAATCTCTGGAGTTTGATGATGTTATTTCACACTTTATAGCTCATTCATTTGGTGGCCTAACATTTATTAAAGACCTGAATGTAGGTTGTAGGTATCAGTTAATTTAAGGTAGGTTTAAGCATTGATTTCTCCCTAGACCCATAGCTTGCTCTTAATAGGCCATTATTCACTAACAGTTGGAATGGACAACCTGTTGTTTACACTAGCAATATGCAGAATACCGTTTTTTTAACTTTACATTTGTTTATATCAAAAACTAGATGTACCGCAGAGCGGTACAAAATATGACTGCCGCCCAGTCCAGCACATTTTTTCCACAAAAATAAATCACGCTGAAAGGCCTATATGATTCTAACTGTCTCACTAAATTGCATTATCCACACTCAATTCTCACTGGTATCTGCTAAACAACAAGTACCAAAACATGATTAGTTCATAGATTTCACATGTAAAATTCATTTTATACAACCCCACCCCCATCTTGCCTGTTCATAATTCTGAGAAATTCTTGAATTGTGTGCGTGCACACGTTTATGTTTATGTGTGTGTGTGTGTCTGTGTGTGTGCGTGCTTGTGTGTTTGTCTGCGTATGTGTGTTTGTGCATATGCATGCATGTGTACATATGTCTACTGTGTGAGTATGTGTCATACGTATGATTTCTGTGAATGTATGTGTGTGCATGTGTATCTGTTTATGCACATGTGTGAACATGGAATGGGTTAACATGACCCCTGGAGGCAATCATACGGAAAAAAATGGTCATCCTAGGCCCTATGGTTCTCAAGATATTCACAGAAAACTGTGTCTGCCCTACCCTCCTTTCGGGGGGTCCAGTCCAGCGGGGGGGCTACAGATCAAAACGAAAAACGACGGTTCCATGCTATCCATGTGGGGTTACATGCCCACCAAGTTTTGTGTACCCCGGTCTTTCAGTGTCCCGGGAATCCTTGACGGAAATTTGGACATGCGAAAAAAAAAAAAAAAATCTGACTAAACCTATATGACCGCTGCTTCGCTGCGCGGCGGTCATAATAACTTGTGAGAGCATCATCTCTAAACCTTGTGTCCATATCCGTTTAGCTGTTGCACTGGCAAGTGTCACTACATGTGGACCGTGGGTATTAGCCCGCAGGGAGCAAGCCTCCACCCATTACACTCTGCAGTGCCTTCCTGCTTGATCTTAATTAGTTCTAGATTCAATCACTGAATCTATCTCTCCTCGGGAGGTGTTCATTAAAAGCTGTAAGCTTTCCATTTTACTTCTCTCTAGAACCTATCAAAGAAAACCAGTCAGGCTGAGGAAAGGATAGCCTGATTGCTGATAGGGGGATAAATGGTTGGGTTTGCATGAAGGACAGGTGTGATATCTTACTACAGTTGTTTGCAAAAAAATTAGAAACCCCCCTATGGATACCTTTACAGTATGTAGATTATGTGTATTGTCAGAAGGCTGCTATATATTTGTAAATAATAATACAATACAATAATAATACTCTGTTTGTCACAGTGCTGGTTATAGGCCAGTTGAAGTTGCAGTTATTGGAAGTATGTAAAATCAAACTCAACCCCACTCAAATGCCTGTTCTCTACAAATAGGGTGTTGTTTGACTTTGCTGCTCTGTGCCTGTGTGTGTAGAACTGAATCACTTTTTATGTATTTTTCATTTAACAGATATTTGTTTGGAACTGAGGGTGTGTGAGGGTGCATGATGTTACATAAGATCAGAGGCATATTGAGTTGGTGGTAATGTGTGTGCCCTTTGGAAATACGAACATAAAAGAATACCATGAGTTCCTGTGTTAGAACACTTGTTTTTCTTTACATGGGATGGGAGTAATTGCATTTATGTAGTATGCAAGCATGCATGCATGATGACATGACATGGTGGTTTCATAAAGGTTAGCTATAAATCTGTAACCATCTATCTATGTCAATCTGCACACGTCTAAATGTGTATGTGCAATTTTAAACATATGAATACAAGTATGCTTTTAAGTATATGCATATCTGTTGGCATGTGTATAGGACAGCATATGTGAATATCTACATGTGAATGTGTAAATGCCTAGAGCATGAGGATATATATATATATATATATATATATATAAGAATTTGTGCAATAAAGGGAGCATATCTCAACAGGACTATCAGTGTGTGTCTATATGGTTTGGGGTTTAAAATAACCTCAGAATTTAGGATGGGTTTTGTTGTGTATGGGTATGCAATTGTGTTACGCTTTTCCTACTAATTAAGAGCAGGAGAGATACAGCAAACCTGATGCCTCACTGATTACACTGAAATCAGGGATGCATAGACTCCAGTCCTGCGGCAGCTGTTGTCTGGTAACACGTCATCCAAATTTCACTGAGTCTGAACAGCACTAAAAGAGATCCTGTTTTGTTCAAATAACAAAAAACGAGCAGTCCTTGTGTCCTATTTATTCTGCAACATGCCTCTACTCCTCAGGTAAAGTCAAAATGTTAACTTGCTACTGACAATGGCATGAGTACAGTAGACATTACATTAACATTAAAATTAACAGTTTATAGTAAAGTGATTTACAATTAACAGAATAATAGCAATAACTATACACATATACAGACCATTACTCTGAGGAAAATGTATTTATTACAAACAAGGTAAAGAATCTCAGAAGAAAAGCAGGTTATCAATTCATTGCAATAGTCCAGTTCAATTATGACACCCAAATTGTGTGCTGTTTTAGCAGCAGGGGTCATTGAAGATGAGCCAATATGGATGCTGGTCTATTGGGGGATAGCTGGATTAGCTGGGAATACCAGAAGCTCAGTTTTGGATAAATTGAATTTATTGATCTTTTGTCCAGACTCAAATATCCCTGAGGAATGCTGAAATCTGAACAGAAATTGTAGTCATCAGGTGGGAAAGACAGGTGATGTTGAGTATCATCCACATAACAGTGATAGACAAATCTGAATAACTGAATGTCCTTAAAAGGTATGATGCAAATCAGCCTTTCCAGAAATTCCTAGCTCAGGTAATGTAGAGAGGAGAATACCATGGTCCACTGTGTGTTAAAGGCTGCAGATACATGTAAGTCATAGACTGTATATATAGTTCTATACTGTATATACAGTCTATGATGTAAGTCAAGTAAAATTTAAACGGATTGACTAAACAGAGGGTTTAGCCACATTTAATGCCTCACAACAGTGGTTTTGGTAGAATGACCACTCTTGAAACCAGACTGCTTAGGGTGTAGTAGGTTGTTCTGAGATAGGAAACTTGCTTGATCACCACTATCTCAAAAACCTCTGACAAGAAGGAAAGAAGGGAGACAGGTCTGTAGTTCTTCACATCAACTGAATTGAGTGTACTATTCTTGATACTTGTTTGAAAGAAAAAGGAACTCCTCCAGAGTGATGAATTAATCACATGCGAGATCGCCAGCAAAATAGGCGATTGTGATGGTGAACGAGATTGTGATGGACTGCAGGAGAGTGGATGAAATGGGCACAGGGCATGACATGCATGGTGTTGAGAGCTGAATATTTGCTTTGATGCTGATGGCATCAGCAAAGATGAGAAGGCCCTTGGTGAATGACTCAGTGTGGGGTCTGGGGTCTGAGGTGGGTCCAATCCGTGGTGCTCTTACTGATGCAGGAGGACAAACACATAGAGGAGTAACTTCTTATTCATAAAGCACATCAACAGAACTTATGGTTTCAGCATGCACACAAGACATATGCTGTATAACTGCACACACACACACACACACACACACACACACACACACACACACACACACACACACAAACTTGTATACATATATGCAACCATTTCTAGGACTCCAGGAGCGAGATTGTTGACTGCTGAAATTAGGCATTCGTTTTCAAGAGCCCCCCTCCCCAAAACAGTACTCCCAGACCCAATTACAGAGACTGGCTCCATGCAGACTCTGGAGGAGAAGAGAAGAGAGGAGAGGGAGCAATAGCCCCGCTGCTCTGCTGCTATTTTGGGCCCCGGGAGCTGAAAGTCTTCCTCACTGAGAGACTTCTCTGACAGGCTAGAGTACAGCGTCTCCTGTCACCCAAAAAAACAGTCATGGTGCGCTCACAGTCACAGGCAGACACATGCGTGTCTGTATGGAGTCACAAACACACTTTCTCACACCTATGCAACCATATGGGCAACATATATGCAGCATGCACATACATTACCTCAAAAAATCAGCCTCCCAATTGCATCTTATTACTCATTGTCTGGTCTCTCTCTCTCTCTCTCTCTCTCTCTCTCCCTCTCTCATTCACTCACACACACACACACACACACTTTCCTCTTGAAGTTTCAGAGTTGGCAGAGAGGTTGCAACAGTTCAACAAAATGTCATCTCAAAGCAACACCGAGTGATTGACTCATGGACTCACACAACAGCAATCACAGAAATACTCTTTTACTCAATACTCAAAAAGTATATTTTTTCGTAAGCACATGCATATGTGAAATACATTTCATTCCATGACACTGACTAGTTTCTCCCCCTTGACCACATTTACAGTCTGAAGCACACACATATTCATATAAGGACATTACTGTCACTGTAATTAAATGCTAAAACAAAGCGAGCCCAAATTAAAGTCCCTGACAGTCATGCAGCCACGGTTCTCTGCAGTATATTTACCCTTCACTCTGTCATGCACCTCAAAATAACAGTGCTAATACTTCTTCCGAATGGCTCCAGTGTTCCTTTTGTGGGACACACAAAGGGAGGGAGAGAGGGATAGAGAGGGTTAGAGACGGGATGAAAGATGAAGGAGAGGGCCTGGCCGAGAGGAAATGATTCATTTGCCGTTTGTTGTGCTCGCCGGTAAATCATGAAGCGTGGGTAAACACATTTAGGCCTCTTACAAAACCAGGCGAGAGAGAGAGAGAGAGAGAGAGAGGGGGACTAGGGTTCAGATCCCTTTGTCCTTCAGGAATATATGAGCTGCCTGATTTACGAATTGAGAGAAACTTTTCATCGCCGGTGCCTGGACGACTCCTTTCTTCCCTCTTGTATGTGTTCCAAGCCTGATTGATGGAGCACAGTGGCTCACTCACTCTTGCTCTCTCCCATCACACACTTTCTTCTGAATTGTATACATCCCATGGCATTTAATTACCAATGATTCCATCTCTCGCAGCATACTATTTAAAAAAAAAGCATTCAGTAGACAGTCAACACCTCTCAATCCCGCAGCAGTGTGCACTGAAAATGAATTATGCTTATAGGTGATAAAAACCAGGAGTGCCACTTATTGAGGTGCACTGCCCCCATGTGGTTGAAATAAATATTACCATCATGTACAAGAAACACTAGGGTTGTGGTGCGGAGATCACAGTTATGATGTAATGCAGTTTGAAAAGCTGGTTTGGTGACAAAACAGCTAGGAGACCATCTTCAATAATAATAATACATTTAATGATGAATATGGAAATAATATATCTAGTACTTTTACTTTATTAGTGACAACCATTTTAACACTGTTTAAGTGTTAGTGGTAATTAGTGACAGCCATTATAGCACGTTATCATGAGAAACTTGTTGGGGTAGTCATCGTGGATATCATATCTAACAGGAAGGGTTTTTTCATTGTCATAAATTGAGCCACTGTCTCTTTATGTATGAGTTTAGTGTAGCATTCTAGTATCTCACAGTTACAGTTTAGTGTAGCATTCTAGTATCTCACAGTTGCTGATTCTCAGATCATACCATCCTTTTTTTTTATCTTCCCGGGAGTGTGGCACCCTGTAATTACACCCACATTGGAAAGGTCGGTGTTAACACGAGAGCTGTGCTAATTACTTACCAGGAAATTAACCTTCCCCCAGACCACAGGCAGGCACCATGCCCGTACAAGCGCCCAGTCTCCAGCTCAGCTGCACTGTGGACACATCATCACTACCTTTGCTGACCGCAAAATGTCAGAGTGCATCCACCTTACATTGGACGTTCCTTTCCAGCCTTTCCCAATTAAATCCCCATGCACCAATTACACTTGCGATATTCCCCATTTAGCTACCTGTCCCCCAATCTAACCACTATAATGACTGGCTGGGTCAATGACACAGTTGGAACATGCGGGTCTGCTCTCATTAGGCCCATCACATGTTTAGTAAGCAGGGGACCTATGATTATGTCCACAACTTATCACCTGTCCTCTCTCTCGGCACAAGCAGGTGACAGCACAGCATATGGCAAGAGCTTGAGCTCAAGTTGAGTTTGAGAGGAATGACAACAATGTGACACAATAAGACATGGCTTTTAAAAAATGGTAGATAAGCCAGAAGGCCATGCCAGAACCCTTTCAAGATCAATGAGTTGGTTGCCTGAAGCAAAAATACATGTCATATCAGGTTTTTTCAAGTCTTTCTTTTGTGGGTGCAGTCCTACCCTCTCAGATTATTGATTAAATGGTGTTCATGTAGTCCTCAATGGGTGCCTCTCTTAACTTTAACTTCTCACCATCTACTGTATCTCTCTATTAGGCTCTGATCTGAAAGGATGGTTGAATGTATTGGCATTCCATTAGTGATGCAATGCACTGCAGCGTGGTGCTTTTCTTAATGGCTTGGCTCCAGTGATGCCTCAGGCACAAAGCAGCAGCATTCTAAAAGGAAGGTGGGGAGTGTTGAAAGTTGCTGAGGTTATTAAGGCCAGTGTTAATGTCTTTTATTTAAGTAGGTATTTAACTTTAATATGAAAGTAGGCTATCAGAGTTATATAAGGTCTGCACACGCACAGCCTTTCTCCCTTGTGTCTCTGAAGTTGTCATTGGAGCTGACTGAGGCAATTTAAAGTAAAGTTACACACAAAGGCACACATTCCTAATGTTTGCTGAAGCAAAATTATGAGAATGTGGAATTACAAGTTATAGGCAATCTTGTGAGACAACTAGGAAAGCATTTCCTGAAGGAAATACAGTGCATGCAAAGTTGTTGCTGGGTTGGTTGCTAGGGTAATTATAGTGGTTGCTATGCTATAAAGTGGTTGCTAGGCTGTTGCTAGGGTAATTATAGTGGTTGCTATGCTATTAAAGTGGTTGCTAGGTTGTTGCTAGGGTACTTAAGGTGGTTGCTAGGCTGTTGCTAGGGTAATTATAGTGGTTGCTATGCTATAAATGTGGTTGCTAGGTTGTTGCTATGCTATGAATGGAGAGAGACACAGAGAAGAGGTTCCATTGAAGTTGCTGCAGGCAGTCAGTGAGAGAGCACAGGTGCAGTTGATTGCATTCTAATTCTTAAATAGCCTATTATGATGTCATAAAGCCAATGTTAAGTCTATGGAGATTTTAAGTCTAAAATTCGTAGAAATAAGCAAGCGCTACATGTCAAAGTTTGAACCAAGTTTCTACGATAAGCGGTTCAAGCCAAATTAGGGCCTGGAAGAATAATAATAATATGTCAGAAGAAGCCAAAGTAGTGGAATAACAATACAGTGCATTTGCATGCACTGTAATTAGATGAGTCACTCCAGACAGCTGACTGGTTGAATGAGAACTGAATAACTTTAAGGCAGTACAGCACAACAGTACTCATCTTCTACTGAACTTTCCCTTTCTATAATAATAACAACTATTATTACATTTCTCCATTAAAAGTGGGAGCCTTGGTGGGTTCTGTTGAGCTTCACTGGCCTGCACTTGTTAATGCTGAGCTAGAAGTAGCTGGAAGAAATTATGTCTGATTGTTGTCTTTGAAAGGTAAATACTGGTCTGGTTCCTTGATCTTGGCAGCATGTGGTCAATGTGAACTGAACACCTTTTGAAATTGTTGAAGGCGCAGCCAATAACTTACAGCAAAACAGCGATATCGTGCCCTTTTTAAGCTCACTGTAATCAGCCTGGCCTCAAAACATTAAAGGAAAATTCCGGTATTTAGCACTTTCTGCTTTGTTTTGGATGAACTACAGTGGGTCCCAGTTAAAAATTGACACTTCATTCACGATCAAGGTGATTCACGCAGCTGGGTGAAATGTAAGTACAACTGCAGCCGCTTGGGGGCAGCATAGTCCGCTGTGGCGTTCCACGGTCGAACCAGACGGCGCATTCGACAGCAAGGGCTGTGATTGGCCGAGTTTTCAGTGCGTTTCTCTGTGTTTTTAGCGGCCCCTGCAACATGCTAGTCCACTGTAGCCTACGCTTTGTACATAATGTTAAACATAGTTTTGGATTCAGTGGCAAGATTTCTTGATTGTACAGTGCCTGTCTCTCAGTAATGTTTTAAAATGAGAGCTTCGTCAGCTGGCAGTAGGCTACTTTGTCGGTAGTCATGAAAAGTTCGCTTGCTAACAGAACATAAATATGCTGCCCAGAAACCTTGTGAATAGTTCTTCAAAGCCAAAAAGTGTTAGAGAGAAGGAGAGACGCCGGTGCAGCTCAGATGTCGTCTTAATTTTCTTTATTCTTTAGTAAAAGGTGCAGAACATTATTAAACTTTGACTAACGTTTCGATGTTCGTTAGTCAAAAACATCGACACATCGAAACATAAGTCAAAGTTTAATAATGTTCTGCACCTTTTACTAAAGAATAAAGAAAATTAAGAAGACATCTGAGCTGCACCGGCGTCTCCCCTCTAAAATATCTCTCCTGGCCTGGTTGCACCGGATTGTGGCCAAACGACAGAAGCGCGGAGAACCCTCCTTTGTCTACCAAATGCTGCTTTTTATTTGTCATCGTACACCCACTCGTACAACATGTCGGAATGAGTGGCTATAGGAACGCGTTTCTCTCGAGCCACGGGGGCATTAGCAGGAGGCTAGTCATTGTTATTGTTTTGTGCTACATGTAGCCTCTAGCTAAACGGCTGGAAAACAAATTGTTACATTGTATTGCAGGCACAGCAAAACCGTGCAATGCATGAATTGGTGACCGGATTGAAGCAGCAATGTAATCTAGTGTGTACGAACATTACATCAACATTAACATGACCAACACAGTACATATGCAAAAAAAATATGTGTCATCTCATCTCAACTATGGGCGCAGCCATGTTTCTTGTAAGGTCGTACGTCCACCTCGGGGTACTCTCAAGTACTCCGAGGTAAAGTGGGCGTGCCTGCCCAAAATGCCGCAAGAAAGCTGGGTAATTTACACTTTCCAACTCGGGCGGCGGATTTTACGATACAAATAGAAAGCACGGTTACTTTGTGCCCCGCGCTCCCCCACTGCTTGTGAAAGAAGTGTAGCGGGAGCTAGGAGTTACTCCGCTACTAAAGTGTGTGTGTGTGTGTGTGTGTATTAATGTTCAGTCTACTGCCCAGGTGAGGCACTTACCTTAACAAATCACCAGCACTATGAACTAGGTGAGTATATATTATAATATAGCAATAGTAGCTATAATAAATAATAACAAGCAATTTGAATATAGATAAATGAGTATTTAATATATTAGAATGTCTATATTTAATCTAATAAGCTAATAGAATTAATTAGATAAATCATAAAACACCAAAACAGTGGCCTAATGCCCAATCACTCTCTCATTCACACATCCTACTAGGCTACAACTTAAAACAGACTTAAACATTTACAACAAAACACTTTAAACATTACAGCAGAATCGTCCTATTAGGCTACACTCTCTTCCGGAGTGTGTAAAAGTTCGTATTGTAATCCAACCTGTTTGGATGTGTGAGTTCAAGTCCGTAGCGCTAGGTGGCAGTAGCGTTAAAGGAGAATTCCGGTGTGATATTGACCTAAAGTGTATTGAAACATGATACCGAGTGTGAACGTATGTCTCATAGCCCATCTCGGCTTGTCCCCTGCACTCCAAAATCTGGCGCTAGTTAGCCGATGCTACCAACAGCTTTTTCAATAGTGGTGCTTCGGCATCGGGCTAGCCATGCAAATAAATCACTGTTTTACACCCATTTACGAGGCTCAGTGTATCTCCACACTTCATTGGTAGACTTCCGAGGGCCCTGACATTTAAAACGAGACATTGAGAACTTTGAAAAAGCACTGGTAGTTTACTTACAAGACGATTTATACAGACAGTATCTTCACGAAGTTTAGCGTTTGCAGCCATCTTGAATTTAGCCACGATAAGTCGAGCAACGAGTAAGAATGAACAGGTATGATAAGGGATCTTCAGAAACTGGAATCCATGCATTTCCACTGAATTATTTTTGGAATCTGATCCCTTATCATACCTGTTCATTCTTACTCGTCATTCTTACTCGGTATCATGTTTCAATACACTTTAGGTCAATATCACACCGGAATTCTCCTTTAACGCATCCGTCCGTATGTGAAGGTAAACAAACTGTTCAGTCTTTCGTGCGTGCGTGATGATAATTGGAACTCAGTACCGTAAAACAGAGAGGGAGATGGGTCACTCGCAGACGTCAGGGATGGATGGCAGGGGAGAGAAGCCACGACTCCTGTGGTTGCCAGGGGATACGGTGGGACTCTTCTGATTCCTTAGGTGGGCTAGTTAGCCGGACGCCTCGACGTGAAAGATAAACTGTAGCTTACTCTCCAGAAAATTAAATTGATCCGTAGCCTACCGAGGTTAGTCCTTGTCACGTAGCTCTTAGGCCTAAATAGCCTATGCAGCTTAATACAAGTTCTCATCGATGTCCACTGTAACGTTAGCGCTCGGCTATACGGGACCCAGCTGATCAATGTAGCTACAATGGTAACTTTGTTACAGACACTGAACACTAATCACGATCGGAAAATAAACAAACGTAGTCTGTAGCCTACTATTCCGCTCTACCAGCTAGAACTAAGCTTACTACCAATATTGTTTACACTAATTTTCCTCCCTGTCCTTCGCTTCATCTTGTCCGTCTGTCTTTTTTTTACCGTTATCTTCTTCTCGCGAACCCAACTCAGTTACCCCTAGTTACCCCTAAGATTCTGTCATGAGCGAGCGCTTATAAAAGAGCGCTTGTAATGGCCCCCATTACAGAAGGGAGTGGGGGAGGGGGGCTTAACGTGAAAAAGCTTAATGTCCCAAAACGGCAACAAGTCATAATGGTAGGCTACAGGAAGTGGTGAGTATGGGATGTCCAGAGCCGTCTTCGCTGTGCTTTTTAGAAAGCATATTCTATTGTCTTTCCAGGCGCACACAGCTCGTTATAGCCTATATCGAGTGCCTTAACAGATAGGCTCTGCTCTTGGGTTTGGCCTCACAGCGAACTCAACCCTCTTGTTGCTTGCAGTTTGTTAAATAAAGCGATGCAGATTACATTATTTATTTCTGATTAATTGCGTCTTTTGATGTCTTTTGCAACATCTGCTTGTTAGGCTGGGCTACTGTCAATGTCCTGTACAGGTAAATGTTCAACAATTGCTTGTGTAGGCCTACAGGCTATAATCAATTAGGGCCTGTTCAGGGGCTACCGGAGGAGTTTTGGGAGCGTTAGTCAAAAATACCCTCCCTCGCCAGCAAGACATTTTTCTATGACCCTCCAAAGTGATTGAGAAAAAACGCATGACCCTCCCCAGTCCCAACAATTTAGGCTATTGATGCCTTCTGAAGGCTACTGGGTCAATTTGGGAGCTTGCATGCTACGACTCCTTCCTTGAAATGCCTTGAAAAGACTGTCGTTTGCACAATTTCACAATAATCACCGGGACCGAAACAAACCTGTCAACTTTTCCTGGGTTTATCGCGTATTTTAACTTTTTCCTCGCTGTCTTAGGAGGAGCTGCAGGGCCGTCGCAAGGGGGTGCGAGGCCCTGCGCGAACTTGACAGATGCATTAACTTACGTGCATGAAATCATGCGATAGCTTACTTTACACATAGCCAAGGCTACCGTCGGTGCATTTTAATAGTAGCCTAGTCTAATAAGCTACACCAGCTTGTCTGTAAGAGGGGAAATTGTATAGCCTATAACATGAGTCACATATTTAGCCATATGGTGTTTATCATAGGCTACATCACGAAACCAAATAGTGTAACAAAGGCGAACACTTTAACAGGGGAAATTAATTGGGCATGAATCATTGTGCTGAACGGTATTTGTCAATGAGCAGAAACACACACGACATTCAAACTGTTGATAAGATGTGCACTATGGAAACTGGTCTGTAGGCTAACATTGGACAAATAAATGACACTGACTCGCCATATCTTGATTTGCCGCAAACTCAGCAATGAAATCATAGGCCAGTTTGCAGGTAGCATAACGTCTTTTTCAATTAATAGAAGGGAGAGCCCAGTCTCTCCTGTGACATTGAGGTGCGCAAATAGTTTTTAATAGCCTGTTCAACTTCGAAAAGCTTCGTTCACCCGATGCCAGTCACTGATCGCAATTTCAAATTTCGGGAAGCTTCGTTCAATCTTTTTAAGTTTTAAGTGCAGTAGGCCCCTATCTGCCCCCTTTGGAATTATATCTCGAACCTATTATAAGGTCCAGTGCGTTATGTCCTGGGATTCGGACGTGCTCAAAAAGAAAAGAAAAAAACACTTTTTTTATAGACGGTTATGAGGAGCAATATGAGTCGTGTCATTCAGACTCAACCCTCTTGTTGCTTTGATATATTTTTCGTTGTCGTTTGAACGTCGGCAAGCAGGCATGTTGCGGTTGCAATTTAAGTGAAATTTCTGCAGTAGGCCTACAACATGCAACATGCTTGTTAGGCTGGGCTACTGTCAATGTACTTGTACAGGTAAATGTTCAACAATTGCTGGTGTACAGGCTATAATTAATTAGCTAAATCATTTGTCTAGCTGTTTAAAAAAAAATCGTACATTCAAACGCAAAAGGTGCTTTGATATCTTTTTCGTTTGAACGTCGGCAAGCAGGCATGCTGCGGTTGCAATGAATGAGGATAATTGGTTTTATCTGCGGATTTATTTTTTGCATTATTTTGAATATGACTCGCTCCAGTCTCAACAGCACATCTACTTTTTCCACACGCATCTAAGTTCTAACACACATATCCCCTCTCGCTTTCTCTCTCTCCATCCCTGCGCATGATGCTTTCTTAAAGGAGCTGCACCATCTTACAACAATTGCATCTACATTTTCATATTAGAATGTTTTGTCAAGTGTAAGCTTAAACTACCGTGATCAATTTAAGTTCCCGTGCCCCCGCTGAAAGTCTCATGCGCTTATCGTTACACTATCAAATCTATAAGTAAGGGACCGTTCGTTATTTATAAACGGGATCACCGGAGGGATTTTGAGTGCTTCGATTAAAAATTGCATGACCCTCCCCTGCCTGCTATAGAATTTTCAACGACCCTCCAGCAGTATTTTCAAAAATGACATGACCCTCCCCGGTCAATTGTCGATGTCTTCCGCCAACGCTCTTACACGCTATGAAAACACATCTACACTAAAACCAATCTCTGCTTTCTGATCTTACACATCACACTTCACCAAGATGGTGGCCATTTCAGTAGATTTACTCACTATTGTTGTGGAAACACAATAAGCATGGAAACTAAATGCACACTTCCTGCAACTGCATTAGCCTACTTGAAAAGTTACTCCTCTAGTAAGTATTCACATGAAATAAAACAATAAAGCATTGAGACCATTCAACAAAGCACACTGGGTAATAACAAATTCAACACATGAACTTGTTGCTATGGACTCGTCTCTAGGCTTCCTCAGTCATTGTAAAGCTGCCGAAGCTGAACATTATCCAAAACTCAATTTTTCAGACGAGCGTCAATTTGGGAGCTTGCTACACTCCTTCCTTCTCAAATGACTTGAAAAGGCAGTTTGCACAATTTCACAAATAATCACAGGGACCGAAAAATACCTAACATGCCAACTTTTTCCGGGTTTATCATTTTAACGTTTCCCCGCTGTCTTGCCGTTTTAATATTTTCCCGTAGAATATCCCATATTACTGTAATACTCTCATAACATTAGTCCTGCATTCTGGCCTGTCTCTGTGTTGTCCTGTTGTTACCCCTTGCCATTCCAGTGAAACAGATGTATTCAAATCATCGTTTTGCTTGCTTGAATGCGAACTCAGAGTGATGTTAACCTAGACCTATTTAAGTTAACGACGTGGTTGTCGTGAGAGCACGATTCATTAGCGCTTGCAGTGTTCGGCCGTAGGCTATGCCTACGTGCGCACCTGCCATGCTACTCAGCTAGACAAAGAATTCCCCCTGTATATTCACTCCAAGTTGGCCTACCATAACTTACCAACTCTGTAGACCATAAACTGGCTATTTATATGACCAAATGTATTTGTTCAACTTTATGAAGCAGAATTACGCACTGCTACTTGGAACGTAACACATTTTTGTTGGCAGGAGAGAGAATGACAGCGATTAACAAATTGCACTTGTTGCTGATTACCAATAAATACTATATATTTTTTTTGCAAACAACAAAAACAGAAAGGATGGAGACAGCAAAGCTAGAGATGGGCAGGAACGAGGTCAATTGGTAGAAATGCTTGTCAAAACGTTAGGAGCTGGATGTGTGGATGAATGAAGCACAAGTATGCTTTATGTTAAGCATGCACACTGTTTAAAGTTAGGCTACACGGTAAACTACAAGTAAACCAAAGTTAAATTTAACTTTTTTAGGGCTGGATAAAGTTGACCAAATGGATATAGGCTGTTAGGCTTGAATAAAGTAGGCTACTTTGTTGCTCCAACCCTTCCAACGTTAATGGGGACGAATGTTGACATTTTCGCTGTTTTGCGTGAGAAACCTGGGAAATCTCCCTTATTTTCATTGTTCAATGTTGACAGAGCTATAGAACGAAAGAGAACGTTATATGGCGACAGAAATCAACAATCAAACAAGCCACTTTGATTTTTTGCTGTTTTCATTAATACAAAAGATGGGTGACCCTCCCTCCTAGACAAAAAAAAGTTAGGTGACCCTCCCCTCAACAAAGAATAAAAAGACATGACCCTCCCCTATTTTCCTCTGGTGGCCCCGTTTATAAATAACGAACGGTCCCTAACCGTGACAAATAGGGTATAAGATATATAAACTCATGCTATTGTATTATCATATATGTTTGGTAATGGCTCAGCTTTCTCTGATTGTTCTACTGACTTGGAAACTGCATCATGGAAGCAGTAAGTCAAGTCACATCAAAAATAGTAGTGGCAGAACTCCAAAGTGACACCTTGCGGTTGTTTGTGTCAACTGCAGTTTGTACCATTTCTGCTGAGAAAATGGGGTGCGTGATTTCTGAAAGAACCCGTCCAAACTTAACTGAGACCCACTGTAGAGTGGTGGACACTGAAATTTTGACGATTGGTCCTTTCTCGACTTTTCTGACTCGTTTTGAATCGCCTTTGACTACTTAAAGTGGCTGCCAACAGGCATACTGTAGGCTACTCAAACATGTCCTAAAACAACCCTTAACGTTCGTTTTCAAAACTGTGCAACTCACCGAGTGGTTAGTGGTGTTCGTTGTTCGTTGATCAATGGGATTTTACAAAATGCCAAATAAAATATGACAGAAACTGTATTTCGCTACGCTACTTGTTTTGGAACATCAACAAACACCACTAACCACTCGGTGAGTTGCACAGAACTTAACGAACGTTAAGGGCTGTTTTAAGACATGTTTGAGTAGCCTACAGTATGCCTGTTGGCAGCCACTCTGAGTAGTCAAAGGCGATTCAAAACGAGTCAGAAAGGTCGAGACAGGACCAATCGTCAAAATTTCGGTGTCCACCACTCTAGTTCATCCAAAACAAACCAGAAAAGGGACTCAAAGTGCTAAATACCATAATTTTCCTTTAACGTCCGACCAGGAATTCTCCTGATTACCACTCTGCTACTGATGTCTTCTGATTACATCAACAGAGAACTAGAACTAGAGTGCCAATGTTCTGCAAGGCCGTAATTGACTCTCATACTCTATGTAATCAAATGCAAAATGGGGCAGCCGTGGCCTACTGGTTAGCGCTTCGGACTTGTAACCGGAGGGTTGCTGGTTCTAACCCCGACCAGTGGGCCGCGGCTGAAGTGAGCAAGGCAACTAACCCCTCACTGCTCCCCGAGTGCCGCTGTTGTTGCAGGCAGCTCACTGCGCCGGGATTAGTGTGTGCTTCACCTCACTGTGTGTTCACTGTGTGCTGAGTGTGTTTCACTAATTCACGGATTGGGATAAATGGAGAGACCAAATTTCAGATCAAAAGAGCATATATACTTATACAATGTTTTGCATAGAAAAAAACTGGATAGGTGAAAGCAATCATTGTGTCAGGTTATGTTTGAGGTTATAACAACCAACCAACAGGCAAAAAGACTAACACCACTTTTTGATTTATTGCCTATTCACATACCACATTATGTCCCATTTTGATCAGAATTCTTCAATGATTAAATCACTTCACTAAATATGAAATGTTTAGAAAATGCTGCATTTTTTTAAACCCTCAAATATCGATATTGGTCTTTAAAGTCCTATATTGGTTCGGCTTTATTGTCATTTCAACTGTAGAAGCTAGAGACCTGCAGTAGGCCTGTGTTGAATAGCCTATAATTTAAAATGAAATTCTAATAGAAAAATAGGCCTATTGATTTCTGGGTGAGTTGGATTTGAGATTAGTCCTTTAATGAACATCACTTGATTGGTGCAGCACTATTTAACTGACCCTAGTTTGATAAGTAAATTATTGAAATGGAAACAAAGAGTGGTGTCTGACACTGTTTGAAGCCCTGCAATTAACAATAATGGATTACTTCTAAAAGTTACTTGCAAGGCACTTGAGACATAGCCTATAACATAAGCGTTTTGCTGTCATGACCCTGAAGTAAATGCAGTGTGTCAGATTAGTATGAACAACAATGGTTGTGTGGAAGAGAATGTTCAGGTTGTGACAACTTGTCATTTGTGTTGATGGAAGGTTGGAGTTCCCGGTACAATTTTCCTACTCAACAGGTTTGAGTGAGATGCTTAACCCCACAGTTTAAGATGTTCTCCTGACATGCTTCTCCCTACTTAGCGCAGAGGTTCCACACACCAAAGTTTAGATACGATACTGTCTTGTTATTTTATGCTTTCCCGACTGGCTGTGTGGAAGGGATTATCTCAGTGTACCAGCAGTGCAATAACGACCACATAAAAAGGTGAGATATGAGGTAAGTGTAAAACTCCCATGCAAGGTTTTTAAGAGTGTTTAACTTAAATGATTTAAGGTCTCTACATGAACATTTTAATTATCGTTTTTTCCGAATTTTCAACTAAAAGGTCAAGTCAAGTCAAGTCGGCTTTTATTGTCAATTTCTTTACATGCACTGGTCATACAAAGAATTTGGTAGACAGGATCCTAGTTTCCTAGGTTCCTGGTTGGCTGGTGGGTGGGGGGGGCTGTCAGTGATGGGAGAGTGGGTAGAGTGTTCAGCATCCTGATTGCTTGGTGGATGAAGCTACTTGCCAGTCTGGTGGTGCGGGAGCGGAGGCTCCTGTACCGCTTTCCAGAGGGCAGGAGGCTGAACAGTTCGTGTGCAGGGTGGGTTGTATCCTTGACAATCATTAGTGCTTTGCGGGTGAGGCGGGTGGTGTAAATGTCCTGCAGGGAGGGGAGTGGTGTTCCAATGATCCTCTTAGCTGTGTTAACAGTGCGCTGGAGGGTCTTCCTGTTCTGATCTGTGCAGCTTCCGCCCCACACTGTGATGCTGCTGGAGACGATGCTCTCGATGGTCCCTCTGTAGAATGTAGTCATGACAGGAGGCGTGGCACTTGCCTTCTTCAATTTGCGCAAGAAGTAGAGGCGCTGCTGGGCTTTCTTCGCCAGTGATGCTGTGTTGGTGGTCCAGGAGAGGTCGTCGCTGATGTGCACCCCCAGAAATTTTGTGCTGCTCACTCTCTCCACAGCATCTCCGTCGATGGACAGTGGTGGCAGTTGTTTGTGGCCTCTCTGAAAGTTGACAACAATCTCCTTGGTCTTGCTGACATTTAGCAGGAGGTTGTTGTCTTTGCACCATTTAGCCAGCAGGTCTACTTCTTCTCTGTAGTGAGCCTCATCGCCCTTAGTGATGAGGCCCACCAGTGTTGTGTCGTCCGCAAACTTCACCAGATGGTTGGAGCTTGTTAGCAGTGTGAAGAGCAGGGGGCTGAGCACACACCCTTGAGGGGCCCCCGTGCTCAGGGTCAGAGTGCTTGAGGTGTTGTCCCCGACACGTACTGCTTGTGGTCTCTGCAACAGGAAATCCAGCAGCCAGTTGCAGAGGGAGGTACTGAATCCTAGCTTGTCCAGTTTGCTGATGAGTTGTTGTGGTATTATGGTATTGAATGCTGAACTGAAGTCTATGAACAGCATTCTCACATATGAGTCTTTATTGTCTAAGTGGGTGAGGGCTGGATGGAGGGCAGAGCAGATTGCATCCTCCGTGGATCGTTTGGCTCGGTATGCAAACTGGAAGGGGTCCAGGGTGGGGGGTAGGGTGGCTTTGATGTGTGACATGACTAGCCGTTCGAAGCACTTCATGATTATGGGCGTGAGTGCTACAGGACGGTAGTCATTGAAGCATGATGGTGATGATTTCTTTGGCACGGGTATGATGGTGGCAGTTTTGAAAAGTGATGGGATGACTGCTTGCTCCAGAGAGGTGTTGAAAATGTCTGTAAAAACATCCTTCAGCTCTTCTGCACAGTCCTTCAACACTCGTCCTGGTATGTTGTCTGGGCCTGCTGCTTTGCGTGGGTTAATGGTGGCTAGTGTCCTCTTCACGCTGGCAGAGGACAGGTACAGGGGTTGGTCGTGGGGGGGAGGTGGGGTTTTCTGTGGGTGAGTGTCATTTTGTGCTTCAAAACGGGCGAAAAAACTGTTCAGGTCATTTAGCAGAGAGGTGTTGTTCTCACAGCTCCGTGGCGCAGGCTTGTAGTCAGTGATGGCCTGTATGCCCTGCCATAGGCTCTGTGCATCTCTGCTGTCTTTGAAGTGTGTTGTTATTTTGTCTGTGTAATCCTTTTTTGCCTTCCTGATGCCCTGGGACAGGTTAGCCCTCGCTGTTCTTAGGCCAGCTACATCTCCAGCTCTGAAGGCTTTGTCTCTGGCCCTCAGCAGTCTGTGGATGTCTCCTGTCAGCCATGGCTTCTGGTTGGCCCGAGTGGTGATGTGTTTTATTTCTGTAACATCATCGATGCATTTGGTGATGTAGGAGGTCACAGTGTCTGTGTATTCCTCAATGTCAATGTGGTTGTTGTGGGTGGCAGCTGTTTTGAAGATATCCCAGTCTGTTGTTTCAAAGCAGTCCTGAAGTTGTGAGACGGCCCCCTCCGGCCACATTCTCACCTCCTTCAGAACCAGTTTGGTGACTTTTGCTCTTTGTCTGTATCGGGGCATTAGTAGGATGCTAATGTGGTCTGATTGCCCGATATGGGGGAGGGGTTTGGCTTTGTAGGCTTCTTTCTGTGGGGTGTAAACAAGGTCCAGGGTGTTTTGTCCTCTTGTTGGGAAGTTTACATGTTGGTGAAATTTTGGTAGTACAGTTTTGAGATTGGCGTGATTGAAGTCTCCAGCAATGATTGTGAAGGCATCCGGGTGTTCACTTTGTTGTTCACTGACGGCCCGATACAGCTCATTCAGTGCCATGCTCCTGTCACTGTTTTTGTTGCTGGGGGGGATGTACACCGCGACCAGCAGAATCGCGGTGAATTCCCTGGGGAGGTAGAAGGGTCGGCACTTAATAATCATAAACTCCGCCAGTGGAGAGCAGTGTCTGTGTACTACCGTAGCGTCTGCTTACACAGCCATAAAATGGTACACATGCATAAAATGGGATTCAAATGAAAGCTAAGGTTTTGAAGGTTACTTTTCCATTATTTTGATTATATGGAAATAAACACCTAGAAATAATGCATCATAATTATAAAACCTTTTTTTTCAAATCCAAAAACACCAGAGTGTTATATATCGTTCCTGTAGTCATGATGATTATGATGGTACACTGTGTGCAAAAGCGAATTAATACAGCATTTAATGAGAAAATTTTGATTTTTAAAATGCACAGTAGCATGAGTGAGATGCTTGATAACCTTTCAACACACATAATGCTTTTACTGATGAGCTGATGGACTGGTTAGGTAGGACTTGAGTCTTTAGACAGGAATTATTTATGTATTTTATGGTCTTCCATGGTTTATAACAAATGAAGAAAGCATTTTATTGTAAGAGCCCAGTTTTCCTTTTTCCTGCTTATTGCTTTGAACTGGTTTTGTAACTACATTTTATCAGTTTACAAGTGAATGTGTTGTAAGAGTTTGTTTAAGGCTTTCTTAGAGAGTGAAAAGGTCACATAGTTGGCCGGAGCATCACAGGAATTTTCAAAAGAGTGTATGAGGGTCATACCTGCCAACACTCCCGTTTTTCCCGGGTTTCTCCCGTATTTCATGGTCTTCTCCCGTTTTGTTATTTCTTCCGGAAAACTCTCGTAATTTGCATGACCATCACACTTCATTGTAAAACCACTGATCCGTTCATTTTTTCTGCTAGTCTGACATTTCCCAGGTTGCCAGATTGTGTATGAAATACACCCTACACATACACAATTGTCGCGACCGAACAAGGCCGGTTTGATTTTGGGTGGGGGGGGGGGGGGGGGATTCTCAGTCTGAACACAACCCAATTGTCTGTTCCCCTAACAGGGACTTCTTAGGACCTCCTGACCACAAGCAACATGGACACACAAGTGCAGATTATCAATATTTATTACAGATATTATAGATTACTCCCCAAGGTCTCTTCCCACCACACATTCTGCAGCAGTACGCAATTACAACACCAGGAACAATACACAGCATTCAAGTGAGCTACGAAGTATAACAGTTGCATAAATCACACCACAAGGTTAGGCTAAACTACAGTACAAGACAAGCCACTCAAGATAGAGAACACCACAAGGCTAGCTACATCAGCACAGCAAATCCCCATACGGCTTACTGCTGCAGCCCTCAGACCACCTCCTGCAGGGAGGCTAAATCTCACATTAAAAATAGACAGACAGAACAGAAAATTAAATCTTCACATGGGGGAATCCATTGGCCCTGTAATCAAATAACAGTAAATACCAAACAACCAAAATCAACTAACAACCCACCACCACAATTATACAGTCATGTCCATATTAAATGTCCATTGCACATCCCTGCACTTAGCTGGCGGCCAGTAGTCCTCCCTATGCGCCGAGTGAACCGCTCACTGGCAGACTCAGTCCGAACGTTCCCACGTCCTCTTCTGCTCGCTGATAGACCGGGACGCACTCTCGCACGCACCAGGAGGCTCCTCCCACTCGCTGCAGCCTAGAGGAAGAGGAACACACATGCTCAGCACCAGAGGCTAACAATGCTGCTAAACCCACTCACAGTCACTGCTAGGCATAATTACGTTCCTTTGGAATCAGATTGAGTACGTCGTATCCATTTCGAAGTGTGATCTCCTCCGCCGCCGCTGATCTCCCTCAACGAACCACCGCCTGAGGAGGATGTAAACAGATCGCTAAGCCAATCGCCAGCTCAGTAGCCGGCCTGTCACTCACTCAAAACTCTTACGTCCTCCACTATGGATCGTCTTGGCACATCAGCTCTCAGCTCCAGCACAGTCCAGTCCCGTCGGCACCGGCAGCATAAAACAAAGAGGGACCGGGGAAAGAACACAGACAGGACCAAACACCACAACAATGGGCTACGACTATACGCTAATAGTCCATAAACAAAACTTCTCCCGCAGTGGCGCGTCCCGTAGCCCTGCCCGAACCCCGCACTAGAGTCATACCTGGGATTTTATACCAGTCAGCCAATGCACACATCCCTCGCCGATCAGCTGGTCGTTCAGTCCTGATTACTTGCGTCTGGCCGCCAGTTAACTCATCGGCAGTATTACGAAGCACAAAACATACAAACACAGGTGAGACAGATCAAAACAAACACGTGTAACATTAACCCGTAGGGACGTGACACAATCACTTACTTTCAATTTAAACTTTTTTGTCATAAAACCTGGCAACCAAAACCCCAAATAAGGAAGCAGGTGCACACTGCGCAGCCACAGAGTGTCGCAAGCAACCGGGCTAGTTGAATAGCCAACTTCACAACTAGCTATTGTGAAATTGTAAGGGAAGACATTTTGTAATTAACAAAAGAAACCCCCAAGAAAAACAACCTCCCGTTTTTGGAGAGCTAAATGTTGGCAGGTATGATGAGGGTATGGAGTCAAAACAACGTCATAAAGATTGTATGCCTGTGAAAAGATATTCACATGTGTAATAGAGTTGTCTTCGAGGATGTGATTTGCACAAGTGTAGAACCATTTTGTAGCTGTGGAATAAATTTGTCTGTGTACAAAAAAAAAAATCGTACCTGCAGAAATATTTTGTGCACTTGTGAAAAACATTTGTCCACAGGACAGGGATTTAGTTTGAATGTTTGTGGAACAGCTTTATAACTACAGGCATGGGAGAAGTGCGACATCTATCTTTCATGTGCAAACTGGATCTGCGAAGCTACAAAACTTTTTTACAGACACGAATTTTGGCAGTGTTTTGTCATCGTTTCTGAAGAGCCAATCAGCGAATTTTGCCACGGTCTTGACAGCGTTTCTGAAGAGCCAATCAACACATTGCATCGCCCATTGACTAGCCAATCAGGGGACGTCCTGCGTCACATCTCTCGGCCAGGAGTCGGCAGGCACAGAACTTAGTGAATTTATATTGGTAGCTATAGGCCTAGTGAGGATAAGGACTTTAGGCTATTTACTGATTATGGGTTGGTTGTGTTACTTAGGCGATAAAACCCTAATTCACAAAACGGTCTTTATTTAATGCAGGTATACCTTCATCAAAGGCTATAGGCTTACTTCAAGCTGGGACAGGATAGGTCTACTTGAGTCTATGTGCGTGTGGAAACCATTATTATTATTCCATTCTCACAGTTTTATATGGGCTTATCATGGTAAAGTAGCTTATTATCCGTTGGATTTATTTTCTCCTCCAAACTGGATGGCATAGAGCGCAAGGCAGTGCTTCACGTGTGCGTGCGTGAAGGGGAGAGAGGCGCGGAATGGAAGAGTCCAGCAGAGTAACATCCTTCAGTTACAGTTAGGCCATGGAATGAAAGGGCTTTTTCGTAATGTTTGCTAAGCCTACAGGAGCACTGTTTTCCTAAACTGCATTAAAACGTGATACCTATATACTGTAAGGCGTTCCTGACTAACCTTAAAGATACATTTTGCGGGTTGCCTCGGGTGGGGTTGATATTTAATGCACATATTGGTGGGTCGGGTGGGTTGGTATAACAAACTCTTATTTGAACCTTTTGTGTTGGCAAGTAAATATCCTCTAATCACTGTACTACGCCACATCTTGAACATAGTGAAACTGCAATAATTTTTAACACTTAAAGCCTCAGTTGCTAGGTAACGATAAACAAACTCAAAGATCGTAATTCTTGATTCTTCTTGCTTCCAAACTGACGGTTTTATGCGTTCACTGGACAAAGATTATGGAAATTAAACACCAATTGTCCATCAAAAAGCTTGTTGTAAAAGGCATAACTTGTTAGATTTAAGACCCAAGTTTGCTAGCTCTGTGCCTGCCGACCCTGGCCGAGAGATGTGATGCAGGACGTCCCCTGATTGGCTAGTCAGTAGGCAATGCAATGTGTTGATTGGCTCTGCAGAAACGCTGTCAAGACCGTGTCTGTAAAAAAGTTTTGTAGCTTCGTAGATCTAGTTTGCACAATTGCACACGAAAGATAGGCCTAGATATCACACTTCTCCCATGCCTGTAGCTATAAAGCTGTTCCCCACACATTCAAACTAAATCCCTGTGGACAAATGTTTTTCGCAAGTGCACAAAATATTTTTTTTGCACACAAATTAATTCCACAGCTACAAAACGGTTCTACACTTGTGCAAATCATATCCTCGAAGACAAAACTCTATTACACATGTGAATATCATTTCACGGGCACACAATCTTTATGGCGTTGTTTTGACTCCATAGAGATGCAGCTACTTTAACTTTTGTATGAAGTTATTATGGTTGTAATATAACACAAAATGCGGTCAAGGTGTATATTTATGCTGCATTTTACAACAGCATCGAACGTGATTTAGCCAATCACAATCAGACTGGAACTATCAGTTTACTTGTGGCACATGCACATCTCTTTCTACAATGCAAGAGATATGAAATTATTATTTAGCCTATTTATTTATGTAAGGCAGGAGGTAAGTGTTGCTTTCAACGTTCTATCGAACTTATTTTTTATTGATTTGATTAGGCCTAGGCCTACACGGGGCAGCCGTGGCCTACTGGTTAGCGCTTCGGACTTGGAACTGGAGGGTTGCCAGTTCGAACCCCGACCAGTAGGCATTAAAACATTTATAACATAACACTTCTGTTATTAAGTGACATATTAGGATTAGGGTTAGCGTTAGGGTTCATGACCGTGTCATGCAGTGTTTGGAATAACGCCGAGGTAACAACGTTATTTTTTCAGTAACGGGGTAATCTAACTAATTACTTTTCCCGTTGTTACAACGCCGTTAACGTTACTGGACGTTAAATGCAGTGCGTTACTATGCATTGATTGAATAAACTGTAATCTGAACGCATCCCTGGCTCACAGCTAATGAGGAGGTGGGTTAATAACAATGTAAACGATTATGATTGCCTAAGGCAGAGTCATGTTTCATGGTAGCCAATCAGAGCCAGTGTTTTTACACACTTGCCAGCACACGCGCCACACACACACAAAAGAGATTCGACGAAACAGCAGAGGTCTGGAGCAATCCGATGAAGTTGGCATTTTCAAGGTGGAGATATAAGCACTACTTAAAATTCATTGTGGTCAAAGGCAAGAACGTGCATGTAATGTGTACATTATGTCCAGGAGCGAAGACTTTGTCGACATCCGTTGTAAGCAACTCTAATTTAACGAAGCATCTCACACACGCATCTAAAGCTAGCAAAACACCGATACCTCCACCTCAGATGATAGCTCGCCATCCACTAGCAATAAAGGACTCGGAGCAAAGTCCTGCAAGCAGCAAAAGCTAGATATTTCTGCCTCACAACAAAAACCTATGACACAGGCTGAAGTCAAACGTACGTACGTCAAGGTAGAGTTGCGACAACTTCATTGACGCTAATGTTCTATTTTTTTCCAACAATGGCAGCTAATGGAAGCCTCAAATAGTTCCCGGAAGTTAACAAGTAAGGGATAATGGACGACACGGTGGTCTGTTCACAGAAGTTAATGCACGGTCGAGGTTGTAAAACGGAGGGCCAGAGGGCCGTTTAAACCTCGTAAGTGCATTAATTTCTGTGAACAGACCACCGTGGAGTCCATTATGACGCTTATTCCACTGTTGCTGTCAGGGTTGTGCAGGAGGACCCAAGTGCAAGACTCCAACAGGCAGAATTACAGACAAAACACGATTTATTTTAACACAAACTTAACAATTAGACTTACTTACAACAACCAGGACTTGGGCTACACAAGGAGAAACAGAGAGACGATCCGACCAGGAACAGAGAAACAGGAGGGTAGAAATACACAGAGCAATTAACAGAGAGACAGAGGACTGGACGAAACCAACGAGACAATAACAGGGAACAGGTGAGGAGGCAGAAATGGAGGGAAAACAAACAAGACAGGAAGCACAGACCAAATAAGGAGATGGGGCGGAGACAAAGACAGATGACAGGCAGGTAACACAAAGCACATGGGGAACAGGCAAAAACAAACACAGGACAATACACAAAATGGCCACCAGGGTGGCACAAACTCCAACGGTCCAGGCCAGATCCTGACAGTTGCCATTTGCGTTGTGTTCATTTCCTGTTACAATTTAAACGTTTTAATCGCTAAAACTGTCTTGTTTGTAGAACTAATTTCTTCCGACACATATCAACTAATTTCTCAACTCACAGGACAAACTGCCGTTACTAGTTCTAAATGGATGGTTGCTACGGTCAAAGGCCAGTCGTTAGTTCTATCTCTCTTGTTGTCAAGCGGGTGTATTCCAAGATTCTGATGAACTTTAGCTTTGAAACTCTCGTTCTGATCTGGCGACCAACTGCAAGCTGGGCAGGGCTCTGTCCAGTAGACTGAATTGGGGTGGCTCTGTAATTCATCCACGCCAAGTGTGGGTCTGGTTGGCGCAAGATCCGCTTGGCAGTCTGCACTGCTCGCTCTGCAGCACCATTTGCTTGCGGGTAGTGCGGGCTTGATGTTGTATGCTGGACTCGGAGCTGAACTCACTGAACTCTGCTGACACAAACTGTGTGCCGTTATCAGTGATGATCTTGAGGGGAATACCCCAGCGTACAAACATGCTCTTGAGGCAACTGATCACTTGCTTGCTAGTTATACTAGGCAGGTGGGCTATCTCGATGTCACGGGAATAGTAGTCGACTGCGACCAAATGCTGTTTCCCGTCTAACTCGAACAGATCAGCAGCTATCTTCTGCCATGGCCCATTGGGTAATGGAGTAGTCATTAAAGTCTCTCTGTTCTGAGTAGGTTTGTTTGTGATGCAAAACTCACAGGTTGTAACGCACCTGGTAATGTCCGGTCCGATGCCCGGCCACCACACTGACATCTTGGCTCTCTCCCGGCTCTTGGTCAAGCCGAAGTGACCCTCGTGGAGCTTGGACAGCACTTCCATCCGCTGTGACCCCGGGATGACGATTCTGTCGTCGTACAGCAGCAAGCCGTCAGCTACAGAAAGGTGAGCTCTCACTTTGTGGTAGCCCTGGAGCGTGTGTGGCAACTGAGACATTGAAGTTGGCCAGCCGTGACAGATGTAGTGGGTGACTCTCTGGAGATCCTCATCCTGGAGGGTCGCTGCTCGGATCTTCTCCAGTCTGTCAACCGACACCGGTCTGGTAGCCATCACCACTTGCACGTAGGCTTTCACGTCCTCGTCAGTATACGACGTTTCACTGACTTTCAGTGGGTTTCGGGACAGTGTGTCTGCAATTATGAGTTGTTTGCCTGGCACGTGTACTGCTTTCACATTAAATCTCATGAGGCGCATTAGTAAGCGCTGGCATCTCAGTGGTGCTTTATCCAGGTCGTAGGTGTTGATTAATGGTACTAACGGCTTATGGTCGGTCTCTAGACAAAAGCTCTCCATGCCGTGTAGGTAACGTGAGAATCGTTCGCATGCCCAGACACCCGCCAGACACTCCTTTTCGATCTGAGAGTATCTGCACTCCGTCTCTGTCAAAGTGTGTGAGCAGAGTGCCACTGGATGCAGAGTATCTCCCTGGTCTTGGAGAAGGGTAGCTCCTAGGCCGTAACTACTGGCATCTGCACTAACCACTGTCCGCTTGCTGGGGTCATAGTAGACCAACACTGGTGCTGTGACCAGCATCTTCTTTACCTCTTTGAGGGCCTGTTCTTGGGCAGCACCCCACACCCACTGGACATCGCCCCTCAGCAGGGAGGTGACCGGATGCAGCACGGTGGCCAGGTGAGGCAAGAACTTGGCCAGGTAATTCACCATACCCAGCATCTGGCGGAGTTCACTGACGTTCTGGGGACTTGGCATGTCGGTTATCACTTTGACCTTGTCACCATCAGGCTTTATTCCATCCGCTCCAATGACGTGCCCTGACGCTTTGTAACTTTGCACACGATCTGAAAATGTCCCGTCTTGTTGCATTTTTGGCACCTTTTCCCATGTGCAGGGCACGTGCCCATCTCGTGATCCCTGTTGCACCTCGTGCACTTTCCCTCTGATGATCTATCTTTGTTTTCGCCTTTCCACTTCCCAGCACAGCCCTTTTTAAACTTTCTGAATTGTTTGTGTTTGATTGCGTTCACTTCACTGTCCGTTCTCATTTGTGTTTGTTTTTTCACAAGCTCCGACTGGCGAGCCATTTGGATTGCCTTCTCTAACGTGAGCTCGGGCTCTAGCTGCAGTTTCAGAGACACTTCACCATCCGCGTAACGTATCTGTTCATCCTTACTAGCCTCAAATTCACAGTGCTCTGCAAGCTCGTACAAGTTACGTACAAAAGCCTCAACACTTTCCCCACTCTGTTGGGAGCGTCGGTGGAAACAGGCACGTTCATGTATTACGTTACATGATGTACAAAATGTTCGTCAAACTTTGCCATGACAGTATCAAAGTAATTTGCTTCCTGCTAATACAAATAATAGTAATAGTAATAGTAGTAAAGTAATAGTAGGCTATCAATAGCCTAATTATAATAATAAACGATTTATGTATCGACTATGACTTTTCTGCTGCTCATCAAATAAATTAAAAGAGGCTAAAAGCCCAATAAATGTGCCACACGTAATAGCTGAATATAAGATAACCCTTGCCTATCCCATTTCAATACACGGGTTTCCCATTTATCAACAAAACTAGATGCGCGCGCAGCCGTGAGGCAGAAGACGCTTGGTGGTCGTCCACAACGTTATAAACTTAACCTAAATAAGCGGCTGCTGTAAGCTACAATTGGATTTTATTGTACCCCTGTTGTCTCAATGATAATAACATCTCATTTCAGACTATATTTCAAAGTTTGCAGTTCATTTGCATTATTAATATAACATCGTATTTTGTCATTTTTGGCGAAGACATGCATTCCGTTAGGGATATTGAACATATTTAACATTCTCTAACCATCGTGATTTCAAATTGGTGCAGTTTTCAGCACAAAAACTCATTTTATTCATTTGCTCTTTTGCATTGCTCTATGCTGTTCTATGGTGCTTTCTGCCTCTTGGTTGCGCATGCATGTTTTCGTGACGTTGCATAGAAATCCATGTATTAGGCAGCACTACACCACCACACGAACAAGCTGTCATTAAGTTTTTGCGTTTAGTAGGCCTACAACTTTTATGACGTGACGTTTCTTGGGCATTTAGCTTCACCATCATGTCAAGTTGTAACATATGCGCAATGCTCATCTAGGCTATGGATTTAAGTGGCTTAAAGGCAGCAAAAGTGGGATATAGTGCAACTGCTTCCCCAAAACAATTCCTCTCGTTTAATATGTGGATAACTTTCAGTGGACTAAACAAAAGGTAAAGATTTTGTTATCACAAGGCTAGCTGGTTCGTTATATGGCGAAGCATATAGCCAACTTTGTTTGCAGCAGTGAAGCTGAGTTTGTTGTTAGCATTGTTGGTAACTGTCAGGGAATTTAACCCCAACATATAGATACAAGAACCACAACACGTAGTATGGCTTTTGTGTTTAAAACGATCCCACTCAAAAAGTGCCAGGCCAATACATATGTAAATCCTGACATCGCTGCTGGTGAAGAATGAATAAACTGAATGAATTTGAAAAGAAAACACAATCTGGTGCCTTCAAGTTCAGTTACCTTCAAGAATTAACCTACTGTGTGGGCACTATGACACAACTGGCTATAGCAACCATACCATATACGGGCCCTAACACCCACAGAGACCTGGGTTCAAGTCTGACCTCGGGTCATTTCCCGATCCCACCCTGTCTCTCTCTCCCAGTCATTTCCTCTCAGTCTCTCACTGTCCTATCAAAAATGGGCCCCAAAAAATATACTGAAAAAAAAACTTGACATGGTAGAATGTCAGTTGAAAGTTTATGTAGAAAATTTTAACAGTTCTTATCTATCTCTGCATAGCTTACGCACTGACATACAACCTGACAAATTGTGTTGTGACATGTGATTTATGTGATGCAGAGAAGCATGGAAGATTGAAGGTGGCACCATACCCACAAACTCTGGTACCAAGAGGAGAGCCTGCTAATGTAAGGAAGAATTCCTCACACCATCAGTCTCTGACTCTGCAGCCCAAAAGCTGTGTCTTTTATTGTACAGATGCACACAGAAAATAGGAAGCAAGACATAGCGACTTTATCTATCTATCTATCTATCTATCTATCTTATCTCACCCACACACGCACACACAGACAGGTTGCAGTTCCTGTCTGTCTGGGTGCACACTTAACTTGTAGGCCTACTCTCTGTTCTTAGAACTCAGCACAACATTTAACTTGAACTCTCTGTTCTTAGAACTCAGCACAACAATATTTCTGCTTACACAAATGGTTATACAATGATAATAATACAGTAACGTAAACGTTTCTTCAGTTAGGAGCAGTAGCCTGTTTTTTTTTATGTTGCATTCATTTTCATTGGTAACAGTTAGCCTAATATGCATGAGAACCTATATAGATTTGAGGAAGTCGCAGCTGTTAGCATCAGCACGATTAACACAGCAGGCACTAGCCCAGTGAAGGATCGTTTAAACCCTATCCCCAGAAACCAGTTTCAAACCAAGCTTGCGCTGATATGATGCATGATCACTGATCAAATTGCTATTTTCTGACAGGATGAGCACAACCATGAAGGTTCTCTGAATCTCAAGCTCTTTAGCCTAGCATCTTAATGCTGTATCGACAGCACGGTGAATGACCAACGGTGACAAAAAAATGCTGTTGTTTATGAGTTCATAGCCTGGTTATTTATCAAGGACTTTATCACGTTTTATATGTTATTATGATCACTCGCATCGCATTACCATGGGGTTACTGTGTAGGTAATGCTACGGTTAACTTAACATGCCCACCATTACACTGGAGAGATGTTAGAAAACTTTTAAACTTTTTTTTTATTCTCCCGAGACGCTAGCTACTTAAGGTAGTTCGCTCATTATCTCAGATCAGTGAAGAACTACCAGAGAAAACATTGGGGAGAAAACTCAAATAAGTCAATGTTAGACTTAGACTAGCTGTGTTACAGTTTCTCATTGCAAAATTAAAATCTCAATGCGCTTTTGTAGGCTACACGCAGTCTCAAAAACACTGTTTACAGCTCAGTAGGTCATTTTTTTTATAATGATAATTTAGATAGGCCTAGGCTACACTTATGGGGTGGGTGCTATTGCGTTTTCTAATCTCCCGTCTTGGTTTTGTACAGAAATTAATATTAAGTGACACATACGTAAAAGGGAGAAAAAAAGGTCACCTTCCGATATTTAGCAGGCTATGGTCTGGAATTTAATTTAATATTGTTGTAATGGTAGGATAACTACACAGTTTACACAATAATTACACTGTGTTATAAATATTGTATATCAATGCATTTATTGTCTGTCAATTACCCAAAATTGTGGCTCTGTCTCTCATTGAACAGTAGCTTATTTAATGCATTCTAATCCATTGTCAATCACTTCCGGGAACTTTTTGAAGTTTACATGAACCACGTGACCTTAACGAATTTTGAACACCCATTGTCGCAACTCTACCTTTATATGGCTCTGTATCTATCTATCTATCTATCTATCTAATAAATATCGAAAGTTATGTAGCCGACAGTACAAACACCTGTCTGTTCTACTCATTTCAACTGGCTGCTCAAAACTGCTCAAAAAATCCGAATTCTTTCATAAAACAACGTTTTTTTTTTTAAAACAGTAACGCAAATAGTTTCTTTCCCTGTCAACGAGTTACTCTTATCATAGAGTAATTCAGTTACTAACTCAGTTACTTTTTGGAACAAGTAGTGAGTAACTATAACTAATTACTTTTATAAAGTAACGTTCCCAACACTGGTGTCATGTCACTCTTATGTCGATAAAGTCAAGTAAAGTTCCCCTTTCTTTTCCCCTTTCTATCTTTTGGGTTTGCTTGTAATGTCAGAACATCAAACACTCTCTAACAGGTTTCAAGAGTTTGGCCAAGCTAGTTCACTTGTAATAAACACTCAGCATTCACTGTGTTTGAAAAGGTGTGATTGTTGCACTATTGTGTGGTGAACTGCGGTTTCTCTTCTTTTTTTGTTATGCCGATGGTCACCAGTGACGACTAGGCTTACTGCCCCAGCCAGATCGCTTGGGGGATAACAGAGTGATATGTGAGCCTTGAGACACATATCATTTTGCACATTCTTTTCATGTCACTTTGCTTTTTTTGTTTCCGATAAGTTGCCCTTTTAAATGATTCATGGCCATGACAGAATTTATCACAATGGATCTGTTGAATTTAAACCCTCTGTGAGAAGACATCTTCCTGTTACTGTTTTTAGCATAGCAGATTCCTTTAATGCAAACAGACAGTACCTTTGGTGACATAATTATTAGAGAAAGCAAGGGAAATCTGAAGGGAAGATGTTCTGCCAGCTTTCTCAATTGATGAAAAGGTACTTCCTTGAAAGAAATGAAGGAGGTCTGGTCTGAACAATGGCCCTGAAGAAGAATGCCTGTAAGCATCACTCATTCAGGGCACATTGCAGAGAATAACTCCTGTTAATAAGAGTTAGTTTTTCCCTGTCAGCTCACAATGTATACAAGTATAAGAAATTAAATTACTCCTTGGGCCCTAATTTTAATGACATGTGTAATGGATGCCAGCTAGCTTAGCTGTGCATGTGGAATGCTGGTAAACCTCACTCCCCAACGCCTCAAGAGTGCTGCTGGCATGCGAGCCACTAGCCTGGGCTATTGGCTCAATTGTTAGCGTGCTCGCCTCCCGATTGGAGGTGCTGCTGTTCGCGGGTTCGAGTCCGGGCGTGTGCAGGGCTGAATCGCGCAGGTTCAACACAACGCAGGTTACACATGCAAAGTCTAAACTCTAACCAAAGCTGATTTTACAGGGTGAGATGTATTTGCTAAATTAAAATGCATGAGCAAAATATTAAGTGGTAGGTCCCAAGCATTGGTAGGTCAGCTTAATGCTCCCATATCCGACTCTAGCTTTATTTCATATGAGACACTTTGCTCATTGCCTGACTTTGTAGTTTGTATTTTTCCGGTCATTCAAATTAGGGCCCATTATATAATAGCCACACATCACATATTGGGACATCACCATTGACATTCCTGAAACACAGGGACAAACAGTAGCCTATGTGGACTGGATTGTGCTGGTTTTGTCGGCAGTATGTTTTAAACCATTTTTCTCGTTGGCAGCATTATGGCCTAGTTTTGTTGGTGTTTGCATTTGCAATGTTCATATGCAATTATGTGTGTATGTCGAGGCTGGTTTGTTGTTATGTACTGGCTGTGTTGTTCGTTAGATCAGCTTCTAAACCATCTGTGCTGGCAATCATTTTCTGAAAAATTTGAACAGTTGTTATCTATCTCTGCATAGCTTACGCACTGACATACAACCTGAGAAATTGTTTTGTGACAGGTGATTTATGTGATGCAGAGAAGCATGGAAGATTGAAGGTGGCACCATACCCTTCAGGCAGTGAAAGCAGTACATTGTTATTCAAATCTAGTGTTTCACTTCACTTACAACATACATTAACATTTTTACAGTATTTTACAAATCATAAATGCATATACTTGGACAGCTAATGGTTAGCTTATATTTCAAATAATAATAGATAGAATAATAGATAGATAGATAGATAGATAGATAGATAGATAGATAGATACTGTAGATACTTGATTAATCCCCAAGGGGAAAATCAAGGTCCCAGTAGCTTAAAGACATCACACACAACATAAACAGTATGATAAAATAACAAATCCACATGAATAATATGGACAGTAAAAGGTACTAAATCAAAAATCCACATGAATGTACTAAGGGATGTATAAGCATGAGATGCTTGCAGTGACAGGCCAGGGACTGACCCTATGTTTCAGTATGCATGGTACGGTGTTCTAAGAGAGTGTCCAAATAAGTCCAACAGTGCAAGGATAAAATCTAGAGATCATTAAATATGGACAATATAAGAGAATAATGTAGACATAATAATATAAAAACTATAGCAGTTCAAGGATCGCAGTACATAGTATACATGGGATACAGTTTAGTAGAAAGGAGGAGAGACAAATCAATAGTCAATATTACAGCTTTGAAGTAATAGGGTTACAGCCCTAATTTAATATTAGAGGTTTGAAGTAATAGGGTTAATACTCATGAGCCTTTAATTAAGTCTGCATTTACAGGACACTCTTTTGTCACAGACATTTTTGTCACAGAGACCCATTAAATGAGAGATGCATCATTGTTCATTACAAACAATGACTGCATAAAACTGAGGGAGCTGTGACAACCCCTCCCACAACAGACTTGTAGAAGAAACAAGATACAAAACCAAACCTGTTTAGCAGGTGCCTGACACCAAAAAACAAATCCTGGATGAACGCAGCCCATACTTCTCATAAAATGTGCAGGCATCAATACAGAAGTGCAAGCACCTTCTAATCTGTTAGCCTCTATAATCATTAAGCATGTCAACCAGAAGAGCGGCAAGGTAGGACAGCAAAAAACAAGACGTTAATGGGATATATGCTGAGAGTTGACCTACATTGTGAATTCTTTGGTTCGTTGATTATTCATTTAATGTGTTTATCTGCGATGTCCTTACAAATATTAGTTCATTGTCATTAATCAGTATTGTGTTAAAAATATGAGTTCTGACATATTTAGTTATATGTATATTTTGTTTTGTTTTCAATTAAATATATTCTTTGTGTAATTTCATAAGTACAACCCGATTTATATTAAGTCTTTTGGAGAACCTCTAGTTCATGTCCTTGGACAATGTGTTGAAGTAAAGACAAAGGGCTAAAAGGTAACACTTTCAGTCATGGTTTCATAGCATACTGGCAGTCACCATAGTAAAGCTGTACAAGTATGTATACATGATATGAAAACAAATTAATTATAACATGTTAATTTGGATTTTATGTCAGTTGTATTTACTTTGCTTAATCAGATAAGACTTCAAAAGACTAAATCCACAATTTAGTGCCAGAGATTCCGAAGTGTATGGAACATGGATGGATAGGGATACTATGAAGTACAAAGCACATGGTGTAAAACTCTGGCTGTGTTTAATACAAGCTAGTCTGCTTAATCATTTGGGCAAAATCTCTGTTTTACAGTTTCAAATTGATCATACAGTATCAGTAGTGGGAATTACAGTTTTGTTTTTTTCTAACAAAAATGTAATCTGGGTTGGATAGTTGGTGTTTACAGTTTACAAAAGTTTGGACCGCATCTCCTGTCGTCCATTTGGCAGGTACCTGAACCAACTTCATTCAAATATGCTTCAGAGACGACCTCTTTCCTGAAGCATTACAGTAACAGGTCAGTTCAGTATGTTCTTCCGCAGGGCTGGAAATAGACAGTGGCTTTCGGGGAGCCATGTTTTTCAGTGTGCACCACGACTTCCCAAGTCACATGCACGTTTATACATATAAGTGCGCGGGAGCACCCCAGACACACATCTGCGTGCATTAACCTTCCTTTCTGTTTGACCGTTATTTCATTATCATGTACGTGTTTTGTGTCTCTTGTGTGCATTGCATTGTGGAAAATATGGTTGTTGGGAAGTGAAATGATTGTTAAAAGCATGTTTGTCATTGTGCTATTTGATTTTAACTGTATGGGGAATAATGGTACAGACACCCCACCCCTCTTAAATGTGCCAGCAGCTAGACAAAGGGCTAAAAGGTAACACTTTCAGTCATGGTTTCATAGCATACTGGCAGTCACCATAGTAAAGCTGTACAAGTATGTATACATGATATGAAAACAAATTAATTATAACATGTTAATTTGGATTTTATGTCAGTTGTATTTACTTGTTGTTTAATCAGATAAGACTTCAAAAGACTAAATCCACAATTCAGTGCCAGAGATTGCGAAGTGTATGGAACATGGATGGATAGGGATACTATGAAGTACAAAGCACATGGTGTAAAACTCAGGCTGTGTTTAATACAAGCTAGTCTGCTCAATCATCTGGGCAAAATCCCTGTTTTATAGTTTCAAATTGATCATACAGTAGCAGTAGTGGGAATTGCAGTGTTGTTTTTTTTTCTAACAAAAATGTAATCTGGGTTGGATAGTTGGTGTGGAATGATGGTTAAAAGCATGTTTGTCATTGTGCTATTTGATTTTAACTGTATGGGGAATAATGGTACAGACACCCCACCCCTCTTAAATGTGCCAGCAGCTAGATGGGATACCCTGTCTCTTCTGAATTACTGAAGCTAACCAGGTGTGGCCTTGGTTAGTACTTGGATGGGAGACCACCTTGGAAATCTAATCGGATGAGACATTACCATGAGGTCCTGACTCTGATTCACTGTGGTCATTAAAGATTCTGTGACACTTACAGGAATGAGGGGGTTCCTCTGTGTCCTGGCTAAATTTTCAATCTGGCCCCCTTATCATCCCCCAGTGTAATTGACTCATTACAGTGCATGAAAATGCACTGTACTGTTCTTCCTAGGCTTCTTATTACAGTGCATGAAAATGCACTGTACTGTTCTTCCAAGGCTTTTTCTTCTTCTTATTCTTCTTCTTCTAACGCAGTTAATGCAGCTTAAACCGTTTAACGTAGAAACTTCATTCAAACTATGTTACGTAGGTCTTACTTAGGACATGTGGGCTTTGTATTTTTCAACTTTGTAACTTTTATACTTTTTAAACTATTAATTAAAAACTAGTCAAAATTTCCCCATAGACTTAACATGGGCTGATGACATCACAATAGAGCCGTTAAGCAATTAGAATCCTATGGCAGGTGTTCGGGCCACCTGGACCAACTGCCAGTCTCAGGCTTTAAGCATACAAACTGGCCCTATTAAGACTACACATCCTGTTCAACTGCTTCCTCTGCCAAAAACTGTTTCAAAATAAAAGTCCTCACTATAATATTTTACTGTTAAACAATTTAACCCTTTAAACTACTAACTGTTCGGCCATTGTAACTGTTACTTGTCATCAACTATGACTCCTACCCACTGTAGCTAGTTAGCTAAGTTAGCTAAGTCACGTGGTTAGCATAATTAGCATGCTAGCATGTTAGCATGCTAGTTAGCATTTTTAGCAAAACTGCTTAAAATGATTAGCTAAGTTAGCTAAGTAATGTGGTTAGCATAGTTAGCATGCTAGCATGCTAGTTAGCATTTTTAACAAAACTGCTAAAAATGATTAGCTAAGTTAGCTAAGTAACATGGTTAGCATAGTTAGCATGTTAGCATGCTAGTTAGCATTTTTAGCAAAACTGCTTAAAATGATTAGCTAAGTTAGCTAAGTAATGTGGTTAGCATAGTTAGCATGCTAGTTAGCATTTTTTAGCAAAACTGCTTAAAATGATTAGCTACGTTAGCTAAGTAATGTGGTTAGCATAGTTAGCATGTTAGCATGCTAGCATGTTAGCATGCTAGTTAGCATTTTTAGCAAAACTGCTAAAAATGATTAGCTAAGTCACATGGTTAGCATAGTTAGCATGCTAGTTAGCATAACTGCTAAAAATGATTAGCTAAGTTAGCTAAGTCACATGGTTAGCATACTTAGCATTTTAACATTGTTAGCATGCTAGTTAGCATACTTGGTTAACATTATTATCTTTGTTAACATAGTTAGCATAACTGCTAGCAAACATTAGAGCCATTCCAACTGTCAGTTATCGTCAACTATCTACCTAAATAATTTAACCATTTAAACTATCCACCTATTTAACTGTTCAGTCATTCCAACTATATTAAACCTCATCTACTTAGCAACCAATATAGTTTGTTTTTACTCTGTATGATATTTTACATCATATTTTTGCATTTTCATGCACTGTATTTCCTTCAGGAAATGCTTTTCTAGTTCTTATTCTTCTTCTTCTTCTAACGCACTTAATGCAGCTTCAACCGTTTAACGTAGAAACTTCATTCAAACTATGTTACGTAGGTCTTACTTAGGACATGGGTGCTATGTATTTTTCAGCTTTGTAACTTTTATACTTTTTAAACTATTAATTAAAAACTAATCAAAATTTCCCCATTGACTTAACATTATGATTATGACATCACAATACGGCCGTTAAGCAATTAGAATCCTATGGCAGGTGTTCGGGCCACCTGGACCAACTGCCATTCTCAGGCTTTAAGCATACAAACTGGCCCTATTAAGACTACACATCCTGTTCAACTGCTTCCTCTGCCAAAAACTGTTTCAAAATAAAAGTCCTCACTACAATATTTCACTGTTAAACAATTCAACCCTTTAAACTACTGAACTTTTTAACTGTTCAGCCATTGTAACTGTTACTTGTCATCAACTATGACTCTTACCCACTGTAGCTAGTTAGCTAAGTTAGCTAAGTAACATGGTTAGCATGCTAGCATGTTAGCATGCTAGTTAGCATTTTTAGCAAAACTGCTAAAAATGATTAGCTAAGTTAGCTAAGTCATATGGTTAGCATAGTTAGCATGCTAGCATGTTAGCATGCTAGTTAGCATTTTTAGCAAAACTGCTTAAAATGATTAGCTAAGTTAGCTAAGTCACATGGTTAGCATGCTAGCATGTTAGCATGCTAGTTAGTATTTTTAGCAAAACTGCTTAAAATGATGAGCTAAGTCAGCTAAGTAACATGGTTAACATTGTTAGCATGTTAGTTAGCATAGTTAGCATAACTGCTAAACATGATTAACTAAGTTAGCTAAGTCACATGGTTAGCATACTAAGCATTTTAACATTGTTAGCATGCTAGTTAGCATAGTAACTTGGTTAACATTATTATCTTTGTTAATATAGTTAGCATAACTGCTAGCAAACATTAGAGCCATTCCAAGTGTCAGTTATCGTCAACTATCTACCTAAATAATTTAACCATTTAAACTATCCACTTATTTAACTGTTCAGTCATTCCAACTATATTAAACCTCATCTACCTAGCAACCAATATAGTTTGTTTTTACTCTGTATGATATTTTACATCATATTTTTGCATTTTCATGCACTGTATTTCCTTCAGGAAATGCTTTTCTAGTTCATTCATTTCCTCACTGTCCACCTCAGGCTGGTGGTGAGCGTTCTGGTGCATAATGGCTGCCGTGCATCACCCAGGTGGATGCTACATGTTGGTGGTGGTTAGAGAGTTCCCCCCTTCACTATAAAGCGCTTGCTTCACTATTGTGTGCCTTAAATAGTGCTACATAAGGGGAACACTGTGTTGTTGTTAAATGGTTTAGCCCAAGGTATTGATTGGGGTAATTGACTGGCCTATTTAAGCGCTGGCTCCTTTCATGTTAGACTCATAGGAGACCAAGGAATACACACCGAAGAGCCAGCGAATCAGGGAAGTTTAAAGTGAATTGAAGCTTAAAAGTTGTGTGGCTATGGGACATGGTTTGGTCCAAAGTTGCAGTTCACTAGGCCTTGTTTGGACCTAGTGCCTATTGCATTGTAACAGTATCCTAGTTTGTTGACTGGTTGAAACTGTTGCCTAGAATGTACTGAATTTCTCTGGATTGTATATCTGAATTCCTGTTGTGCTTCCTGGATCACCTGGTCTCCTGCCACTCTTTGCCATCATCACCACCACCACCATCTCACCCAGTCACCCACCTTCCTGGATTAACTAAGTAATATCTTTTAATAACTTTTCTTTCACAGGTACTGTATGCCAATGGCACACCATGTATGGATTACCATCATAATTGCCGTCTGGTGGGTTTTGAAGTCACAAGGCTTCCAAGATATTTCAGACTCTTTTCTGCAGGTAAGAACCATGAATGACTTCAAAATCATTAAAGATGTTGGATATGCATGTTATATTGTACTTTGTACTGCATGTCGTTGTCATCATTGAACTAAAATAGTATGTTTGTGTTTGTCTCGTGTTGTGTCTGAGTTGCAATACTGCTTTCTTTTTGGGTTGCTTTTGAATGTTTTTTAATTTAAACTCACATGGGCTCACGGTAGAATGAGGATAAATAGCTTGCTTGCTTGCTAGCTTGTCAATCCAAAATATTAGTAGTAATTATTCTGACCCCAGTGAAACGTGAACAGAGATTTAATCAAACTGTGCAGGCTTGTTGCTTAGCTAAACTCTGGACCTTGGCCACTAGATGGAGGCAAGAACATACCTGACATTTTAGGATCACTCAGCATGACTACTGTTTGCCATGCACCAAACAGCTGAGTATTGAAGAGAAGTTAGTGTAGAGGCTCAAATGCTCTCCTAGTTGGTTGGATGTATCCTATATGCATATACTCTTTGCTCTCTAGATTGTTGAGATAAGTTCTTTGTGGATATTGGAACACCAGTCTTTTCTGTTTGTGACCTCTTGGACTTTGAATGTGAATGGACTTTTTGACAAATTCTCAGTGCATGGAAATTGTTATTGTTCTTTACCGAAGTTGACTTTTTGCCTGTAGTCTGCTTTTGTGCTGATTTGTGAATCCATATAAGTCTTCAGTTGTTGTTGAAGTTAACCCTTACAGAAATGTCAGGTTTCTGGTGAACAGATGGGTAAGCAAAGTCCTTTTAGGCAAGTCCCTCCACTCGGCAGCCATATTGCAACGCTTTTTTGGGCACTCATCGGGCATCCTATTCGGCAGAAATGCACAAGGCTTCACGACATCAATCTTGCTCCAGCGGCGAGTTCACAACACATGATTGCCACGATGTCTTCACAACACACCATATGATTGGCTCAATGTATTCACATCACACCACATGATTGGCTCAATGTATTCACATGTCATATGGATATGTGTAGACAAACTAGCCCCACTGGCAATGTTGCAGCAAATTTGCTCATATGCAAATTAGGTTTGTCACCAGAAGTTCACTGGAAGTTTGCCATTATTGGCTAAGTGTGGTGGCAAATCACTGGCGAACACCTCTGATTGTTGCCAGAACTTTGCTGGTGAACTAGTGAACTTCTGGCAAACTCCTGGCAGTGTTTTCTAGTGAAATCATTTGTTTCCCACAAATCACCCACAAGTTTGCTGCAAATATGTACCTGACTAATTTCATTGATGAGGCTAATTTTCGCCAGACTACCTTGTTGTTGGGCATTGTTTGTAATGGTGAACTATTGTCTAAATTAGGCTATTATTGATATGTTAGATAACAGTGACCGACAATGCCAAGGCTTGTGGCACCATTTCGTTATCTGATTGTCGCTAAAGGGAAGGGTAGAAAAACTGGATGGATGCTGCTCATCAAGGCACACTATTGTGGGGTGATAACTGTGGTTGCTTTGGCAAAGCAAATAGAAGAGAGAGGTGCAGGGGCTTGTGCAGTCTCAGACTTAGAACTCCACACAGAGCATTGTTACAACACAGGTTTCACTAGAAATTGATTTAATGAGAAAATTAAAATGGTTTAAAAACTGTGATGGACTGTCTGTAGTGATGATGATTGAGAGACTTTGAGTTGATTATTTTGATATTTCAGTTTTTCATTTTGCATCAGATTCTGCAGAATAGGAGAATAACTACTAGAAAAAAAGAGAAAGGATAGGAAAGCAGCTCATGTAATGGATTATGAATGGATTTCCGGTCTTATTGTCTTGAATATACAGTATATTGTAAGTGTATCAAATCGGCCGAATTGTGAGTTGATTTTTACACCTCTGTGATAAAACCCTGAAGCCTTCAGTTTTTACTTCAGTGGCCAACTAAAACAATGTCTGTCTCATCTGTAGTTACCTAATTCAGATGGACAACTGCAAAGACAGAAAAGTGAAGGTCAGTTGGATTATTATCTCAAAAATGTTACTAATTTAATCTGACTGTCATGAGGCTCCATTACTTTGTTCACACGAGGCATCTGAACACATGAAATACATTTTGATTATTTCCATAACATTTTAGGCATGTTTTTTAACTTTCGTACACCTGTGGTGTAAGAAATGAATGGGTGAGACCAAAATAACTGTATTAAATTCCAGGCACAGTATTCAGGCATCACTATTGATTAGATGGGCAGTAGGTGTGTTTGTTCACATTCACACACTCACACACACACAAACTCACCCCTTGCTCCACTGGTGCTTCTACAGTATGACCGCCCCCATGAGAACCTATCCCCCAAAAAACATTTTTCCCCCACTGACTTGTATGGTCTTAGGTTAATGTGGCCTGCAGGCCAGAAAGAGCATTTGGAAGTTCAGAACATGTTATATTCAAAAGTTTTTAAGTTGATTAAAAAAAAGGTCTATCACAATATTAAATGATAATATTACTATGGATTTGGTAAACTATAATGCCGTGACCATATACAGTCTATGGCCGTGACCATTTTTTACTGGGAACACAAAACAAACTAGAGAATGTAATTCCAGGGAATTGCATGAAAGGGAGTGCATGAAAATCAAAAAATTGATGCTGAATAAAATATTGTGGAATATTGTCTAAAATATAATCCAAGTAAAAAGATGGAGGTCAGATAGAGAAAAAAGGTGGCAGGGAGTCATAGTTGATGACAACCGACAGTTGGAATGGCCGAACAGTTGTTTGCTAGTATAATCATCTTGGTTGCTATGGAAACTGACATAGATGCTTAATTTCAATGGTTGCTAAATTGGTTGCTAGGTAGGTGGTGGTGATATATAGTAGGCTAGAGGCATAGTTGATGATAACTGACAGTTGGAATAGTTGAACAGTTAAATAGTTGGATAGTTTAAATGGTTAAATTATTTAATAGGGAGTTATTGTAGTGGAGACTTTTATTTTGAAACAGTTGTGGGCAGAGGAAACAGTTGAACAGGATCTGTAGTCTTAAGAGAGCCAGATTGTATGCTTAAAGCCTGAGACAGACAGTTGCTGGAGGTGGCCGGAACATATGGCTCTGGCCGGAACACTTGGCATAGGATTATAAGTGCCCTATTGTGATGCCATTATCGCCAATGTTAAGTCTATGGGGACATTTTTAATAGTTTTCAATTAATAGTTCAAAAAGTATAAAAGTTACAAATATGAAAAATACATTCCACACCTGTCCTAAGTAAGACCTACGTAACACAGTTTGAATGAAGTTTCTACATTAAACGGTTGAAGCTGCATTAAACGCAGAAAAAGCGTTAGAAGAAGAATTAGAGAATGTAATTCCAGGGAATTACGAGTGCATGAAAATGAAGCTAGGACAGATATAGCATAGCTTAATAAAAGTTGATAGTTTAGACGTAGACAGTTTCAAAGTTGAATGTAGATAGTTTAACAGTTGTTAATTGACAGATAGTTTAATGAATGTTGAAAGTTTAAAAGTTATATGTAGATAGTTTACAAGTTGTTGACAGACTGATAGTTTAATGCGTGTTGATAGACAAATAGTTTAAAGGCTCTATATAGGTAGATAGTTGACGATAACTGACAGTTGGAATGGCTCTAATGTTTGCTAGCAGTTATGCTAACAAAGCTAATTATTTTGACCAAGTTACTTAGTTAACTTAGCTCGTGTTTTCTAGCAGTTTTGGAAAAAATTTTAACTATGCTAACAATGTTAACATGCTAACTATGCTAACCATGTGACTTAGCTAACTTAGCTAATCATTTTTAGCAGTTATGCTAAAATGCTAACTATGCTAACAATGATAACTATGCTAACCACGTTACTTAGCTAACTTAGCTAATCATTTGTAGCAGTTTGACTAAAAATGCTAACTATGCTAACATGCTAACCTTGTGACTCAGCTAACTTAGCTAATCATTTTTAACAGTTCTGCTAAAATGCTAACTATGCTAACAATGCTAATGATGCTAACTAGCTAACTAGCTAGTGAGGACTTTTATTTTGAAACAGTTGAAGGCAGAGGATACAGTTGATGGGAGTCATAGTTGACAAACAGTTACAGTAACAGTTGAATAGTTGAATAGTTGATAACAGTTGAACAGTTAAAAAGTTGGATAGTTTAAAGGGACTTTTATTTTGAAACAGTTGTGGGCACAGGAAGCAGTTGAACAGGATCTGCAGTCTTAATACAGCCATATTGTATGCTTAAAGCCTGAGACAGTTGCTCCAGGTGGCCTGAACACCTGGCATAGGATTCTAATTACAGTGCATGAAAATGCACTGTACTGTTCTTCCTAGGCTTCTTCTTATTACAGTGCATGAAAATGCACTGTACTGTTCTTCCTAGGCTTCTTCTTATTCTTCTTCTTCTAACGCGTTTAATGCAGCTTCAACCGTTTAACGTAGAAACTTCATTCAAACTATGTTACGTAGGTCTTACTTAGGACATGGGTGCTATGTATTTTTCAGCTTTGTAACTTTTATACTTTTTAAACTATTAATTAAAAACTAGTCAAAATTTCCCCATAGACTTAACATGGGCTGATGACATCACAATAGAGCCGTTAAGCAATTAGAATCCTATGGCAGGTGTTCGGGCCACCTGGATCAACTGCCAGTCTCAGGCTTTAAGCATACAAACTGGCCCTAAGACTACACATCCTGTTCAACTGCTTCCTCTGCCAAAAACTGTTTCAAAATAAAAGTCCTCACTACAATATTTCACTGTTAAACAATGTAACCCTTTAAACTACTGAACTTTTTAACTGTTCAGCCATTGTAACTGTTACTTGTCATCAACTATGACTCCTACCCACTGTAGCTAGTTAGCTAAGTTAGCTAAGTCACATGGTTAGCATAGTTAGCATGCTAGCATGCTAGTTAGCATTTTTAGCAAAACTGCTTAAAATGATTAGCTAAGTTAGCTAAGTCACATGGTTAGCATAGTTAGCATGCTAGCATGCTAATTAGCATTTTTAACAAAACTGCTTAAAATGATTAGCTAAGTTAGCTAAGTCACATGGTTAGCATAGTTAGCATGTTAGCATGCTAATTAGCATTTTTAACAAAACTGCTTAAAATGATTAGCTAAGTTAGCTAAGTCATATGGTTAGCATAGTTAGCATGCTAGTTAGCATTTTTAGCAAAACTATTTAAAATGATTAGCTAAGTTAGCTAAGTCACATGGTTAGCATAGTTAGCATAGCTAGCATAACTGCTAAAAATGATTAACTAAGTTAGCTAAGTAATATGGTTAGCATAGTTAGCATGTTAGCATGCTAGTTAGCATAGTTAGCATAACTACTAAAAATGATTAGCTAGTTCAGTCATTCCAACTATATTAAACCTCATCTACCTAGTTCAGTCATTTGAACTATATTAAACCTCATCATGTTGGTTGCCAATTAGCACATCATCTGTTTTAACAATATATTTCACACCATATGTTTTGCATTTTCATGCACTGGTAATTCCCTGGAATTGCGTTTTCTAGTTCTTCTTCTTCTTCTAACGCGTTTAATGCAGCTTCAACCGTTTAACGTAGAAACTTCATTCAAACTATGTTACGTAGGTCTTACTTAGGACATGGGTGCTATGTATTTTTCAGCTTTGTAACTTTTATACTTTTTAAACTATTAATTAAAAACTAATCAAAATTTCCCCATTGACTTAACATTATGATTATGACATCACAATACGGCCGTTAAGCAATTAGAATCCTATGGCAGGTGTTCGGGCCACCTGGACCAACTGCCAGTCTCAGGCTTTAAGCATACAAACTGGCCCTATTAAGACTACACATCCTGTTCAACTGCTTCCTCTGCCAAAAGCTGTTTCAAAATAAAAGTCCTCACTACAATATTTCACTGTTAAACAATTTAACCCTTTAAACTACTGAACTTTTTAACTGTTCAGCCATTGTAACCATAGACATAATATACATAGACGCCGCATCGACCGCTACTCCTTACTAGCGCTGACGAGATTTGGAGCCGCCATCTTGGACCGGTCATCCACTCCACTCAGTGTAATCTGTTTGGCCTGTGAGATGAGCTGTCAGCGCACTTAATTAATCATATCTCACTGAATACCGAACAGATTCTCACTCGGTTTTTTTTGCTGCAAAGGTCATACATGTAGCTATGATACAGGACACATGATTTAGCGTATTTTAATATTCATAGTGGGTTTAACAGTAATAGAATATTCTGATATATGATATAAAGTGACCTGACGTCCGATATCAAAACTGGGAACATAATCCATGTTTGACAGCATAGACAAAACTAGTTTGATACAAGTTTAATGAGTTAAATATAGTTCACAGTTGACAGAAAAGTTCCATCAACAGCATTATTCACAGAAAGGTTCTATAAACATTTAAGTGAGATCAGTGCCATTCAGACATCTGAGGGGTATTCCAAGTAGGCCTATGTGGTTTAGTGACAAACTTGGGTAAATTGACAGAATAAGTTGTAAACCTTCCAGTAGAAAAGCTGTATACAGGAAACATGGTTGTGTGTATTTTAATATTCATAGTGGGCTTAATAGTAATAGAATATTCTCATATATGATATATTATAAAGTGATGACATCCAATATAAACACTGGGAACATAACTAATCCATGTTTGACAGCATAGACAGAAACTGGTTTGATACAAGTTTTAATGACAGAAAAAATCCATTAACATTTTCAGTTCAGTGCCATCAAAAATAAAGTTTGATGAACAGACATTGGTGTGGCATAAGTAAAGGAAATGGAGTAACTGGGTTCAATATCAACAGCATTTGTTAGACAAGTTCCATAAATATTGTAAAGTGCAAGTTTGTAGGTTTGTTTCTGATCCTTAAAAAACAGACATTGGTTTGGCATAGTAAGTGTAACTTCATCAATTCAAGACAAAAAGGTGACTTGTCACTTGTACAGTGTCAATGGGTTCATCAACAGCATCTGTTATTTACAGTTCACAGAAAGCTTTCAGCCCCAATGAAGAGATTAAATAAATAAGAATTAAGAAACATTTTAGAAACTGCTAAGATCAGCCCCGTTCATTGCGATCAGTAAAGAATCGGGGAGTGTCTTCACAGGCTCAGTGAGACAGAGGTTACTGTCATGCAGTTGGTTCTATGATTTCGATAACTGGTGCATGTAATTTTGTATGTTCCCACCTTGCTAAAATTGCTTGGGTACACTTTGGCTAAGAAAAAAGTGCTTCAGACAGCAGGTGGGCAAATAAGATAGCAGTACATAGTGAAACTGGGTAAACTCCCTAAAAGAGGACCGAGTCAACCAGACGATGGGGAAATGGGACACAGAGTGGTGAATGCAGGTGATGAAGGTGGAGCTCATAAATCAAATATTCAGTCACAGTGTAGCAGATGCCCTCCAATACTGCAATGAAGAGCTGCACCTTCCTCAGTTCCAGGGATGTGAGGAGACTATTCAGTTCATTCACAGTCTCCTTGAGCAAGGCAGTTGTTCTGGGGAGATATAAAATAAATAAATGAATAAAATGAATAAAGGAATTTGAGAGGCATCTTATTCTTGTTAGGGTAAATGACATGTGAATAATACAGTGTTGGGCAAGCTACTTAGACATTGTAGTGAGCTAAACTATCAGTTACTCTGCTATGAATAAAACACTACACAATACTACCACCCAGTCAAATGTATTATTAACACAAACACAGCAGTAGGCTAGTTCTCTACATAGGAAGCTACTTTAAATTGTGCCAATTACACATGACAAGAAAAGTGTAGCTTGTGTGGCTAAGCCACTTGATAAATAAAGAAGTTAAGCTATTGAAAAGTTACTTTATTCAGAAAATAGTGAAGCTACCAACACGCTTAGGCTACAAGTAGCAGCTAGCGATTGCCCAATAATATAGGCTACAGTCTGTGCCACTTGTGTAAAATTCGCCAGCCAAATCTAGTATGATTTATTTCTACAATAGCCTTTTTGTGTCAGTTGTAATCTAAGTCAGTGTTATGGAATATGACTTATTAAGTCTCAGTTCATAGCCAGGTGAACACCGAGTAAACAGCCTAGCTAGCTGGCTACGATTCTCATACAGTAATATCAAAGATCCTTGCTCCTTCTCAACTCTCTGGTAATATTCTATTCACAAAATACAACCATTAGTACGGTAATGTTAAATCTTACTTGAGAAAAGTAAATCCCCCGAGCCCTGTTTGCGATGGTTCGTCGATTTGAGCAGGAACATGCTGCACAGTACTGGCATCTTGTGTCTTCTGCTGCAACGCAACGAGGAGTATGACCGGTCCAAGATGGCGGCCGCATTTCTCGTTTCCAGCAGCCAATGCGGCGTCTATGTATATTATGTCTATGATTGTAACTGTTACTTGTCATCAACTATGACTCCTACCCACTGTAGCTAGTTAGCTAAGTTAGCTAAGTAACATGGTTAGCATGCTAGCATGTTAGCATGCTAGTTAGCATTTTTAGCAAAACTACTAAAAATGATTAGCTAAGTTAGCTAAGTCACATGGTTAGCATAGTTAGCATGCTAGCATGTTAGCATGCTAGTTAGCATTTTTAGCAAAACTGCTTAAAATGATTAGCTAAGTCAGCTAAGTAACATGGTTAACATAGTTAGCATGCTAGTTAGCATAACTGCTAAAAATGATTAACTAAGTTAGCTAAGTAACATGATTAGCATAGTTAGCATGTTAGTATGCTAGTTAGCATAACTGCTAAAAATGATTAGCTAAGTTAGCTAAGTCACATGGTTAGTATACTTAACATTTTAACATTGTTAGCATGCTAGTTAGCATAGTAACTTGGTTAACATTATTATCTTTGTTAACATAGTTAGCATAACTGCTAGCAAACATTAGAGCCATTCCAACTGTCAGTTATCATCAACTATCTACCTAAATAATTTAACCATTTAAACTATCCACCTATTTAACTGTTCAGTCATTCCAACTATATTAAACCTCATCTACTTAGCAACCAATATAGTTTGTTTTTACTCTGTATGATATTTTACATCATATTTTTGCATTTTCATGCACTGTATTTCCTTCAGGAAATGCTTTTCTAGTTGCTATTGTGATGTCATAATCTGATGTTTAGTCAATGGGGACATTTTACTAGTTTTTAATTAATAGTTTAAAAAGTATAAAAGTTACAAAGTTGAAAATAACATAGCTGAAGTCACCTAAGTAAGACCTATGCAACGCAGTTTGAATGAAGTTTCTATGTTAAACAGTTGAAGCTGCATTAAACGCACAAAAAGCGTCAGCGGAATAATAACTAGAAAACGCAATTCCAGTGAATTACCAGTGCATGAAAATGCAAAACATATGGTGTGAAATATATTGTTAAAACAGATGATGTGCTAATTGGCAACCAACATGATGAGGTTTAATATAGTTGAAATGACTGAACTAGGTAGATGAGGTTTAATATAGTTGGAATGACTGAACTAGGTAGATGAGGCTTAATATAGTTGGAATGACTGAACAGATAGGTGGATAGTTTAAAAGGTTAAATTATTTGCTAGGTAGACAAGGTTTAATATAGTTGGAATGACTGGACAGTTAAATAGGTGGATAGTTTAAATGGTTAAATTATTTGCTAGGTAGATGAGATTTAATATAGTTGGAATGACTGAACTAGGTAGATGAGGTTTAATATAGTTGGAATGACTGAAAAGTTAAATAGGTGGATAGTTTAAAAGGTTAAATTATTTGCTAGGTAGATGAGGTTTAAAAGTTGGAATGACTGAACTAGGTAGATGAGGTTTAATATAGCCTAGCCACCTGGCCTAGGATTCTAATTTCTTAACGGCAGTCTTAATAGAGCCATATTGTATGCTTGAAACCTGAGACAGAGTATATAGTTTAAAAAATGTAGATAGTGTAATGGATGTTGATAGACAGAAAGTTGAATGGATGTTGATAGGCAGATTGTTTAATGGATGTTGATGGACAGTTTAATGGGTGGATGAGTGAATGGTTTGAAGAGGATGAATAGTTAGAAAGTTGGATGAAATGTGCCTTATATCCTTGTAGAATGGAGGGACACAGAGAGAGTTGGCCTAGTTCAGCAGAAAGCAGTTGATACAGGTGCAATCAGTTGAACTGATTCTTTGATGGGGCCTAGATGAGCAGCTGGAAGTTGATACAGGTGCAAATCAAGTTAATTAGTCCATTGTGATGTTATCAGCCTAATGTTAAGTCTATGGGAAAATGTTGAGTAGTTTTTAATAAATAGTTTATACTCTCAAGTATAAAAGTTACAAAGATGAAAAATGCAAAGCCCAGATGTCCTAAGTAAGACCTACGTAACATAGTTTGAATGAAGTTTCTACGTTAAACGGTTGAAGCTGCATTACAGTGCCGGCCCGAGCCTTTTGGGGGCCCTAAGCAGAATTTGATTTGGGGGCCCCCTCCCACAAGAGTCACCTGTGCTTGGCGATAATTGACAACTTCATACTATAATGTCATATTATAAATTACAGTGAGGTTATGTATTAATACAGTGACTGATTATGAACTACTGTCCCCCTGGACACAGATGCATAAGGACTCGGTAGGCTCATTCAGTAATCCATCCTTGCTCACATGCCAAAAATGTTTTGGGGCTCCGCTCTAGACTTCTGGCCCCATGTGCTTAGTAAACCAATGTATTAGTTGTTATTTACACCAACCCTGTCACCTTTTAATCTTAGAGGGTACTAATTTATTTATTATTTACAGATTTATTTGAAACATTCATATTCAAAGTGAAGCACTAAGGGTGGTTTACTGAAGTTGAATTGACAAATAACAAAATACAACAGCATTTGTATTTGTTGTAAACAAGTACATCCGTTTAATGACTTGTTTTTCAACAGATTTGCAGAACAAATCCGCAAATGTGCATTAAATGAGCAATCTTCAACTACAAAATAAAACCAAAATAGACAAACATTAATAATCAAAAATAAAATGTCCCAAAAAATAGATACTTATTCCTACTTCGTTCCTGGCTTTCAGGTATCTGCAACTCTGCAGTGGACGAACCTGCAATGATTAAATAAATACATAAATAAATAAAACAAAAACTATGTTAAACGTGTCATGTCATATTAACAGGCTATGTAACCATTTGCCATCAAGAAAACCTCACCTTCTGTGTCATCAGCCATGGAGGCAGACACTTGATGAGGTAGAGTTAGGTAGTGGTAGAGATGTGCTCCAAAGTACTTCAACAGTGTCCCTGAAACAAATTAAAATATTGCATAAGTGCATATTTGATGGAGCAGAATGAGTTTATTTTGCTATCATTACTTACACTCATCAACAAGCAATTCCACATCTAACAATTCATATTCTATTGGCAAATGAGGCATAATCAAAAGTATACCTAAAGGAATTATCCGGAGTAAAATGCACTTTAGATCGATTTACGGATGATTGGGAGTACATACGTTGAGTTGACATCCAAATCATGTCATTCGGATGTGTTTTGAGAAAGTTAGATGTTACCGTTTTTAGTCAAAGCTCGTTAGCGTGGAAGTGAGAAGGGCATATTATTTCGCCTACAAAACGCTATTTTTATACCTCTTCTACAGTTCACAATTTCGTCGCCGTTTAAAAAAAAAAAAAAACATAGTCCAGTATTTCTTTTGAAATTGAAATGAAGTTGTATGGACTGGACTATTTTTTTTTTTTTTTTTTTTTTTTAAACGGCGACGAAATTGTGAATTTCCAGAGCACACTTGGCAATCGAGATGGCAACATTTCCGGAAAGGTACTGGCTTGATGAAATTCATTCTGAACTCTCTATCCGACCACATAAAGACCTCGGGATACTTCGGTTTGGCTTTGGGACCCTCTACTCACTACCACGTAAGTGCAATGTTGTTTGGAACTGTAGAAGAGGTATAAAAATAGCGTTTTGTAGCGGCAAAATAATATGCCCTTCTCACTTCCACGCTAACGAGCTTTGACTAAAAACGGTAACATCTAACTTTCTCAAAACACATCCGAATGACATGATTTGGATGTCAACTCAACGTATGTACTCCCAATCATCCGTAAATCGATCTAAAGTGCATTTTACTCCGGATAATTCCTTTAATTGCAGTATGGTGAACGCTTAAAGGAGAATTCCGGTGTGATATTGACCTAAAGTGTATTGAAACATGATACTGAGTGTGAACGTATGTCTCATAGCCCATCTCGGCTTGTCCCCTGCACTCCAAAATCTGGCGCTAGTTAGCCGATGCTACCAACAGCTTTTTCAATAGTGGTGCTTCGGCATCGGGCTAGCCATGCAAATAAATCACTGTTTTACACCCATTTACGAGGCTCAATGTATCTCCACACTTCATTGGTAGACTTCCGAGGGCCCTGACATTTAAAACGAGACATTGAGAACTTTGAAAAAGCACTGGTAGTTTACTTACAAGACGATTTATACAGACAGTATCTTCACGAAGTTTAGCGTTTGCAGCCATCTTGAATTTAGTCACGATAAGTCGAGCAACGAGTAAGAATGAACAGCTATGATAAGGGATCAGATTCCAAAAATAATTCAGTGGAAATGCATGGATTCCAGTTGCTGCTACTGGAAGAAACTGGAATCCATGCATTTCCACTGAATTATTTTTGGAATCTGATCCCTTATCATACCAGTTCATTCTTACTAGTTGCTCGACTTATCGTGACTAAATTCAAGATGGCTGCAAACACTAAACTTTGTGAAGATACTGTCTGTAAATCGTCTTGTAAGTAAACTACCAGTGCTTTTTCAAAGTTCTCAATGTCTCGTTTTAAATGTCAGGGCCCTCGGAAGTCTACCAATGAAGTGTGGAGATACATTGAGCCTCGTAAATGGGTGTAAAACAGTGATTTATTTGCATGGCTAGCCCGATGCCGAAGCACCACTATTGAAAAAGCTGTTGGTAGCATCGGCTAACTAGCGCCAGATTTTGGAGTGCAGGGGACAAGCCGAGATGGGCTATGAGACATACGTTCACACTCGGCATCATGTTTCAATACACTTTAGGTCAATATCACACCGGAATTCTCCTTTAACATGGTGATCTACTGCAGTCTAAATATTAGGGTAGCACCGCTACATCACTTGCCACTATCTTAATCAAATGTAAGTCTATTTTCATCACAGAAGTCTCCCCACCCAACATGGTATATTTTCTCAAACACTTCCATCTCTCTCCAAAGATCTTAGAGCAGAGCGCACGTACTGTTCCATCTTTGCCTATGAAGCTGGAACCCAGAGTCGCGCTAGTAAATGGGTTGGGGTTGGGACTGGGAGCCTGGGCTTAGCCTGCTGTTGCTATCAGACTTACCACTATGTCACATATACATGGATTTCTATGGAACGTCACGAAAACATGCGTGCGCAACCAAGAGGCAGAAAGCACCATAGAACAGCATAGATCGAGCAATGCAAAAGAGCAAAAGAATAAAATGAGTTTTTGTGCTGAAAACGGCACCAATTCAAAATCACGATGGTTAGAGAATGTTAAATATGTTCAATATCCCTAACGAAATGCATGTCTTTGCCAAAAATGACAAAATACGATGTTATATTAATAATCCAAATGAACATCAAACTTTGAAATATAGTCTGAAATGAGATGTTATTATCATTGAGACAACAGGGGTATACAAAAAAATCCGATTGTAGCTTACAGCAGCCGACTATTTAGGTTAAGTTTATAACGTTGTGGACGGCCACCAAGTGTCTTCTGCCTCACGGCTGCGCGCGCATCTAGTTTTTGTTGGTAAACGGGAAACCCGTGTATTATAGAACAGTAATAAACTATCAACACTTTCAGGTGCGAAATCAGAAACAATCCCTCTGTGGTAAATTTGCCTTCAGCTACAGTACGTTTTCATGTAGCTACTGTAGTGCTAATGTCCACTTCAGTCAGCTAGCTAACTTTAATTTACAACATAAGCCCACCTATGGCTAGGGTACATGCTTGATTGAACATCCAAAACAATCCCAATATCCTTGACATCTGAAATACACCTAGATAAATATATATTAATGGGAGACATTTCTCTGTTGATAGCGGGGATTTAGCTCTGGTGATGGCTTATATTAGATCATGACAGCTAGCTAGCTACCTCAAGCACAAAACATACTGTAAATAATCATGCAAACATACCTGTATCTTGCTCGTTTTTCTCCTCTGTCTTTTTCTTCTTTCTGTTTTCGGCACCAGAGGGATACGTCCTTTTTTGTGACTTTTCTTAACATTACCGTCTCTTCCGATTTTTGAACTTGATGCAGTGTCTGCACGAATTGTCTATGCACCCTAGGTGTCTAGTTTATGCGCGTGACTCAAAGGCTGGCAGACACAGTAGAGGTAGGCAGGCATGTTGATCATAAAATCAGAATTTTCTTGTTTTAAATGATTAATTGTTTCATTTATTCATTCATTGATGTCACTTGTTTACGTTATTTATTATGTAAAAAAAAAAAGAAAGAAACTCGATTGGGGCCACCAGGGGGCCCCAAGCAGCCGCTTAGTTCCCTTATGCCTCGGGCCGGCCCTGCTGCATTAATTGCGTTAGAAGAAGAATAAGAAGAAGCCTAGGAAGAACAGTACAGTGCATTTTCATGCACTGTAATAACATATAATAAGAATAATTCGGATAACAGTAGAGTGCATTTTCATGCACTCTAATAATAATAATAAGAAATCGGATAACAGTAGATTGCATTTTCATGCACTCTAATAACCATGAAACAAACACAATAGGAGGGTTAAGGTGGTCAAGAACAAAGTGGCTACAACTACTATCGATTGAGTAATATACAAAATATTACTGTCAATCAAAATGAACACGTGTTGTAAGATCCAGTGTATTCTTTACCTTCACACAGTTTCTCTCTTCTATAGCTTCCTTAAATTCTAAAGGCTCCTGGAAGTACATCATTGAAGCAGATGTCATTGGACCTGATGTTGAATTCTTAGAGCAAGTAAAGTCAACTGTAAACTTGATTAGTCTACCACTATATACCGACAACAGTGTACAGATAACAGATATTTCCATTACAACAGGTAGGTGTTTTTGCTGTATCTTTATAGGTACCATTAAAGGTTGTATCAGCGATGGCAGGGTAACGTCACTTCTGTTGACATTCAAACAAAACAGAGAGCTAGCTCGCTACTCCCTCCCCTCCCTCTCATGCAATTGAAACTCTCCTGAACGTGCATCTCGTCGGTTATACAAAAAAGCTGCCATCTTTGAGATCCGGTATCTTGCGATTTTTCCTATGGGAAAATAACATGGGGTTTTTGAAGTATCGCACCTGTTTAACTCTCGCGGGGGCAAAGAAGTCTGAAATGCAGACGTTTTGCTGAACACACTTTTGTTTTGTCCTTTGCCTTCGAGTGGCACCTGTGATCTTCGCTACGTTAAAACGGCAAACTTAGATTTTTGCTACCCCTAACTTGCAATGCAACTTGCCATAGGTAGTTAGCTTCAATTAACATCTGGATCTCCTTATATGGGCAAAGATGGCAGCTTTGGTTCCTTTATGTAGTCGAACTTCAGAGGTCTATTGGTTAGAACACTTTATTTTGCCTTTGAGTGGTTGGCAACACTTGTTGTTAGCAATTGTTTTTGTGTGCAGATCTCAGAGCCTAGGCTGCCTACAGAGACGCGTTTTTTTTACGGCCTGATTATGGGGCGGGCAGCTAGCGGATCGTTAAGAAAGATTAGATGAATGTGATCATTTATGTTTGGGCCTACAATCGCTGATACAACCTATAAGTTTCCCATTACTATTAAGCCACTGTATCTGAAACAGCAGACAAAATAGTACTTTAAAAGCACAAAGGGACTAATTATGCGCATGAACAAATTCATCCAATTGAAATATTATGTTGAATGATTCTAATACATAACCCATGTTTCAGAATAATTATATAATTCTAATACATAAATTCATAAATAACCTCTTTCACAGTGTGCTACAATAGTATAAGTACCCAGTGTATATGTGAGCCTGGGTATGGCTGGGCATATAAAAACTGTCTGACATACAACGCCTGTGATGCCATCATCAATAACACTTGTGGATGCATCCAAGGCATACCAAGTGGAGAACTCTGCCAGGGTAAGACATACTTTTATATTCTTATATGTAAGTAGTCTGGTATTTTGAGCATGTACCATGTTCATAGTCTCTTTTGAAAGAGTTTACAGGTAGATTGTTCATTCAGTCAAATCTGCATATTATTTTTCTCCAAATACATTTAACACCCATATATATCAATGAATGTGACTTTGATGCATGTGGTCTACAGTAAATTCCACCTGCTCCAACTCAGTTGGCAGCTACAGTTGCAGCTACAAGTCTTTCAAAAATGTATTTGGACTGTTCTGTGCACAGATGCTCTTCCACCCAAACTACATTTAAACCTGAATCCCAAAATTTCCTTTATAGATATCAATGAATGTGACACAGATCCATGTGGTCAAAATTCCACATGCTCCAACACGGTTGGCAGCTACAACTGTTCTTGCTGGAGAGGATACACCCCGACAAACACATCTCTGCCCATTAACACTAGCAATCCTTGCATAGGTACGTAGGTTTTTCCTGAGACTTTTTTGTGATTTCTTTCCTTTTGAATGAAATTTCTAGCTACATGTATCATCATAGAATAAAAGCCACTCTATATTAAAGACAAATATTCTTGAAATGTCTCACATTAGAAGTAGATGAATGCTGTTTTGTTCTCATTAGTTTCATTAGTCATTTTCTCATTAGTTCTACTGTAGCAATCCATGCATCGGTACGTTTTTCCTGAGAATGTTTTGGGGATTTCTTTCCTTTTAAAAAGTAGGTCATTTGAGCATGTACCATGTTTATAGTCTCTTTTGAAAGAGTTTTCATATATAGGGAGATTATTCACTCAATGAATTCTGCATATTATTTTCTCCAAATAAATTAGATATTATGTTCTCTCTTAGATTTTAACGAATGTGACACAGATCCATGTGGTCAAAATTCCACATGCTCCAACACGGTTGGCAGCTACAACTGTTCTTGCTGGAGAGGATACACCCCGACAAACACATCTCTGCCCATTACTTCTACCAACCCATGCATAGGTACGTACAGTAGGTTTTTCCTGAGACTTTCTTTTGTGATTCTTTTTTTGTTTTGAATGAAAATTTCTCTTCAGAAATGCCTGCAATCTCTCAAATCTGTCCAGTTTTATTAAGAGTGTTCTGCACTCATGTTGTCTTCCAAGTCGTTTTAAATGTGAAGTTATGAATTCCAAATGTTTCTTTATTCGTTCTCATGTCCTTTAAGATGAGTTTCTATGTTACTTTCCCTATAGACATCAATGAATGTGACTCTGATCCATGTGGTCAAAATTCCACCTGCTCCAACACAATCAGCAGCTACAACTGCTCTTGCTGGAGCGGATACACTCCGACAAATACATCTCTGGCCATTAGTTCTAGCAATCCATGCATCGGTATGTAGGTTTTTCCTAAGACTTTTTTTGTGATTTCTTTCCTTTTGAAAAGTAGGTAATTTGAGCATGTACCATGTTCATAGTCTCTTTTGAAATAATTTTCATATATAGGCAGATTATTCACTCAATCAATTCTGCATGTTATTTTCTCCAAATAAATTAGAGTTTTTTTTTTCTCTTATAGATGTAAATGAATGTGACTTTGATGCATGTGGTCTAAACTCCACCTGCTCCAACTCGGTTGGCAGCTACAGTTGCGCTTGCTGGAGAGGATACAGACCAACAAACTCGTCTCTGCCTATTAGCAGCAGCAACCCCTGCATAGGTGTGTTCCCCACCTTGTATAATGTCCTCATTTCACCTGTATTGATGTACTCTTTCAAATCGTAGTGCTCATTGCCAATGCTTTGACTTTCCACATGCATTTAAGGCATTTTTTGTGCAGCTCCACTGAAGAGTTATCTAAGATAAACATATAATTATTCTGTAAAGAAGCAAGGGAGTATTTTAGTTCCAAACACAATGCATGCAGTGTATTGCTATTATTTCTTTTTTGACAATGACACACTTGTATTTTGCATTACGGACTGTTACAGGTCCTGTTCAACTGTACAAGTACAGGGTTGAGATTGAGATGGAAACAGTAGATGCTGACCAACTGAAGATGGAGTTGTCTGAACTTGACCTTCCTCTCCCACTCGCAACAACTGAACAAGTTGAGATCACTGACATCAATGTCACAACAGGTGAGAATAACATCTCATTGAAAAAAGAAAAAGTAAAGATGAATTGATTTGCATTTCATTGACTTGAAATAAGTGTATTCAATTATAGACTGATCATTTCTTTGTCAGTGGGCAAACTTAGAAAATCAGTGAGGGATCAAATAATTATTTCCTCCACTGTATATATGTAGTTTAATGTGTTTCATTAATTGACATTTTGGTCCTCTGAAACGCTCAAGAAAGCCTCATGAATGTGTGCTCACCGTATACGTATATAAATGATAAAATCAAGGGACAGTTAGTCACACTGCTTTGCATCCATAACATAAGAGTAACTGATTGTCCATCATCCATCAGTGTGTTACTCAAACACGAGTGGATATCGGTGTGTCTGTGAGGAGCAGTACACCTGGCCCCATGACAGCTGTATCACTTATGGAGCCTGTGATGAGTTCAGCGAAGGCACCTGTGGATGTCTTAATGGTTTACCGAAAAATGGGCCGTTCTGCCAGAGAGGTTGGTTCACATCCCATTTCATTCAACTGAACTGTTGCACAGGATATGCAAAGCCATGAGAGATTGAATTAAATTTAAATTTGAGTATGACAGTAAAACTAGACATGAGCTGGGCAAATAAACAGCCTCACTTTGAAAATGAAACAAAAGTGGTGTTGAGCCCATCCAATTAACCTGTGTGTCCAGGTCAGAAGATTTCATATATTTTCAACACAATATCTATGAATTGTTTGTTTCTAACTTAGTTTCCCAATTTGTTGTCCTTGTTTTTTTCACTGTTGATAGATGTAAACGAATGCGACTTTGATCCATGTGGTCTGAACTCCACCTGTGCAAACACCATTGGCAGCTACAACTGTTCTTGCTGGAGAGGATACACCCCAACAAACACATCTTTGCCCATTAACACCAGCAATCCATGCATAGGTGTGCAGGTTTTTATATTAAAATACTATGGTTGTCTAACTACATCAAGGGAGATAATTTCCTCCTAAGCTATGAAGGAGGAACGCGTCTTGTAATGTAACATATCCTACTCAACGACCAGCAATTTATTTTCTGCAGCGTGCCACCACGACACCACAATGAAAAGTCTAGCATTTCAGAATTTTGGGGGAATCTCCTACAGCATTCTGTTGACCCTGACACTATGACGACATGTGGCATGAACGATAGGTTACTCAATCTTGTAATGTGGCCAATCTCCCGACCAAGACGTGACAAGAATTTGGTTTTATGATTGCCTAGTCTAGCATGGTCAATCCTAAAAGGGCATTGTGGAAGACCTAAAGGTTGTGTAATCTGAACCAGCCATAAGCAGTTCCCAATGCAAATGTTCCATATTTTCTTTTTTGTTGGGGGGGGGGGGGGGCATTTTGTGTCATGTACATGTTTTCTATGTAATTGTGTCCCGTCCATTAAATGCAATCCATATACACAGTTCCTTCTAAAGTAATCTTAAAACAGTCCTCACCTCACATGCATGTAGATTATTTTCCAATAGTCACTTCTGTGTTTTAGAGTTTATAACTTTATAGTATTTTTCTCTTTCAGATATTAACGAATGTGACACAGATCCATGTGGTCAAAATTCCACCTGCTCTAATACCATTGGCAGCTACAACTGTTCTTGCTGGAGAGGATACACTTCGACAAATACATCTCTGCCCATTACTTCTACCAACCCATGCATAGGTACGTAGGTTTTTCCTGAGACTTTTTTGAGATTTCTTTCCTTTTGAAGGAAATTTCTAGCTATCATCATGGAATGAAAGCCAATCTATATTAAAGACAAATATTCTTCAAATATCTCACATTAGAAGTAGATGAATGCTGTTTTGTTCTCATTAGTTTCATTAGTCATTTTCTCATTAGTTCTACTGTAGCAATCCATGCATCGGTACGTTTTTCCTGAGAATGTTTTTGGGATTTCTTTCCTTTTGAAAAGTAGGTCATTTGAGCATGTACCATGTTTATAGTCTCTTTTGAAAGAGTTTTCATATATAGGGAGATTATTCACTCAATGAATTCTGCATATTATTTTCTCCTAATAAATTAGAGATTATGTTCTCTTTCAGATTTTAACGAATGTGACACAGATCCATGTGGTCAAAATTCCACATGCTCCAACACGGTTGGCAGCTACAACTGTTCTTGCTGGAGAGGATACACCCCGACAAACACATCTCTGCCCATTACTTCTACCAACCCATGCATAGGTATGTACAGTAGGTTTTTCCTGAGACTTTCTTTTGTGATTCTTTTTTTGTTTTGAATGAAAATTTCTCTTCAGAAATGCCTGCAATCTCTCAAATCTGTCCAGTTTTATTAAGAGTGTTCTGCACTCATGTTGTCTTCCAAGTCGTTTTAAATGTGAAGTTATGAATTCCAAATGTTTCTTTATACGTTCTCATGTCCTTTAAGATGAGTTTCTATGTTACTTTCCCTACAGACATCAATGAATGTGACTCTGATCCATGTGGTCAAAATTCCACCTGCTCCAACACAATCGGCAGCTACAACTGCTCTTGCTGGAGCGGATACACTCCGACAAATACATCTCTGGCCATTAGTTCTAGCAATCCATGCATCGGTATGTAGGTTTTTCCTAAGACTTTTTTTGTGATTTCTTTCCTTTTGAAAAGTAGGTAATTTGAGCATGTACCATGTTCATAGTCTCTTTTGAAATAATTTTCATATATAGGCAGATTATTCACTCAATCAATTCTGCATGTTATTTTCTCCAAATAAATTAGAGTTTTTTTTTCTCTTATAGATGTAAATGAATGTGACTTTGATGCATGTGGTCTAAACTCCACCTGCTCCAACTCGGTTGGCAGCTACAGTTGCGCTTGCTGGAGAGGATACAGACCAGCAAACTCGTCTCTGCCTATTAGCAGCAGCAACCCCTGCATAGGTGTGTTCCCCACCTTGTATAATGTCCTCATTTCACCTGTATTGATGTACTCTTTCAAATCGTAGTGCTCATTGCCAATGCTTTGACTTTCCACATGCATTTAAGGCATTTGTTTGTGACCTAAAGTTTGTGTAATCTGAACCAGCCATAAGCAGTTCCCAATGCAAATGTTCCATATTTTCTTTTTTGTTGGGGGGGCATTTTGTGTCATGTACATGTTGTCTATGTAATTGTGTCCCGTCCATTAAATGCAATCCATATACACAGTTCCTTCTAAAGTAATCTTAAAACAGTCCTCACCTCACATGCATGTAGATTATTTTCCAATAGTCACTTCTGTGTTTTAGAGTTTATAACTTTATAGTATTTTTCTCTTTCAGATTTTAACGAATGTGACACAGATCCATGTGGTCAAAATTCCACCTGCTCTAATGCCATTGGCAGCTACAACTGTTCTTGCTGGAGAGGATACACTTCGACAAATACATCTCTGCCCATTACTTCTACCAACCCATGCATAGGTACGTAGGTTTTTCCTGAGACTTTTTTGAGATTTCTTTCCTTTTGAAGGAAATTTCTAGCTATCATCATGGAATGAAAGCCAATCTATATTAAAGACAAATATTCTTCAAATATCTCACATTAGAAGTAGATGAATGCTGTTTTGTTCTCATTAGTTTCATTAGTCATTTTCTCATTAGTTCTACTGTAGCAATCCATGCATCGGTACGTTTTTCCTGAGAATGTTTTTGGGATTTCTTTCCTTTTGAAAAGTAGGTCATTTGAGCATGTACCATGTTTATAGTCTCTTTTGAAAGAGTTTTCATATATAGGGAGATTATTCACTCAATGAATTCTGCATATTATTTTCTCCTAATAAATTAGAGATTATGTTCTCTTTCAGATTTTAACGAATGTGACACAGATCCATGTGGTCAAAATTCCACATGCTCCAACACGGTTGGCAGCTACAACTGTTCTTGCTGGAGAGGATACACCCCGACAAACACATCTCTGCCCATTACTTCTACCAACCCATGCATAGGTACGTACAGTAGGTTTTTCCTGAGACTTTCTTTTGTGATTCTTTTTTTGTTTTGAATGAAAATTTCTCTTCAGAAATGCCTGCAATCTCTCAAATCTGTCCAGTTTTATTAAGAGTGTTCTGCACTCATGTTGTCTTCCAAGTCGTTTTAAATGTGAATTTATGAATTCCAAATGTTTCTTTATACGTTCTCATGTCCTTTAAGATGAGTTTCTATGTTACTTTCCCTATAGACATCAATGAATGTGACTCTGATCCATGTAGTCAAAATTCCACCTGCTCCAACACAATCGGCAGCTACAACTGCTCTTGCTGGAGGGGATACACTCCGACAAATACATCTCTGGCCATTAGTTCTAGCAATCCATGCATCGGTATGTAGGTTTTTCCTAAGACTTTTTTTTGTGATTTCTTTCCTTTTGAAAAGTAGGTAATTTGAGCATGTACCATGTTCATAGTCTCTTTTGAAATAATTTTCATATATAGGCAGATTATTCACTCAATCAATTCTGCATGTTATTTTCTCCAAATAAATTAGAGTTTTTTTTTCTCTTATAGATGTAAATGAATGTGACTTTGATGCATGTGGTCTAAACTCCACCTGCTCCAACTCGGTTGGCAGCTACAGTTGCGCTTGCTGGAGAGGATACAGACCAGCAAACTCGTCTCTGCCTATTAGCAGCAGCAACCCCTGCATAGGTGTGTTCCCCACCTTGTATAATGTCCTCATTTCACCTGTATTGATGTACTCTTTCAAATCGTAGTGCTCATTGCCAATGCTTTGACTTTCCACATGCATTTAAGGCATTTGTTTGTGACCTAAAGTTTGTGTAATCTGAACCAGCCATAAGCAGTTCCCAATGCAAATGTTCCATATTTTCTTGAAAGATTATTATAGTAGATTATTTTCCAATAGTCACTTCTGTGTTTTAGAGTTTATAACTTTTGAAAGAGTTTTCATATATACGGAGATTATTCACTCAATGAATTCTGCATATTATTTTCTCCTAATAAATTAGAGATTATGTTCTCTTTCAGATTTTAACGAATGTGACACAGATCCATGTGGTCAAAATTCCACATGCTCCAACACGGTTAGCAGCTACAACTGTTCTTGCTGGAGAGGATACACCCCAACAAACACATCTCTGCCTATTAGTTCTAACAACCCATGCATAGGTACGTATTTTTTTCCTGAGACTTTCTTTTGTGATTTTTATGGTTTTATATGAAAATATTATACATTTCTCTTCAGAAATGCCTGCAACCTCTCAAATCTGTTCAGTTTTATTAAGAGTGTTCTGCTATCATGTTCTCTTCCAAGGTGTTTTTAAATGTGAAGTTATGAATTCCAAATGTTCCTTTATTCGTTCTTATGTCCTTTAAGATACGTTTTTATGTTACTTTCCCTATAGACATCAATGAATGTGACTCTGATCCATGTGGTCAAAATTCCACCTGCTCCAACACATTTGGCAGCTACAACTGTTCTTGCTGGAGAGGATACACCCCAACAAACACATCTTTGCCCATTAACACTAGCAATCCATGCATAGGTGTGCAAGTTTTTATATTAAAATACTATGGTTGTCTAACTGCATCAAGGGAGATAATTTCCTCCTAAACTATGAAGGAGGAACGCGTCTTGTAATGTAACATATCCTTCTCAACGACCAGCAATTTATTTTCTGCAGCGTGGCACCACGACACCACAATGAAAAGTCTAGCATGTGAGAATTTTGGGGGAATCTCTTACAGCATTCTGTTGACCCTTGAAAGTAATTGTGGTGAATAATTACTTAATATTAATCTTAGACTGGCAAACTTCAGGAAAAACTCAGGAATCAAGTTTATTCTGTTACAAGCAGAGAGGGTACAAGAAAAATGGTCTGTGGTCTATGTAGGCCTAGCCCAGGCCTGGAAGGCCTAGGTTGGCCTGTAGCCAACGTCTCCTCTCTTCTGTTCTACATCTTAGTCTAAGTCCAAGTCTAAATCCAAATCTGACAAACATTGCAGTTTAGTTACTTTTAACTGCTTTAAACAAAGAAGAAAATGGCGCCAAAACAAGCCCACATGATTGGTTCTCCAGTTGGCATCAGACACACCTACTCACACCCACTTCACACCTATCTGAATAGCATGAGGAGAGATATCTTATATATCAGAAATATCACTTATAGAATGTTCCAAACATTCTCACAATCAAATCATTACAATCCTTGTACTGAGACTATCACAATGATACCAGACATGAATACATTTACATTTCATGACACATGGATACATTATATCAAGGTAACATCTTTTGTCCTGTGTACCTGATAGGCCTTGAACCACCACATTAGCATTTCATTGGGGGAGGGGAGGGTGTCTTTGTTTTAAACCAAGAAGGGCCACATGGATAACGGAAACTAGTCTAGAAATTAAATTATTATTAATTTTAACTGTAAAATCATTGCTATCACCCTGACACTATGACGACATGTGACATGAACGATAGGTTACTCAATCTTGTAATGTGGCCAATCTCCCGACCAAGACGTGACAAGAATTTGGTTTTATGATCGCCTAGTCTGGCATGGTCAATCCTAAAAGGGCATTGTGGAAGACCTAAAGGTTGTGTAATCTGAACCAGCCATAAGCAGTTCCCAATGCAAATTTTTGTGATTCTTTTTTTGTTTTGAATGAAAATTTCTCTTCAGAAATGCCTGCAATCTCTCAAATCTGTCCAGTTTTATTAAGAGTGTTCTGCACTCATGTTGTCTTCCAAGTCGTTTTAAATGTGAAGTTATGAATTTCCAAATGTTCCTTTATTCGTTCTCATGTCCTTTAAGATGAGTTTCTATGTTACTTTCCCTATAGACATCAATGAATGTGACTCTGATCCATGTGGTCAAAATTCCACCTGCTCCAACACGATCGGGAGCTACAACTGTTCTTGCTGGAGAGGTTACACCCCGACAAACACATCTCTGACTATTAGTAACATCAATCCATGCATAGGTGTGCTCATTTTGTTCTTTATATGTTAGTGGAACACCTTCCACATTGAATTTGCGCACAGATTCAAATGCTCTTCCATCTGTGTACAGATGCTCTTCCACCCAAACTACATTTAAACCTGAATCCCACATTTTCCTTTATAGATATCAATGAATGTGACACAGATCCATGTGGTCAAAATTCCACCTGCTCCAATACCATTGGCAGCTACAACTGTTCTTGCTGGAGAGGATACACTCCGACAAATACATCTCTGCCCATTACTTCTACCAACCCTTGCATAGGTACGTAGGTTTTTCCTGAGACTTTTTTGTGATTTCTTTCCTTTTGAATGAAATTTCTAGCTATCATCATGGAATGAAAGCCAATCTATATTAAAGACAAATATTCTTGAAATGTCTCACATTAGAAGTAGATGAATGCTGTTTTGTTCTCATTAGTTTCATTAGTCATTTTCTCATTAGTTCTAGCAATCCATGCATCGGTACGTTTTTCCTGAGAATGTTTTTGGGATTTCTTTCCTTTTGAAAAGTAGGTCATTTGAGCATGTACCATGTTTATAGTCTCTTTTGAAAGAGTTTTCATATATAGGGAGTTTATTCACTCAATGAATTTTGAATTCTGAATTCCCCCGAACTCTCAAATAACTATGCAGCTGTGTTAAAGTTACCCTGGTGCTGGGTAGTGTACTCACGTCAGGTGGGGGAGAGGAGGGGCGCTGTCCTGAACTATCAACCCAACAAGCTGGGTTACAGAAAATAACCCAACATTAGTAAAAGCAACCCCACACAATGACCCAACAGTTTCAACCCAGCATTTGGGTAAAGAAAATAACCCAGCATTTTTTAGAGTGTATTAGCAGCAATAACACATGTATAGGTTTGTGCTGCTTAATTATTTTTTCACGCAACTATTTTTCTTTTTTTTTTTATTCCCTATAAATACCTTTAACTCCTGAAGTCTTTCCAATATTAATAAGCACTTCTGAAGTCTGTCTAATATAAATTTGGCATATTCTGGGTACATATACAAAATGGCCACTTCAGTCACGCATTACGCGGCGTGAAGCTGCGTGAAACTTCAGTACCACTTTCAGCCACTGTGCGTCGCTCTGCCACTGTACATCGCTCTGTCAGTAGCCTGCCTGTCGCCCCTTCTGAAAAAGCAGAAGGCTACCGTTAAACATAATTGTTGCAGAGAGGAATCCCAGCCTACGAATTCAATAACAAAATAAATCATGCATAATTAAACATTACCTCGATTTAGGCTACTTGGGTATGGCTTAAGGCTTGACTACACGGTGGTAACGAAATAACTGTTCAGAATGAATCTGTAGCCTTGGGTAGGCTTCTGCAGAAAACAATGTTGTTGGCGATTTAATTATATCTAGCGACGTTTTTAACAGGCTACGCTATAGAGGCTTAGACAACTATGACCCACGTTTTGGCTTCGTAAATTAATTTGCCCTACTTCTTGACTGCAATGTAGTCAATTGACTGCTTGACATGTCATTTTTATTTTTCTGTACAATAAACAAATACATCTGCTTTATGCCGCAGAATTACATTCATATTGGCTGACTTCTGCAGACGCGCAAAAAAAACACTGCCACTTCCCTCCCCATATTCCACTGATCACACATCAGACATCAGGGGTGCGTTTCGCAAAAGCTAACTATGTTAGTACGACAAAACTGTTTCCCAAACGATAGTTTGAACTATGGTGGTGGAACTTACATAGTCCAATGCATCGTTACACTATGTTAGTGTTTCCCAAAACCATAGTAGCAACGAACGTTCGCAACCACTATCGTAAAGTTGTGTAGTTACAACTACACCTCTCGACCTGTGGTAGAATGCTAGTAGAAGCATATTTCCCGGGATCTTCATGTCAAAGACGTCACTGACGCCAGTTATTTGTTTGCAAAAAAACACTGGATTAAATATCGTAGGCACAAGAGAAAACTTGTACATCCATTGGCCCGTGGGGAGATCCCATGCCAGTTGCCTCTCAAGGAAGTGCTATGACTCTGTTGATGACTTTGTCCAGATGGTTTATGTATTTATTGCAACGTTCGGCTGTGAGTTTGTTTCGCCAAAAAAAACTCTATTGCAGATATCAATGCGTCTTTTTTCATGGGTTTGGCCTCACAGCAGAGGCTTAGACAACTATGACCCACGTTTTGGTTTCATATATTAATTTGCCCTACTTATTGACTGCAATGTAGTCAATTGACTGCTTGACAGGTTATTTTTATTTTTCTGTACAATAAACAAATGCATCTGCTTTATGCCGCAGAATTACGCACTTGGCCAGCCTATAGAACGGGCACATTTTGGAGAGAATAGAGAATGTACACACGCAAGAATCTGTAGGCTATTTGTGGCTGGTTACCAGCAAACAATGTTTAATGCATTAACTCAAGACGTCAAACATTTTCTAAACAATACAAACAGCAGCAGGCAGCAAATGTAGAAGAGTAATTTCCAGTTGAAGAACAAAATGCTGAATGAAGCCCAAAGATATGAAGGCATATCTGGCAAGGTGTTATTTTTGGAGTCCTCTCGACTTCTTTTAAGCTGTCTCAGAGGTGGAAAGTTGCATTCGTTGGGGGCAGGGCCGGATTAACAATTCATAGACCCTTGGGAACAAATGTCTGATGGCCCCTCCTGCCCCCCAGCCAACATGAATCGGGCAGTCAGTTAATAGGTCTACATCGTGAAGATTTTTCTTGCCATTTAAGGCACGAGCGCATCTGTGAGGCCAAGCCTCACCAAGTAGCCTGTTTACAACTAACTGCTTATAGGCTATGCCGAAATAGTTTCAACATTTTGAATATCAGTGTCCGGTGAATTAGAAAATGTTCTCAAAGTAGCCTTATGGCTGAAAGCTGCTTGGGATTCCCCCTGTCAAGTAATATAACCATACAAACGCGCGGCCTGCTCACTCATTGTTTCAAAAAGAGTAATTTCGGCTTTGTCGGAACTGGCCATTGTAGGCTACGTAAAAATAAACTTCCAAAACTAACGAAAAATATTTATCTTCTTTCAGTTAATTCAAAAGTTTCCAAAAAGTTAAAAACTGATGACATGATGCGCGTCACTGACATAATGCGCGAATAATATAGCCTAGATATTCCAATATATTCGAATACATGTGTTTATTTTAGAGGGGATATTCGAACGTCATTTTTGAGCAATTTTGACAGCCCTAGTCCACTGTAGGCTACGCCAATCGTCTATTAACACCTTCCACCTAACCCCGGTGAGTGGGGGTCGCTATAATGCGTGTGAAATAGCACCATTGAGTAACCTATGCGAAATAGCCTTAAAATCGTTCCGGTGTTGTGTGCCTTCTAGTTTCTCCACCTACTGGTTTCCTTGCGTGTGCATGCGCTGCAGCAGTTGTCAGACATTCACAAACAAGTTGTTTTAGGCGGTTTGAAGTCACTTTTCATTAGCCATGAGCGCTCGGCTACATTACAGCCACTCGGACAAAAGACATGTAAAAAATATATATGTTTTGAAATCTAGCATTAAACTGGATTCGATCCTGCAAAAGCGACACACGCGTGACTCTCTCCAGCCTGATTCCCTACTCCTTTAGCCAACTAATACCTGGCTGTTACGCGATACAATGAACTATTGTAGGATGCCATCAATTAATAACGTAGGCAACACCCAGGTAACATGTTGTCCAGGCTATCTGAAACAAGTGGTTGCCCTTCATCTACAACAACTGGTTACCTTGGGCTGCTACGGTCGTCAGTGCACTGTGGACAGGCCTATGCTACTCTTTGTGGTTGATCAACTAAAAATAAAAGATGTATTTGGTGATGACGTTATTGTAGGCGTAGTAGACCTAAATTCTGAGAAATGAAATGGTACGAGAAACGATCTACATAGCGCACCAGACCGCATTGTCTTCAAGGGTTGAATGAAGGGAGTTTGCAAAAATTAGTGTATCTTTCAAGTCAATAAACATTCTTAAAGGACCATTCCGGCGCAAAATGAACCTAGGGGTTAATAACACATGTGTACCGAGTTCGACCGTTCGCTAGGATTTATTTTCATGCTAAACTAGCGCTTAACGTTAGCCTTCGGGGCACACGTACAGTAAAAAGAAATCGCTATTTCTATACCACTAACAAGGCTCAAAATAGCACCACACTTACACAGTATAATGAGGGTCTCTACATGTAAACCGAAGCATTGAGAACTTTGTAAGTGTACAGGCAGTTTATTAAAAAGAAACACATTACCGTTTACGTCTGGTTCACATATACAGGCAGGCAATGTGAACTAAAATCAAACGTAATTTGCTCAATATAGGCCTATCAGAAATAATAGCTCCGATGTAACATAACTTCTATAGTGTACTTACTTAGTGGATGGTCCCTCTGGTATGGATCGCCGCCTCCAATTTCTTTTCGGGACATGGAAAAAAGTTTTAACTACAGCCCTGTTTTAGCCTAGAAATCTAGACGCACCGTAGCGGCGGCAAATTAATTTACTCAGCCTGTACGTCTAGTACCAAACCATAGGGATTTCTATTGGCTGACGCCGTGGACGTCATGCAATCACAGCGCTCTATTTTGTTAGAGAGTCTTAAGGCGGGCTTAACAGGATAACGACAGTCCTGCGACGGTGAACAACAAGGAAGGTGGCTATGGCGAACGAAGAGCGTTGTTTGAATCGGCTTTTGGCATCAACTTTGGAGGAGTTGTACTTGTGCTTTTCTTTGAAAGTTGAGCAACACAATGCACTTAAGTCATTCCTTTCGAAGAAGGATGTATTTGCCGTTTTGCCGACCGGATACAGATATGGTCGTAGCGCTGGCCTATTGCATGCCTAGGCAGTTTGAAAGACAATTCTCTGCCCGCCCCTTGGATTAAGCGAGGTCAATGGTTCGATTCCAGACCATACATTTCAATGATATAGGATGGCCCGCCAGGCTAGCCCTGTTTATCAATGAGGGGAAATCTTCAGACTCTACAAAACACTGCGTCTCTTGGGGGTCGCGACGCAACAGGTCCCACTCCATGCAACACAGGCACTCCTCTTCGGTGACCATTAGGGGTTTGCACGGCGTGTCATCAGATCTGGACATCGCCATATTAGAGATACTCGCCTCATTAGAAGGCACTGAAGTAAATCCCTAACATCGTCAAGGAAAATGGTTAATTATTGCCGTGTTTTAGGTTGTACCAATAGGTCAGACTGAGAAAAACATCTGGTGTAGGTATCGACTTCCAAAAGTTATTAAAAAACCAGGGAGAAGGGACAATAATGCCAGAAGTTATCAGAGGAAGGGGGGCGCTTGTGGTTGAACTTGGTACTTTGTCTCCCTCACCCAACTCATATGGATCTGCGCTGCCCATAGACTGTATATATAGAACTGGACAGTGTGCCGTCTGTTAAGAGTGATGCGAGCGTTAGTCCAGAGCCCCCTGGTGGCTGGCTGCAGTACAATGTGTAACTCCGCCCATCCCCATGTATTTCAATGGCCAAGTAGCCAACTTTCCGTGTCACTTTTCTCACCTAAAACTATTTTTGTATCAACAACTTTTTATTCGAAAAAATAGTTTTCAAGATGCTTCAATACACACAATTTTTCTTTTCTCGCTGAAATTATTTTTTTTAATGTTATATTAACAAATCTAAAAAGGGCGTGTTTACACCTATGATTGACAGCTGGCTGGCTGCAGACACGACGCTTTGTCCATTATGTTTTACCGTCTAGGCTGCAGACACTACCACGCCATCGCTCACTTATTTTAACGACACCTGATTTCGACACATAATCTAACCTAAATAAGTGTTGCTGTCATTATCATTAGGCTATATCTTATCACAGTCTGACTAAATACATATTGATAGTCATACATTGTGTAGTTGTTTGTAAGAGACATCGTTGTTAGTTTTTACAGATTCTTTGTGAAAAAAGATATGTGCTGTTCTTTCGTAGATGCTAAGTATATTAGCTCATAGCATGCTACATCATGCTAGCATTAGCCAGTTGATAGGTAAAGTAAAAGGGCTCTGCTATATTGATCCGAAGTGACGTTAGCCATAGTCCCCATAATTTACAGTCCTACTTGTTTCAAATGGTTTAACGTAACCAGTGATTGCCGCCATCATCGTTGCAACTTCATTTGAATACACTTTGTCACTGGAGAAGGCGATGTTAAGTTTCATTAACGTTAACTCTTGCTTAGTTTTGCGAATGGCAATAAACGCCACCTAGCCTGCTAGGTCGACAACCTCGGTATGCCCATTTATGAATCAGCCCGACAAATAACTTTACTTGTGTTTTAGTGAACACATTATTGGACCATAGCTTAACGTGAGGTAGGATTCAAAGTTACAAATGGACAATTTGCTTAGTATGCTCATAACAGCGGTATCTGAAAATGCTGAGTTAAGGTATCGTTGTTACCTGCTATTGCACTGCTGGAGAAGCATTTTGCATTGGTATGATTTGATCAGGTATTCCCAGTGATGTGTAAATCCTCCCATAGACGTACCCCATTTCAAAATAATACGTCTAAATTGAAAACTGTGACAACTCATTGATAGGCTCTCTCAATATGTCTGTAATCGTATGCCTCTACCACAGGCTTGCTAGTCTTTCACCAGAGAGGGTGCTCCATTATAAATAAAAAATGTAATGCTGCAGCCTTCATGTCAGCTGTAAAAATATGAGAACATGGACCTACTACATCAGGATACTCTGTAAACATTTTACACATAATCAGGAAACTACTTTGCTGTTCAGTGTGTGATGTGTTTAAAGTGGTACTACGTTTAAAGAAACATTTTTATTCTTTGTTTCAAGTGCATAAGAAAATACGATGGTTACCCTTAACAAATACAAAACAATATAATACTTAAAACAGGGATCAATCAATAGCCTAATGAAATAAACAATGAGGGGGGAAAGCAATAATAAATAATAATGCCCATTCAATCAATAATATCAAAAACATGGTAAGACTACATTAAAGAGAATATCAATAATAAAAAATGTAAAATTAATCAACAGCCTATAATGAAAATAAAACAGTACTACTGCATACAAACCATAATGTATAAGAAGTGCTTAAAAGACCAAAAACTAAAAAGAAAAGAACGAAGAGCACTGGGCAACTCATTCCACCAACATGGAACCACTGAGGAAAAGAGTCTTGAATTTGACCTAGCGTTTAAGACTGAAGCTCATCAGAAGACCGCAGTGGGCGGTTGGGGATGTATATCTTGATCATTGAATTAAAATAACAAGGAGCAGATCCAGTCAGTGTCCTATAGGCCAAAGTGAGAGATTTAAATTTAATTCTGGCTACTGTAGGGAGCCAATGGAGAGTAACTAGGAGAGGAGTTACGATGTGTCCTCTTTGGCTGATTGAAGACCAGTCATGTTACAGCATTCTGAATGATAGATCACACAAAAGAAATAAAAAAAACATTCAATATTGATTTAGTATCAACAAATAATTATTATTTTAGTAACGTCTACATCTTTGTGTAGGCTACAGTTAAATACTAAGCAATGGTCTCTGACTTAAATACCAAGGCAGTTAAATGACCGTGGGATGGTATAGTCTACGTGATACACAGGACTACACAGTAAACCCATTTAAAAAGCATCATCATCTCAGTATACCCATTTAAAATAGGCAAGGATACGTATTTAATAACATTTGGGGTTGCTCACAGTATACCCACAACTACAACTAACTAACTAGACTACACCACTGGTTAAATGGCGCATTGCAATTTACAATTTGTGTGAGTTCAGGGGCATACAGAAAGTTGAAGTTTGGGTGACATCAATAAAGAAAATAGAAACAAAGGGATGTGTACAGACTCAAGTATGAATGATGTCACATTAACAGAAGGTTCAGAGCAGCGGCAGACTTTTCTTGGTGCCACGCAAGTTATTGAAAGTCATGTGTTTTCAGAACGTAGTGGTGCTGTGCCATGTCCCATGTATAAGGGGCTTCATGTTGATCCAGTGACGGTGGGTGATGATGTCAGGGAGATGGATGTCAGGGGACTTGGAGAAAGGGGGAGGACATGCCACCTCAGACCACTCCAGCCAAACCACTTCACGTAGGCATTCCCTTGCTTGCAGACTAATGTAGATCATGGAGACCACCTTGCCGCCACCTCCAGTACATTCAGCCATCACCCATATCTTACCTGCAAAAAGGAAAGTTACAATAAAGTTAGTCAGACAATTTTACAACATTACAAAGCATCTAATCAGGCACTCAACACCACTAGTAATACCAATTAATTAAATATGTGTGTGCAATAAACTTTACAGCCTACCTAATGTTAACTACACATTTAAATATGCGGTGTGAATGTTATTAACTTGCGTCAGCTTGAAAAATAACGTTATCAGTATGACTGATCATGGACGTTAGATGACAAACTAAGGTCTTTCTCAAATGTTCACCGATATCCCTGGGAAGTGACTGGTTCTTGGCGTAGTGTTTAATGCAGGCGTTTCATTTATCGATCATTCACTTATGCGGTCTACAACTACCGACCTATTTTTTTTACAGTCTATGCTACCGACCTACCATCACAGAAGTAGCTCTAACAGGTGTCTGTCGTTAACGTTAGAAAAAATGCAACGCTGGCAAACTGGCTAGTAGTTACATTAACATGACGGGTTGATGAGGTCCATGCTTCACATTACGTTAACGTTAACTTGTGTTGCTTTATCACATCATACCGTTGCTTTATCACATCATATACTGTACTGACTGTCTAGTGTTATTAATCCCCATGTACAGTCAATGGTTACTCCATGTTGAGATGGCATACATTAAGATTGAGATATTTGAAAACAGCAACAACTAATAAAACCAAGTATATCATGCATCGACTGTTACGGGAGCTGTGTGCTAATCTTCACTTCAACGACTAACTTAGCCTCCCGTTAACGTTAATGTAGCTGCTAACGTTAGCATCTAATTCGCTGTCCGTATTTCTGTTGTTAGCTCATTAGTATTCACCATACTAAATTGTCACAGTCTATAATCAACATAATAAGCTCTCTTAGACGTATTTAAGAACACCAATAAACTTTTCAATTGATACGCAACACTTACCAGACAAGAACAAACCGATTGTTGTTTGTACGGTTTAGCTAACTCACAGCCGCAAAATTCATCCAGCCAGCTAGCCTTCTGCGCCGAGTCGACCTGCGTTGTGGAAAGGAGAAGGGGGCGGGTTTCACTTGACAACGCTGAGTGGCAACTGAGTGGGCGTGCCTGACCGCGACTCCTCTTCACTGCGCATGCTTCAACTTTTGCTGCGCAGCCGCACTTCAAATTGGCTCCAAATTTTCCAAGATGGCGTCGCCTCGGCGGCTTCAATTCCATAGAACACTGTAGAATGCAGCCACACTGTCCAGTTCTATATATACAGTCTATGGCGCTGCCAATAATCCGTAATTTCTCGAAATATCGCGCCTTTTCTTGTGGTCCAAGTCCTGCCCTATATGCCTTTGCATCTTAGACGCATCTTAGAGATATCCAAAGTGCATAATACTCCATTGTACTTTATTCACTGAGTATCACCAATATGGCCGCGCGTGCTGAGTTACCATAGTTACCGGCCAGAACGTGACGTCGGTGCAAACCCCTAATAGCTTCACAATGTCCGCAGGTAGCCTACACGACCAGTTTCCAGAAGTGCGAGGCTGTGTGCGGCATTGACTACAGGTAGCTTTCTCTCTCATAGCCCTTTCATGGAGCTCCCGCAGCTCTTCGTTGGTATATTACGACTCGAAAAGATAAGGACGTCCAATAAGGGTTCATCCTCGATGTCTTCAAATTTGTTCAAATAACCTGCCATCTCTTATGTCTCCTGTTGCGTTCAGTGCTTCTCTTTTGCACAGTCCTTTCTATCGGCAACAATGTTTCACGCGAGATTCACTTCACATCCCAGAGTTCTGTTTTCCCAAGGCGCCTGCCTGTATGTGAACCAGACGTGAACGGTAATGTGTTTCTTTTTAATAAACTGCCTGTACACTTACAAAGTTCTCAATGCTTCGGTTTACATGTAGAGACCCTCATTATGCTACTGTGTAAGTGTTTTGAGCCTTGTTAGTGGTATAGAAATAGCGATTTCTTTCTACTGTACGTGTGCCCCGAAGGCTAGCGTTAAACGCTAATTAGCGGTTTGCAATAAAACTGGTCACATTCGACTAGCATGAAAACAAATCCCAGCGAACGGTTGAACTTGGTACACATGTGTTATTAACCCCTAGGTTCATTTTGCGCCGGAATTGTCCTTTAATTTTCGAATGTCTTTGTCAGGGAACATTTGACTTTTCAAAACCATAGGCCTGGTAGTCGCTCAGACAAGGAGTTATAACATAAAGGCAATACCATTTGTGTCACCTAATGCAGTTCAGTGAATTAGCAAAATACCATCAGAAGCCAACAATCATAAAACACCTGTGCGCGCGCTCTCTCTCCCCTGCGGATGAAGCTGTCTGCGTGTTGTAGGCTAGATTTATGTGAGTTCTTTCTATCTGCTTTACTTTTGTGAGTTGCGACCACCTAGGCTATGTTATAGACGTTCTATGAGGTACCAGTGTTTAGCTGTGTCACAAAACAATAAGCTTTGTCAGACTACTTTTAAAATGATATTCAGGGCTATATACATTTTAAACATTCGGGCTGAAGACCCGACAAAGCCTTGCGTTAATTCTTCAGGTGGGAAGTGTCAGGAATTTTCATACGAGAGACGCTCTCATTGGTGGTTAGTATATGGAGTAGGGGATTGACAGCAACATAGCCAATAACATTATGAGAGATGCTGAATTTAACACAACTGCAATGTTTCGCTCGAGCGACGGAGCACCCACGGTATCGGCTCCTATGACAAGCGCGTATCTCGCGGTTGGATCCATTACAAACATTTCATTCAGGATTGGGGAGAGCACTAAATGCTCTACTGAATAAGCACGAAGTCAAACCTTTAAATGAAAAACACTCTTTAATAATCCAAAAAATAAACGCTAATGAAGTAAACTTGTGACCATCAAAAATCATTTATCTCCTGTAACTCCGTGATAACAGGACGTAACAGGAAGGCATTTGGCTGAGCAACGGAGGTTAATCTCTATATTTTGTACAAATGATGTCTGTCTATCATCGTTGCACTCGGAGAAAACCGGAATGTTTCATTTGTCCTGCATTTCTTCTACGGCTGCAAACGGGATTCACTCGCAGTTAACCAAATATTTCTTTATTAGGGCAGGGCAGGCATATTTCTGGCTATTAAATTATTTCGAAACCAGTCTGCTAAAGTCTGTAGTGAAGTCTGTGTAGGGTTTTCGAGGCTCCATTTCTTTTTACGAGACACCCTGCTCACAAGAGACATCTGCTGGTTGTTTGGGTTGTTGCAGCGTCGTTGCAAAAATACGAATTAAAGTCGTGTGATGCCACGTGATCCCGCGTACGGACCACGAGGGAAGCTGGCGAAATCGAAGCAATGCCCACTGTAGTCTTGCTAGTTATGTGGTATATTTGCAGTCAGCAATTTTTTTTTTCATTATTACTTTTTTGAAGACTTATGTTTTTATATTACTTTTCCCCTTAGATGTAAATGAATGTCAATCTGATCCATGTGGTAAAAACTCCACCTGCATCAACACTATTAGTAGTTACAACTGTTCTTGCTGGAGAGGATACACCCCAACAAACTCATCTCTACCTATTAGCAGCAACAACACATGTATAGGTTTGTGCTGCATAATTATTATTTTATGCAGCTGTTTTTTTTTTTTTTGATTCCTTATGAATATCTTTAAGTCCTGAATTCTTTCCAGTATTAATACGCATATTCTGGGTACATGTACTCTTGCTAATTACATGACATATTTAAAGTCAGCAATATTTTTTTTTTTCATCATTACTTTTTATGGCTTATGTTTTATATTACTTTTCCCCTTAGATGTAAATGAATGTGCCTCTGATCCATGTGGTAATAACTCCACCTGCATCAACACGATTGGTAGTTACAACTGTTCTTGCTGGAGAGGGTACACCCCAACAAACTCATCTCTACCTATTAGCAGCAACAACACATGTATAGGTTTGTGCTGCATAATTATTCTTTTATGCAGCTATTTTTCATTTTTTTAAATTCCCTTTAAATACCTTTAACTCCTGAAGTCTTTCCAATATTAATAAGCACTTCTGAAGTCTTTCTAATATGAATGGCATATTCTGGGTACATATAGTCTTGCTAGTTATGTGGTATATTTGCAGTCAGCAATTTTTGTTTTTATTATTACTTTTTTGAAGACTTATGTTTTTATATTACTTTTCCCCTTAGATGTAAATGAATGTGAATCTGATCCATGTGGTAAAAACTCCACCTGCATCAACACGATTGGCAGTTACAACTGTTCTTGCTGGAGAGGATACACCCCAACAAACTCATCTCTACCTATTAGCAGCAACAACACATGTATAGGTTTGTGCTGCATAATTATTATTTTATGCAGCTATTTTTCTTTTTTTTTAATTCCCTATAAATACCTTTAACTACTGAAGTCTTTCCAATATGAATGAACACGTCTAAAGTCTTTCTAATATTAACTGGCATATTCTGGGTACATATAGTCTTGCTAGTTATGTGGTATATTTTCAGTCAGCTTTTTTTTTTTCATTATTACTTTTTTGAAGACTTATGTTTTTATATTACTTTTCCCCTTAGATGTAAATGAATGTCAATCTGATCCATGTGGTACACACTCGACCTGCATCAACACAATTGGCAGTTACAACTGTTCTTGCTGGAGAGGATACACCCCAACCAACTCATCACTGCCTGTTATCAACAACAACACTTGTACAGGTTTGTGCTTCAGAATATATTTTTCTAAAGCAACGTTTTTGATTTTTTATATGCTTCCCTACGAATACCTGTAACTTCTGGCGTCTTTCCGGTGTTTTTAAGTTCATTCTATGGTACATGTACTCTTGCTAGTTACATAGTATATTTGAAGTCAGCAATCAACATTTTCTCATCATTACTTTTTATGGCTTATGTTTTATATTACTTTTCCCCTTAGATGTAAATGAATGTGCCTCTGATCCATGCGGTAAAAACTCCACCTGCATCAACACGATTGGCAGTTACAACTGTTCTTGCTGGAGAGGATACACCCCAACAAACTCATCGCTACCTATTAGCAGCAACAACACATGTATAGGTTTGTGCTGCATAATTATTATTTTATACAACTATTTTTCTTTTTTTTATTCCCTATAAATACCTTTAACTCCTGACATCTTTCCAATATTAATAAGCACTTCTGAAGTATTTCTAATATTAATTGGCATATTCTGGGTACATATAGTCTTGCTAGTTATGTGGTATATTTGCAGTCAGCAATTGTTTTTCATCATTACTTTTTATGGCTTATGTTTTATATTACTTTTCCCCTTAGATGTAAATGAATGTCAATCTGATCCATGTGGTAAAAACTCCACCTGCATCAACACGATTGGCAGTTACAACTGTTCTTGCTGGAGAGGATACACCCCAACAAACTCATCTCTACCTATTAGCAGCAACAACACATGTATAGGTTTGTTCTGCAGAATGATTTTTTGTGCAATGTTTTTTATTTTTTATTTCCTATAAATACCAGTAACTTCTGAAGTCTTTCCAGTATTAATAAGTATATTCTGGGTACATATACTCTTCTAGTTATGTGGTATATTTGCAGTCAGCAATTTTTTTTTTTCATTATTAGTTTTTTGAAGACTTATGTTTTTATATTACTTTTCCCTCTAGATGTAAATGAATGTGAATCTGATCCATGTGGTAAAAACTCCACCTGCGTCAACACCATTGGTAGATACAACTGTTCTTGCTGGAGAGGATACACCCCAACAAACTCATCTCTACCTATTAGCAGCAACAACACATGTATAGGTTTGTGCTGCATAATTATTATTTTATGCAGCTATTTTTCATTTTTTTTAATTCCCTATAAATACCTTTAACTCCTGAAGTCTTTCCAATATGAATAAGCACTTCTAAAGTCTTTCTAATTTGAATGGCATATTCTGGGTATATATAGTCTTGCTAGTTATGTGGTATATTTGCAGTCAGCAATTTTTGTTTTCATTATTACTTTTTTGAAGACTTATGTTTTTATATTACTTTTCCCCTTAGATGTAAATGAATGTCAATCTGATCCATGTGGTAAAAACTCCACCTGCATCAACACGATTGGCAGTTACAACTGTTCTTGCTGGAGAGGATACACCCCAACAAACTCATCTCTACCTATTAGCAGCAACAACACATGTATAGGTTTGTGCTGCATAATTATTATTTTATACAACTATTTTTCTTTTTTTTATTCCCTATAAATACCTTTAACTCCTGACATCTTTCCAATATTAATAAGCACTTCTGACGTATTTCTAATATTAATTGGCATATTCTGGGTACATATAGTCTTGCTAGTTATGTGGTATATTTGCAGTCAGCAATTGTTTTTCATCATTACTTTTTATGGCTTATGTTTTATATTACTTTTCCCCTTAGATGTAAATGAATGTCAATCTGATCCATGTGGTAAAAACTCCACCTGCATCAACACGATTGGCAGTTACAACTGTTCTTGCTGGAGAGGATACACCCCAACAAACTCATCTCTACCTATTAGCAGCAACAACACATGTATAGGTTTGTGCTGCATAATTATTATTTTATACAACTATTTTTCTTTTTTTTATTCCCTATAAATACCTTTAACTCCTGACATCTTTCCAATATTAATAAGCACTTCTGAAGTATTTCTAATATTAATTGGCATATTCTGGGTACATATAGTCTTGCTAGTTATGTGGTATATTTGCAGTCACAGCAATTGTTTTTCATCATTACTTTTTATGGCTTATGTTTTATATTACTTTTCCCCTTAGATGTAAATGAATGTCAATCTGATCCATGTGGTAAAAACTCCACCTGCATCAACACGATTGGCAGTTACAACTGTTCTTGCTGGAGAGGATACACCCCAACAAACTCATCTCTACCTATTAGCAGCAACAACACATGTATAGGTTTGTTCTGCAGAATGATTTTTTGTGCAATGTTTTTTTATTTTTTATTTCCTATAAATACCAGTAACTTCTGAAGTCTTTCCAGTATTAATAAGTATATTCTGGGTACATATACTCTTCTAGTTATGTGGTATATTTGCAGTCAGCAATTTTTTTTTTTCATTATTAGTTTTTTGAAGACTTATGTTTTTATATTACTTTTCCCTCTAGATGTAAATGAATGTGAATCTGATCCATGTGGTAAAAACTCCACCTGCGTCAACACCATTGGTAGATACAACTGTTCTTGCTGGAGAGGATTCACCCCAACAAACTCATCTCTACCTATTAGAAGCAACAACACATGTATAGGTTTGTGCCGCATAATTATTATTTTATGCAGCTATTTTTCATTTTTTTTAATTCCCTATAAATACCTTTAACTCCTGAAGTCTTTCCAATATTAATAAGCACTTCTAAAGTCTTTCTAATATTAATTGGCATATTCTGGGTACATATAGTCTTGCTAGTTATGTGGTATATTTTCAGTCAGCATTTTTTTTTTTCATTATTACTTTTTTGAAGACTTATGTTTTTATATTACTTTTCCCCTTAGATGTAAATGAATGTCAATCTGATCCATGTGGTAAAAACTCCACCTGCATCAACATGATTGGTAGTTACAACTGTTCTTGCTGGAGAGGATACACCCCAACCAACTCATCACTGCCTGTTAGCAACAACAACACTTGTACAGGTTTGTGCTTCAGAATATATTTTTCTAAAGCAACGTTTTTGATTTTTTATATGCTTCCCTACGAATACCTGTAACTTCTGACGTCTTTCCGGTGTTATTAAGTTCATTCTATGGTACATGTACTCTTGCTAGTTACATAGTATATTTGAAGTCAGCAATCAACATTTTCTCATCATTACTTTTTATGGCTTATGTTTTATATTACTTTTCCCCTTAGATGTAAATGAATGTGCCTCTGATCCATGTGGTAAAAACTCCACCTGCATCAACACGATTGGCAGTTACAACTGTTCTTGCTGGAGAGGATACACCCCAACAAACTCATCTCTACCTATTAGCAGCAACAACACATGTATAGGTTTGTGCTGCATAATTATTATTTTATGCAGCTATTTTTCATTTTTTTTAATTCCCTATAAATACCTTTAACTCCTGAAGTCTTTCCAATATGAATAAGCACTTCTAAAGTCTTTCTAATATTAATTGACATATTCTGGGTACATATAGTCTTGCTAGTTATGTGGTATATTTTCAGTCAGCATTTGTTTTTCATCATTACTTTTTATGGCTTATGTTTTATATTACTTTTCCCCTTAGATGTAAATGAATGTCAATCTGATCCATGTGGTAAAAACTCCACCTGCATCAACACGATTGGCAGTTACAACTGTTCTTGCTGGAGAGGATACACCCCAACAAACTCATCTCTACCTATTAGCAGCAACAACACATGTATAGGTTTGTTCTGCAGAATGATTTTTTGTGCAATGTTTTTTTATTTTTTATTTCCTATAAATACCAGTAACTTCTGAAGTCTTTCCAGTATTAATGAGTATATTCTGGGTACATATACTCTTCTAATTATGTGGTATATTTGCAGTCAGCAATTTTTTTTTTTTTCATTATTAGTTTTTTGAAGACTTATGTTTTTATATTACTTTTCCCTCTAGATGTAAATGAATGTGAATCTGATCCATGTGGTAAAAACTCCACCTGCATCAACACTATTAGTAGTTACAACTGTTCTTGCTGGAGAGGATACACCCCAACAAACTCATCTCTACCTATTAGCAGCAACAACACATGTATAGGTTTGTGCTGCATAATTATTATTTCATGCTGCTATTTTTCATTTTTTTAAATTCCCTTTAAATACCTTTAACTCCTGAAGTCTTTCCAATATTAATACGCACTTCTGAAGTCTTTCTAATTTGAATGGCATATTCTGGGTATATATAGTCTTGCTAGTTATGTGGTATATTTGCAGTCAGCAATTTTTGTTTTCATTATTACTTTTTTGAAGACTTATGTTTTTATATTACTTTTCCCCTTAGATGTAAATGAATGTCAATCTGATCCATGTGGTAAAAACTCCACCTGCATCAACACGATTGGCAGTTACAACTGTTCTTGCTGGAGAGGATACACCCCAACAAACTCATCTCTACCTATTAGCAGCAACAACACATGTATAGGTTTGTGCTGCATAATTATTATTTTATACAACTATTTTTCTTTTTTTTAATCCCTATAAATACCTTTAACTCCTGACATCTTTCCAATATTAATAAGCACTTCTGACGTATTTCTAATATTAATTGGCATATTCTGGGTACATATAGTCTTGCTAGTTATGTGGTATATTTGCAGTCAGCAATTGTTTTTCATCATTACTTTTTATGGCTTATGTTTTATATTACTTTTCCCCTTAGATGTAAATGAATGTCAATCTGATCCATGTGGTAAAAACTCCACCTGCATCAACACGATTGGCAGTTACAACTGTTCTTGCTGGAGAGGATACACCCCAACAAACTCATCTCTACCTATTAGCAGCAACAACACATGTATAGGTTTGTGCTGCATAATTATTATTTTATACAACTATTTTTCTTTTTTTTATTCCCTATAAATACCTTTAACTCCTGACATCTTTCCAATATTAATAAGCACTTCTGAAGTATTTCTAATATTAATTGGCATATTCTGGGTACATATAGTCTTGCTAGTTATGTGGTATATTTGCAGTCAGCAATTGTTTTTCATCATTACTTTTTATGGCTTATGTTTTATATTACTTTTCCCCTTAGATGTAAATGAATGTCAATCTGATCCATGTGGTAAAAACTCCACCTGCATCAACACGATTGGCAGTTACAACTGTTCTTGCTGGAGAGGATACACCCCAACAAACTCATCTCTACCTATTAGCAGCAACAACACATGTATAGGTTTGTTCTGCAGAATGATTTTTTGTGCAATGTTTTTTTATTTTTTATTTCCTATAAATACCAGTAACTTCTGAAGTCTTTCCAGTATTAATAAGTATATTCTGGGTACATATACTCTTCTAGTTATGTGGTATATTTGCAGTCAGCAATTTTTTTTTTTCATTATTAGTTTTTTGAAGACTTATGTTTTTATATTACTTTTCCCTCTAGATGTAAATGAATGTGAATCTGATCCATGTGGTAAAAACTCCACCTGCGTCAACACCATTGGTAGATACAACTGTTCTTGCTGGAGAGGATACACCCCAACAAACTCATCTCTACCTATTAGCAGCAACAACACATGTATAGGTTTGTGCCGCATAATTATTATTTTATGCAGCTATTTTTCATTTTTTTTAATTCCCTATAAATACCTTTAACTCCTGAAGTCTTTCCAATATTAATAAGCACTTCTAAAGTCTTTCTAATATTAATTGGCATATTCTGGGTACATATAGTCTTGCTAGTTATGTGGTATATTTTCAGTCAGCATTTTTTTTTTTCATTATTACTTTTTTGAAGACTTATGTTTTTATATTACTTTTCCCCTTAGATGTAAATGAATGTCAATCTGATCCATGTGGTAAAAACTCCACCTGCATCAACATGATTGGTAGTTACAACTGTTCTTGCTGGAGAGGATACACCCCAACCAACTCATCACTGCCTGTTAGCAACAACAACACTTGTACAGGTTTGTGCTTCAGAATATATTTTTCTAAAGCAACGTTTTTGATTTTTTATATGCTTCCCTACGAATACCTGTAACTTCTGACGTCTTTCCGGTGTTATTAAGTTCATTCTATGGTACATGTACTCTTGCTAGTTACATAGTATATTTGAAGTCAGCAATCAACATTTTCTCATCATTACTTTTTATGGCTTATGTTTTATATTACTTTTCCCCTTAGATGTAAATGAATGTGCCTCTGATCCATGTGGTAAAAACTCCACCTGCATCAACACGATTGGCAGTTACAACTGTTCTTGCTGGAGAGGATACACCCCAACAAACTCATCTCTACCTATTAGCAGCAACAACACATGTATAGGTTTGTGCTGCATAATTATTATTTTATGCAGCTATTTTTCATTTTTTTTAATTCCCTATAAATACCTTTAACTCCTGAAGTCTTTCCAATATGAATAAGCACTTCTAAAGTCTTTCTAATATTAATTGACATATTCTGGGTACATATAGTCTTGCTAGTTATGTGGTATATTTTCAGTCAGCATTTGTTTTTCATCATTACTTTTTATGGCTTATGTTTTATATTACTTTTCCCCTTAGATGTAAATGAATGTCAATCTGATCCATGTGGTAAAAACTCCACCTGCATCAACACGATTGGCAGTTACAACTGTTCTTGCTGGAGAGGATACACCCCAACAAACTCATCTCTACCTATTAGCAGCAACAACACATGTATAGGTTTGTTCTGCAGAATGATTTTTTGTGCAATGTTTTTTTATTTTTTATTTCCTATAAATACCAGTAACTTCTGAAGTCTTTCCAGTATTAATGAGTATATTCTGGGTACATATACTCTTCTAATTATGTGGTATATTTGCAGTCAGCAATTTTTTTTTTTCATTATTAGTTTTTTGAAGACTTATGTTTTTATATTACTTTTCCATCTAGATGTAAATGAATGTGAATCTGATCCATGTGGTAAAAACTCCACCTGCATCAACACTATTAGTAGTTACAACTGTTCTTGCTGGAGAGGATACACCCCAACAAACTCATCTCTACCTATTAGCAGCAACAACACATGTATAGGTTTGTGCTGCATAATTATTATTTCATGCTGCTATTTTTCATTTTTTTAAATTCCCTTTAAATACCTTTAACTCCTGAAGTCTTTCCAATATTAATACGCACTTCTGAAGTCTTTCTAATTTGAATGGCATATTCTGGGTATATATAGTCTTGCTAGTTATGTGGTATATTTGCAGTCAGCAATTTTTGTTTTCATTATTACTTTTTTGAAGACTTATGTTTTTATATTACTTTTCCCCTTAGATGTAAATGAATGTCAATCTGATCCATGTGGTAAAAACTCCACCTGCATCAACACGATTGGCAGTTACAACTGTTCTTGCTGGAGAGGATACACCCCAACAAACTCATCTCTACCTATTAGCAGCAACAACACATGTATAGGTTTGTGCTGCATAATTATTATTTTATGCAGCTATTTTTCATTTTTTTTAATTCCCTATAAATACCTTTAACTCCTGAAGTCTTTCCAATATGAATAAGCACTTCTAAAGTCTTTCTAATATTAATTGACATATTCTGGGTACATATAGTCTTGCTAGTTATGTGGTATATTTTCAGTCAGCTTTTTTTTTTTCATTATTACTTTTTTGAAGACTTATGTTTTTATATTACTTTTCCCCTTAGATGTAAATGAATGTGAATCTGATCCATGTGGTAAAAACTCCACCTGCATCAACACGATTGTCAGTTACAACTGTTCTTGCTGGAGAGGATACACCCCAACAAACTCATCTCTACCTATTAGCAGTAACAACACATGTATAGGTTTGTGCTGCATAATTACTATTTTATGCAGCTATTTTTCATTTTTTTAAATACCTTTAACTCCTGAAGTCTTTCCAATATTAATAAGCACTTCTAAAGTCTTTCTAATATTAATTGGCATATTCTGGGTACATATAGTCTTGCTAGTTATGTGGTATATTTTCAGTCAGCATTTTTTTTTTTCATTATTACTTTTTTGAAGACTTATGTTTTTATATTACTTTTCCCCTTAGATGTAAATGAATGTCAATCTGATTCATGTGGTAAAAACTCCACCTGCATCAACACGATTGGCAGTTACAACTGTTCTTGCTGGAGAGGATACACCCCAACAAACTCATCTCTACCTATTAGCAGCAACAACACATGTATAGGTTTGTGCTGCATAATTATTATTTTATGCAGCTATTTTTCATTTTTTTTAATTCCCTATAAATACCTTTAACTCCTGAAGTCTTTCCAATATTAATAAGCACTTCTAAAGTCTTTCTAATATTAATTGGCATATTCTGGGTACATATAGTCTTGCTAGTTATGTGGTATATTTTCAGTCAGCATTTTTTTTTTTCATTATTACTTTTTTGAAGACTTATGTTTTTATATTACTTTTCCCCTTAGATGTAAATGAATGTCAATCTGATCCATGTGGTAAAAACTCCACCTGCATCAACACGATTGGCAGTTACAACTGTTCTTGCTGGAGAGGATACACCCCAACAAACTCATCTCTACCTATTAGCAGCAACAACACATGTATAGGTTTGTTCTGCAGAATGATTTTTTGTGCAATGTTTTTTTATTTTTTATTTCCTATAAATACCAGTAACTTCTGAAGTCTTTCCAGTATTAATGAGTATATTCTGGGTACATATACTCTTCTAGTTATGTGGTATATTTGCAGTCAGCAATTTTTTTTTTTTTTCATTATTAGTTTTTTGAAGACTTATGTTTTTATATTACTTTTCCCTCTAGATGTAAATGAATGTGAATCTGATCCATGTGGTAAAAACTCCACCTGCATCAACACTATTAGTAGTTACAACTGTTCTTGCTGGAGAGGATACACCCCAACAAACTCATCTCTACCTATTAGCAGCAACAACACATGTTTAGGTTTGTGCTGCATAATTATTATTTTATGCAGCTATGTTTTTTTTTTTATTCCCTATACATACTTTTAACTCCGGAAATCTTTCCAATATTAATAAGCACTTCTGAAGTCTTTCTAGTATGAATTGGCATATTCTGGGAACATATAGTCTTGCTAGTTATGTGGTATATTTGCATTCAGCAATTTTTGTTTTCATTATTACTTTTTTGAAGACTTATGTTTTTATATTACTTTTCCCCTTAGATGTAAATGAATGTGAATCTGATCCATGTGGTGAAAACTCCACCTGCATCAACACTATTAGTAGTTACTACTGTTCTTGCTGGAGAGGATACACCCCAACAAACTCATCTCTACCTATTAGCAGCAACAACACATGTATAGGTTTGTGCTGCATAATTATTATTTCATGCTGCTATTTTTCATTTTTTTAAATTCCCTTTAAATACCTTTAACTCCTGAAGTCTTTCCAATATTAATACGCACTTCTGAAGTCTTTCTAATTTGAATGGCATATTCTGGGTATATATAGTCTTGCTAGTTATGTGGTATATTTGCAGTCAGCAATTTTTGTTTTCATTATTACTTTTTTGAAGACTTATGTTTTTATATTACTTTTCCCCTTAGATGTAAATGAATGTGAATCTGATCCATGTGGTAAAAACTCCACCTGCATCAACACGATTGGCAGTTACAACTGTTCTTGCTGGAGAGGATACACCCCAACAATCTCATCTCTACCTATTAGCAGCAACAACACATGTATAGGTTTGTGCTGCATAATTATTATTTTATGCAGCTATTTTTCTTTTTTTTAATTCCCTATAAATACCTTTAACTACTGAAGTCTTTCCGATATGAATAAGCACTTCTAAAGTCTTTCTAATATTAATTGGCATATTCTGGGTACATATAGTCTTGCTAGTTATGTGGTATATTTTCAGTCAGCTTTTCTTTTTTCATTATTACTTTTTTGAAGACTTATGTTTTTATATTACTTTTCCCCTTAGATGTAAATGAATGTCAATCTGATTCATGTGGTAAAAACTCCACCTGCATCAACACGATTGGCAGTTACAACTGTTCTTGCTGGAGAGGATACACCCCAACAAACTCATCTCTACCTATTAGCAGCAACAACACATGTATAGGTTTGTGCTGCATAATTATTATTTTATGCAGCTATTTTTCATTTTTTTTAATTCCCTATAAATACCTTTAACTCCTGAAGTCTTTCCAATATTAATAAGCACTTCTAAAGTCTTTCTAATATTAATTGGCATATTCTGGGTACATATAGTCTTGCTAGTTATGTGGTATATTTTCAGTCAGCATTTTTTTTTTTCATTATTACTTTTTTGAAGACTTATGTTTTTATATTACTTTTCCCCTTAGATGTAAATGAATGTCAATCTGATCCATGTGGTAAAAACTCCACCTGCATCAACACGATTGGCAGTTACAACTGTTCTTGCTGGAGAGGATACACCCCAACAAACTCATCTCTACCTATTAGCAGCAACAACACATGTATAGGTTTGTTCTGCAGAATGATTTTTTGTGCAATGTTTTTTTATTTTTTATTTCCTATAAATACCAGTAACTTCTGAAGTCTTTCCAGTATTAATGAGTATATTCTGGGTACATATACTCTTCTAGTTATGTGGTATATTTGCAGTCAGCAATTTTTTTTTTTTTTCATTATTAGTTTTTTGAAGACTTATGTTTTTATATTACTTTTCCCTCTAGATGTAAATGAATGTGAATCTGATCCATGTGGTAAAAACTCCACCTGCATCAACACTATTAGTAGTTACAACTGTTCTTGCTGGAGAGGATACACCCCAACAAACTCATCTCTACCTATTAGCAGCAACAACACATGTTTAGGTTTGTGCTGCATAATTATTATTTTATGCAGCTATGTTTTTTTTTTTATTCCCTATACATACTTTTAACTCCGGAAATCTTTCCAATATTAATAAGCACTTCTGAAGTCTTTCTAGTATGAATTGGCATATTCTGGGAACATATAGTCTTGCTAGTTATGTGGTATATTTGCATTCAGCAATTTTTGTTTTCATTATTACTTTTTTGAAGACTTATGTTTTTATATTACTTTTCCCCTTAGATGTAAATGAATGTGAATCTGATCCATGTGGTGAAAACTCCACCTGCATCAACACTATTAGTAGTTACTACTGTTCTTGCTGGAGAGGATACACCCCAACAAACTCATCTCTACCTATTAGCAGCAACAACACATGTATAGGTTTGTGCTGCATAATTATTATTTCATGCTGCTATTTTTCATTTTTTTAAATTCCCTTTAAATACCTTTAACTCCTGAAGTCTTTCCAATATTAATACGCACTTCTGAAGTCTTTCTAATTTGAATGGCATATTCTGGGTATATATAGTCTTGCTAGTTATGTGGTATATTTGCAGTCAGCAATTTTTGTTTTCATTATTACTTTTTTGAAGACTTATGTTTTTATATTACTTTTCCCCTTAGATGTAAATGAATGTGAATCTGATCCATGTGGTAAAAACTCCACCTGCATCAACACGATTGGCAGTTACAACTGTTCTTGCTGGAGAGGATACACCCCAACAATCTCATCTCTACCTATTAGCAGCAACAACACATGTATAGGTTTGTGCTGCATAATTATTATTTTATGCAGCTATTTTTCTTTTTTTTAATTCCCTATAAATACCTTTAACTACTGAAGTCTTTCCGATATGAATAAGCACTTCTAAAGTCTTTCTAATATTAATTGGCATATTCTGGGTACATATAGTCTTGCTAGTTATGTGGTATATTTTCAGTCAGCTTTTCTTTTTTCATTATTACTTTTTTGAAGACTTATGTTTTTATATTACTTTTCCCCTTAGATGTAAATGAATGTCAATCTGATCCATGTGGTAAAAACTCCACCTGCATCAACACTATTAGTAGTTACAACTGTTCTTGCTGGAGAGGATACACCCCAACAAACTCATCTCTACCTATTAGCAGCAACAACACATGTATAGGTTTGTGCTGCATAATTATTATTTTATGCAGCTATTTTTCATTTTTTTTAATTCCCTATAAATACATTTAACTCCTGAAGTCTTTCCAATATTAATAAGCACTTCTGAAGTCTTTCTAGTATGAATTGGCATATTCTGGGTACATATAGTCTTGCTAGTTATGTGGTATATTTTCAGTCAGCTTTTTTTTTTTCATTATTACTTTTTTGAAGACTTATGTTTTTATATTACTTTTCCCCTTAGATGTAAATGAATGTGAATCTGATCCATGTGGTAAAAACTCCACCTGCATCAACACGATTGGCAGTTACAACTGTTCTTGCTGGAGAGGATACACCCCAACAAACTCATCTCTACCTATTAGCAGTAACAACACATGTATAGGTTTGTGCTGCATAATTATTATTTTATGCAGCTATTTTTCATTTTTTTAAATACCTTTAACTCCTGAAGTCTTTCCAATATTAATAAGCACTTCTGAAGTCTTTCTAATATGAATGGCATATTCTGGGTACATATAGTCTTGCTAGTTATGTGGTATATTTGCAGTCAGCAATTTTTGTTTTCATTATTACTTTTTTGAAGACTTATGTTTTTATATTACTTTTCCCCTTAGATGTAAATGAATGTCAATCTGATCCATGTGGTAAAAACTCCACCTGCATCAACACGATTGGCAGTTACAACTGTTCTTGCTGGAGAGGATACACCCCAACAAACTCATCTCTACCTATTAGCAGCAACAACACATGTATAGGTTTGTGCTGCAGAATGATTTTTTGTGCAATGTTTTTTTATTTTTTATTTCCTATAAATACCAGTAACTTCTGAAGTCTTTCCAGTATTAATAAGTATATTCTGGGTACATATACTCTTCTAGTTATGTGGTATATTTGCAGTCAGCAATTTTTTTTTTTCATCATTACTTTTTATGGCTTATGTTTTATATTACTTTTCCCCTTAGATGTAAATGAATGTCAATCTGATCCATGTGGTAAAAACTCCACCTGCATCAACACGATTGGCAGTTACAACTGTTCTTGCTGGAGAGGATACACCCCAACAAACTCATCTCTACCTATTAGCAGCAACAACACATGTATAGGTTTGTTCTGCAGAATGATTTTTTGTGCAATGTTTTTTTATTTTTTATTTCCTATACATACCAGTAACTTCTGAAGTCTTTCCAGTATTAATAAGTATATTCTGGGTACATATACTCTTCTAGTTATGTGGTATATTTGCAGTCAGCTATTTTTTTTTTTTCATTATTAGTTTTTTGAAGACTTATGTTTTTATATTACTTTTCCCTCTAGATGTAAATGAATGTGAATCTGACCCATGTGGTAAAAACTCCACCTGCGTCAACACCATTGGTAGATACAACTGTTCTTGCTGGAGAGGATACACCCCAACAAACTCATCTCTACCTATTAGCAGCAACAACACATGTATAGGTCTGTGCCGCATAATTATTATTTTATGCAGCTATTTTTCTTTTTTTTAAATTCCCTATAAATACCTTTAAGTCCTGAAGTCTTTCCAATATTAATAAGCACTTCTGAAGTCTTTCTAGTATGAATTGGCATATTCTGGGTACATATAGTCTTGCTAGTTATGTGGTATATTTTCAGTCAGCATTTTTTTTTTTTTCATTATTACTTTTTTGAAGACTTATGTTTTTATATTACTTTTCCCCTTAGATGTAAATGAATGTGAATCTGATCCATGTGGTAAAAACTCCACCTGCATCAACACGATTGGCAGTTACAACTGTTCTTGCTGGAGAGGATACACCCCAACAAACTCATCTCTACCTATTAGCAGTAACAACACATGTATAGGTTTGTGCTGCATAATTATTATTTTATGCAGCTATTTTTCATTTTTTTAAATACCTTTAACTCCTGAAGTCTTTCCAATATTAATAAGCACTTCTGAAGTCTTTCTAATATGAATGGCATATTCTGGGTACATATAGTCTTGCTAGTTATGTGGTATATTTGCAGTCAGCAATTTTTGTTTTCATTATTACTTTTTTGAAGACTTATGTTTTTATATTACTTTTCCCCTTAGATGTAAATGAATGTCAATCTGATCCATGTGGTAAAAACTCCACCTGCATCAACACGATTGGCAGTTACAACTGTTCTTGCTGGAGAGGATACACCCCAACAAACTCATCTCTACCTATTAGCAGCAACAACACATGTATAGGTTTGTGCTGCAGAATGATTTTTTGTGCAATGTTTTTTTATTTTTTATTTCCTATAAATACCAGTAACTTCTGAAGTCTTTCCAGTATTAATAAGTATATTCTGGGTACATATACTCTTCTAGTTATGTGGTATATTTGCAGTCAGCAATTTTTTTTTTTCATCATTACTTTTTATGGCTTATGTTTTATATTACTTTTCCCCTTAGATGTAAATGAATGTCAATCTGATCCATGTGGTAAAAACTCCACCTGCATCAACACGATTGGCAGTTACAACTGTTCTTGCTGGAGAGGATACACCCCAACAAACTCATCTCTACCTATTAGCAGCAACAACACATGTATAGGTTTGTGCTGCATAATTATTATTTTATGCAGCTATTTTTCATTTTTTTTAATTCCCTATAAATACCTTTAACTCCTGAAGTCTTTCCAATATGAATAAGCACTTCTAAAGTCTTTCTAATATTAATTGACATATTCTGGGTACATATAGTCTTGCTAGTTATGTGGTATATTTTCAGTCAGCATTTGTTTTTCATCATTACTTTTTATGGCTTATGTTTTATATTACTTTTCCCCTTAGATGTAAATGAATGTCAATCTGATCCATGTGGTAAAAACTCCACCTGCATCAACACGATTGGCAGTTACAACTGTTCTTGCTGGAGAGGATACACCCCAACAAACTCATCTCTACCTATTAGCAGCAACAACACATGTATAGGTTTGTTCTGCAGAATGATTTTTTGTGCAATGTTTTTTTATTTTTTATTTCCTATAAATACCAGTAACTTCTGAAGTCTTTCCAGTATTAATGAGTATATTCTGGGTACATATACTCTTCTAGTTATGTGGTATATTTGCAGTCAGCAATTTTTTTTTTTTTTCATTATTAGTTTTTTGAAGACTTATGTTTTTATATTACTTTTCCCTCTAGATGTAAATGAATGTGAATCTGATCCATGTGGTAAAAACTCCACCTGCATCAACACTATTAGTAGTTACAACTGTTCTTGCTGGAGAGGATACACCCCAACAAACTCATCTCTACCTATTAGCAGCAACAACACATGTTTAGGTTTGTGCTGCATAATTATTATTTTATGCAGCTATGTTTTTTTTTTTATTCCCTATACATACTTTTAACTCCGGAAATCTTTCCAATATTAATAAGCACTTCTGAAGTCTTTCTAGTATGAATTGGCATATTCTGGGAACATATAGTCTTGCTAGTTATGTGGTATATTTGCATTCAGCAATTTTTGTTTTCATTATTACTTTTTTGAAGACTTATGTTTTTATATTACTTTTCCCCTTAGATGTAAATGAATGTGAATCTGATCCATGTGGTGAAAACTCCACCTGCATCAACACTATTAGTAGTTACTACTGTTCTTGCTGGAGAGGATACACCCCAACAAACTCATCTCTACCTATTAGCAGCAACAACACATGTATAGGTTTGTGCTGCATAATTATTATTTCATGCTGCTATTTTTCATTTTTTTAAATTCCCTTTAAATACCTTTAACTCCTGAAGTCTTTCCAATATTAATACGCACTTCTGAAGTCTTTCTAATTTGAATGGCATATTCTGGGTATATATAGTCTTGCTAGTTATGTGGTATATTTGCAGTCAGCAATTTTTGTTTTCATTATTACTTTTTTGAAGACTTATGTTTTTATATTACTTTTCCCCTTAGATGTAAATGAATGTGAATCTGATCCATGTGGTAAAAACTCCACCTGCATCAACACGATTGGCAGTTACAACTGTTCTTGCTGGAGAGGATACACCCCAACAATCTCATCTCTACCTATTAGCAGCAACAACACATGTATAGGTTTGTGCTGCATAATTATTATTTTATGCAGCTATTTTTCTTTTTTTTAATTCCCTATAAATACCTTTAACTACTGAAGTCTTTCCGATATGAATAAGCACTTCTAAAGTCTTTCTAATATTAATTGGCATATTCTGGGTACATATAGTCTTGCTAGTTATGTGGTATATTTTCAGTCAGCTTTTCTTTTTTCATTATTACTTTTTTGAAGACTTATGTTTTTATATTACTTTTCCCCTTAGATGTAAATGAATGTCAATCTGATCCATGTGGTAAAAACTCCACCTGCATCAACACTATTAGTAGTTACAACTGTTCTTGCTGGAGAGGATACACCCCAACAAACTCATCTCTACCTATTAGCAGCAACAACACATGTATAGGTTTGTGCTGCATAATTATTATTTTATGCAGCTATTTTTCATTTTTTTTAATTCCCTATAAATACATTTAACTCCTGAAGTCTTTCCAATATTAATAAGCACTTCTGAAGTCTTTCTAGTATGAATTGGCATATTCTGGGTACATATAGTCTTGCTAGTTATGTGGTATATTTTCAGTCAGCTTTTTTTTTTTCATTATTACTTTTTTGAAGACTTATGTTTTTATATTACTTTTCCCCTTAGATGTAAATGAATGTGAATCTGATCCATGTGGTAAAAACTCCACCTGCATCAACACGATTGGCAGTTACAACTGTTCTTGCTGGAGAGGATACACCCCAACAAACTCATCTCTACCTATTAGCAGTAACAACACATGTATAGGTTTGTGCTGCATAATTATTATTTTATGCAGCTATTTTTCATTTTTTTAAATACCTTTAACTCCTGAAGTCTTTCCAATATTAATAAGCACTTCTGAAGTCTTTCTAATATGAATGGCATATTCTGGGTACATATAGTCTTGCTAGTTATGTGGTATATTTGCAGTCAGCAATTTTTGTTTTCATTATTACTTTTTTGAAGACTTATGTTTTTATATTACTTTTCCCCTTAGATGTAAATGAATGTCAATCTGATCCATGTGGTAAAAACTCCACCTGCATCAACACGATTGGCAGTTACAACTGTTCTTGCTGGAGAGGATACACCCCAACAAACTCATCTCTACCTATTAGCAGCAACAACACATGTATAGGTTTGTGCTGCAGAATGATTTTTTGTGCAATGTTTTTTTATTTTTTATTTCCTATAAATACCAGTAACTTCTGAAGTCTTTCCAGTATTAATAAGTATATTCTGGGTACATATACTCTTCTAGTTATGTGGTATATTTGCAGTCAGCAATTTTTTTTTTTCATCATTACTTTTTATGGCTTATGTTTTATATTACTTTTCCCCTTAGATGTAAATGAATGTCAATCTGATCCATGTGGTAAAAACTCCACCTGCATCAACACGATTGGCAGTTACAACTGTTCTTGCTGGAGAGGATACACCCCAACAAACTCATCTCTACCTATTAGCAGCAACAACACATGTATAGGTTTGTGCTGCATAATTATTATTTTATGCAGCTATTTTTCTTTTTTTTAATTCCCTATAAATACCTTTAACTAAAGTATTTCCGATATGAATAAGCACTTCTAAAGTCTTTCTAATATTAATTGGCATATTCTGGGTACATATAGTCTTGCTAGTTATGTGGTATATTTTCAGTCAGCTTTTCTTTTTTCATTATTACTTTTTTGAAGACTTATGTTTTTATATTACTTTTCCCCTTAGATGTAAATGAATGTCAATCTGATCCATGTGGTAAAAACTCCACCTGCATCAACACTATTAGTAGTTACAACTGTTCTTGCTGGAGAGGATACACCCCAACAAACTCATCTCTACCTATTAGCAGCAACAACACATGTATAGGTTTGTGCTGCATAATTATTATTTTATGCAGCTATTTTTCATTTTTTTTAATTCCCTATAAATACATTTAACTCCTGAAGTCTTTCCAATATTAATAAGCACTTCTGAAGTCTTTCTAGTATGAATTGGCATATTCTGGGTACATATAGTCTTGCTAGTTATGTGGTATATTTTCAGTCAGCTTTTTTTTTTTTCATTATTACTTTTTTGAAGACTTATGTTTTTATATTACTTTTCCCCTTAGATGTAAATGAATGTGAATCTGATCCATGTGGTAAAAACTCCACCTGCATCAACACGATTGGCAGTTACAACTGTTCTTGCTGGAGAGGATACACCCCAACAAACTCATCTCTACCTATTAGCAGTAACAACACATGTATAGGTTTGTGCTGCATAATTATTATTTTATGCAGCTATTTTTCATTTTTTTAAATACCTTTAACTCCTGAAGTCTTTCCAATATTAATAAGCACTTCTGAAGTCTTTCTAATATGAATGGCATATTCTGGGTACATATAGTCTTGCTAGTTATGTGGTATATTTGCAGTCAGCAATTTTTGTTTTCATTATTACTTTTTTGAAGACTTATGTTTTTATATTACTTTTCCCCTTAGATGTAAATGAATGTCAATCTGATCCATGTGGTAAAAACTCCACCTGCATCAACACGATTGGCAGTTACAACTGTTCTTGCTGGAGAGGATACACCCCAACAAACTCATCTCTACCTATTAGCAGCAACAACACATGTATAGGTTTGTGCTGCAGAATGATTTTTTGTGCAATGTTTTTTTATTTTTTATTTCCTATAAATACCAGTAACTTCTGAAGTCTTTCCAGTATTAATAAGTATATTCTGGGTACATATACTCTTCTAGTTATGTGGTATATTTGCAGTCAGCAATTTTTTTTTTTCATCATTACTTTTTATGGCTTATGTTTTATATTACTTTTCCCCTTAGATGTAAATGAATGTCAATCTGATCCATGTGGTAAAAACTCCACCTGCATCAACACGATTGGCAGTTACAACTGTTCTTGCTGGAGAGGATACACCCCAACAAACTCATCTCTACCTATTAGCAGCAACAACACATGTATAGGTTTGTGCTGCATAATTATTATTTTATGCAGCTATTTTTCTTTTTTTTAATTCCCTATAAATACCTTTAACTACTGAAGTATTTCCGATATGAATAAGCACTTCTAAAGTCTTTCTAATATTAATTGGCATATTCTGGGTACATATAGTCTTGCTAGTTATGTGGTATATTTTCAGTCAGCTTTTCTTTTTTCATTATTACTTTTTTGAAGACTTATGTTTTTATATTACTTTTCCCCTTAGATGTAAATGAATGTCAATCTGATCCATGTGGTAAAAACTCCACCTGCATCAACACTATTAGTAGTTACAACTGTTCTTGCTGGAGAGGATACACCCCAACAAACTCATCTCTACCTATTAGCAGCAACAACACATGTATAGGTTTGTGCTGCATAATTATTATTTTATGCAGCTATTTTTCATTTTTTTTAATTCCCTATAAATACATTTAACTCCTGAAGTCTTTCCAATATTAATAAGCACTTCTGAAGTCTTTCTAGTATGAATTGGCATATTCTGGGTACATATAGTCTTGCTAGTTATGTGGTATATTTTCAGTCAGCTTTTTTTTTTTCATTATTACTTTTTTGAAGACTTATGTTTTTATATTACTTTTCCCCTTAGATGTAAATGAATGTGAATCTGATCCATGTGGTAAAAACTCCACCTGCATCAACACGATTGGCAGTTACAACTGTTCTTGCTGGAGAGGATACACCCCAACAAACTCATCTCTACCTATTAGCAGTAACAACACATGTATAGGTTTGTGCTGCATAATTATTATTTTATGCAGCTATTTTTCATTTTTTTAAATACCTTTAACTCCTGAAGTCTTTCCAATATTAATAAGCACTTCTGAAGTCTTTCTAATATGAATGGCATATTCTGGGTACATATAGTCTTGCTAGTTATGTGGTATATTTGCAGTCAGCAATTTTTGTTTTCATTATTACTTTTTTGAAGACTTATGTTTTTATATTACTTTTCCCCTTAGATGTAAATGAATGTCAATCTGATCCATGTGGTAAAAACTCCACCTGCATCAACACGATTGGCAGTTACAACTGTTCTTGCTGGAGAGGATACACCCCAACAAACTCATCTCTACCTATTAGCAGCAACAACACATGTATAGGTTTGTGCTGCAGAATGATTTTTTGTGCAATGTTTTTTTATTTTTTATTTCCTATAAATACCAGTAACTTCTGAAGTCTTTCCAGTATTAATAAGTATATTCTGGGTACATATACTCTTCTAGTTATGTGGTATATTTGCAGTCAGCAATTTTTTTTTTTCATCATTACTTTTTATGGCTTATGTTTTATATTACTTTTCCCCTTAGATGTAAATGAATGTCAATCTGATCCATGTGGTAAAAACTCCACCTGCATCAACACGATTGGCAGTTACAACTGTTCTTGCTGGAGAGGATACACCCCAACAAACTCATCTCTACCTATTAGCAGCAACAACACATGTATAGGTTTGTTCTGCAGAATGATTTTTTGTGCCAGGTTTTTATATTTTCTATTTCCTATACATACCAGTAACTTCTGAAGTCTTTCCAGTATTAATAAGTATATTCTGGGTACATATACTCTTCTAGTTATGTGGTATATTTGCAGTCAGCTATTTTTTTTTTTTTCATTATTAGTTTTTTGAAGACTTATGTTTTTATATTACTTTTCCCTCTAGATGTAAATGAATGTGAATCTGACCCATGTGGTAAAAACTCCACCTGCGTCAACACCATTGGTAGATACAACTGTTCTTGCTGGAGAGGATACACCCCAACAAACTCATCTCTACCTATTAGCAGCAACAACACATGTATAGGTCTGTGCCGCATAATTATTATTTTATGCAGCTATTTTTCTTTTTTTTAAATTCCCTATAAATACCTTTAACTCCTGAAGTCTTTCCAATATTAATAAGCACTTCTAAAGTCTTTCTAATATTAATTGGAATATTCTGGGTACATATAGTCTTGCTAGTTATGTGGTATATTTTCAGTCAGCATTTTTTTTTTTTTCATTATTACTTTTTTGAAGACTTATGTTTTTATATTACTTTTCCCCTTAGATGTAAATGAATGTCAATCTGATCCATGTGGTAAAAACTCCACCTGCATCAACATGATTGGTAGTTACAACTGTTCTTGCTGGAGAGGATACACCCCAACCAACTCATCACTGCCTGTTAGCAACAACAACACTTGTACAGGTTTGTGCTTCAGAATATATTTTTCTAAAGCAACGTTTTTGATTTTTTATATGCTTCCCTACGAATACCTGTAACTTCTGACGTCTTTCCTGTGTTATTAAGTTCATTCTATGGTACATGTACTCTTGCTAGTTACATAGTATATTTGAAGTCAGCAATCAACATTTTCTCATCATTACTTTTTATGGCTTATGTTTTATATTACTTTTCCCCTTAGATGTAAATGAATGTGCCTCTGATCCATGCGGTAAAAACTCCACCTGCATCAACACGATTGGCAGTTACAACTGTTCTTGCTGGAGAGGATACACCCCAACAAACTCATCTCTACCTATTAGCAGCAACAACACATGTATAGGTTTGTTCTGCAGAATGATTTTTTGTGCAATGTTTCTTTATTTTTTATTTCCTATAAATACCAGTAACTTCTGAAGTCTTTCCAGTATTAATAAGTATATTCTGGGTACATATACTCTTCTAGTTATGTGGTATATTTGCAGTCAGCAATTTTTTTTTTTTCATCATTACTTTTTATGGCTTATGTTTTATGTTACTTTTCCCCTTAGATGTAAATGAATGTGCCTCTGATCCATGCGGTAAAAACTCCACCTGCATCAACACGATTGGCAGTTACAACTGTTCTTGCTGGAGAGGATACACCCCAACAAACTCATCGCTACCTATTAGCAGCAACAACACATGTATAGGTTTGTGCTGCATAATTATTATTTTATACAACTATTTTTCTTTTTTTTATTCCCTATAAATACCTTTAACTCCTGACATCTTTCCAATATTAATAAGCACTTCTGAAGTATTTCTAATATCAATTGGCATATTCTGGGTACATATAGTCTTGCTAGTTATGTGGTATATTTGCAGTCAGCAATTGTTTTTCATCATTACTTTTTATGGCTTATGTTTTATATTACTTTTCCCCTTAGATGTAAATGAATGTCAATCTGATCCATGTGGTAAAAACTCCACCTGCATCAACACGATTGGCAGTTACAACTGTTCTTGCTGGAGAGGATACACCCCAACAAACTCATCTCTACCTATTAGCAGCAACAACACATGTATAGGTTTGTTCTGCAGAATGATTTGTTGTGCAATGTTTTTTTATTTTTTATTTCCTATAAATACCAGTAACTTCTGAAGTCTTTCCAGTATTAATAAGTATATTCTGGGTACATATACTCTTCTAGTTATGTGGTATATTTGCAGTCAGCAATTTTTTTTTTTTTCATTATTAGTTTTTTGAAGACTTATGTTTTTATATTACTTTTCCCTCTAGATGTAAATGAATGTGAATCTGACCCATGTGGTAAAAACTCCACCTGCATCAACACGGTTGGCAGTTACAACTGTTCTTGCTGGAGAGGATACACCCCAACAAACTCATCTCTACCTATTAGCAGCAACAACACATGTATAGGTTTGTTCAGCAGAATTATTTTTTGTGCAATGTTTCTTTATTTTTTATTTCCTATAAATACCAGTAACTTCTGAAGTCTTTCCAGTATTAATAAGTATATTCTGGGTACATATACTCTTCTAGTTATGTGGTATATTTGCAGTCAGCATTTTTTTTTTTCATTATTACTTTTTTGAAGACTTATGTTTTTATATTACTTTTCCGCTTAGATGTAAATGAATGTCAATCTGATCCATGTGGTAAAAACTCCACCTGCATCAACATGATTGGTAGTTACAACTGTTCTTGCTGGAGAGGATACACCCCAACCAACTCATCACTGCCTCTTAGCAACAACAACACTTGTACAGGTTTGTGCTTCAGAATATATTTTTCTAAAGCAACGTTTTTGATTTTTTATATGCTTCCCTACGAATACCTGTAACTTCTGACGTCTTTCCTGTGTTATTAAGTTCATTCTATGGTACATGTACTCTTGCTAGTTACATAGTATATTTGAAGTCAGCAATCAACATTTTCTCATCATTACTTTTTATGGCTTATGTTTTATATTACTTTTCCCCTTAGATGTAAATGAATGTGCCTCTGATCCATGCGGTAAAAACTCCACCTGCATCAACACGATTGGCAGTTACAACTGTTCTTGCTGGAGAGGATACACCCCATCAAACTCATCTCTACCTATTAGCAGCAACAACACATGTATAGGTTTGTGCTGCATAATTATTATTTTATACAACTATTTTTCTTTTTTTTATTCCATATAAATACCTTTAACTCCTGACATCTTTCCAATATTAATAAGCACTTCTGAAGTATTTCTAATATTAATTGGCATATTCTGGGTACATATAGTCTTGCTAGTTATGTGGTATATTTTCAGTCAGCATTTTTTTTTTTCATTATTACTTTTTTGAAGACTTATGTTTTTATATTACTTTTCCCCTTAGATGTAAATGAATGTCAATCTGATCCATGTGGTAAAAACTCCACCTGCATCAACATGATTGGTAGTTACAACTGTTCTTGCTGGAGAGGATACACCCCAACCAACTCATCACTGCCTGTTAGCAACAACAACACTTGTACAGGTTTGTGCTTCAGAATATATTTTTCTAAAGCAACGTTTTTGATTTTTTATATGCTTCCCTACGAATACCTGTAACTTCTGACGTCTTTCCTGTGTTATTAAGTTCATTCTATGGTACATGTACTCTTGCTAGTTACATAGTATATTTGAAGTCAGCAATCAACATTTTCTCATCATTACTTTTTATGGCTTATGTTTTATATTACTTTTCCCCTTAGATGTAAATGAATGTGCCTCTGATCCATGCGGTAAAAACTCCACCTGCATCAACACGATTGGCAGTTACAACTGTTCTTGCTGGAGAGGATACACCCCAACAAACTCATCTCTACCTATTAGCAGCAACAACACATGTATAGGTTTGTTCTGCAGAATGATTTTTTGTGCAATGTTTCTTTATTTTTTATTTCCTATAAATACCAGTAACTTCTGAAGTCTTTCCAGTATTAATAAGTATATTCTGGGTACATATACTCTTCTAGTTATGTGGTATATTTGCAGTCAGCAATTTTTTTTTTTTCATCATTACTTTTTATGGCTTATGTTTTATGTTACTTTTCCCCTTAGATGTAAATGAATGTGCCTCTGATCCATGCGGTAAAAACTCCACCTGCATCAACACGATTGGCAGTTACAACTGTTCTTGCTGGAGAGGATACACCCCAACAAACTCATCGCTACCTATTAGCAGCAACAACACATGTATAGGTTTGTGCTGCATAATTATTATTTTATACAACTATTTTTCTTTTTTTTATTCCCTATAAATACCTTTAACTCCTGACATCTTTCCAATATTAATAAGCACTTCTGAAGTATTTCTAATATCAATTGGCATATTCTGGGTACATATAGTCTTGCTAGTTATGTGGTATATTTGCAGTCAGCAATTGTTTTTCATCATTACTTTTTATGGCTTATGTTTTATATTACTTTTCCCCTTAGATGTAAATGAATGTCAATCTGATCCATGTGGTAAAAACTCCACCTGCATCAACACGATTGGCAGTTACAACTGTTCTTGCTGGAGAGGATACACCCCAACAAACTCATCTCTACCTATTAGCAGCAACAACACATGTATAGGTTTGTTCTGCAGAATGATTTGTTGTGCAATGTTTTTTTATTTTTTATTTCCTATAAATACCAGTAACTTCTGAAGTCTTTCCAGTATTAATAAGTATATTCTGGGTACATATACTCTTCTAGTTATGTGGTATATTTGCAGTCAGCAATTTTTTTTTTTTTCATTATTAGTTTTTTGAAGACTTATGTTTTTATATTACTTTTCCCTCTAGATGTAAATGAATGTGAATCTGACCCATGTGGTAAAAACTCCACCTGCATCAACACGGTTGGCAGTTACAACTGTTCTTGCTGGAGAGGATACACCCCAACAAACTCATCTCTACCTATTAGCAGCAACAACACATGTATAGGTTTGTTCAGCAGAATTATTTTTTGTGCAATGTTTCTTTATTTTTTATTTCCTATAAATACCAGTAACTTCTGAAGTCTTTCCAGTATTAATAAGTATATTCTGGGTACATATACTCTTCTAGTTATGTGGTATATTTGCAGTCAGCATTTTTTTTTTTCATTATTACTTTTTTGAAGACTTATGTTTTTATATTACTTTTCCGCTTAGATGTAAATGAATGTCAATCTGATCCATGTGGTAAAAACTCCACCTGCATCAACATGATTGGTAGTTACAACTGTTCTTGCTGGAGAGGATACACCCCAACCAACTCATCACTGCCTCTTAGCAACAACAACACTTGTACAGGTTTGTGCTTCAGAATATATTTTTCTAAAGCAACGTTTTTGATTTTTTATATGCTTCCCTACGAATACCTGTAACTTCTGACGTCTTTCCTGTGTTATTAAGTTCATTCTATGGTACATGTACTCTTGCTAGTTACATAGTATATTTGAAGTCAGCAATCAACATTTTCTCATCATTACTTTTTATGGCTTATGTTTTATATTACTTTTCCCCTTAGATGTAAATGAATGTGCCTCTGATCCATGCGGTAAAAACTCCACCTGCATCAACACGATTGGCAGTTACAACTGTTCTTGCTGGAGAGGATACACCCCATCAAACTCATCTCTACCTATTAGCAGCAACAACACATGTATAGGTTTGTGCTGCATAATTATTATTTTATACAACTATTTTTCTTTTTTTTATTCCATATAAATACCTTTAACTCCTGACATCTTTCCAATATTAATAAGCACTTCTGAAGTATTTCTAATATTAATTGGCATATTCTGGGTACATATAGTCTTGCTAGTTATGTGGTATATTTTCAGTCAGCATTTTTTTTTTTCATTATTACTTTTTTGAAGACTTATGTTTTTATATTACTTTTCCCCTTAGATGTAAATGAATGTCAATCTGATCCATGTGGTAAAAACTCCACCTGCATCAACATGATTGGTAGTTACAACTGTTCTTGCTGGAGAGGATACACCCCAACCAACTCATCACTGCCTGTTAGCAACAACAACACTTGTACAGGTTTGTGCTTCAGAATATATTTTTCTAAAGCAACGTTTTTGATTTTTTATATGCTTCCCTACGAATACCTGTAACTTCTGACGTCTTTCCTGTGTTATTAAGTTCATTCTATGGTACATGTACTCTTGCTAGTTACATAGTATATTTGAAGTCAGCAATCAACATTTTCTCATCATTACTTTTTATGGCTTATGTTTTATATTACTTTTCCCCTTAGATGTAAATGAATGTGCCTCTGATCCATGCGGTAAAAACTCCACCTGCATCAACACGATTGGCAGTTACAACTGTTCTTGCTGGAGAGGATACACCCCAACAAACTCATCTCTACCTATTAGCAGCAACAACACATGTATAGGTTTGTTCTGCAGAATGATTTTTTGTGCAATGTTTCTTTATTTTTTATTTCCTATAAATACCAGTAACTTCTGAAGTCTTTCCAGTATTAATAAGTATATTCTGGGTACATATACTCTTCTAGTTATGTGGTATATTTGCAGTCAGCAATTTTTTTTTTTTCATCATTACTTTTTATGGCTTATGTTTTATGTTACTTTTCCCCTTAGATGTAAATGAATGTGCCTCTGATCCATGCGGTAAAAACTCCACCTGCATCAACACGATTGGCAGTTACAACTGTTCTTGCTGGAGAGGATACACCCCAACAAACTCATCGATACCTATTAGCAGCAACAACACATGTATAGGTTTGTGCTGCATAATTATTATTTTATACAACTATTTTTCTTTTTTTTATTCCCTATAAATACCTTAAACTCCTGACATCTTTCCAATATTAATAAGCACTTCTGAAGTATTTCTAATATCAATTGGCATATTCTGGGTACATATAGTCTTGCTAGTTATGTGGTATATTTGCAGTCAGCAATTGTTTTTCATCATTACTTTTTATGGCTTATGTTTTATATTACTTTTCCCCTTAGATGTAAATGAATGTCAATCTGATCCATGTGGTAAAAACTCCACCTGCATCAACACGATTGGCAGTTACAACTGTTCTTGCTGGAGAGGATACACCCCAACAAACTCATCTCTACCTATTAGCAGCAACAACACATGTATAGGTTTGTTCTGCAGAATGATTTGTTGTGCAATGTTTTTTTATTTTTTATTTCCTATAAATACCAGTAACTTCTGAAGTCTTTCCAGTATTAATAAGTATATTCTGGGTACATATACTCTTCTAGTTATGTGGTATATTTGCAGTCAGCAATTTTTTTTTTTTTTCATTATTAGTTTTTTGAAGACTTATGTTTTTATATTACTTTTCCCTCTAGATGTAAATGAATGTGAATCTGACCCATGTGGTAAAAACTCCACCTGCATCAACACGGTTGGCAGTTACAACTGTTCTTGCTGGAGAGGATACACCCCAACAAACTCATCTCTACCTATTAGCAGCAACAACACATGTATAGGTTTGTTCAGCAGAATGATTTTTTGTGCAATGTTTATTTATTTTTTATTTCCTATAAATAGCAGTAACTTCTGAAGTCTTTCCAGTATTAATAAGTATATTCTGGGTACATATACTCTTCTAGTTATGTGGTATATTTGCAGTCAGCAATTTTTTTTTTCATTATTAGTTTTTTGAAGACTTCTGTTTTTATATTACTTTTCCCTCTAGATGTAAATGAATGTGAATCTGATCCATGCGGTAAAAACTCCACCTGCATCAACACGATTGGCAGTTACAACTGTTCTTGCTGGAGAGGATACACCCCAACAAACTCATCTCTACCTATTAGCAGCAACAACACATGTATAGGTTTGTTCAGCAGAATGATTTTTTGTGCAATGTTTCTTTATTTTTTATTTCCTATAAATACCAGTAACTTCTGAAGTCTTTCCAGTATTAATAAGTATATTCTGGGTACATATACTCTTCTAGTTATGTGGTATATTTGCAGTCAGCAATTTTTTTTTTTTTCATTATTAGTTTTTTGAAGACTTCTGTTTTTATATTACTTTTCCCTCTAGATGTAAATGAATGTGAATCTGATCCATGCGGTAAAAACTCCACCTGCATCAACACGATTGGCAGTTACAACTGTTCTTGCTGGAGAGGATACACCCCAACAAACTCATCTCTACCTATTAGCAGCAACAACACATGTATAGGTTTGTGCTGCATAATTATTATTTTATACAACTATTTTTCTTTTTTTTTATTCCCTATAAATACCTTTAACTCCTGAAATCTTTCCAATATGAATAAGCACTTCTAAAGTCTTTCTAATATTAATTGGCATATTCTGGGTACATATAGTCTTGCTAGTTATGTGGTATATTTTCAGTCAGTAATTTTTTTTTTTTTCATTATTACTTTTTTGCGCAATAATTTTTTATGTAATTTTGTTTTTGTCATTTTTTGTTTGATTCCCTATAAATACCTTTAACTTCTGAAGTCGTTCCAATATTAATAAGCATATGAAGGGTTCAGATGCAAAAGCCTCTAAATGCCACCTATGTCAAAAATGAGATAAATTAGGGCCCCAGGGTTTTTATAGTGCCTACAGCATATACAATAAATGTATATAAGGGGGAAAAAACACTATAAAGCTCACAAGAAAAAACATAATACCTATGCACAGCTCCCAGTTCTTCTGGTCCAATCAGAGCAGGGCAGTGTGAGATCTGACTGTCAATCACTGTCTGGTGCGCACTGACGAGCACAAACTCAATGGTAGTGGGGGAGGGGTATGAGAGTTGTCCCCTCAATCTGCCAGACTTGCCAACTGCAGCTTTGACATAGGGGGTTCCTTACTTATGCCCCCTGTATTTTAAGGAATAACGTTTATTTATTTACTATGCATGGTTCATTCACAAACAAAATTGGTGTCCTTAAAGGTTGGATTTTTCCTCATTTTTTTAATTAAGGCATTAAAGGTGCACTATGAGTTCCTGCATGACGTCACTTCTGTTGACTTTCAAAGTAAATACCAAAGTGAGCAAAGAGCAAGCTCGCCCCTCCATGTACTAACGGCACATCATTATATCATTGATTCCAATGGGAAAGACAGCCAGTAGTCACACGTTACATCTAGTTATTAATTCACAGGACATCCAATCCTTTTACAAACCTATACATGTGTTGTTGCTGCTAATAGGTAGAGATGAGTTTGTTTGGGTGAATCCTCTCCTGCAAGTTGGTGTGATGATAACTCTTACACCAACCTTATTCTGTGCCTTTTATTCATGTTTGTTTAAAGATTTAGTAAGTATAATATAAGCCCTTTTTCGCTCCCCACTTTGATGCAGCTCCATATTGTCAGTGATTGGCTGGGACGTGGTTTGTTATATTTTGGTGCACAGCCTGTGCCTTGTGTTTGTTTGACGAGTTACGGCCCCTGTGTTGTTTCCCAAGACCAGGCTTTTTCACAGTGTATTCAGGGGGCAGGCAGCTAGCGGATCAAGATGCTTACGATTTGAGACAACATTGAAATCGCGCTGAAACCATGCAGGAATTCAAAGTGCACCTTTAAGATCAATTTCCAAAAGATTTTTTTTTTATTCCACTTTTTAGTCAACTTTAGCATGGGTGTCTTAACTTATGCACAACACTGTATTCTATTTATTTACAGAGGTACATTCCAAATACTCCATTATGCATTCTTTCGACTGCTCACAATATTATTTTCCATCATAGATGACAATGAATGTAACTCTAATCCATGTGGTCAAAACTCCACCTGCTCCAACACCATTGGCAGTTACAACTGTTCTTGCTGGAGTGGATATAGTCCAACAAACAAATCTCTTCCTATTAGTGTTAGCAACCCCTGCACAGGTGCTTTATGGCATGTTTATTCAAAGGCCTATTGTAATCTGTACAAAAACATGGACGTCAATGGATTAATCTTTTTTCTGCTATAACAGAAGCAACAACAACTAAAACAACAACACCACCACCAACAACAACAACGACACCAACAACGGCACCAACAACAACACCACCAACAATACCACCACCAGCAATACCACCAGCAACAATACCACCAACAACAACACCACAGGCAACAATACCATCAACAACAACACCAGCAATACCACCAACAGCAGCTGGTATGTGAAGAAGGAGATTCATGTGATGGTGTTATCTCCACATTTGTCAACATCACTATCAACACATCACTGCCAGTAAAGTAACATGTGTAATTACTAGTATTACAAGAGTAGTATTAGCAGAACTCAAAACAATTTTGATTTTGAGTTAGACTTTTGTTTTGTTTGTCACAGTTTTTAGTAAAACAAAATCATAATTTATAACTAAGTAGGACTGATTATATGAGTTGTAGTTCTCAAGGTGTGGTCATATGTTTGAGTCAGGACAAAAACTGTATAGGTTTGCTATGAAGTGCAAAGGATGACTATCTATATAAAAACAAATTATATCTAGTGAATGTTCAGTTTCTGTGCTCTGTGATGTGCAGTGAATGATTTGTTCTATGTTAGATTCAGTGAGTGCCCCCCCTAATCTTATGTTAAACTCTTCTTTTACATCTGCAGTTTCTACCATTCGTTTCTCTTTGATATTGACACAAAAGTTTGATTTTCAACTCAATGATGCATCAACGGAGATATACAAGACCTATAAAAAAGATATTGAATTTGCAGTGAGTATCTTTTTTGTAATATTGTTTATTGTCATCCAAAAAGTATTACAAGCCAAATAGTAAATGTGAATAGTTTGAGTAAGTTGGCACCTTAATACATCACTAAATCTTATTGTCATGTAGGTAGACAACAACTTTAAAATGTTTACAGATGGGTACAAACCCAATTCAGCAGCTGTCACAGGTTTCAGGTATGCTGATTTTATTGTTTTGTACATATCACTGCAATATCAAAGTAATCATGTTGTTTTGAATTTCCATGTTTTAATGTTGATCACAGATGTTATTATGCCTCAACAGGCCAGGTAGTGTGATTGTAGACCTCTCCCTTCAGTTGACGGATCCAAACACCAGTTTTATGAACGCAAACGATGGCATTGTAAAAGACCTTAAGAAAAAAAAATATCCATTGGCTGATAATCCCTTCGTTGTAAGTGGTAAGTTATCTTAAAAGATGATAAAAATGTCAAAAATTATGTTCATTTAACAACAACAAAAATATGAAAACACATTTGCTTTGCAGCACTGAATTTGCATCAATACTTGCCCTTAATTTTGTTTTTTTCTCTTTTCTCAGAAAAAACTAAATTAAGAGTGGGCAGTGACTCTCTTTTCCCCCAGCAACAAATGGTGTTGAAATGCAGTGGAGATGTGTCTGAATGGAGATTTAATGGGCAGAAAATTTCTGACTCAACAGGCCAAATCAAAATCACTATAAGAAATATCAACTCCTCTTTCAATGGTGAAGTATCAACCCCACATACAATGTTAAAGATGTATGCATTTTCTAACGCAGACCTGCCAACCTGTATGCATTTTGCGTAGCAACCACACATTTTCACATAAAAGTACGCCGCTGCAATTGTTTTATTAAAACTACGCCAAACGAGCAGACATCCAACTTCTCCGGAAAGCCCCTTGAGCATGTGAATTAGAATCTCCCGCAAATCTATTTCATGCGAGGATGAGATACAGAGAGAAAGTGACAAGCGAGAATGACAGGCAAAGCATAGTGGCCTCTCTTTATGTAATTTTTTCTTCATTCAACTGTGGGTTTAATGAAATACTTAATGAGGTGAGTTTATCAAGTGTTCACTCTAAATTCGCGTCCCCCCTGCTGCCGTTTTGCGAAACTAAAAATATTCCACTGAGTGCGATTGTAAATTCACCTAGGCCTAATAGTTTGATGTTGTCTTGAAAGTTATTACTTGTTCACCAGTAGTTTCTTGTTCACTAGTATTTTTCAATGTGTTGCTGTTGGTTAACGTTTTCATAACTAAAAGGTGCTAATTATATGGAACGCAGACCTTTCCAAGGCAAAATGCAGCCATTAACAACGAGTCTGAAAGTGGACCTAGGCTAAATATTTTGAGCTGCTCATTGATGAGTGTTGAATTCGTTTTTTCTTTGGAGCATGCAGATCCTTCTTCTTGATTATTAGCGTGAAAACAAGCGAGAACAAATAATAGGCTTCCAGACGGAGATTGCGCACTTATCACAGTTGGGATAATGTAGACCTAATCATAGCAGCCTCACAGATGGCAGAAAGATACCGCGATCTGAGAAAAACTGAGTGCATGTGCAAGTGAGATTCTTTAAAAGCAATCAGTAATTTGCATTAGGAAATTGGCATAACATGGGTGATAGATGTATTTCTTTACAAAATAAATCTTTAATAATAATGGATTGAAAAGAATTAATAATACCAGACATGATTGAATAGAGGCCACATATAAGAAAATGGACAACACATCCACATCAGTCCCTATCAACACAAGTGTTTTTCATAGGTCAGGATTATTAGGCTCTAAAACAGATTGTCAACATTATAGAGTAAAAGATTCAGTTTGCACTTTCAGGAACACATTGGATCACATTTAAAGTCAAAGTCAAAGTCAAAGTCAGCTTTATTGTCAATTTCTTCACATGTTCCAGACATACAAAGAGATCGAAATTACGTTTCTCACTATCCCACGGTGAAGACAAGACATTTTACCAATTTAAGTCCACAGACAAACATAACATTTAGATTAACATTTAGATAGATGTTCCACATTAAAAATGGGTCCCTATCCAAAATGTGTCTGTTTTTGGCTGCATGCATGAAGGACGACGTGAGCATTGTTTTTTTCTTGGCTACTCAAAAAAATTCTTCAAGTTTGGCAGGTCTGCTAAGACATAGAGCCACCAGTCTTTGTGCCATTTCCTACTAAATGTATCAAATTTTGAAAGTGGAAGTTGCATTCTGGCAATTAAGTGATTTGAAATCTCCGCCATACACAGACATTGGAGTGACCATGTCATGGCAGATGCCATATTTTGTATAGTGTCATGTACAACGACATTATGATATCAGTTACAGCCACAGACCATGTTACATATAAAAACAGGCCATGGTTCAAGCTAGAGTAGTCTAACAGTCTAAAAGTAGGCCTACATTTTAAAGATGTTTACCATTTGGTCAGATACCATACGTACAATATATACATTACAAATGAAATGGGCGTTTTTATAGAATAATTTTCTGGGTTTTGTCTCCCTACAGGTCGTTATGAGTGTATATCAAATAAAAACTCAGTGCCATATATTAGGTGGGAAAATATTGATAGCATAAAACAATACCCTGTCATTCAGATAAGCCAGGACAAAATAGTTCAGTGTGAAGATGGACAAAGAGTTACCCTGCAGTGTTGCTCAAGCACAGATTATGAAGTTGAGATGATGGTGGAGCGTAATGAAAACGGTCATCTCAATCCAGGTGATTTTTGCTTTTACTTGAAAAAAGGCAGATTGTAACAAGTTAGTCATATTTACTTGTTTGCCTTCATTAGAATTGTTTTATGTTATAAAATATTTTCAGACTAATATTGCTCTCTGAATTTTGCCTTAGCAATATCAGACAATTGCAAGTATTCATACAGTGTACAGAACTGTGAACGTGCTCCAGGAAAAGCTGAACTCAGCTGCAAAGTTAAAAACCCAAACTTGCAGGGCTTTGGTTATAGTTCAGAAAAAGTGATGTTAACTTTTAAAAATGAAGGTAAGGTTTCTCCATGTTACCTCCATTCAGTATGCATAATATGAATGTCACCTATGTCTATAAATAAGAAAAATAAAACAACTAAGCCCTTTTCTAACTTGCAGAATTTGATTGTCGCGATGGCAATTTTGGAGCTGGAAATGATGGTGATGTAGCACATGGTGACTGTGAAGGTGATGAAATTGGTAATGTTACTGCTAAATGCAGTGGAACTACAAGTAATTGGGAGGAACAAGAAAACAAGTGTGTTTTGATTGTGATCCAAGAGCTGGAAGAGGAATCTCAGGTAATATGCCTTTGTTTTATCCACTCCCATATACCAAAGATGAATGCTTACCTCACGTTACTGTTTACTTCAGTTTTAGAGTTTTCTCTTTGTTTATTACAACAGCTTTACACACAAAAAGAAAATAATTTGCATGAGAAATACATTTTTGACAGATGACCCTTAGCCATAATAATTCCAATGTCAATATCAAAGTTTTTATGAAACTGTTAAACTTTTATATACAGGATGAGAGGATAGAAAATATACAGAGTAAATAGAGATGGTTCTGAGGGTTAATATCTATTAATATGTGATAACCTGTTCTGACCTATATGAGTCAAAATAGTTACCATTATTATTGTTATAACAAAGTTACCATAAGTCTTGGACAGCAGCAGTCATGATGGCTAATGCCAGTGTATGGCATCAGTTCACTGAGGTACAAATTTAACAGTTGGATTGTGTCTTTCACAATTTTTTTTAGATCTTGTCAGCCGAAACCCTACCAATGTTTGTGGAAAAATTAAATAACATCACATTGGAAAATGAAGAAAAGATAACTAACTCAACAGCAAATATAAAAAGCATTGTAACTATCCTGAATAATATTGCAAATACTTCAAAAGACTTTACAATCAGTGGGGAGGTCATAGAGGTATGTACACTATACATATGCAATAGCAAGTAATATGTAAGATTAACAAACATATGACCTAAATAAACTATGGGTACTGACTGAGTTAATGACCAAAAGGAATGCTACACAAGCAGGTAGACACCATTTATGAGATATATCTAACCAACCTACAATGATGTGTGGAAAAACCTGCAAGAATCTTGCAAGAATTCATCATTCAAAGTGTTTTAGAGTGTCATGAAGTGGCATCACACACGTACAGATAATATCAACCGATAAGCTTCTCTCTGATCGGAAACACACACAGTCCAATGGGGAATCTACAGCAGTGTTTCTTAACTGGTGGGTCTTCAGAACCGTTCAGGGGGTCATTTCTAGAAAAGTTAGCAACAACGTTGCTCAACCACCGCGGTACGACGCAACTTGCGACCAAACATTGTTACACCTGTTTCCAGAAAGCATCTTACCTGTGTTACAATTCGCTACCTCCGGCGTTCCAACAACGTTGTTGATGATGCAGCGATACATATCATTGGTGGAAACAGTGGTATCGTGTAATACCCCACTCCGTAGAAATTCTCTGCCACGGCCTATATCGACATTTTTCTAATTTAAACAGAGTGATTAATGCTGGCATTGTCATTGCCATCAGTAAAAACCTAAACCTATTGCAAGCATATAAAACAGTTAACTTAAGCCGACCAATATGAGTCATTATTAGTGGGTTTGATCCAGTAAGACCTTCGCCATGCTGTGGGCTTGCAAGCCCACTATTGTTCTTCTTAAGTTTACTTTATTTATTATTCCTTTTCACCCACTTTTTGGACGAACTACTGCTCCTAGACCGTTTGAGCTATCGACGTGTGACAGTAGCCTACCTTGTATATAAACAGTCACCAGGTTCTAATACCCTGTTACCCAGGAACCTACCCGTTAAATTAACCTGATAATTTCCTGTTTACCACTAGGGTCACACAAGTTGGTAGTCTGAATAATAGTCAGAGACGTGAGATTACAATACAAAACTATTACAATTTATTTATTTAAAACAGGATCAATGTACATGCACTTCAATACCAGAGCAACACCATGTAATGCTAGATCGTCAGGATCAATGTTGACACTAGATTGGGCTTACCGTAGAGGGCAGATGTCAAAGCCTCTGAGGCGAAATCTGTGATTCAAACCACACTGCAAATCAAAATGAAAAGGTGACTTATCTAAACTAATTAACACAGCACACACAATAAGGGATAAACACCACCAGAGGAGAATAAACCCTCCAACATGCGCCCAATGCAGCCCCCAGTAGAAGAGACAAGCAACATACACAGGGAAAGCCCACTTGACAATACATGCAGTATAAAACAAACAAAAACAAATGAGTACAAATAAGACAAAACAAAATACAGAGAAAAGTACAGAGCATCAATAGAGCAGCAAGCAAACCAAACTCCCACACATGCACACTCATGCAACAAACACGCACGTCCGCACTAAACAGGCCCAAGCAGTTTGTTACTTTCGTGTTGCTGGCCCTTGTCGTTTTCGCGGTATTCCCGTTTTTCGGCGTTTTTGGGCCCCATTGAAATGAATGGCGGAATGTTCAAGGATTCTAATGTGACATCACAGCTCTAATTGTTTAACCCTTAAAGGTGTAGGTTTTTGAACGTTCTGCGTTGAACGTTTTGAAGTTCCGCAACAATTGAAGGTTCTAAAATTCTATGTTGAATTCAATGAACCCAGATATTCTTTAGAACGTTAATTTCTCAACATTCCCGTGACGGTACTCCTTTAAAGGTGCGATTTGTAGGATTGTAACCGAACGTTCTGTAAGCCAAAATCAAAACACTGGTGAACGTTCTCAAGAAGCGAGCCTCTTCTGGGTTGCCAGATGTAATGAAGACTTAGCTAGTTGACCTGCAGCTGCTTTAACATTTCTCCAACCATGTCCCAGCTACACATTACGGAAACAGTGAAAACAAAAAATACCTCTCTAACCAACGTAACATATTTAGCTGAAGTTAGCAATGCAGATGAAGTTTAGCCTAGGCTGTTGTGGAGAAATATGGCCAGCTCTGCGTCAGACTTGATATTCTTCGTTTGACCAAGACGTCACCATCTCAGGAAGCTCCTCCGATGTCAACTTAATTTGTTTCTTGTTTTAATTTTGGAAATTAAAATTTGCCTGCCTCTCGTGGGCGTTCATGACTACTGACAGCTGTTGGCCTTTGCTAATTTGGCAACCCAAATAGGACGAAGCGCTAGCCCATTATTAATACGCTATTCTAGAATTAATCGTTCAAAACATAAACGAAAATTCCAAGAAATTCCGCCCCGTAACTCTTTTTTTTTCATGGGTTTTACAGGGTTTTACGGGTTAGAGTAATGTTGTCAAATAAGCCATTACTTCAATTCATCGTGTTTCCTTACTCTCTGACAACATATGGTGATCATTTTTGGAATGGTTACAGTTTATTTTCCATTATTTCCTACATACTGGACCTTTAAGGGTTAAGCTTGCACCTGACAGAGTTCTAAGCCATCTGGCAATGTCTAATGGACTGGGCTGGGCTGTCTGTGTATATGAAGGTGTGTGCATGTAACCTTTGACCTGTATGTCCGATTTTCATGAGTGAGGTACCGTTGGAATCCTCGAATGAAGCCCAGTTCAATGCCTTGCCAGCACCAAGTGTAAAGGTCATGTAGAAAAAGATGATAAAAAAAAACATAGTCCAGTCCATACAACTTCATTTCAATTTCGAAAGAAATACTGGACTGTAGAGCGTGTTACTCCACACTCGGCAATCGACTCCTACGGACTTTCCCCTAAAGACGCCAGCTGCAACAGCAACATTTCCGGAAAGGTACTGGCTTGATGAAATTCATTCTGGATTCTCTATCCGACCACATAAAGACCTCGGGATACTTCGGTTTGGCTTTAGGGACCCTCTACTCACTACCACGTAAGTGTAATGTTGTTTGGAACTGTAGAAGAGGTATAAAAATAGCATTTTGTAGCGGCGAAATGACTTGCCCTGGTCACTTCCAGGCTAACGAGTTTTGACTAAAAACGGTAAAATCGAACTTTCTCAAAACACATCCGAATGACATGATTTTGATGTCAACTCAACGTATTTACTCCCAATCATCAGTAAATTGATCTAAAGTGCATTTTACTCCGGATAATTCCTTTAATTTTGATTAAGAGACTTACTCTTACTGATGTCTTGTACCTATTGGTCTCTCGATGTAGAGTAAATAAATATGTATGGTCAAAACCTATTGTTGTGTCTCGTAGGCCTACTCTTATTCAGAGGTGAAAAGAAGAGATAGGACGTGAACTCCGGCCGAGCGTGCAGTGCACTGACGCGCTGCAATTAAGCCACGAGACAGTTGAAAAAAATTGCGATACCCAGAAATTGTCCAGGCTATATATTTTTTCCAACAGATATTTAACACAAATAATGACTCATATTGGTCGGTTTTGTATGCTTGCAATAGGTTTAGGTTTTTGCTTATGGCAATGACAATGCCAGCATTAATCACTCGGTTTAAATTAGAAAAATGTTGACATAGGCCGTGACAGAACATTTCTAGGGGGTGGGGTATTACACATTGCTATTGTTTCCACCAATGATATGTATTGCTGCATCATCAACAACGTTGTTGGAACTACGGTGTTCGAACGTCGGAGGTAGCGAATTGCGACACAGGTACAATGTTTTCTGGAAACAGGTGTGACAATGTCGTTGTTTGGTCGCAAGTTGCATCGTACCACGGTGGTTGAGCAATGTCGTTGCTAACTTTTTTAGAAACGACCCCCAGGGGCAGTAGTTCAAACCACCTTACTTTCCGTCTTTGTTTGCGATTGAGAGTTCAAACTACCCTTTCTAGAAACAACAAATCCAAGAACGATGAAGTGAACTATCAAGGTTCTGACGCAAGTTAGCCAGCGATGCTTTCTAGAAAAGTGCCCCAGGGTGGCTCATGGAGCTTGTGGTTAAAAAAAAAAAAACAATAGCCCATTTAAAATGCATGTTCTCAACAAAATTAATACAGGCACTTTGCACGTCTTACCAAGAAGCTTACCGTATCAGTTGGTTTGAACACTAAAAAAATGGGTCGCAACTTAATGACCATGGGAAATATAGGGTTCTCGGAAAGCAGACATAAACTAAATGACTATGCATCCGACCCATAAGGTCTAAGCATATTGCTAAGTAATAAAAACAGTAGTTCACATGCATGTTTTGGGGGGAAACAACTAGGCTATGAACAGAATTGAGATAATTTGTGTTGTCAAATGATATTCTGCAACTTTGACATTGTGAGAAAAAATGTCAAGCCTTTTTGACCAGAGTAAAGTTTTTCAAATTTATTGTAGCCTCCTAGGCCTACGTTAAACCGCTGTAGCCTGGTGAAGTTAGTCTGAGAAAACGAAAACGGATTACTGGCTTGTTTAATTAAGCATACCTAATTTAGCCATCAAGAATATGATGATTATATTGACTTCATAAGTAAACTCGCCTTTCGTTATATGGGTGGAAGGCATAAGTGGTCAGTTTCTAATCAAACACCCGAGCTCTGCCTCGGTAACCAATGATTTTTATGTTATTTCCCAGGGTTTCATCAACATCTCAAGTATCATTGTGTCCAATTCCACCTTTAATACCTGGGGTGAATTAAATGATGTCAACAAAACAACAAGGAATGTCAGTGCATCTTTCCTGGGCTCTATTGAAGTGATTGTGAGAGCCCTGCAAAGGGACACATCTTTTGAAACAGGAACAGACATCATCCAGCTACGCCAAACCTTTGTCAACAGCTCATACAGTGACACACTAGGAACAAATTCGTCTGCTGCAATCTTCATACCAGAGAAGGGGAACATTACAATTACAACCATTACATTCTCTACCCTAAATAATGTCCTACCAGCCAGGAATAGTAGTGACAATGATAGCAGTTTATCCAACTCCATCAATGCAGTTGTGGTTCTGTTGCAAGTAAATGACACCATCAGCAACATCTCGCTAAGCTTTGACCTCATAAATGAAACACTAGGAAATCCTCAGTGTGTCTTTTGGAACTTTGAGCTTTTTGATGGATTTGGTGGATGGGATTCATTTGGATGTGAACTCACTTCATTTGTGAATAACACTGTCACTTGTGAATGCAACCACACAACTTCCTTCTCAATTCTAATGTCACCGTCTATTCCTCCTGGCATAAAATTGTTGCTGGATTTCATCACATACATTGGTGTGGGTATATCCCTTGCCAGCTTGATCATATGTCTTATCATTGAAGGAGTCATATGGAAGAGCATGACCAGAAATGACACATCTTACATGCGGCATGTCTGTGTGGTGAATGTTGCTGTGTCACTTCTGATTGCTGATATCTGGTTCATTATAGGAGCAGCTATATCAGACTATCAATCAGTAGCTGTAGGACCATGTACAGCAGCAACCTTTTTCATCCATTTCTTTTACCTAGCGATGTTCTTCTGGATGTTGGTGTCTGCTCTTCTGCTGTTTTATCGCACTGTCATGGTTCTCTCACAGATGTCGAGGTCAACAATGTTGGCAATTGCATTCAGCCTTGGCTATGGTGCCCCCCTCATAATCGCCGTGGTAACTGTAGCAGCAACTGCCGGAGGTGGAGGTTACATCCGAGAGAACCAAATCTGCTGGCTCAACTGGAATGAGACTAAAGCACTTCTGGCTTTTGTGATTCCAGCATTGACCATTGTGGCCATAAACCTTCTAGTGATGATTGTTGTCCTCTTCAAAATGTTGAAAAGGGGTGTTGGAAACACAACACAGAATAATGACAGACATACCCTAGTGGTCCTTGCAAGATGTGTCACCATCTTAACCCCCCTCTTCGGCCTTACCTGGGGATTTGGCATAGGCATCATGGCTGCGCCTGAAGCTATAGGACTCCATGTTGTTTTTGCCGTTTTAAATTCATTACAGGTACCATTTCAGAATATGATTTTTATTATCTAAATTATTTTAACACTATCTTAACCAATAATAGCTGTCCTGTGGGATATTCTGCAGCATAATTGATAAAGCACATTGTTTAATTCATTGATTTTGTAAATCATGAATGTAATAGTTTCATAATCGACTCGTAACTAACAGATTATGTAGCACCATTTAAATTAATATAATGTTCATAATATACTACTAAACAATAGTTAATATTCATTTTAACAATGCTGTTTTATTTTGAAGGGTTTTTTCATTTTGGTCTTTGGAACGCTGTTGGACAGCAAGGTAAACATTTTTACTGGAGATTTATTATATGTTTTACAAGTTTTTTTTAATTATTTTAACTTGCACAGAGGATTTGTGTATGTAGTTGGTATACAGATACAGACCGACGTTAATCTTTTTCCTATACAGATAAGGGAGGCCTTAACAGGAAGATGGAGAGTCCCAAGCTCTGACTCAGGTGGCACAAGGGTGGGTATTCAATAATACAGTGCTGTGCATAAGTTAAAACACTCATGCTAAAGTTGACTAAAAAGAGGAATAAAAAGTCATCTTTAGGAAATTGATCTTAATACCTTAATTAAAATCCAACCGTTAAGGACAACAATTTTCTTTGTGAATGAATAATGTATCGTAAATAAATAAAAGTTCTCCTTAAAATACAGGGGGCATGAGTAAGCACACCCCTATGTTAAATTCCCATAGAGGCAGGCAGATTCTTATTTTAAAGGCCGGTTATTTCATGGATCCAGGATACTATGCATCCTGATAAAGTTCCCTTGGTCTTTAGGCCTGCTTAAAGCAGCACTAAAGAAGATTGGCGCTCGGGGTCCCCTTACAGTTAAAGCACAATTAAAAAAAAATTGTGTTGCAACAAAGTATGAACAAAACTCCGATAAAATATGGAGGGAATTCACATACAGCAGTCTGTAGAAAAAGATTTCCAAATTCCTGTTAGCAGCTTTTCCATTTCAATTTCGTAAGGGGGGGGGGGGGGGGGTGATTGAGGGCCTATCAGACAATGGCAGAAGTACCATTCGTCATGTTATGAGGTTATGTGCCATCAAAATGATTTTGGAAACGTTATGTTAAAGTAAAAAAAAACTACACATTTAAGCACACAGCCAAGAATGTGCTGAAATGGTTCTGGTGGAAAATGTAGTTGTAAAATTAAAATTAGCTTTGAAACAACATAATGTATTGTAGTGTAATAGCGAAGTGATTTGACATTAAGAGGATCTGACACAAATGCACATTATGATTCCTGAAGTCATTTCACTCTGACCCCCTGAAATTGAACCCCTTCTTTAATGCTTTATTCAATAGAGTACAACTGCTGGGACATCCTCGACCATATTGGATTTCTTCAGAAGGATCCAAAGGAGAAGTGAGTTAATAGTTTGTTTTGTTGTTTAGTTGAGTTCTAATGCCTTCAAGAACATAGATAATTCTCCTAATTGTGTATCAATCTCAAGCCATTTGTCATGAGCATAGTTTAGTGTTACAGTCTGGATTGAAAGCAGCATTTTTTTGGCAGTTTAATGGGATCTCTTTACTCTCTTTTCCAGATGTGCACAATGTGTCAGGGTTGGGGTCAGGGTCGGCTGTCAACTCAGGAACTGGGACTTCAGGCAGCTACAGTGTCACTGACACCTTTGGGAACACTTAATGAAGACCTTATGCTTAATGAAGACCCACCTGCTGGGTGGATTTTCTAGTTTAACATTCATACCTAGAAATGTGACGAAACAACCAGCTAGCGCTGGGCCGGCTCTCCTATAATTTGTACCACCTGTGGCACTGTATTTAATACAATGTAAGATAGGACTGTGGCTGCACTCAAGACAACTTGAATCCTACATAATTCCACATAGTGTCATTAAAGCACTGCTATTTAGCCAACATTCTGTAAGAATAGTTGATACACTTACCAGGATCAGCTACACTAAACACTAAATAAAAGTTACTACTATGTATAGGATATGGTTATAATGCAAAATATGGCAATTGTTAAATGTATTAATAAATATGTAAATAATATAAAAAGAGCAGCCACTGCGCATCCTCTTTTCAAGAGTGGTGATCAGGCTGACTTAAACTGTTTGTTTACCTAAATCTTTGGAAGAGCATGTCAACAAGTAGCTAACTCATTATCTTGAGAAACTAGGGCGGTCAATCGATTAAAAAAAATAATCTAATTAATTACATACTCTGTGATTAATTAATCTAAATGAATCGCATATATATTGCTGTATATGCTGTGAAAGTATTTTAAATATTTAAATTCAAATGAATCATTGAATAATCAGCATTAGTGACATTAAAGTTCAAAAACTCTTTTATTATTATTTTCACTGTTCAAATAATTGCCATAATAATCTATGATATGACCTGATATGCTGAGGAAATAAATTCAAAAGTGCTTCGGGAAGAGAGAGAGATGGGGTGGTGTGTTTACTTGGGAAATGACCCAGGTCGGACTCAAACTCGGGTCCCCATGGGCACATGTGGTACGATTGCTGTAGCCAGTTGTGCCACTGACCTCCATCTCTCATCCCCTCCATGTGACTTCAGATGTTCTACGATGATGATTACACAATCCTGTATGCCCCTGGTCCATCCAGATGCAGTAACGAAAACACATCAGGCTTTCTTGAAAATTTCAAACTTTGAAGGGGTCATGCCGCAAGAAACAGTTTTTTCTTAGAAATAAGATGTGTCAATATGACTTGGGGATGTACAGGTTTTTCTAATTGAACAGTTCCCTTCTAACAGCCATAAAAAGTAAATGGTCTTGGTGGAGCATGGGTATATTTCTACATCACAATTGCTCTCTTTTCTTAGCCTATGTTCCCTCCACTGTTAACAATCTAGCAATTCACCTGGGAGATGGCCAAAGCAGTGAGTGAAAATTATGCATGTAAAAGTTAGTAAAATATTAAAAACGAGATCAGAGCAGTACAAAATACTAACTAAAAGGCATATATGATTCTAACTGTCTCACTGAATTGCATTATGCACACTCAATTCTCACTGGTCTCTCTGCTAGACAACAAGTACCAAAACATGATTAGTTCATAGATTTCACATGTAAAATACATTTTATGCAACCCCCATCTTGCCTGTTCATAATTCTGAGAAATTCTTGAATTGTGTGCATTTGTGCGTGTACATGTTTATGTGTGGGTGGGTGTGTGTGTGTGCGTGCATGTGCTTATGTGTGTGCCTGTGTGAGTATGTCTACTGTGTGAGTATGTGTCATATGTATGATTACTGTGAATGTGCGTGTGTATCTGTTTATGCACATGTGTGCATATGGAATGGGTTAACATGACCCCTGGAGGCAAACATATGCAAAAAAATGGTCATCCTAGGCCCTACAGTTCTCAAGATATTCACAGAAAACTCTGTTGGTGTACGGTCACTAAATGTACACATAAATTAATTTATTGTATGGCCCCCCATGAACGAAAGTCCATGAAACTTTCGGAGGGTGTCATAATGATCCTACACTTTCAATTTTGTGCAGTTTTGACCATGTCAGCCAGAGATATTGTGATTAAAACACCTCATTTTTACATTTTTGTTTTTAACTAGGTGGCGCTATACATGAAATGAGTGGTTATGGAATGGGTTGATTGATTTGCCTGTGTGCATGGGGTGTGCATGCCACTGACAGGTGCTGTTTACCTCACCTGTTAGTGGTCATTATGTATGGCTGATCAGTGTATAATGATGGTCTACATTAATGCTATGACTAGTACACATGTAGTCTTCACTTTTCCCCTTTCATGAAATGTCATTTTAAATGGCTCTAAAATGGTTAAAATGTAAGCCTAGACATTGAAACTATAGTGAATATTGTTAGTTATGTGAAAGCAATCCAATGACGTTTCAGGATTTTTTGCTATACTGTCATAAATACCATTCATGGTTTGCAACCTTCCCCCTAGACACGGTAGGCCTATATGTGGATTTCTTCATAAACCAGCAAAGATAATCTCCAAAGAATTATGTTGACTGACAAGGTAATATTACACATATTCATATAAATAGTAGGTTATTGCACAATTGCTGTGATTCCTTGGGTCGGGTAGAGCAAAGTTGCCAGGCTGGTTCTTCATAGAGGTGTAGGCTACAGCAGGGAAGTTTAGTTTATTATGTAATACCTCACATTAACATGAGTTCCTTTAACTTCAGCTTCAAGATGACTAACATCACATGGCTTGTTTGGGGGTGCTTCGGCTGTGTACAGGGGACAGATGGAGATCTAGATATATATTTGACATACACGTTGAGGTTATAGCATATAGCAGCCACACTGTCTGTGTTAGACACATGTCTTGGCCATGATCCAAGAGTCTGCGTTATCTGGTGCAGTCATGTCTAGGCAGTGAGTCATATAGTTGTTGAGCCTGCTTTTCATGCTTAGTAAGTCAAATAGGCTAGTTCATGGCAAAATACTAAAATAGCTCTGTTACATAAAATGGCAAGACATAATTACATAATTAACTACTAAATAATTACTTAATATGAGTAATTTAATTGATGTGGGAGAAAGACTGATGTCCTGCCCTGTGAAAACTCACAGTCCATGGATTTACCAGCCTAGCTCCACAGTCTATCGTTTTCAGCTCAGTCCTCTTGGGACTACACACACTGTATACAAAAATGAATGAGCGTCATGACCATAGAATATTAGAAGATGCATTACATCATTGGAAATCATGCAAGCAATGTGTTGTTTACTTAAACTAACTCGGCTGTGACGTTGACAAGCTTATAGCAATGCAAAAATGCATAGTGCATAGATCTTTTCTATAGATGAATAGTGCAAATCACTCTACTCAGCAATTTGGTCGTTCAGAATAAACCTGATTTTTATTTGAGATGTCAAAACAAAGCTGTTGTTTAGTTTTGCTTTTGAATCATGCCCGTATTTACAATTTAAGACACCAAGGTCTTGTTCTCTATATTTTATGCAGAATTCAGATGCATTAGAATGGAACTGATGACAAGCAGGTTCCTGAAATAACGAGACCTCTAACGCCATATGTGCCTATTTTGCTTACATAAAGACACGACAGACTGGAACAAACTTGACTAACTTTTGTAAAGACAAAGCCCATCAGAGTTTTGCCACAAGTAAGTGGCAAGTTTGGTAAGCAGCAGAGGGGTTGCAGATGCCAATAACTTTCATTTTAGAAAATTAGGTGCATCTACTTTGATCATTTTAGTATGCTTAAATGCAATAACAGAAGGATTCAAGTCAATTATCAAATAACATCAAATTTGAGAATTTGTAAGTAAGACTTTTGTCTTAATATACAAAGCTAAACGGGAAGATTTTTGAGAGAAAGAAAGGATAGAGAAAGTCCTCTGATAAATACTCTGCAGCTGACCCTGCAAATACACCCTTTTATTTATAATGTATTTCTATTCTCCATGTTAAACAATATCATGTGTTATATTGCCTTGCTATACCACTGAAGTGATCTCTCTCCCCTACATAACCACCCACCTACAGCGTAAAAAAATGATGGTGTAAATAAATGCTATCAATATGCTGTCAATCAAAAAGAGTCCGGCCTCTATGACAGTTCCTCCAATCATCATACAGAAGCTCGGCGTCCAGGCCATCCCACTGTCCCATTCACTCCCAGAGACGCCGGGCTTCCCTGGAAATGACGATTTTGTGGCGCTTGTCCAATAAACGTGTAGCTTTTCTGCACTGAGATCAGCCCACTCTGTAGTGCCATTGAAAGTCCAGTGAAGCCGAGCGTCTATGGGTTTTTTGCATGTTTTTTTGATGGATCGTGTCGTCACAGCAATGTATTACGGGTGCGAAATCACGATAAATGACCGGCAAAACCTTATTGCTGAACAAGCTAGCCATGAAGATGAACATGTTTTCAGCATGTTCTAGTTGGAATAGTAGTCAAGTCAAGTCAAGTCAGTTTTATTTAGTATAGCGCATTTAACATGCACAAAGTGCAACCCAAAGCGCTCTACATACAATACATTGACAAAAAACAAAAGACAATAAGACAAAAAATGCCAGACGGAGCGGCGTAGTCGCCAGCGTTGACACCAGATGACAAAAACATTTTTTTTAAATAACAAACACAAAAGATGCCGGACGGAGCGGCGTAGTCGCCAGCGTTCCCGTGACACAAGACAACAGACATACAAGACAGACAACACAGAAAATTGAAAATAAATAAATAAAATAATAATAATCATGTTAAAATTAGTCCAATTTCCAACCGGCTGAAAAAGTCCAAGGGCAATGATGACCCGCGTGAAACTGCCAATGCAAGACCAACAAAGATCTTTCACTGACCAACTCAGATTTAGCACTACTGGCAGTCTGGAGAGCAGAGCACCGGAAGAACAACAGTCTGAAGTCATGATGGGCGATCTTCCTACTGATCAGCAGCTCGGTGGCTTTAGCAAGACGTTTGTTGCTTCTCCCGACGTCGCCATCAGAGCTCCCCACGTCAGCACTCAATCCAGACTGCAGGCACCCAGCGTCAGAGGCTATACGTTAATGTTAACGTTATGGCAGCTCGCAGGTCAGCCGCAGCTCGGTGGTCGTGGCTGCTGCAGATCTCCCGCAGAGTAGGCCCATTGCCCTGAGCAATCTTTCCGTCCAGACGAGTCCAGACAGAGGATGTGCAGCGTCAGATGGAAGAGGGACGGCTAGCTTCTAGTCAAGGCAAGCTCATCAGCCCAGTCGAATAGAAACTAAACGTTACCGTTAGTTATCAGCCAGAAAAAAGGACCAAGAATAACACAAAAACTATCGAAAGTAACGTAAATAAAAGGTGAAAACATTTAACTTGACAAATAAATACAAAAAATAACAGAACATTACATAAAATTACGAACATTACATAAAAACAAACAAAAACATGATGCCAGACGGAGCGGCGTGTCTCGCCAGCGTCCCCGTAACCTAGCAACCCTAGTAGGCTAGAAGCTAATGTAATAGTGTTATTTGATGCGATTTTCTGTGATATTTTAGAGGAGGCTGAGCTTCCCTGTAGTCTTAGAGCAATCGCCTCTGGCCTGAGCGTCCCGGTGGCAGAGCTAGACGTCGTTTGTCTGAGGAGCGCATCGGTCAGAGGGTAGCATATGCCTGTATGAGGGCATTCAAGTAGGTGGGAGTAGAACCGGAGATTACTTTGTAGGCAAGCGTTGGAGACTTGAATTTGATGCGGGCGGCCATAGGTAGCCAGTGTAGCTGGATGAGCAGCGGGGTAATGTGCCCTTTTGGGTTGGTGGTAGACCAGGTGTGCCGCTGCGTTCTGGATCATCTGAAGTGGTTTCACCGTGCAGGCTGGGAGACCTGTCAGGAGGGTGTTACAGTAGTCAAGTCGTGAGATGACTATGGTCTGTACCAGGAGTTGAGTCAGATAAGTCCTGATTTTCCATATATTGTAGAGTGCGAAAGGTAAGACTGAGGCAACATGATCGGAGAAGGTTAGTTGGTTGTTGAGCATGATTCTTAAATTTCTTGCAACCCTGGTAGGTGCAATAGACAGGGAGTCAATTTTGGTGTTGATGTGATGATGTATAGTAGGTTTAGCTGGGAGGACCAGCAGTTCAGTTTTTGAGAGGTTTAGCTGGAGGTGGTGTGCCTTCAACCTTGTAGATATGTCCCTCACAGTTTATGCAATCTATGAGCGTCCTTTGAGGTAAGATTCAAACCAGGAGAGAGCAGAGTCAGAGATGTCCATGTTTGAGAGTATAGAGAGAAGGATGCAGTGATTAACCAAGTCAAAGGCAGCCGATAAGTCAAGCAGAATGAGTAATGATGACCATGCGTTCGCCCTAGCCTCCTTTAAGGCTTCTGTTACAGACAGCAGAGCTGTTTAGGTTGAGTTGTCACTCTTGAACCCAGATTGGTTTGTATCAAGAAGGTTGGTCTGTGAAAGGAATTCAGAGACCTGTTTGGAGACTGCTCGTTCGATACCTTTGGATAGGAAAGGTAGGAGTGAGACAGGATGGTAGTTCTCAACTTGGGCAGGGTTGAGAGAAGTTTTCTTAAGTAACGGTGTTACCTGGGCTGTTTTGAATGCTGTCGGAAACGTGCCAGATGTTAGTGAAGCATTGATAACATGTTTGATAGCTGGTGTGATGGTCGGGCTTATGGACTGAAGTAGGCTAGTAGGTATAGGGTCCAACGAGCATGTAGTAGGACGGCTACATGTCAGAAGTCTAGATACCTCACTCTCGGAGAGAAGCGCGAATGCAGAAAAAGATGGGATTGAACAGAATACCAGACATGAAAAATGTTTAAAGTCTGTCAGAAATGCCTGAAATAACTTAGATTAAACATAGGTAAAATTAAATTTGAAATATAGCCGCAAGCGGCAATGACGGGCCCGAGCACCTGCGGGCCGCAACCTGTGACATTTCAGGATCCAACAAAGCACCGACGTGGTGCATTTGTAAAATGTACATATTTTATGTGTGTGCTATTTGTTTTTGCATGTTATTTTCTGCCACATTTACTTGCTTGGCCAGGTGGGGGCGCAATGCAATGCAGGCCCATTGTGTGTCATCATAATCATAATATAAATTAACCTGAGAAATTTTAGATTATTCATTTTAATCAAAGAACATTTCTGATACACTTTTTGGTTGGCCAGATGGTGGCGCTATGTTAGGCATGAAAATTACACATGTGAATATCATCACAATAATGATGTCCAATGTTTTGTAAAGTTTCAGATCAACCAATAAAGGCATTACCAATTTCTGGTACATTTTCCTGCTTGGCCAGGTGGTGGCGCTATGCCAGGCAGGCCCATAGGGTCTCTGGATATCATCATAATTATAATATCTATTAACCTGAGAAGTTTCAGACCATTCATTCAAAGCATAGAGCATTTCTGGCATATTTCCTGTTTGGCCAGATGGTGGCGCTATGCTAGGCATGTGAATTATATGTGTGAATATCATCACAATAATGATATCCAATATTTTATAAAGTTTCAGATCAATCACTTAAGGCATTGTCCATTTCTGGCACATTTCCAGGTTGGCCAGGTGATGGCGCTATGCCAGGCAGGCACATTGGGTGTCTGGATATCATCATAATCATAATATCTATTAACCTGAGAAGTTTCAGACCATTCATTCAATGCACTGTGATTTATGACACATTTCCTCTTTATGTGGTGAGATATTAAAATCATATCAAATATATAACATTTCAAAAATCCCTTCACAATTTAACATCAGCGACATCTTGGCATAATGTTTGCCAAATTTCACATGAATCTGACAAACCGTCTAGGAGGAGTACAGTCAAATCTATCATGTGGCATCAGTGTTCTTGTCATTCTTTTTGTTGCCAGTGGGTGGCGCTATGCGAAATATGGATTATGGGCTTGTGAATATTGTCATTACCATGGTATTCAATAACCTGTGAAATGTAAAACATTTCAAGCCATGCATGGTGAATTAAGACACATTTATTGTTTATGTGGAAGGGTATTAAAATTCATAGTTTCGCCATTTCGTGAAATTACAACATATCAAAAAAAGCTTCACAATTTAGAATCAGAAACATATTGGCATCATGTATACCGACTTTCACATGAATCGGATCAACCGTCTAGGAGGAGTACGTTAAAATGGATCATGTCCACAACCCACAAAATCTCAATTACCTCACTTCCTGTGGGCGTGGCTAATGGCATGTGAATACAAAAGTTGTTTGTTTTTGGGAGTTACATACACCTACCAAATTTGGTGTGTGTATCTAAAACTATATGGCAACCACAAGTCACAGTGACATAAGGGGGCGCTATGGAGTTCCTGGGCCAAGCCCAGTGCCAAGGCTTTTCTCCTGTGTATTCACATGCGTTTTCACCGATGGGAAGCACCTCTTCTGGCATCACAATTCATCACATTTTAGTCCGCACAAAATCCCAAATACCACACTTCCTGTTGGGCGTGGCTAATGCATTGTACATACGAAAGTTGTTCATCTTGGGGAGATACACACACCTACCAAATTTGGTGTGTCTAGCTGAAAGTATGTGCCAACCACTGGATCACCTAAGGGGGCGCTACTGAGTCCCTGGGCCACGCCCGGGGCCAAGCCTTTATGCCTGTGTAGCCATTGTGATACCAGATGTGTGTGCCAAATTCCAAGACTTTTCATCCATGTTAACCACCTCAAAAATAGCAAAAAGGTGAACAAATAATAATAATAATAATCCTTTCAAAAACAATAGGGCTTCGCACCTCTCGGTGCGCGAGGCCGGGACGTCGGTGCTCGGGCCCTAATAATCTTTCCAAAAACAATAGGGCTTCGCACCTCTCGGTGCACCGTCGGTGCTCGGGCCCTAATAATAATAATAATAATAATAATAATCCTTACAAAAACAATAGGGCCTTGCGCCCTTCGGTGCTCGGGCCCTAATAATAATCCTTTCAAAAACAATAGGGCTTCGCACCTCTCGGTGCGCGAGGCCGGGACCGTCGGTGCTCGGGCCCTAAATATAAAAAAAATGATATGATATGAAAGGATGTAGAAAAACTAGTAATAATAATAAAAAAAACAGCCTCCCCATTCTTTGGTAAAAATGGGTAAAAATATTCAAATACAAAATAAAATTTGCACGTAATCCCAGAGCCCAGCCATGTTAATTGGGGGCCAAGCAGCGAAGCTGCGAAGGCACCCATTGTGTTTCTATGTTTTCTTCCCTATTATTATTACGCTTCTGTCATTGAAGTCAATGGCAGCCCATAGAACCGTCTGGTGAAAAGTTGTGAAATTTGGCACACTGATTAGGGACAGTCCCATGATTAATTTCACCAAGTTTCATGTTGGCACCTACAGGGCTCTAGCGCCACCAACAGGCCAAAGTTGGATGTGCGTTCATGCACGTAACTTTTGACCTGTTGGCCCGATTTTGGAAAATGAGGTACCATTGAAATCCTTGGACCAGGCCGAGTTCAACGCACCCTATGCCGTCATTTTCCGCCATGATGGATTTTCCGCCATATTGGATTTTAGTGAAAGTGAAACTAAAACATCACAGGTCACAAATTTTGTCCAATCGTCACCAATCTTGACACACATGATCTTCAGACCAAGCCTCACAAAAGTTGTCGTGTTTTGTCTTCGGAACTATAACCGTTCACCCGTAATATCCAATCGAAATTTGCGGCGAAGCCGCCAAACAGGAAGTGAGATCATATCTCAGCAACCCATTCATCTATCATAACCAAACTAAGTACATGGACTCAGGACCCAATCAGGGGGACGCTCAAAAAATCTGGTGACCTTTGACCTCTAGCCCAAGCCCAAGCCAACTTGTGATGTCATCGTAATTGATTCGGCCGCCATATTGGATTTAATCAACAACACGTACAAGTTTTTGCAGGTCACAAATTTCAGCGGATCCTCACCAAAATTGGCAGAGACCATCTTCAGACCATGTCTTATTAGTGCATTGCTTTCTGGAACAATTGACAAAAGCATTGGTCTGTAACAGCCTATCGAAATTTACGGTGAAGCCGTCAAACAGGAAGTGAGCTCATATCTCAGCAACGTTTTCATGTATCAAAACCAAACTTAGTACATGTACCTCAGACCCCATCGGGAGGACGCTCAAGAAATTTGGTGACTTTTGACCTCCAGGGGGCTCTGTAATTGGCAAAAATGCATTTTGGCCAGTAGTTGCTGATGTGCATTATTCTGCAATGGAAGTCAATGGCAGCCCATAGAACCGTCTGGTAAAAAGTTATACAATTTTGCACACTGATTCGGGACAGTCAAATAATTAATTTCACCAAGTTTCATGGCGGCACCTCAAGCGCTCTAGCGCCACCAACAGGCCAAATTTGGACGTGTGTTCACGGACGTAACTTTTGACTCGTTGACCCGAATGTCAAAATGAGGTATCATTGGAACCCTTGGGTCAAGCCGAGTTCAACACACCCTATAACGTCAATCTTTGACCTCTATGTTTAAATCACAGTAAGTGTGATCATATCTCAGTCGATCTTTTATTTTTGATGTGAAACTGATTACAGCAAGTTCTATCGAGTTCATTCTAATGCGTGCGTGCAAGGGTGGGGCAGGGTGGGATAGGGCAGGGGCGGTTGTGGCGGTGGGCTGGCTGGGGGAGGGGGCGCCGACACTCAGCCCTGGTTCAGCCCCACAAAATCAGCTATGTTTTGATGTGAAACTTGAACTTGTAACTCAGCCAATCTTGGGTTGTTTGGCATTGAACTTGCTGTGACAGCTTAATGCTATATGTCTGATGCAACGGCCTTGAGTTACATGGCAAATCTGGCCTGCTGATCTGCCTGCTTGGCCCCCTCATTGCTGCTTGCAGCTATATTTTACTTCTTATTATTTTCCTCTGATACCCAAGAACAAGAGTTTGAGTCTGAGTCACAAATGGGCACAACTTTCTACAAGTGACCCAGTGGTTACTGCACTTGTTTAATTTTAGTATTGTAGATTAGTTAGTTAACTTTTCCCACACAATAAGCAATGCCACACACACCAGGAAGTATTTCTGAGATGCCTCTGACTGGAATCAACCCACCCTTTGTGTGTAAATGGAATGCCTCTTATACTGCGGATGAATACTTTCACTTCACTAGAATGTTCCTAAAGTGATGTGAGGATCTTCATCAGTTGTGAATGAACAAGGGATTTACGGGTAAGTATTTTGATTACTATGTTATTTAACAAATTATTGCACATCAATTAACAAATGAATGCACATCAATTGAAATAACTGTTAAACAGACATCAGATATTATTCAGTTAATCATTATTCACAGTTAATCCAATAGAGTTTGGAGTCTTGAGAGCTTGTTAAATGTTTACATTAACAGGAGATGACTTCTGCTGTGCTAAAATGTGAAGTTTCACCTTCCCAGTTTCATTAAGAGCATCTTAGCAATGAAGAAATGTACCAAGTCAAATGTGCCAAGTATGCTTTTTTGTTGCATTTTGTATGTCACAACTACATAGGAATTTGTCGCAAATGAAACTAAACAAACAATAACCAGTATAAGCCTGAGTAAATTTTTTGTGTTAACAAATAAAAAGGAAAATAGAGGTTAGCCACAAACTGAAGCTAGACTCTACTGAGCAGAAAGCTGTTTGTAGTCTCCTGTCCCTGTGCTCTGAAAATTTAAACCGGTTAGAGTGGTTACAGTTTTTCACAATTACTCAGACACAAAAACTGGAACTTGTAGCACAAATTCTGAAACCACTAACTCCTAGCCAATTTCTATCCTGAATCATAATCACATGGTCTTCTTAACACTATGTTTGACATAAACATACTTTGTTGTACTGCATACAACAAAATATTGTTATCTACATTAGACACATAATTCAATACCAGTGGTTGTGTTGTTTGCTAAACATACCTGGAATACCTATATTCATTCATCATTTACCTGCACCCCAGAATGTCTTAACACACATCAGAGCTTCAACACTATAGAACTTCTATAGAGAAGAGGATTCAGGTTTGGATTTTGGTAATAGTGGAGGTCAATTTTGTGAATAATGTTTAATGATAAGAGGAGGATTAGGACTAAGGAGAATGAGGTGAAGGAGAAATAAGAGGATTAGGACTAAGGTGAATGAGAGGAAGAATAAATAAGAGGAGGATTAGGACTAAGGTGAATGAAGTGAATGGGGAATAAGAGGAGGATTAGGACTAAGGTGAATGAGAGGAAGAATAAATAAGAGGAGGATTAGGACTAAGGTGAATGAGGTGAACGGGGAATAAGAGGAGAATTAAGACTAAGGTGAATGAGAGGAAGAATAAATAAGAGGAGGATTAGGACTAAGGTGAATGAGGTGAATGGGGAATAAGAGGAGAATTAAGACTAAGGTGAATGAGGTGAAGGAGAAATAAGAGGATTAAGACTAAGGTGAATGAGGTGAATGGGGAATAAGAGGAGGATTAGGACTAGGTGAATGGGGAATAAGAGGAGGATTAGAACTAAGGAGAATGGGGAATAAGAGGAGGATTAGAACTAAGGTGAATGAGGGGAAGAGGAAGAAAGGGAGGGAGCATAAAGATTGAAGATGAGGAGTGATGAGAGGACAAGTCTGAAGTAGGAAAGATGTCTCAAATTATATCTTGGTCAGTTTGGTTGACCATGCAGTGAACAACAGGTTGAGTCTACTGAAGGCTCTTCAGAGGCCCAGCCTAATCTGAATTTTACATCCCACCCACAGAATTTGTATGGAATGTGTAGCATGTCTGAAAATAGCTTACTCTCTAACTTTTTTTTTCTTGCTCAAGTCTTGCCTGTTGATTTATTAACCCTGTAAAACCCAAGAATAGAAAAAACTGAACATTTGTTTTCATCTTTCAGATGTTATAGGAGGCTCCTGATACAGAAAGCAAGCAGTTTTTCATGTTTTATTTACTTTTTAGGTAAACGTAATAGCCCATTTACAATCCAGTAATTGTCTGGGGCATAACATCTCCCATTTTAGCAGATATCTACCACCCTTCATAATTCATCAGGTACCCACATGAATAATCAAGCTACCTTTATGCTGAGGCTTAGCCTTCAGTGACACATGCAGTTTAACTAAACAAACCATTCTGCCCAATAAGTGACTGATTTAACAGATTCCCTTCTACTGAAAAAGAGAAAAAACTGGCAACGTTATCAGTTAACCAGTTTATGACATCATTAACAATGTTAATCACAATATCAAATGACAACAATCTGGGGCTCGTTTCTAGAAAGCATTGTTGGCTAACTTGCGTCGCAACCTTGGTAGTTCGTTCTTGGATTTGGTGTTTCTAGAAAAGGTAGTTCGAACTCTCAATCGCAAACAAGGACGCAAAGTTTGGTAGATTGAACTATGCAACAACAAATTGGCGCCCCCCCCCCCCCCCCCCCAATAATTTCGCTATTAGTGTGTATTAAATATTTTTTTTAAAGAAATTCTGCCAATTTTAACTTGAAATATTGTTAAATGGTGCATTGTCACTTTAAGAGAGTCTAAACGGTTCTCATAACTTCCTTTTGCCAGCTGTTGCTCACAAAAGATATATGGCTGATCCAACTCCAGCCTTTGTTTACGTCACAATGACAGCACAATATTTAAGCAATATAGCACGAGTGAGAGTGGGGTTGGTCATGGATATTCCCATGGGTGTTGTTCGGCCGTAGCCACGAGGCCAGAGGCCGACTTTCAGAAGGGAATATCCATGACCAATCCCACGATCACGAGTGCTATATTGCTTTTATACAACAATTCTACCACAAACTAAATAATCTGAAAACACCCCATTATTGCATTACATGTTAATTTCGACATCGTTCTTACGCATCAAAAATAGTTCCCTTTTCAATAGACAGCGTCTTGGTTGCTAGGTAACCAACATTCCAGATCCCTCGTTATGGGTCTTTGTGGTTTACGTGTCTTCTTGAAAGAAATGTTGAAAGTCTGGCTGAAATCACATTCATATATAGCTTTGCTGCATGCATGTTACAAGGGCATTGGGCCATGTCATGTAAGGGACATGGTACTGCAAAAAACGGAAACGTAGCCTACATTGCAGAACCACTCAACTTTATTAATTTATGGTGAATAAATGTTACACTACTGTGCACAGCCCCATATCTTTTTCTGACACGATGCTAGCACGTTAGCAGCGATTAGCTAACTATGCTAACGTTAGTTACATAGACTGTATATATAGAACTGTTACTATAGTTATATATATACAGTCTATGGTTAGTTATCTACAAGTCTCCTCCAAGTGACAATCATATTATAGGCCCTACACAATGCTGGCAATGCTGAGAACAATTAGCATCCTCGTTTATCTTACTTACATTGAGTTGACTGTGTGGCTTATTCCACAGATGTGGTGAAGCACTGTTTCGTTATGGTTTGCTAAGTAGTACCGGTAACCCATTGCTTAAAATAGTGGATAGCTGGGATGAGAACATTGTGTCAAATCTTCGCATTGTATCGCCAGAGAATTAGCCTGACGAGTCAGACCCACATTAAAATGTAGGGTCTGGACACTCACCGTTCGCAGTGCTCAGTCCGAGGGGCGGGATAATCAGTTGTCTTTCAAATTCCCTCTGCAATAGGACAGCGGCAGCGCTATGAGTCCCATGCGTTTCCCACCAGCGGAGCTAGTTGGCTAGTTCAAACGTTTGCCAACTTAATAAAAGCTTAACTCGTGTCACACTGTTCGCCAGCAGCAACATCCATCTTATTTGTTTTCAAGTAGCAGGGAATTCAAGCCAAACCGTTGCAACTCTGCCATCAATCATTATGTTAAGCCCACCTAATGACTCTACACACGATTTCATTGGGCTGATTAAGTTTCGATTTCTGGAGCTCACAAGCCAACGGAGAGTTGCTAGACTAGCCCTGGCAGCAAATGTAATTCGCTGCCGCTAGGGGCGCGTCTAGATTTCTAGGCTACCAGAGAATGTCTAATAAGGGGAGAACCGCCACTCTCGGGAAACTTCCTGTTTCTGAACTGGTTGCAGTTCCTTTTTCTGGTTCCACATGAGGGCACTCACGAATAAGTGCAGAATGAATGGAGGCCTATGGAGCTGTACCCCTCAAATCCACTTTTCTCGGGATATAATTTTTTGCCCAGAAATTCGAATGTTGCAGTCAAAAGAGGGGGCAGAGAAAATACAAACCGCTGAGTATTATATTTTTTGAGTCACTTATGTTCTAAAAAGCCTTTCAAATGTGTCAATGACGTCATTCATTAGCAGAAAGCTAGTGTGTTGTGGGCAACAACAACCCAACCTGTAAGAAATCGAAAGGACGTGACTACTTGTTCATTCAACTTTTGACCTATAATCCATATTGAGCTTGCAGAAACCACAATCAAGTCTTCAATTTCTCAACGACAACCAGGTGAAAGAGACAAATTTTGCCGTCTAGCTCCATAGACCCCCATTGTTTTTGCACTTATTCGTGATCGCCCCTAGCGGAACTGCAACATATTGCAGGTACAATGGAGTTAATAGGGAGTGATCCGGATCTCCGTAAACGGGCTCTGGTATCGCGGAGTGATTTATTATTAGTTGTGCAAAGTCTGAGTTGAAATGTCCAGGGATATTCCAACTCATGGAACGTCTCTCGGCCAATCAGAAACAAATAAATAGTTCCATAGAACCCAATTGTTGTATAATAAGCTATTAATATTAGGATTGTTAGGAAATGGAAACATGTAATGAGTTGTTGCTAGCGTGACATTTATGTTTGCAGTATGAGCATGGTAGCCACCTAGCTATCTGAATGGAATAGGCTATGTTTCAATCGGCTTATGCTTAGCTAACGCTAGTTAGTCTGGTAACATGAATAACATGAACATGAAACATGTGCCTCCAAGCACAGACGTCACACTTTAAATCCTACCTGTTGCTTTTCACCATACACTTATTTAACTACTGTCGCATCCCTTGACATGCCATCTCATTTTCCCTTTCTTTTTCTATTTTTAGCCCCTGACAGCTTTTATGCTTTATCCATCTTTTCCTATAGACGAAAACTCACTACTCGTACCTGCTCACTCAGCACTCACGGCGCCCCCACTCCCTTTTCTGTCAAAATTCTATGATAGAATCTTATGAGATCGGGCGCCTACTCTAGCCGGTTAGTCTTCTAAAATGTTATTTAACATTGAGGAAATGCAGAAATGATTTAGAAATGTACAACAGTAGCTACATATAGAATATACCAATTTGGAAATGAACATTGCGCCTAACACACCTGCCAAAGTTGGTGAGGTTCAATGTATAAGACACATGATGACATTGAACTGTCTGCAATGGCATAAACAAAAGCTATGTTGTTTGATCAGTCAGAGAGCTCAGAGTAATTTGTTGAGAAATCAAGACCTGTTTACCACCATCTCAAAGTACAGGCCACAAATGGGGTGTAGTAGGCCTAAGACTGGACAAGACAGTAAACAAGGTTTATGTATTATTATTATTATTATTATTATTATAAGTTTGCATATTTTTGTTAGACATATTGCTTGCAAAGACTAGGCTATCTATGGCCATGCCCTCAAAAAAGAGCATCTCCACTTTAGCACTAATTAGTGACTAGGTAAGTCTCTATATACTGAAAACAATACCAACTATATTTTCTGATCTTGATATAAGATGAATAACACTTGGTTAGACTGTATTAGATAAGCAGTTTTTGCCGTGTAGCCTATTAATGCCAAGTTGTTGATGTCCACATCTTGAAACAACAACCTTCCAATAGGCCCTATTCTAAGCTACTAATTATGCCCCATAAGCAATGTCAAATTCAGTAGCCTATTGAGACACATTCTTGCCTCTGGGATACATTAAGAAATTATACCATGACTGCTGCTCTGGCATATGTTTGACCAACCGGTTTGTTTCTGTCACAGCCTTCCTTCTATACAGAAGTAAAAATCCACTTGACATTTGCCTCCTGATACACTGAAGAGTCCTAGAATTTTTTTCTGAATCAATCAGTGTCTATTTCATTTTTAAATGGTAGTTGAAATTTAGCTTCAAGTAGATTGTTCTGAATTGTCTTTGACAAAATTGAGGATTTAAAATGGGAAGCCAAGACGTTATAACACATCCATAACATAGGCTAATGTTATCATAACACATCAGTGAACTTACAGGATGGCTACGTTGAGAAGCTGCACTTTCTAATCAATGCATAGCCTACTTGGAACAAGTTTATCCTTACCGTAGCACCCACGAACTGTGTTAATTTCACAGGAAGTCTCTTGGTCTCCCCTATGCATTCACTCATATGTCCTCATTTCAAAAAACTGTAAAGACTCCTGTAAATTGCGGTCAACGATGTTCATCGCCTGAAACTTCCGTCGAATCCATCTTGCTAGGACTTAGCGAGTCACTAACGTTAGCTGTGGGGAGACCGCTAGCAAGCTTTCCACCTAGCTTATGTTAGAAAACACAGAGCTACACACAATACTTCTAAATAAAACGTTCTCCCCTACACAGAAAAAAATCCGATGTACCTTACAAAATGAATGTAAAACAAACTATGTGAATGAGTTACACAATTTTTAATGAAACTCTAGTGAGGTCACTGAAGGCAACTGAAAAGTGATGGCAAGCTAATGGAGACAGTGATTAGCCAGAGTGTTGCGTCAATCATATTCAACGGCAGGAAGTGTGAAATTCTGCCCAATCGGTCACTGCCATAGACAGTAAACGGGTGGGACTTATCTGCCATAAGGATCAATTGAAACGGGAAAAATCCACGAGCCGCCTGGGGTTTCACCATAGACAGTAAAAGAAATGGACGAACAGACTCCGTCATTTTCAATGGGAGGGCACTGAGTCAAATAGAACGATTTTTCAGTTGGTCCCCCCAGTACTGCGCAGACTCACACTTAACTTCGTGACGTTAGCCATCGAACTGAATCTTGTAACTCATATGATAGATACACAGAAATTCTTCTCACACTTCCTTCGCCTTCAAAGTCATCAAAGTTAAACATTTATTTATGTATTATTATTAATATCATCCTCACCAAGTCGTGTTAATGTTGAAGCTACCATACATGATCATCTTCAAAAACAGTCATGCTAAAACAAAACAAAAAAGTTACAGCCTTGAAGCTAATCTTCTTTCCACTTTCCGACCTACGGTCAATCCATCGAAAACCTCTGAAATGATTAGTGCCGTTTTTAAAAAAAATAGGTTTACTTTTTTACTATTATTAGGTTGCCTCTGTGTAATGCTTTACCTTAACATATGGTCGTGTATGCTAGGTTTTGCTTATGAGTTACCGTCATAGACAGTAAGGTGGACTGAGCTTCTTATCCAAACAATACGGTTATCTCCCTACGGCGCGAAAGAGAGATTACGTCAAAGCTAGCTTCCCTCCAACCGAACAAGCTAACCATTCTTCTTACGGGTAACCAACGTTACGGACGAGGTAGTGAAGTCTGTTTTGCCTTTGTAGTGTTTATGTGGATTACACAGAAGCTACAATATCGGCACAGGATATATGTTATATGAAGTTATGGTATTTCAAAAAAATCCTAGAATGAATGGACTTCTATGGGAGTTAGCAGAGAGGTGGTCCCTCCAGCCTACGTCGATTCTTCTACTTCCGGGAATTCGCCTGCCCCCTTGGGTTTCACTCGATTTACATTGAAGTCAATGGGGAAAGATATCTATGGTAGTGAAGCAAAACGAAAAGTTGGTGAAGCAGTCTGATTCACTGTAATTCTCTGTTCCACCGCGGGTGACTGATGGCGCTGTTGTCACTCACATAATTGATTTCAGGAAAACAGTTCGTGTTAGTGACTGTATTTCTGTTTCAAAGGAGTAAAATTGGGATTATTATAAGATTTTTTTTGTGTTTTGTTTTTTTCTTTTTTTTGGTGAAGCACTGCTTCAGCTGTAGTCTTATAGAAGCCTCCACTGGCGCATACCCCCTTTTTGCGCCACTGACTCAATGCTATTTATGTTAATTTGAGTATTGACTTGCTTTTTGATAGGCTAGTATTATAATCTTCACAGACTCTTAAAATCAGTAGGCCTAGAGATAAATGGTGTAGTGGCCGTGTGAGGTGACGTTGTAGGTTCAATTTTCTTATGAAGTGAGATTGTCCTCTTGCTTCTGGCTACCTGCAGGTGAACTAGTGTGACATGTGGATTCAATTGTTTTTTACTGATGTCTTGTACCTATTGGTCTCTCGATATAGAGTTACTACATACATAAATATGTATGGTCAAAACCTATTGTTGTGTCTCGTAGACCTACTCTTACTCAGGAGTAAAAAGGAGAGATAGGATGTGAACTCCAGTCGACAGGGGCGGATTAAGGCGGTCATGGGTTCCTAGGCTACATTTTCTGTGAGGGCCCCCTCCCACAAAATGGCCTACATAAGGCAACTCATACAACATCACTGCAATGTTGGTACAGCAACAGCTGAACACCAAACAGGCCTACTCACACCAGGCAGCATCCTTACAAACCAGCAATTGAACCACCAACTAGGCCTACTCACACATAAGACAACATCCTTACAGTAACAACTGGCCTACTTGCATCAGGCAGCATCCTAAAATGCAGCAATTGAACCACCAAATACTCACAGACAAGGAGAAGTTTTTATCCCCAGGCCATCCGAACTCTGAACTCACACTATACTGACTTTGCACTCATTCACTGTCATCACTCACATACATCATACATACAGTACTCTGCTTGCAATAGTAAGTCCCTGCCCCCCCCCCCCCAATACACAGCACATTGTCTCATGAGGAAGCTTCCCCAACACACATATTGCACACTGCCCTCTCCCCACATACACAGCACACTATCCCATCTCCCCTGTCATCCCCCCAACACACACACCAAGACCCCTGGCAGTTGGGTTAGCCCCTTGAGCCGTGGATCTGCCCAAGGTTTCTTTCTTGGTAAGGGAGTTTTTCCTTGCCCCTGTTGCTCTTGGGTGCTCCTTGTTGGTGCCCCCCACCCAATCCCAATCCTCCCCCACCTTTTTTATGCAGCCCTTGCCACTTAATCTACTAAACCCCTCTTCTACTGCACTCTTTACCCCCCCCCCCCCCCCCCCCCATTAATGCACAAATAGGCTGACACCAGACATAATTTCACTGCATTTCTTACTTCCAGTAACTATATGCATGTGACAATAAACTTCCTTGTATCCTTGACAAGACATCCGTGCAGACAACTTCCAAACAACCAACATCAAACAAAAGTCATAGCCTGCGATTTGTTACACCAGCAGACAGTTTATAATAATCGACAACAAATGCCACAGCAGTTATGAACTAGCCTACATACAGTATTCCTACCTTTAGAAGTTTTTCTTCTTTAAATTTGAAGGAATTATTTATTTTTGGGGGCCCCCTGGCAGTCTGGCACATATGGGGCCCCTAGGCTGCAGCCACATCTAGCCTATGCATTGATCCGCGCCTGCCGGTCGAGCGCGCAGAGCACCGATGAGCCATGTGACAGTCAATAAAACTTGCGATACCCTGAAATTCGTGGAGGCTATAATTTTTCCAACATAGATATTTAACACAAATAATGACACATGTTGGTTGGCTTAAGTAAACTGTTTTATATGCTTGCAATAGGTTTAGATTTTTTAAACTGATGGCAATGACAATGCCAGCATTAATCACTCCACTCACTGCCACTGTTTCCACCAATGATATGCACTGCTGCAACCAACATCAACAACGCTGTTGGAACTACGGTGTTTGAACGCCGGAGGTAGCGAATTGTGACACAGGTACGATGCTTTCTGGAAACACTGTTGTTTTTTGGTTGCGTCGTACCACGGTGGTTGAGCAACGTTGTTGCTAACTTTTCTAGAAACAAGCCCCTATAGAACTTTGTGTGACTCCACTAAAATGAGGCCAGAAAGTAATTTACCCAATCTTGCTGCAACGTCATGTGTAATAGACTATGTCATGTAGGTAATCATGGGTCATCCATGGACATCAAGGTTCACAGTGCAGAGGAGCCTGGTGAGCTCAAAGACGTCTGCACAAAGATGTCTGCACTGCGAAAGGTTACAGCCAGGGGGACAGAAAGTGATATCTTACTAAGTATTGTTTTTAGTAGAAGGATACTTACTTTGTACCCTGAAAATGCAGAGCTCTCGTGAAAGCACAATTTGAATTGTCTCTGCGACACACTCTGGCAATGAGTATGATGCATGTTGATTTTACCCCTTGCGTCACGAGGAACCAATCACATTGGTGTATCTGATATAGGCGGGCCATGAGGCAAGCTAAACAGATGACGACAGCGCTGCAACAAATCAGTCAGTAAACATTGGTCGTAGTGTGAGATTTTCAAATGCATGCTTGGTGCTGCCCCTCGAGTTGGGCCATTTTCATTATTTGTGGCCAGACCCTTAATCTTTCTAGGTGACCAGGGTCTGGATTTTCCAGGCTACTTACTTTGTAAGATTATTTGACTTAAAATAAGTCAAAATCTTCTTAAATTGAGACATACAAAATTGATTAAGAAAATATATCTTAAAATGTAAGATTTAAGACAATTTCTCTTAAATCTCATCTTAAATTAAAGGGGAACTATGCCATTTTTTAACTTAATTTACCCTAACTTAACAGCTACGGTGGTGGCTGTCTCGCTTCCCCCTAGCGTCTGTGGACAGAAAAAACACCTTCCAATTTTGGCCCAGCTATCCACCGGCCTCAGAGTCAGAAAGTCTTGCGATGTAACAAATTGCCATGTAACAAATTGCTTTACAGCACTACACACATACATGCCAGGCACCGGCTAGCACAAGGTAGCAATGGAGTTTCTCAGACATGCGTCATGGTAGAGCCAGTGAAAAGAAGCAGAAAGCGAGTAAACCGTTGTCGGAGGAAGAGGGAAAGAGGAAACGGCAGACTGATCGAAAACAGTGAAGAAATTGCCAAAATTGCATAGGGACCCTTTAAGGTACATTTTCTTAATCCATTGGCAGATAAATTTGCTTGTTTTTATGTCTTAATTTAAGAAGATTTTGACTTATTTTTGCAGTGCATGACAATGATCACCAGATATTGCAAAGTCAAATCACTAGACACATAACTGAGCATTTGAATATTAGCACAAAATGTCTGCTAGTCATGCAGCTGTGTATGGGTGTTCATAGCAGACTAAATGTGCACAGATAGCCTACTGCTTAAAGGGGTGGTTCAGGATTTTGGACATAGGACCTCATTTCCAAGTAAGCAAGTGTGATATTTATCAGTGGAGACCGTTTTCAACACGTTTCATCCAGTCCTTCTAATTGCAGAGTTCGCAGGTGCTAGGCTAGCGCAAGTCAACGGTATGTGCTAGCCTGCCACTAAAAACACTCTTACCCACTCCAAAGTACACCCGAGGCATAAATAATAACGCCAGACTATCGATGTAAATGTCTGTGTTGTTGGTTTTATTTATAACATTATTCTATCCTTGCATTTCAATGATCGCATTACATTTTGAGGGACTAGTTTCTTAGCAGCGGCGGAATTATACATGCTCCGTACTGCGCCGAAAAGTAAACAGTAAAGCGCACTCCAATGGGGATACCCAGAGCCATATAAAGGATACCTAGTAGTAGCCTTGGTAATATCAGTCCGCCGCTGAGTTGCAAAATGACTACTACCAACTTAAGGGAACAAAGTATAACTATTGCAACGTGACGCGATGAATTTGCCTTGGATCTACTTTGAAGTGGGTAAGACTTTTTTTAGTGGCAGGCTAGCACATACTGTACCGTTGACTTGCGCTAGCCTAGCACCTGTGAACTCTGCAATTAGAAGGACTGGATGAAACATGTTGAAAACAGTCTCCACTGATAAATATCACACTTGCTTACTTGGAAATGAGGTCCTATGTCCAAAATCCTGAACCCCTTTAAGTACAGGTGCTGGTCATATAATTAGAATAGAATATCATGAAAAAGTTGATTTATTTCAGTAATTCCATTCAAAGAGTGAAACTTGTATAATGTATACATTCATTCCACACAGACTGATATATTTCAAGTGTTTATTTCTTTTAATTTTGATGATTATAACTGACAACTAATGAAAACCCCAGATTCAGTATCTTTCAGTATTGTGAAAAGTTTTTATATTGAAGACACCTGGTGCCACACTCTAATCAGCTAATTAACTCAAAACACCTGCAAAGGCCTTTAAATGGTCTCTCAGTCTAGTTCTGCAGGCTGCACAATCATGGGGACGACTGCTGACTTGACAGTTGTCCAAAAGACAACCATTGACACCTTGCACAAGGAGGCCAAGACACAAAGGGTGTGTTTGAAACGGGTAAGGTTGCTGCCTTTTAAGATATCTAACTGGGGAGCAAGGTTTTTCGAAACCGAAAAAACAAATTCTGCTGCCTTTTAAGATATCTTAGAATTCCCAAATAAATCATGCTCCCTCCTACCCATAATCCCTTGCGGCAACGTCTGAAACAGCTGTGAAAGGTAAACAAACATGGCGGATGACATCGGTAATGGCTGCTGAATCTGTTTAAAATGTCATTTGTGTGACCTTATTTTGCTTAGATTTGTAGATTACAGATTAGAAATAAACAATTTACTATCTGATTATGCCATTGTTGTAACCATTAATAGCGTCTGGTCTGATGTATCTGCCGGCCGTAAAACTAATTTATACCGTTAGCCTACTAGCTTACGTAAGCTAATTTAGTTTAACGTCAGGCCTTTGCAAACGTCATACCGTAGTGTTAACCAAAGATTCTAGAGTGCTACGCTCATTTTTAAAAGATGCATATAATCATGTCTAGTGAGACAGCTCTCTATGTAGGGAGGGAGGCAGTAGGCAGCTGTCTCCCGTTTCGAACACACCCAAAATGTCATTCCTAAAGAAGCTGGCTGTTCACAGAGCTCTGTGTCCAAGCACATTAATAGAGAGGCGAAGGAAAGGAAAATATGTGGTAGAAAACAGTGTACAAGCAATAGGGATAACCGCACTCTGGAGAGGATTGTGAAACAAAACCCATTCAAAAATGTGGGGGAGATTCACAAAGAGTGGACTGCAGCTGGAGTCAATGCTTAAAGAACCACCGCGTACAGACGTATACAAGACATGGGTTTCAGCTGTCGCATTCCTTGTGCCAAGCCACTCTTGAAAAAGAGACGGCATCAGAAGCGTCTCGTCTGGGCTAAAGACTAAAAGGACTGGACTGCTGCTGAGTGGTCCAAAGTTTGTTCTCTGATGAAAGTTAATTTTGCATTTCCTTTGAAATCAAGGTCCCAGAGTCTGGAGGAATAGAGGAGAGGCACAGAATCCACGTTGCTTGAAGTCCAGTGTAAAGTTTCCACAGTCAGTGATGGTTTGGGGTGCCATGTCATCTGCTGGTGTTGGTCCACTGTGTTTTCTGAGGTCCACGGTCAACGCAGCTGTCTACCAGGAAGTTTTAGAGCACTTCATGCTTCCTGCATGCTGACCAACTTTATGGAGATGCAGATTTCATTTTCCAACAGGACTTGGCACATGCACACAGTGCCAAAGCTATCAGTACCTGGTTTAAGGACCATGGTATCCCTGTTCTTAATTGGCCAGCAAACTCACCTGAACTATGAAATATCTACTAGAAAGAACTAGAAAATCTATGGGGTATTGTGAAGAGGAAGATGCGATACGCCAGACCCAACAATGCAGAAGAGCTGAAGGCCACTATCAGAGCAACCTGGGCTCTCATAACACCTGAGCAGTGTCACAGACTGATAAACTCCATGCCATGCCGCATTGCTACAGTAATTCAGGCAAAAGGAGCCCCAACTAAGTATTGAGTGCTGTACATGCTCATACTTTTCATGTTCATACTTTTCAGTAGGCCAACATTTCTAAAAAAACTTTTTTTGTATTGGTCTTAAATAGGCTAATATTGTAATTTTCTGAGATACTGAATTTGGGATTTTCTTCTCAGAAATTCAGCTCTGTATGATAGGCATCTGAGTGTAACATGAAGGTAGGAAACAGTAGGCAATCTGATGGAAACATCTGTTTTTAGGATTGTAACATTATTGTATTAATATGTTATAAATGTCCAACATTTGTGCAAATAGGGCTAGGTCTATGTTCAGAATGGAATTTCAGTTTACAACTGATATTAGTAGTAATAATAATATCTTTCTTACCACGCCTCTGAATGGTGAATTAATGTCAGTGTTTCATTTTATTGTCTGCGAATGAAAGCACACACGCACATTGCAAACTAGTCTGAGTAGGCGTTAACTGCAACACACCTAGAACAGTACAGAAGTGTGACGTCATGGCTGCGGTTCTCTGTTGATGAGTTTCGGAATTGCTCGGAGAGATAGGCACGTTATTAGTTAGGAATCGACTAAACAGTCTGATACGCTAATTTGTGATATTATTTTGAACTGCTTTTTTGATCATGATTAGAAGCCCATCTTTAAGACAATTTTCTGAGTCTGGGTGTTCGGCATCAGACTTTACATCAGTCTGCAACTGAAGATTGAAAATATGGGTTTCCCCTAGCCCAACTTTTCTGCATATCATGACCCGCATTGCAGCCACCATGCAGTCGGTTTGACCTGTTGGAGCTGTTGGACCCGGACAGTTTCATCAGAGACGTCAGTGCTGGAATCGTCTGTGTACAATAGGCTACATCTGGCAAAACGACATTGGTGCTGTAGGGACACGCATACAATTAAAAGAAAATCGAAACGGCAACCACAAAAAAGAACATTGGAAGAACGAGAGAACGTCTAGAAAGAAGTGATCCGTTGGAGACATGACACCCTCATCACTCTTATGATGGCTAATGAAATTGACTAAACAGGGAAGAAAACTAAATGAATGAACTAAAAGAAGAAGAAAAAAACTCAATGTAGGCAAGAAGCGCGTGTTTGTCAGAGCGCACCGCTGGTTGGATTGTCTGAAATTTCATCTGGCGAAATATCTTTCACATGACGGTAGGCCTAATTGCAATAAAAGACTGCCGAAAAGTTCTGCATGTTTGTGCAAAACTTTTGTAAGCTAAATGCAGTAACGCTGTCTATCATTGCGTGTTATGTTGTTCATGACTTGTTCATGCCCAATGTGCATTCCTATCCTCAGTCTTCCTCGCTAAAGTAAGATAAGCTTCTTTAGTTATGTCCAATATGTTAGCCTGTCTCTTTCACCATGCGCCAAATAGGCTAAACGTCCTGCACCTACAGTATGGGCAGGCATACTTTGTTCTGACCATGTTTGACGAGTTGACAGACAGCACAAGTTGTCTAAATAGCAAATGAGCCTTCAGACGCGTGTGTAGGCTACTCTGCTTGTCACACACACACCTGTTTTAGCAAAGTAAGTTTGAGTGAAATCCTTGTGTGTGGCTACAGTTGGCGTGTGGAAAGAGCTATTCATTTTTGTGTGTGAAGTTGTGATGCAGAGACCATTTCCAGAAGTGTATAGTTTTGAGTGACGTGTGCGCTTTTGTAAGTGATGTGAGATGTTTTATATTTAGTGTATGTGCTTTTGCGCTGAATTGAGTTCTGACACCTAACATGGAGAATGAAGTATTTGGCATTGTCAATGCTTGCCCTAAATTCTTGATCTTGTACTGTATAACGCTGTTGATCAGTATTGTGCACATTTTAGGACATCCTAGATAGATAGATAGATAGATAGATAGATACTTTATTGATCCCCAGGGGAAATTCAAGGTCTCAACAGCATACAGACAACACATACACATTCTTTAACAGCAGAAAAGGTAATTAAAGTATATAATATAAAAACACAACTAAGCAATAGAGGACAGTAGAAGATAAAGTAGAAGATAAAGAATATACTAAAATACAAATTATACTAACTAACACTTAAACTAAATCAATTCTAAAAACAGTATCCACATAGTGGTGATTAATCAATCAGAGGCGCTTGCAATGACTGAGGCAGGGACTGAGCCTGTGATTCTTTGTGCATAGTAAGGTAAGGTAAGGTGCTCTGTGTGAATGAGTGTCATGGTGATGTCACAGTTCGGCTGTGGCATGGAGGGAGGGGTTGTGCATATGTGCTAATGTGCTAATATAGCACGCAAACAGTGAGGAAGAAAGACCGTGGTAAAAGTGGCTAGTGGACAGACAGTATCCAAACATGGAGGGGGTGAAGAGGCAGACAGACTATGCAGAGAAGTCTATCTCTCCTCTTCCCTTAAGTGAAGCATTGAACAGTTCAATGGCCCTGGGGACAAATTACTTTCTTAGTCTGTCTGTTGTGCAAGGCAGTGAGCGAAGTCTCTAGCTGATCAGGCTCTTCTGCTTAACAGTAGTGCTGTGGAGTGGGTGACACTCATTGTCCAAGATGTTGATCAGTTTGTTCAGGGTCCTTTTGTCAGATAGTGAAGTGATGCACTCCAGTTCAGCTTTCCTTACCAGCCTGTCAATTCGCCCCACATCCTTCTTCCTTGTGCTTCCTCCCCAGCATACTACTGCATAGAAGAGGACGCTGGCAACAACAGACTGGTAGAACATCCTGAGGAGCATGCTGCACACATTGAAGGACCACAGCCTCCTCAGGAAGTACAGCCTGCTCTGCCCTTTCTTGTAGAGTGCATCAGTGTTGGCTGACCAGTCCAGTTTATTGTCCAGGTGGAGACCCAGATACTTGTAGGTGCTTACCACCTCCACATTGACCGCATCAATATGGACTGGTAGCAGAGTGGGCTTAGACCTGCGGAAATTCACCACCATCTCCTTGGTCTTTGAAGTGTTAAGTTGAAGATGATTGAGTTTGCACCATTGCACAAAGTCCTCCACCAGGCTCCTGTACTCCTCCTCCTGCCCGTTCCTGATACACCCCACAATTGCAGTATCATCAGAAAACCTCTGCATGTGGCATGACTCGGTGTTGTAGCAGAAGTCAGATGTGTACAGGGTGAACAGGACTGGAGAGAGCACAGTTCCCTGTGGTGCTCCGGTGCTGCTGGTCACAGTGTCAGGGAGACAGTTCTTCAGTCTGACGAACTGTGGTCGCTCTATCAGGTAATCTGTAATCCAGGTTACCAGGTGAGCGTCCACACTCATCTGCAAGAGCTTGTCTCCCAATCTGAGGGGTTGGATGGTGTTAAAAGCACTTGAGAAATCAAAGAACATGATTCTCACAGCACTTTTCCCCTTAGGTGGGAATGTGTCCTGTGTAGAAGATAAGTGATGGCATCGTCCACGCCCACTTTCTCCTGGTATGCAAACTGTAACGGGTCTAGTGCATGGCGTACCTGGGGTCTGAGCATACCTAAGACCAATCGCTCCATTGTCTTCATCACATGTGATGTAAGAGCGACGGGTCTGTAGTCATTAAGCTCACTAGGGTGTGGCTTCTTAGGGACAGGGGTGAGACATGATGTCTTCCACAGTGTTGGAACTTGTCCAAGGCGTAGGCTCAAATTGAAGATGTGCTTCAGTGGCTCCACCAGTTCAGCAGCACAGGCCTTGAGTAGCCTTGGACACAGTCGGTCAGGCCCGCTGCTTTATTGCTGCGCAATTTCTTTAGTTGGGCTGTCACTTGATCTGTTGTAAAGGGGAGGGGAGGGGGAGGGGTGCATCTGGGATCTGTGTGTCTGATGGCTGTTGACTGAAGTCGTTATCACCTAATTGTTTGTGATCGCCATGTGGGGGAGGGGTGAAAAATCCAGTGATGGTGGGGGTACGATAGCCTGTGATGATGGAGGTGAGTGTTGCACTGGTATTGAGGGGGTGGGGGATGATGGACAGACCACCGCCATTGGAGCTGGAGCAGGGCAGTCAAACCTGTTGTAGAAGTGGTTCAACTGGTTCGCCCTGTCCAGGTCCCCCTCCACAGAGCTGCTGTTCTTCTTCAGGCCAGTGATAACCTTCATGCAGTCCCATGTCTCCTTCAAGTTGTTTTCCTGCAACTTCTGTTCCACCTTTCTTCTGTAGTCCTCCTTAACCTCCTTCAGCTTGAATTTGAGTTCCCCTTGCACGCGCCTCAGCTCTGCCATGTCCCCCACTCTGAACGCCATCTTTTTCCTGTTAAGAAGGGTCTTGACATTGCTGGTTATCCAAGGCTTGTTGTTGGGAAAGCAGCGTACAGTTCTGGTGGGAACAACCATGTCCATGCAGAAGTTCAGGTAGTCAGTTGTGCACTGTGTGACCTCCTCTAAGTCCTCTCCATTCTGTAACACACTCCAGTCAGTGCACTCGAAGAGGTCTCTTAGAGCCTCATCCGCTTCAGATGTCCACTTCCTGAAGGTGCGTGTGGCAACTGGTAGCCTCTGTACTTCATGCCACCCTTGAATTAATCAGTGCCTCACCAGTGCCACCCTTGTTAAAAATGTCTAGAATCGCCACTGCACCTCTGCCATCCAGGGCTCACCCTATTCACACAAAAATGTTCTTTATATGAAAATACACTGTCCCAGTTCCTTCCCTTATTCTGTCTGCTGGGGCCTGACTTTGGCTGGTAGCTGGCTTGTCTTGACAGAGGAGCTGGGCCACACTGGGTAGATATGATGGTAGCCACTCTCTCTGTATGTATAGCACTCTGGCAGTGATTCAACAGAGCATGCACTCCCTTGTTAGCATAATTAATCTCTTTCATGCAGAAAGTACATTTGGCATGTCCCTTTTTTTTATTTTTTTTTTAAAAAGTCTGACATTTTGAATTTGTGTTTGGCTGTCTTGACCTCAATCTCTGTTTCAACCTGTAACCAAGACCAGTTCCAATTTGTTTTACAACACTCATCCACTTTCTTAACTGTTAGTGCCTCACTCTCATCAAATTCTCTCATTCTGTAAATGAAAAGTTGCATATATTAGCCATAGTGTTACCCTAGACCTGACAGTATCATAACAGAGTGCAAAATAGTTCACTTCACTTTGCCCCCTTTCTCAATGCGCCCCAAAATAACATTATTCTGCACGAAAATGTACAGTTAAAATGCATCAACAGTAGTGCGGTCTGTCTGTTAGGATAAGCCCACACATCAGTTTCTCGCCCTTATGTGGTAGGTGTCATTGAAAATAAGTCAGTTCGTCACTTGTCACTTCGGGTTGCATTTACGAAAAAGCCTAGACCAGCGGCTCATTAGGCTACTAGACGTCAACAAGCTGCTAGCCTAAACAAGTACGTTACCATTAGGCTACACGTTGGAAAGGGGGTAGAGTTGGATATAACGTTAGGCTGCTACTAAAATATTACAGGACAAAATACTGCTAGTCTGCCCGGAACTGAACTAAACTGACTGACGCAACAAACAAGGTTAAAAAAAAAATCCAACTGTATTTTTGCTAGTCATGTAAAATGTAGCGCTAGTGTGCATTATTGTTTAAAAATGTTAATTTCGACATCGTTCTTACGCATCAAAAAATAGTTCCCTTTTGAATAGACAGCATCTTGGTTGCTAGGTAAGCAACATTCCATATTCCTCGTTACGGGTCTTGGTGGTTTACATGTCTTCTTGAAAGAAATGTTGAAAGTCGGGCTGAAATCACATTCATATCTAGGTTTGCTGAATGCATGTTACAAGGACAATGGGCCATGTCATGTAAGGGACATGGTACTGCAAAAAAACGGAAACATTGTCTACATTGCAGAACCACTCAACTTTATTAATTTATGGTGAATAAATGTTATATTACTGTGCACAGCCTGACATGACGATGCTAGCACGTTAGCAGCGGTTAGCTAATTATGCTAACGTTAGTCTCCTCCAAGTGACAATCATATTATACACAATGCTGGCAATGCTAAGAACAATTAGCATCCTTGTTTATCTTACTTACATTGAGTTGACTGTGTGGCTTAATCCACAGATGTGGTGAAGCACTGTTTCGTTTGGTTTGCTAAGGAGTAACCCATTGCTTGAAGTAGTGGAGAGCTGGGATAATAAATAATAATAATAATAATAATAATAAGCTTTATTTGTATAGCACCTTTCATACACAGAATGCAGCTCAAAGTGCTTTACATTTGAAGCATGTAACACAATAATAGTCAGTCAGTCATTATCAATCACTTTTCTTCATTGCTGGGGCTGTTTATGATCCACTCAGCAACACCTCAAAAATATAGAAAATGACGTCATAAGACTGGCAGCCTTAACCCTCTTACCCCCCACAAGCACGCCATATGGCAACTGTGGCAAGGAAAAACTCCCATATTCCAGGAAGAAACCTTTCTCATTCAGGAATGAGAACATTGTGTCAAATCTTCGCATTGTATCGCGGAGTGATTTATTATTAGCTGTGCAAAGTCTGAGTTGAAATGTCCAGGGATATTCCAACTCATGGAACGTCTCTCGGCCAATCAGAAACAAATAAATAGTTCCATAGAACCCAATTGTTGTATAACTAGCACTAACCTGGCATAGTTATTGTAAAGACTGTAATGACACATTAGGACAACCTAAAAATTACACAATGCAAATGGTAGAAATTATGTGATTAGAAGACCTCAAATATGGTTAACCTTACCTTTCTTGCAAAAAAGACCAGGCGCGACACAAAATTACTGGATCCCGGACTGATAGATGTAACGGTAAATCCTTGCAGTGAGTGCAGTGAAGTGCAGCCTTGTAGCAGTAGGATAATGGTGCGCAGCAAATGGGATTTTTACGTGCGCAGCTTTTTGATTTAGTTTTGTCTTACACTTCCTATGTTTCATGGACTGTAACGGTAGGCTATGTGTTTATGTAGTCATTTTAATACAGAATTAACTTTGAAATTATAATCAGACACTTCAACACCCCCCCCCCCCCTTTTCCTGAGACTTGACTCCTTTTCATCTGATGTCTGAGACATGACTACGTAATTATGTAAACTTGACAGCAGTTTTCCTGAGACCTGACTCCTTTTCATCTGATGTCTGACACCTGACTGACAGCTGAGGATGTCCTAAAATGTACAACGTATATCAGGTATAATCACGACCCTCTTAGTTGATTTTTAACCTGTCTGATACTGCATGAATTGGGATGTGATTATGGGGCGCGTTTCAACAGATTGTCTATATCTCCTACAACAGACACAATAGCGAAATCTAAATGTCTAGCTTCTCTACCGACAGGCTTTTTGTTGTAAACAAAATCAACCAAAGCACACTCAGGTGAAGTGATAGACTAGGCTCCGTTTCTCATTTGTCCATCATCGTATGGCAATTTGATTGGTGAAGTCGGTTTGAACTGCTCTGGTTCGGACATAGTTGCTTCTCAATGGAACAGGTCCAGACCGAATTTACTGACCTCATATTTTGTGGGCGGAGTTAAATTCAGGCTGGCTTCCAGGCTACTTTGGTGATGCATGGGGCAACTTTTAAAGCAATGTTGCAGGGCAACCACAATCATTCAACCAGAACACATGGAACAGGTTATGTTAATTTTGGATGTTCTGGTTGGATGATTGTTAATAACTAAGTTGCCCAATATCAAAGGGACATGCCAGAACAACAATATCTTCCTGAATCACAATAATCTGATCAAGCCTGGGAAAATTCTACATTAGCATCAATCAGAAGCTACATTCAGTGTTTTGCACTCTTATGATATGGTTGGTTTTGCTGAATAAATTTGGCAGTATTTTTAAACTACAAAAATACACACCTATATCAATGTTTTGATACAAAATACGAAGCCATAGTCGTAGGCACAACAAAATACAAATTTGAAAAAGAAATTAAATACATATATGTGTGTGTGTGTGTGTGCGTGCGTGTTTGTGTGCCTATGTGTCAGTACACACTTCACAGACAAGTCAAAGAATACTTGTGACACCCAGATCAAATGCATGATTGTATCCGCATTCTTCTCCCTTGATGTGAAGGTCATTGTGCGTGCGTGTGTGTGCCTATGTGTCAGTACACACTTCACAGACAAGTCAAAGAATACTTTGGTGACACCTAGATCAAATGCATGATTGTATCCGCATTCTTCTCCCTTGATGTGAAGGTCATTGTGTGTGTGTCTTTTTGTATGCACTCAATCAGACGCAGCTCGTTCACTTGGGCAGGAGGGGCAGAGCCCTACTAAAGATTCATCCACTAGAAAAGTAGATCCACAAAATATTGTTTTAAATAAAATGTTGTTTGTTTATTATTGTAATCAGTGGCAAAGTACTCAATCATGTTACATTTTTGTATGATTTGCAAAGAAATTTCACAAAGATCTCGTTGATCATATCCGTAGTTGTTGTAGGCCTATTGTAACTTTACATTTCATTTCTGGTAGGGCAGTGACGTCACTGCCCTGAAGAAATTGAACAGCGCCTGCTGTTTGTCTATGTAAATCTGTCGACCGATAATGGAACTGCAGCTAGAGCGCGGTTAGTAGAAGGTCGGAAGGTCGGCCCACCCTATACGACGTCAGAACGTACTTCCTACTGTAGGTAGTAGCCTATGCCTACTGTATTAGTCCGCATGAAGTTTGTGAGGTCAGGCAGACAGTTGAAAAATGACGAGTGAACAGCGTGTGTGCAATAGTGTGGAGTTTCGGAGTTTTCGACTTATTCGAAAGACTTGAGTTTGTAGTTAACTTAGCTATCAAAGACCTAGGACCTGATCAGCCCGTCATTAACATCGTATACCAACAAATGGACAAGAGTCGGTCATTTAATCGGACATTTTCACGTTCGTGGTAGGCCATATGTCTGATAAGAAGCTCTGGTTGTCCTGAACGCAATGTTTTCCATGCCTGCTTTTCCGATCTTCTGGGGGACAAGAGGATGTTTGGAGTAGGCTAGTGTAGGTGTGTGTGACATGAAACATTTTTCAGAAAAGGCAAAAAACATGAGGCTAGCATCTGACTTGTGCAAATTCGCCATGCTGGGGAAAGCTAATATTGCAGCACAACTCGATGAGGGCTACACTGTAAGTGCGAAATCGTGTACGAGTTTGTTCACCTGAGAGTGACACAGATAAAGTAAGGCTGATTGCACAGACATTTGATGGGGCTAGTGTCATGAGAGGAGCATCTGGTGGAGTGCGTAAGAAAGTGCAAGACGTGTAGCCTACCCTAATTGCTATGCACATCAATATAACTTGGTGATGGAAAAGGCTGCGTCAGCAGCATCCTCAGTGCGTGTCTTCTCAGATTTGTATAGTTTCTCCGCTTTTTTCACAAGATCTCCGAAAAGATTTAAAAGCTTATTTTGGAGTGTTTCGAAATAATTGAAACATCTGGAGATTTTAATAAAATGTCAGTTAGAGAGGCTAAAGGGTTTTCTCGAATGCTCTTAGATCCAGAGTTTTTATTCCTTAGACCTGTTCTAAGATCATGCCCCGTGTAGATGTGCTCTATGCACAGCTGCAGAAAAGAGCAATTGATGCAGTGGAGGCACACAGGGTTACAGACAAGTTTGTGGCCAACATGAGAACGATAGGCCTACGTGATGTCCCGTGCCTTTGTGCAAAACATACCGGTGTCCAGGATAAGCGCAGGGCCGCTTGTATAACTTTGCGCAAATTGCCTATAAAGTGTGTGACAATCATAGTTACCGCCACCGACAGATTTTCATTCACTGGCAATTTGTCTGCCGCCATCCTATTTGATAGTTCAAGCTTCCTCAAATTTTCCAAATCATTCCCCAAGGAGCTCTTGAAAAAAACTGCCCTTTTAGATGTATGTGTCACTTAATATTAATTTCTATACAAACCACGGTGGCAAGCACTCATTCATACACACAGAATATTTACCTTTTTAATGAATAGCCTACTTTTAATTTACTCTTTAAAGTTGAGCTGGCTCTTGAACACAAATATTTCGTTACTTATAAATTCTTTTATGAGTAGGCTAGGCCTACATGACAATAAACAACTTAAACTTGACTGAGAGCTGAGTGGTGTAAGGCGGCGTGAAGCCTACACTTGGAGCTCTAGTGGAATTTTGATTTCGCAACGAATTCTCGTTTAGCCTATTTGTTTCCCTCTTGAGTTTTTCCCCCAAAGTAGTTCTCCACTGATATGAGCTGATTACCGGTACCGACATTGTAGCTTTTATTTGTCTGGAATCTCATCATTTTAAACTTCACTTCTTATGAATAAAATAAAAACATTAAGTAGGCTAACATAGGTTAATAATGTATGAACAAAACGGTATTTTGACCGCAAGTGGTAACATTATGGAATTCCATTCCCCAGATTTCGCTCATAGCCTATAGAAAGAAAGAGTCGTAAAAATGAACAAAATCTCCGTGGACCGCCCTTGTGCGTCCAGCTGCCGGTGACCTGGAACTATGCCAATTTTTCTTTCTAAACTTGATCAACAGACTCTGCCCCGCCTATTTGTTAACCCAGGAGCCGCTACTGCACTCAATCATGCATTCAGACATGCTTCTGGGATGTCAGTCAAACATTGACAGTGCCAGAAACACTAGATTGGAATTAGATTTAACAGAAAACTAGCCTGCATCTCATCAGCAGAACATTCTGTGTCCCATACTGTTCTACTGGCCTAGATTGCCAAAGTCAAAGTCAGCTTTATTGTCAATTTCTTCACATATACTAGACATGCAGAGGAATTGAAATACCGTTTCTCTCTATCCCACGGTGAAGAAGAAAAAGCGCAACAGATAAGACAAAAAGTGCAACAGATAAGGACATTTTTTACACTAAACATTAAAAGAACCATATGTAAGATTGTGGCCAAAACTGGTACTGCAATCACTTTTAAATTACTGTAGAGCGGTGTATCACTTACCCTACCCCCCCCTGACTCGAGGTTGCCAACCCGGATGCCGAAACACTACTATAACGGAGTGTGCCCGAGCGGGTGGATTGGTCAGGACTGAATGACGGACAAATGCAGCAGATTGTATCCAAAAGAGGCTTTTTTTATTGTTATTTTTAGGCTACCGGCAGGTTATATGTTAAGACACTGATGACAAACAAAAAAAAACAAAACACTGATACAAAAGGAAAACAAACACCGGGACAATGCCCACTAGGTTCTATGCCTACCTCAGGTCTTTCAGCAGGCCCTCTCACAACCAATGAGGAATCTTAACTCCTGACTGCGCTATGCAGACACCATTTAAAACACTGGACTAAACTATCCATAGCAACAAATCAATTAATTTAAATTCATCACATTTTGGTTAACACATGACATAGGCAATACACATTACTAACAATCGTTCATGTTACTTCCATACAATGCCATGAGAAACCTCACTAAGCAACAAATATTATTACCACTCTAAACACACCTGCGCCAATAAGCGCTCCCACGTCTGGGCGCGAAAGCTGCGCAGAAAAGTGTCCCTTGCCCAATACTCCAGTTTGCTCCCCTGTCCCTGGAAAGCAACTGAAGCACCGAGAACAGGCAAGTTCATACACACAATCATACATACACTCGGACAAAGCATTTCCATTTCCCAGCTAAGCAAGCATTGATGTTATAATGCGCACTTTTAGAGAACGCTTATATTACCGACAAATAGAGGGCTTCAACCTCTACACCGCATATCGCGGCTTTGATTCCCTGTATGCTTAACATAACAAATTTCTAGAGTTAACTTAACCCCCGTCTTGACACACCTCAGGCCTGTAGCATCCACAATATCTTAACAAAAAAATCAACATCGCAACATGATTTAATAGCGCAGTCTCTGTGCAAATGTTTGTAAAGTCATTGTTCACGTTGCGGCGGGAAAGCCGTCTTTGCCAGTGACAGACGCACTGCGCTCTGTCACAACTACTGACTTTGTGATTAGTAGATAGGTAGAGGGTGGCACATCAGGCCAAAACACAACATCAGTTGCGGGCTGCAACTTCACTTTTTAAATTACAATATCCTGGCCGGACTACTGTTGTCAGTGATAAGTATTTGAAATGAACATGATTTCTTAATGTCTAGTGACATATCAGGGCCATTTTATGATTAATTGAAATACATTTCTTGCATACGGTTCCTTTAAATAACAATATCACAAGACAAAATCACAAGACAAAAACACAAGAATGTAACAGTCAGCAAAGAAATTGTATATGATGTGTTGTAATAGATCAGAACGATGGGCAAAAGTGCAATATAAGAGATGTGTATTGTTAGAGTGCTTTTGCTGGCTTGAGTTTGAAGAGGAAGTAGAGGCGCCGCTGTGCTTTCTTCGCCAGTGATGCAGTGTTGATGGTCCAGGAGAGGTCCTCACTGATGTGCACCCCCAGAAATTTGGTGCTGCTCACTCTCTCCACAGCAGCACCATTGATGGTCAGTGGTGGGTGTTGGATGTGACCTCTCCGGAAGTCAACAACAACCTCCTTGGTCTTGCTGACATTCAGTGGTCAGAAGGTCTACTTCCTTCCTGTACTGGGTCTCATCATTCTTGGTGATGACACCCACCAGAGTGTCGTCCGCAAACTTCATGTGATTGGTGCTGTAGGTTGTTGTGCAGTCGTGTGCCAGCAGGGTGGAGAGCAGGGGACTGAGCACACAGCCTTGGTGGGGCCCTGTGCTCAGTCAATGTGATGCTGCTTGAGGTGTTGTTGCCAACTCTTACTGCTTGTGGCTTCTCACTGAGGAAGTCCAGCAGCCAGTTGCATAGTGAGGTGTTGAGCCCCAGCTGGTCTAGTTTGCAGATGAGTTGTTGTGGGATTATGGTGTGTTGAATGCTGAACTGAAGTCTATGAACAACATTGTCACATGAGTCTTTTGTGTCCAGGTGTGTGAGGGCTGGGTGGACGGCAGAGCATATTGCATCCTCTGTGGACCGTTTGGCTTGGTATGCAAACTGGAAGGGGTCCGGGGGGGGGGGGGGGGTGGGGGGGTGGATTTGATGTGTGACGTGACTAGCCGTTCAAAGCCTTGTGTGCCAACAAGGCTATTTGACTATGATACTTATATGACTGTAGATATGACTTATAGATAGTAGATAGTCAGACTTCAGATACATCTAAACTGAATCATTGTACAATGCAGTGTAGTTCTTGATTACCTTTATTTAGTAGGACTATGGTGCAATGAATTCTAGGTAAAGTAAGACACTTTTAAAAATGAAAAAAACATGGCAGACTGAGTAACCATGTCTAACAACTCAGCTCAATTTTACCCAAGCAGAACATGCCTGGACACTGAGGGTTGCCCAGGATGTCATACAAGCTAGAATGCCACTGGGTACTGTAGGTCATGGGGTCACAGGTCAAGATCACATGTGATCAGGGGTCAAGATGTCTATTTCACTCTATGGCATATGTAAAAGCAGGTGTGGAGGCATATTCAAGCACTTGCATTGAGTTTGCTTCCATTAAACCTGCCATGGTAGACTGACATGGATTAAAACAGAGGCAACAGTGATTTATGTTTGTTCACCAAGTACTGTCAGTTCAGAAAATAAATTGGTATCACCATAGCTCGAGTTGCTGCAGCCAACAGCTAGAATAGCCAGGCAGCTACAGTGATACACTCTAGGGTCATCATTAAAATCATAGCTGCCTGGCTGCTCTAGCTTGTTTTTGTTCTGTACTGACAGTACTTGGTGATCTCGAGAAACAGAGATCTGTGAAAAATGTCTGGAGTTTTCCTTTAAAGGTAAACTATGCAGTATTGGCCATTTCCTTACTGTTTTTTTTTTTTTCGGTTTTTGCTTATTTTTCGCTTGCTCTGTCATGACGAATGTCTGAGAAACTCCATCGCTACCTTTTTCTAGCCGGTGCCTGGTGTGTATGTGTATTTGAATGCAGTAAAGCAATTCGTTACACTCGTTATACTTCCTGACACTGAGGCCACCAGCCCACAGTTGCAAGGGTGGTTTTTCCGCTCACAGGCGCTAGGGGGAAGCGAGACGGCGACCATTCAACCCGAAAAAAGTCATATAACCATTCCAATGACTCTGAAGCTGGTAAATGAAGTTAAATAAGGTAATTAAGCTAAAAAACTTGCATAGTAAGCTAAAAAACCTGCATAGTGTGCCTTTAAGAGAGGTCCAAAGAAAGCTGTCAGATTCACAAGTGTTCTTAAACCTCAGAGTTGTTTGCAGCTTTCTTTGTATCATGCTGGATCCCATTTATTCTTAAATTGAAATTTTGTGCCAGTTGGTCTTAATCAGCATAGGTAAACTCCCCGTTAGTCGCCATAAACGGCATAAAACTGCAGGACGTGCACATAAATTGAGAAAGAAGTTGAGTAAAACTATCAAAAATCAATGAATGTTTTGTCTTAATTTCGCAAGGCGCAAGCTTTTTTGTACAATGCAGTATGCGCAAGAACATGCAAGTACCATATATGTGAAGCTGCTTTAAAATAGAGCAAATGTGTTGTTATTTAGTCCTGTCATTTTTATTTAGTTGTTACCTAAGAATAAAAAATCCGAGATAAGAAAGCTATGGAGCCCGACAGTGATCGTTGCAAGAAAAATATTGTATAATGAGAACATGATTTACTAAAACTCAAGTGCTCATGTTAAATAAATGTTCTCATTTTAATTAAATTGTGCACTCGTTAGAATTTTGTTTCCATGTTACGATTTAATACATGCTCTTGATATTTTTTTTTTTTTTTAAATCTTGCAATGGCTAGGCCACTGTCAGACTCCATAGAAAAGAGTAGTGAATGTTAGAATTTTCATGAAAACAGTAAGTGGGTTTTAAGAACAATTTTCTTCATGTGAAAGGTTGGTGAATAAGGCTTAATGTTATTGCTTCTTTACTTTTAAAAGCAACCTTGTTCTTTTTGACAGTGTTTTGGGATGCAATTCAGTAGGCCTGCATTTCCATGTTAGACTATGATGGTCAGAGCAATGAAGACAACAAAACAAGCTTATTCTCTCTAAAAATACTGTCTATTAATGTTTTCTCTTAAATGTTGACAGGCATGGCAGTCAAGAAATCAGTGATCTTAATCACAATGATCTGCTGCAGCATGATAACAGAGGCATTCAGTGAAACTCCCACATCTCAGGTAAATGGGATTCTGTGGAATTCTATTTATTACAGACATTCACTATTTATTGTTATCCAGTGTCGCCTTTTTTCTTTTCTTTGTACCAATATATTGAACTGCTTTTTGGCCCACTTAACATACAAACCTGAGTCAAACTTTGTTACATATATTTTAAAGCAGTAGTTCTTTATATACTTTCAAGCAATTTGAAAATGTTAAATTAATCCATAATCTATTTATGTATCTAATTTATTTATTTACTTCCACAGCTCACAAACAAAAGTACAATCCAACCCCACCTTAGAGTGAAAAGAGCAGGTTAGTAAGACTTCTTATGTCACCACTTATTATTGGCAAGTCATACTATTACAAAACAAAGGGGAAATTGTAGTTTTGAGAATTAGGAACTTTGTTTCCTATGAATCTCAGCCATGATATAGCTAGCATGTCGGCTGTGTTAACAAATGGGCTATAGGAGCTACTGCTAAGGGCCTCGACTGCAAAGGGGCTTAATATTGCATGCTGACAATTTGTCGAGCGCAAAGTATTGTCTCACAATTGCATTTCAATCCCTAATTGAACATGGTTCTGTCAAAATGTTAATTCACCCACACACCAAGATAACCATACTATTGATCTAGTCTTGTCATACGGCATAAGCATAGAGCAGTTAACAGTTCTGCCACAACACCCGACCTTAACTGACCACCATCTAATTACTTTTACAATGACATTACAATATGCAGTACCCAATTTAGCTGAATACTACAGCCGCGGCCTATCTGAAAAAACGAATGCAGACTTTCTAGAAAAAATCTCGTTTACGTTTGCCCCCTTCCGGACCCATGTGGTATCAGAAGGCCCTTTCCTTAATCCAGCCGAGGTCGACTTGTTAACTGATAATGTAATGAACTCATTACGCTCAACCCTTGATTCAGTAGCACCACTAAAAAAGAGAGTAAGGAAAAAAGTAAGGCGTGCTCCATGGTACACCACACAGACAAAAACCCTCAAACAAGCAGTGCGCAAACTTGAACAAAAATGGCGTACTGCTAAATTGGAAGTCTTCCGCCAAGCATAGAAAGATAGCCTTATCACCTACAAAAAAGCACTCAACGAGGCTAAGTCAACCTACTATTCCTTGGTGATCGAAGAAAATAAAAATAATACAAAATTTCTCTTTACCACAATTTCCTGCCTGACGAAGAGCCACACTGAAGTAACTGAATCTATCCCTATATGCCTAAACAGTAATGACTTCATGAATTTTTTCAATGACAAAATTGAAACAATTAGAGATAAGATTAATAACCAATCAGTCTCACCAGATATTCATACTCCATTGCTGAACGGTAGCGAAAACATAATTGAATCACAGATGAGACGAACAACTTTGAATTAATTTACACCGATCGACATATTAGACCTCACTTCCACAATTTCCTCATCAAAATCTACAACTAGTCTACTAGATCCTATCCCTACTCATCTTCTGAAATCTGCTCTCCCTTTCTTGGATAATGCTTTGCTCCAGATCATAAATAACTCACTGCTGTCAGGGCATGTACCACAGTTGTTTAAGTTATCTGTTATTAAGCCATCCCTCAAAAAACCTACCCTTGACCCTAACGGCCTGGCCAACTATAGGCCTATATCTAATCTTCCTTTTCTGTCAAAAATACTAGAAAAAATAGTGTCCAAACAATTTAGTGCCTTCTTACATATGAATAAAATCGAAGAATTATATCAGTCAGGTTTCAGAGCTCACCACAGTACTGAATCAGCCTTAGTTAAAGTTTTTAATGACCTCCTCATTGCTGCCGATAATGGACATATATCAATTTTAGTCCTCCTGGACCTCAGTGCTGCCTTCGACACCATAGACCATGACATACTACTTCACATGCTTGAACATTTGATAGGCATTAAAGACTCAGCACTCGCTTGGTTTAGATCATACCTTTCTAACCGCAGACAATTTGTACAAGTCCACAATAATCCGTCTATCCAGACTATGGTAAAATATGGGGTGCCTCAAGGCTCAGTACTAGGGCCCCTGTTATTTTCTCTCTATATGCTTCCCCTAAGCTCTGAAATTAGGAAACATGGCATTAAATTTCATTCTTACAATTTCAATCTTTCATTCTACACAACTATACCTTTCCGTAAAAAATGACGAATTAACTCCGTTAGCCAAACTTGACACATGTATAAGATTTCCTGCTTTTGAACTCCGATAAAACAGAAGTCATGGTTGTAGGTCCTAAAAAGATGAGGAATATCCTATCCTCATCACAGGCTACATTTACTGATCTTCGACTATCCTCATCCACAAGTGTTAAAAATTTAGGAGTTACAATTGACCAAGACCTATCACTAAGTAATCACTTAAAACAGATTACCAAAACTTCATTCTATCACTTAAGGAACATTTCAAAGATAAGGAAGTCCTTATCCTTACCAGACGCTGAAAAATTAATCCATGCTTTTGTAACCTCAAGGATTGATTATTGCAACGCTCTGTATGCTGGCTGCAATAACACCTGTCTAAAGAGCTTACAGCTTATACAAAATGCAGCTGCTCGCACACTCACTAGAACTAAAAAATATGAACATATTTCCCCTATCCTGGCATCTCTATATTGGCTGCCTGTTAAGTCGCATTGACTTCAAAGTATTACTTCTAACTTAAAATCTAGACTTAAAACATACCTCTTTACTGCCTCCCATAGTTAGGTATGGTGTGGTGTGGAACTTCACCCATCTCGGGGATTTTGGAATGGACCACCCTGCTGAGTCCTCGTGTGACTGGCACCCCAGTCGCGCGTGAGATGGTGGTCACTGACCATACCTGCGCTGGTGTCGACTACCCCTCACCATGCCTTAGTTATGCAGCTATAGCATAGTGCTATCATGGACTTCTCATGTGCCACGCCGTACAACCCCCTCCCCTCTCCTCTCTCCCCTACCCTCTTTCTCTCAACTCTCCCTCTCTTGCCCATTCTCACTATGATTTACTGTAACAATATAAAGCACCACTGATCACTTCTTGACATTAACCACATTGATTTCGAGTAATACTAACCCACTCTAAATCTCTCTTTCCTCTTCCTTACTGTACCTCACTTGTGAGGTATATCATCACCAGTCATCAACCATCCGTGTGCCTGGCCCTCCTCTTACCCATCTCACCTGAAGTCCCATCCTTGACTGCTGTATTACTTTCCCCCTACCTGGATTCCTGGCCCGTACAGCCCCATCACCTGCCTATGACAACTCTGCCCGGATTCTGGCCTGTCTGCTGACCCACCACTGGCCCCCTCACAACTTTCTTTCCTGGACAATTCCGACGCCGGACTTATGCACTTTCTCTCACTAAATCATGATTATGCTTTATCATACCGGATACGTAATCATCCCACCTTTTGTAACTTTCACCTCAGGTGCTTTAAACACCATGTCCTATTCTCCACACCTGACTGTCATATGCATTTGTCATTGTTTATAGACCTTACTGTCCGTATTGACCCTAGGCAGATTGGTCAGGCACTTGAGTCGTGGATCTGCTCGAGGTTTCTTCCTATATGTATCTCCAATTCTAGGGAGTTTTTCCTCGCTCCTGTTACCCATGGGCCTTCCTTCTTTCTTTCTTCCTTTTCTTTTCTCCCTCTTTTCTTTTTCTCTGATTGCCTACATTCTGTAAAGCGCCATGATACATGTTTAATGTTTTGGTGCTATATAAACACAATAAATTGAAATTAAATTAAATTGAAAGTAACCTGTGGAAATATACAGCCATAGGAAACATGAAAGTGGGACTCAAAAAAGAAAAATGCAGGCTCATAAACAAGAGAGAGCTTCAGAGCTACTGTTAGTGCTTTGCAACAGAGACACAGGGCATGTAATGAGATCTGCACACACTTTGGTTTTCTCACACAACTCTGGAATCTCTCCTCCAGTGAAATACGCAAAGCAAGTCTCAAATTGCAGGGTGAGGATGCCGATCTACATGTTTGTTTCAAAATATTGCCTGCTCAGTTAAAAAAACAAACAAAAAAATGTTAAGCTACACTTTAAGCCAAGTTACTAAATTACGCCCTCCAGCATCTTGAAATTCTGGTCCAAGTAGCCATACTGTCCTACATACATACTTTCCACCCATTGCAGAGGCCACTTTGCAAGCATGTTTTGCTTCTTTAATTCATTATGACAGCTTATGAAGTTGTTAAGGTAACAGGTAAAAAATGCGATGTGGGCCGAAAAGCCGCAATATATAATACAGAGGGTCATGTGTGTTCCATTATAACTGAATAGCAATATAACTGAAAAACTGACTTCTTCATTTTGATTTATTTCTTTTGATTCTTGGACCTTTTACAGATGTAAATGAATGTGAGTGGGATCCATGTGGTCTGAACTCCACCTGCTCCAACAACACTGGCAGCTACAACTGTTCTTGCTGGAGAGGATACACCCCAATCAACTCATCTCTGCCTATTAACACCAGCAATCCATGTGTTGGTATGCGAGTTTTAGTGTCTGAATTTTCATGTGGCTATGTGTGCAAAAGTTTTAAAAATACGGTGATTCATGACAATAGAAAATGTACTACATCTTCTTATTTCCTGCATTCCTTGGAAACCACTGTGGCATTGAGTAGATTGCAACCCAAATTTATTCCGAAACAGAAATAAATATTTTTAACAAAAACACTTTTTTTTTTTTAGAAGTGGGTTATTCCAGTTAACTTTTAACTCCATTTTAGCTATAGGCCAGCTATATGTTAGCTATAGGCTAAATGGAAAAACCCAGTTCCAGTGAATTATGCTAAACTAGGCTAACAGTGTCAGATTGGGTTATAGAGTAGCACATGTCTCCGGGGTGGCGACAGCCAAATTGCAAGGCTGGTTCTCAGCCTGCGGGGTGCTGCTGTTTCTTTACCATCGCCATTACTTGGGAGCTGTTATATTTAGGTAAAAAACTTGCATAGGGTGCCTTTAAAATGCCCAGGTATTTCATGGAGTTCATGATACTAGGGCCATACCAGACCCTCCACCATATTTATCTTTATGCATTGGGTTCTTCTCGGTGTAGTCCTTCTTCTTTCCAACAAGCGCTGTGGGGGCAAGATAAACATGAGTCTTTGTCCAAGTAAGTTGATTCAGCGGCTACTTACGTATTCCTCTTCATCCCTAGAGGGGATTGAGGCTTTCGCAACAGCTCTCCATTTGTCTCGGTCATATGCAGCTCTTTTGTAAGGAGCCCCAAAAGGGACAGGGCGAGAATAATTTTTTATAGGTGGAAATTTATCATTTGCATTCATTGCACTTCTTGATCTCCACCACTAGCAGCTCATGATCAGATCCACAACTCTATAAAAGTTGTTTGCCATCTTCTGGCAGAAGTGATATGGTCTATCTGTGTTTTTGTCCATGTTGTTTTGTGAATGTTCTTGTGCTGGAATATAGTTCCACCAATCACCATGTTGTTGTGAGTACAAAAGTCATATGTTTTTTTTCCTCCAATTTCATCATGATAGATATAAATGAATGTGACTTTGATCCATGTGGTCCAAACTCCACCTGCTCCAACATCATTGGCAGCTACAACTGCTCTTGCTGGAGAGGATACGCTCCAACAAACTCGTCTCTGCCTATTAGCAGCAGCAACCCCTGCATAGGTGTGTTCCTCACTCTGTATAATGTCCTCATTTCACTTGTATTCTTAGTGGTGTTTAAAGAATTAGTTTGAGGTAAACACAACCTAGGGTCTATTGATGTATGACAACAACTTCACACTTTCATTTGGGGGCCAAATTACGTTGATCTGAGGAGTTTGGAGATACTGTAGAGCGTTGTTTACATGAGCAATGAAATGAGTTATAGATTGTAGTAGTGGGCATGGAGCCACGTCAAAATAAATCACTATTTTAAAAATAGCCTTATACTTCGGTGGTAGTGTGGAAAGGATCTATACAGACAGATTGAAGTATTTTAAACTTTGAAGGACAGACATGTCCTTCTGTCCTTACATGTGGTCTGAACTCCACCTGTGCCAACACCATTGGCAGCTACAACTGTTCTTGCTGGACTGGATACACCCCAACAAACACATTTTTGCCCATTAACACCAGCAATCCATGCATAGGTATCTAGCTCTTTATTTTGATTTCATTGTATCTGGATTTTTCCAGGCTACAGATACGTGGCCAAAGTATAACAAATATTCAAACAATTTGGTTTTGCAACATTTGCATGCCCGGTCTGATTTCTGAGTATGCCTTTGTTTGGCTACATTACCATGGCTCCATGTGGTCATGTAAACAAAATTCAAACCAAAACACCCACACCTTAGACAAAGCTATGACACTTTGTAACTACAGTAAATAAGTCAGTCTTTGCTCCTTTCCACACCCAATGCCACCTTCTATCCCTGCCCGACTGCCATCGCCATACCACCCGCCCACCCCCTCTGTCTCTCTCTCTCTCTGTAGGCCACTCTGAATGCATCAGAGTAAAAACATTAGAAATATTATTACTACACAAGTCTCTTGCATGATGTTCAGGAATGGACAACTAACCATTTCTGATCTGAATGGCAAATCAAGAAATATTGACTAACCTCTTGTAGACCCTGCATAGTGTGACGAATTTCCAGTATACTAGCATCATAGTTGATTGATAGCGGTCACAGATCGACCCACTTTCACCAAAAACATGTTTTTTCTGTCTTCATACAATTACTGACACATTTAGGGAAATATTGTTTGTCGCCGCAATTACAGTTACAGTGAGTGTAAACAGACATTAATATTACCGCTTCAAACAAGTCTTTGCAAGAATTGGTATGGTGTTAGAGATGTCCCATCAACAGCTGATGGGAACAGATCCTAACTTTATACAATAGGCTTTTGGGTAGTTACAGTATATGAAGAATGTATGTAATTGTTAAGTTCACTTTGTTGTAGCTAGTCTCAGCCCTTTACCTCCTGTAGAAGGTAGTGCATAATTTCATCACCAAGTCAAGGGGGGCATGTCCCCCCTCAAAGTATATTACGGCCTTGGCATATACCGTATTCATAGTCATTCTTAAAATCGTTCCTGTGTATAGAGGGATTATTTACTAAATAAATTCTGCATTTTTACCCACATAAATTAGTTTTTTTCTCTTATAGATGTAAATGAATGTGACTTTGATGCATGTGGTCAAAACTCCACCTGCTCCAACATCATTGGCAGCTACAACTGCGCTTGCTGGAGAGGATACGCTCCAACAAACTCGTCTCTGCCTATTAGCAGCAGCAACCCCTGCATAGGTGTGTTCCCCACCTTGTATAATGTCCTCATTTCACCTGTATTGATGTACTCTTTCAAATCGTAGTGCTCATTGCCGATGCTTTGACTTTCCACATGCATTTAAGGCATTTTTTGTGCAGCTCCACTGAAGAGTTATCTAAGATAAACATAATTATTCTGTAAAGAAGCAAGGAAGTATTTTAGTTCCAAACACAATGCATGCAGTGTATTGCTATTATTTCTTTTTTTGACAATGACACACTTGTATTTTGCATTACGGACTGTTACAGGTCCTGTTCAACTGTACAAGTACAGGGTTGAGATTGAGATGGAAACAGTAGATGCTGACCAACTGAAGATGGAGTTGTCTGAACTTGACCTTCCTCTCCCACTCGCAACAACTGAACAAGTTGAGATCACTGACATCAATGTCACAACAGGTGAGAATAACATCTCATTGAAAAAAGAAAGAGAAAAGATAAATTGATTTGCATTTCATTGACTGAAATAAGTGTATTTAATTATAGACTGTTCATTTCTTTGTCAGTGGGCAAACATAGAAAATCAGTGTGGGATCAAATAATTATTTCCTCCACTGTATATATGTAGGCTAATGTGTTTCATTAATTGACATTTTGGTCCTCTGAAACGCTCAAGAAAGCATCATGAATGTGTGCTCACCGTATACGTATTTATACAACAATTGGGTTCTATGGAACTATTTATTATGACCGCCGCGCAGCGAAGCGGTCAGTCAGATTTTTTTTTTGTTCTTTTTCGCATGTCCAAATTTCCGTCAAGGATTCCAGGGACACTGAAAGACCGGGGTGGACGAAACTTGGTGGGCATGTAACCCCATATGGATAGCATGGAACCATCGTTTTTCGTTTTGATCTGTAGCCCCCCCGCTGGACTGCACCCCCCGAAAGGAGGGTAGGGCAGACACAGTTTTCTGTGAATATCTCGAGAACCGTAAGGTTTAGGAGGACCATTTTTTTTTGTATGTTGATCTCAAGGGGCCATGTCAACCCATTCCATAACCACTCATTTCATGTATAGCGCCACCTAGTTAAACACAAAAAAGTAAAAATGAGGTGATGTAATCACAGGTATCTGTGACCTAACATAGTCAAAACTGCGCGAAATTGGAAGTGTAGGATCATTATGACACCCTCTGAATGCACGCCAAGTTTCGTGGAATTCCGTTCATGGGGGGCTACATAATAAATTAATTTATGTTACTATACACCAACTGGCCTGTAGGTGGCCGGAGACAGTTTTCTGTGAATATCTCGAGAATCGTAGGGCCTAGGAGGTCCACCTTTTTTTTGTATGTTGGTCTTAAGGGGGCATGTCAACCCATCCCATTACCACTTATTTCATGTATAGCGCCGCCTAGTTAAAAATTAAAAAGCAAAAAATTAGGTGTTTTCATCACAATATCTCTGGCTGACATGGTCAAAACTGCACGAAATTGAAAGTGTAGGATCATTATGACACCCTCCGAATGCATGCCAAGTTTTGTGAACTTTCGTTCATGGGGGGCCTTACAATAAAATAATTTATGTGTACATTTAGTGACCGTGTACTTGTGTACAACAAGGATTCCCGGGACACTGAAAGACTGGGGTACACGAAACTTGGTGGGCATGTAACCCCACATGGATAGCATGGAACCATCGTTTTTCGTTTTGATCTGTAGCCCCCCCGCTGTACTGGACCTCCCGAAAGGAGGGTAGGGCAGACACAGTTTTCTGTGAATATCTTGAGAACCGTAGGGCCTAGGATATTTTCGTATGTTTGCCTCCAGGGGTCATGTTAACCCATTCCATGTGCACACATGTGCATAAACAGATACACACGCACACGCATACATTCACAGTAATCATACGTATGACACATACTCACACAGTAGACATATGTACGCATGCATGCACATGTACAAACACACATACGTAGGCAAACACACAAGCACGCACACACACACACACACATAAACATAAACGTGTACACGCACACATGCACACAATTCAAGAATTTCTCAGAATTATGAACAGGCAAGATGGGGGTGGGGTTGTATAAAATGAATTTTACATGTGAAATCTATGAACTAATCATGTTTTGGTACTTGTTGTCTAGCAGATACCAGTGAGAATTGAGTGTGGATAATGCAATTTAGTGAGACAGTTAGAATCAAATAGGCCTTTCAGCGTGATTTATTTTTGTGGAAAAAATGTGCTGGACTGGGCGGCGGTCATATTTTGTACCGCTCTGCGGTACATCTAGTTGATGGGGAAGTAGCCTACATCACATAAGCTTCAAATACGCTACACGTTATCTGGGTAGCCTAGTTATAAAGTTAAATGTTGCTGGCTTCGTTTGTCACGAAGAGACCGCGCATCAGGCTACTTAGCCTACTAAACGAGACCATAACCGAGGTATAGGCTATGAGTCTATGATATCAAAACGGTTGTCTAGGTTAGCGGCAAGTTATTAACCATGCCTTGTTTTTAGTGCATCGTAGATGCTTGTGTTCATGGCCATTCATATATATCGATGGGGAAGTTCATCACATAGCCTACAAATACACATCATGTTATCTTTGTAGTTAGAAAGTTTAATGTTAGAGAGGTGAATGTTGCTAGCTTCATAGTAGGTTCACAAAGTGACCACGCGCCAGGCTACTGAAGGAGACCGTAACCGAGGGTATGAGTCTAATCAAACGGGTGTTATCGCAAGTTTGAGTTATCAACCGATCGCAGAAACCTATTTGTTTCTCGTGCATTAGGTGACTGTGTAGCCTACATAGAGGTTCATAGGCTACATTACCGATGGATATAAAATACAAGTACACGTCATGTTATCTTGGTAGTTATGTTAAATGAGATGTTTGTTGGTAGGCTGTGAGGACTGTACAACAGGTTAGAGACCGTAACCGTGCTAATGCATGAGTAATCAAACGGGTGTCTAGGTTCTTGGTAAGTTGAGTTATCAACTGATCCCAAAAGCCTTTATGTTTCGTGCATCTTGGAATTGTTCATTGAAATTCATATCCTAAATTACAAAGGGGGGAAATATTATATGACAGGCTATGTTATCTTGGTAGTTAAGTTAAATGTTAGAAGTGAATAGGCTATTGGTAGGCTCACGAGGACACCGCGCGCACAGCTGACTACTGAACAAGACCGAATGTAGGCTAACCATGGGCAGTGCTTCAGTCTAGTGTAGGTCAATATGAGTGTGTATGTCAGCTAATTTCAGAGACACGAAGAGCATGACATTTGCAGCTCGAGGCTACATGTCTTGGAGCGATATGGCGGGGGAAGTAACGCGCGATATAACCCCCCCGTCGCGCGAACCGGTGACCGAATCTATTAACTCGGTAGGCCAACCAACAACCGTCTGGTTGAACCGACTTGCGTATAAGAGTCGGTTGTCCCATCACTACGGGAATGTTGGTTACCTAGCAACCAAGAAGCTGTCAATGGACCCTTTCAACAAGGTAAACAAAAACAATGCTTGAACGTTCTATTTGGGCCCCAATCTACTTCCTCTGCATTAAGATAACATATGGAATGTTCAAAAGGAAGTCTTGTGGGGCCAAATATGATGCTGATAATGGAACTCTCTTGAAAGGGTCCATTGAAAAGCGAACTTTTTTTTTGATGCGTAAGAAGATGTCGAAATTAACATTTTTAAACAATAATGGGGTGTTCAGATTATTTACTTTGTGGTAGAATTGTTGTATAAAAGCAATATAGCACTCGTGATCGTGGGATTGGTCATGGATATTCCCACGGGTGTTGTTCGGCCGTAGCCACGAGGCCGAGCAACTATATTGCTTAAATAAATTATGAAATCAATGGACAGTTAGTCACACTGCTTTACATCCATAACATAAGAGTAACTGATTGTCCATCATCCATCAGTGTGTTACTCAAACACGAGTGGATATCGGTGTGTCTGTGAGGAGCAGTATGCCTGGCCCCATGACAGCTGTATCACTTATGGAGCCTGTGATGAGTTCAGCGAAGGCACCTGTGGATGTCTTAATGGTTTACCGACAAATGGGCCGTTCTGCCAGAGAGGTTGGTTCATATACCCTTTCATTTACTTGAGCTGTTGCCCAGGTGTGGTATGCAAAGCCACAAAGGATTGAATTCAATTTAAAATTCAGGTCAGAAGGTCAGAAGATCCAGGTCAGAAGATTTCATATATTTTCTACACACATATCTATAACTTGTTTGTTCCTACATTAGTTTCCCAATCTGTTGTCCATGTTTTTTTCACTGTTGATAGATGTAAATGAATGCGACTTTGATCCATGTGGTCTGAACTCCACCTGTGCCAACACCATTGGCAGCTACAACTGTTCTTGCTGGAGAGGATACACCCCAACAAACACATCTTTGCCCATTAACACCAGCAATCCATGCATAGGTATCTAGCTCTTTATTTTGATTTCATTGTGTAACTAATTTTTTGCCTCAAGTGTGTGTTTCTGTGAGTAAAGCCTCTCTGGGACTATTACTATGTCCCATATTCATAGTCCCTCTTAAAACAGTTATTTACTCAATAAATTCAGTATTTTTGTCCAAATAAATTAGAGGTTATTTTTTCTTTAAAGATATAAATGAATGTGACTTTGATGCATGTGGTCTAAACTCCACCTGCTCCAACTCGGTTGGCAGCTACAACTGCTCTTGCTGGAGAGGATACGCTCCAACAAACTCGTCTCTGCCTATTAGCAGCAGCAACCCCTGCATAGGTGTGTTCCTCACTCTGTATAATGTCCTCATTTCACTTGTATTCTTAGTGGTGTTTAAAGAATTAGTTTGAGGTAAACACAACCTAGGGTCTATTGATGTATGACAACAACTTCACACTTTCATTTGGGGGCCAAATTACGTTGATCTGAGGAGTTTGGAGATACTGTAGAGCGTTGTTTACATGAGCAATGAAATGGGTTATAGATTGTAGTAGTGGGCATGGAGCCACGTCAAAATAAATCGCTATTTTAAAAATAGCCTTATACTTCGGTGGTAGTGTGGAAAGGATCTATACAGACAGATTGGAGTATTTTAAACTTTGAAGGACAGACATGTTACAATATGGGCTGTAAATTAAGTCAGTGTAATTACCTTCCTCAGTGTTCTGGTAGCTTCTTGCAGCGATGCGCATACTGTATATGGTTGAACGTGATGCATGTATACAATACAAATATGAGTTACGTTCAACCAGATCTGCGTATTTGCGCAACACTGCAGGAGGTCAAACGTGCCCACTGATTTGAAGCTACCATATTGAACCTGGTCAGTGGTTTGAAAATTGCTATTTATTTTGATGTAGCTCTATGCCTGTTGCTAATGCAAATAATGTTGTAGCTCAAAACTCCTCCGATTAATGTAAGTTTACTGCCAAATAAAATGTTTAACTCATTATTATTCATAAATAGACCCCTAGATTGTGTTTACAGCAAACCAATCCTTTAAGCAATATGGCTCAAGGCAGAGTTGGGTGGGTAAAGGAAATACCTTTAGATGTGGTTTTGCCATATAAGGCATAAGGAAAGACACTGTTGCATTCTGCATTACTATCCCTTACAGGACCTACAGAAGTGTACACATATGAGCTTGATCTTGTGATGAGAACAGTAGATGCTGACCAACTAAAGATGGAGTTGTCTGAACTTGACCTTCCTCTCCCACTCACAACAACTGAACAAATTGATATCACTAACATCAATGTCACAACAGGTGAGAATAACATCAGATTGAAAATGCATTTTGTATTGACAAATGACGTTACGTAAGTACGTACTTGACATATTATTCATATTATATTCACATAGTTGTATGTGCACCAGAAAGCCTCATGAAAGTTTCATTACTGTATACAAATAATGAAATCAAGTTGCAGTGAGTCGTGCGTCTCCACAACCATAACATGATAGTACCTTATTGTCCATCGTCCATCAGTGTGTTACTCAAACACGAGTGGATATCGGTGTGTCTGTGAGGAGCAGTATGCCTGGCCCCATGACAGCTGTATCACTTATGGAGCCTGTGATGAGTTCAGCGAAGGCACCTGTGGATGTCTTCATGGTTTACCGACAAACGGACCGTTCTGCCAGAGAGGTCGGTTCATATACCCTTTCATTTACTTGAGCTGTTGCACAGGTTTGGTACAGTATGCAAAGCCACAAAGGATTGAATTCAATTTAAAATTGAGTATGTCAGTAAAGATATGAGCAAGGCAAAAAAACAGCCACACTTGCCACAAAAATGTTTTTGGGCCCTTTCAATCAGCCTGTGCATCCAGGTCAGAAGATTTCATATATTTTCTACACACATATCTATAACTTGTTTGTTCCTACATTAGTTTCCCAATCTGTTGTCCTTGTTTTTTTCACTGTTGATAGATGTAAATGAATGCGACTTTGATCCATGTGGTCTGAACTCCACCTGTGCCAACACCATTGGCAGCTACAACTGTTCTTGCTGGAGAGGATACACCCCAACAAACACATCTTTGCCCATTAACACCAGCAATCCATGCATAGGTATATAGCTCTTTATTTTGATTTCATTGTGTAACTAATTTTTTGCCTCAAGTGTGTGTTTCTGTGTGTAAAGCCTCTCTGGGACTATTACCATGTCCCATATTCATAGTCCCTCTTAAAACAGTTATTTACTCAATAAATTCAGTATTTTTGTCCAAATAAATTAGAGGTTATTTTTTCTTTATAGATATAAATGAATGTGACTTTGATGCATGTGGTCTAAACTCCACCTGCTCCAACTCGGTTGGCAGCTACAACTGCTCTTGCTGGAGAGGATACGCTCCAACAAACTCGTCTCTACCTATTAGCAGCAGCAACCCCTGCATAGGTGTGTTCCTCACTCTGTATAATGTCCTCATTTCACTTGTATTCTTAGTGGTGTTTAAAGAATTAGTTTGAGGTAAACACAACCTAGGGTCTATTGATGTATGACAACAACTTCACACTTTCATTTGGGGGCCAAATTACGTTGATCTGAGGAGTTTGGAGATACTGTAGAGCGTTGTTTACATGAGCAATGAAATGGGTTATAGATTGTAGTAGTGGGCATGGAGCCACGTCAAAATAAATCGCTATTTTAAAAATAGCCTTATACTTCGGTGGTAGTGTGGAAAGGATCTATACAGACAGATTGGAGTATTTTAAACTTTGAAGGACAGACATGTTACAATATGGGCTGTAAATTAAGTCAGTGTAATTACCTTCCTCAGTGTTCTGGTAGCTTCTTGCAGCGATGCGCATACTGTATATGGTTGAACGTGATGCATGTATACAATACAAATATGAGTTACGTTCAACCAGATCTGCGTATTTGCGCAACACTGCAGGAGGTCAAACGTGCCCACTGATTTGAAGCTACCATATTGAACCTGGTCAGTGGTTTGAAAATTGCTATTTATTTTGATGTAGCTCTATGCCTGTTGCTAATGCAAATAATGTTGTAGCTCAAAACTCCTCCGATTAATGTAAGTTTACTGCCAAATAAAATGTTTAACTCATTATTATTCATAAATAGACCCCTAGATTGTGTTTACAGCAAACCAATCCTTTAAGCAATATGGCTCAAGGCAGAGTTGGGTGGGTAAAGGAAATACCTTTAGATGTGGTTTTGCCATATAAGGCATAAGGAAAGACACTGTTGCATTCTGCATTACTATCCCTTACAGGACCTACAGAAGTGTACACATATGAGCTTGATCTTGTGATGAGAACAGTAGATGCTGACCAACTAAAGATGGAGTTGTCTGAACTTGACCTTCCTCTCCCACTCACAACAACTGAACAAATTGATATCACTAACATCAATGTCACAACAGGTGAGAATATCATCAGATTGAAAATGCATTTTGTATTGACAAATGACGTTACGTAAGTACGTACTTGACATATTATTCATATTATATTCACATAGTTGTATGTGCACCAGAAAGCCTCATGAAAGTTTCATTACTGTATACAAATAATGAAATCAAGTTGCAGTGAGTCGTGCGTCTCCACAACCATAACATGATAGTACCTTATTGTCCATCGTCCATCAGTGTGTTACTCAAACACGAGTGGATATCGGTGTGTCTGTGAGGAGCAGTATGCCTGGCCCCATGACAGCTGTATCACTTATGGAGCCTGTGATGAGTTCAGCGAAGGCACCTGTGGATGTCTTCATGGTTTACCGACAAACGGACCGTTCTGCCAGAGAGGTCGGTTCATATACCCTTTCATTTACTTGAGCTGTTGCACAGGTTTGGTACAGTATGCAAAGCCACAAAGGATTGAATTCAATTTAAAATTGAGTATGTCAGTAAAGATATGAGCAAGGCAAAAAAACAGCCACACTTGCCACAAAAATGTTTTTGGGCCCTTTCAATCAGCCTGTGCATCCAGGTCAGAAGATTTCATATATTTTCTACACACATATCTATAACTTGTTTGTTCCTACATTAGTTTCCCAATCTGTTGTCCTTGTTTTTTTCACTGTTGATAGATGTAAATGAATGCGACTTTGATCCATGTGGTCTGAACTCCACCTGTGCCAACACCATTGGCAGCTACAACTGTTCTTGCTGGAGAGGATACACCCCAACAAACACATCTTTGCCCATTAACACCAGCAATCCATGCATAGGTATATAGCTCTTTATTTTGATTTCATTGTGTAACTAATTTTTTGCCTCAAGTGTGTGTTTCTGTGTGTAAAGCCTCTCTGGGACTATTACCATGTCCCATATTCATAGTCCCTCTTAAAACAGTTATTTACTCAATAAATTCAGTATTTTTGTCCAAATAAATTAGAGGTTATTTTTTCTTTATAGATATAAATGAATGTGACTTTGATGCATGTGGTCTAAACTCCACCTGCTCCAACTCGGTTGGCAGCTACAACTGCTCTTGCTGGAGAGGATACGCTCCAACAAACTCGTCTCTACCTATTAGCAGCAGCAACCCCTGCATAGGTGTGTTCCTCACTCTGTATAATGTCCTCATTTCACTTGTATTCTTAGTGGTGTTTAAAGAATTAGTTTGAGGTAAACACAACCTAGGGTCTATTGATGTATGACAACAACTTCACACTTTCATTTGGGGGCCAAATTACGTTGATCTGAGGAGTTTGGAGATACTGTAGAGCGTTGTTTACATGAGCAATGAAATGGGTTATAGATTGTAGTAGTGGGCATGGAGCCACGTCAAAATAAATCGCTATTTTAAAAATAGCCTTATACTTCGGTGGTAGTGTGGAAAGGATCTATACAGACAGATTGGAGTATTTTAAACTTTGAAGGACAGACATGTTACAATATGGGCTGTAAATTAAGTCAGTGTAATTACCTTCCTCAGTGTTCTGGTAGCTTCTTGCAGCGATGCGCATACTGTATATGGTTGAACGTGATGCATGTATACAATACAAATATGAGTTACGTTCAACCAGATCTGCGTATTTGCGCAACACTGCAGGAGGTCAAACGTGCCCACTGATTTGAAGCTACCATATTGAACCTGGTCAGTGGTTTGAAAATTGCTATTTATTTTGATGTAGCTCTATGCCTGTTGCTAATGCAAATAATGTTGTAGCTCAAAACTCCTCCGATTAATGTAAGTTTACTGCCAAATAAAATGTTTAACTCATTATTATTCATAAATAGACCCCTAGATTGTGTTTACAGCAAACCAATCCTTTAAGCAATATGGCTCAAGGCAGAGTTGGGTGGGTAAAGGAAATACCTTTAGATGTGGTTTTGCCATATAAGGCATAAGGAAAGACACTGTTGCATTCTGCATTACTATCCCTTACAGGACCTACAGAAGTGTACACATATGAGCTTGATCTTGTGATGAGAACAGTAGATGCTGACCAACTAAAGATGGAGTTGTCTGAACTTGACCTTCCTCTCCCACTCACAACAACTGAACAAATTGATATCACTAACATCAATGTCACAACAGGTGAGAATAACATCAGATTGAAAATGCATTTTGTATTGACAAATGACGTTACGTAAGTACGTACTTGACATATTATTCATATTATATTCACATAGTTGTATGTGCACCAGAAAGCCTCATGAAAGTTTCATTACTGTATACAAATAATGAAATCAAGTTGCAGTGAGTCGTGCGTCTCCACAACCATAACATGATAGTACCTTATTGTCCATCGTCCATCAGTGTGTTACTCAAACACGAGTGGATATCGGTGTGTCTGTGAGGAGCAGTATGCCTGGCCCCATGACAGCTGTATCACTTATGGAGCCTGTGATGAGTTCAGCGAAGGCACCTGTGGATGTCTTCATGGTTTACCGACAAACGGACCGTTCTGCCAGAGAGGTCGGTTCATATACCCTTTCATTTACTTGAGCTGTTGCACAGGTTTGGTACAGTATGCAAAGCCACAAAGGATTGAATTCAATTTAAAATTGAGTATGTCAGTAAAGATATGAGCAAGGCAAAAAACAGCCACACTTGCCACAAAAATGTTTTTGGGCCCTTTCAATCAGCCTGTGCATCCAGGTCAGAAGATTTCATATATTTTCTACACACATATCTATAACTTGTTTGTTCCTACATTAGTTTCCCAATCTGTTGTCCTTGTTTTTTTCACTGTTGATAGATGTAAATGAATGCGACTTTGATCCATGTGGTCTGAACTCCACCTGTGCCAACACCATTGGCAGCTACAACTGTTCTTGCTGGAGAGGATACACCCCAACAAACACATCTTTGCCCATTAACACCAGCAATCCATGCATAGGTATATAGCTCTTTATTTTGATTTCATTGTGTAACTAATTTTTTGCCTCAAGTGTGTGTTTCTGTGTGTAAAGCCTCTCTGGGACTATTACCATGTCCCATATTCATAGTCCCTCTTAAAACAGTTATTTACTCAATAAATTCAGTATTTTTGTCCAAATAAATTAGAGGTTATTTTTTCTTTATAGATATAAATGAATGTGACTTTGATGCATGTGGTCTAAACTCCACCTGCTCCAACTCGGTTGGCAGCTACAACTGCTCTTGCTGGAGAGGATACGCTCCAACAAACTCGTCTCTACCTATTAGCAGCAGCAACCCCTGCATAGGTGTGTTCCTCACTCTGTATAATGTCCTCATTTCACTTGTATTCTTAGTGGTGTTTAAAGAATTAGTTTGAGGTAAACACAACCTAGGGTCTATTGATGTATGACAACAACTTCACACTTTCATTTGGGGGCCAAATTACGTTGATCTGAGGAGTTTGGAGATACTGTAGAGCGTTGTTTACATGAGCAATGAAATGGGTTATAGATTGTAGTAGTGGGCATGGAGCCACGTCAAAATAAATCGCTATTTTAAAAATAGCCTTATACTTCGGTGGTAGTGTGGAAAGGATCTATACAGACAGATTGGAGTATTTTAAACTTTGAAGGACAGACATGTTACAATATGGGCTGTAAATTAAGTCAGTGTAATTACCTTCCTCAGTGTTCTGGTAGCTTCTTGCAGCGATGCGCATACTGTATATGGTTGAACGTGATGCATGTATACAATACAAATATGAGTTACGTTCAACCAGATCTGCGTATTTGCGCAACACTGCAGGAGGTCAAACGTGCCCACTGATTTGAAGCTACCATATTGAACCTGGTCAGTGGTTTGAAAATTGCTATTTATTTTGATGTAGCTCTATGCCTGTTGCTAATGCAAATAATGTTGTAGCTCAAAACTCCTCCGATTAATGTAAGTTTACTGCCAAATAAAATGTTTAACTCATTATTATTCATAAATAGACCCCTAGATTGTGTTTACAGCAAACCAATCCTTTAAGCAATATGGCTCAAGGCAGAGTTGGGTGGGTAAAGGAAATACCTTTAGATGTGGTTTTGCCATATAAGGCATAAGGAAAGACACTGTTGCATTCTGCATTACTATCCCTTACAGGACCTACAGAAGTGTACACATATGAGCTTGATCTTGTGATGAGAACAGTAGATGCTGACCAACTAAAGATGGAGTTGTCTGAACTTGACCTTCCTCTCCCACTCACAACAACTGAACAAATTGATATCACTAACATCAATGTCACAACAGGTGAGAATAACATCAGATTGAAAATGCATTTTGTATTGACAAATGACGTTACGTAAGTACGTACTTGACATATTATTCATATTATATTCACATAGTTGTATGTGCACCAGAAAGCCTCATGAAAGTTTCATTACTGTATACAAATAATGAAATCAAGTTGCAGTGAGTCGTGCGTCTCCACAACCATAACATGATAGTACCTTATTGTCCATCGTCCATCAGTGTGTTACTCAAACACGAGTGGATATCGGTGTGTCTGTGAGGAGCAGTATGCCTGGCCCCATGACAGCTGTATCACTTATGGAGCCTGTGATGAGTTCAGCGAAGGCACCTGTGGATGTCTTCATGGTTTACCGACAAACGGACCGTTCTGCCAGAGAGGTCGGTTCATATACCCTTTCATTTACTTGAGCTGTTGCACAGGTTTGGTACAGTATGCAAAGCCACAAAGGATTGAATTCAATTTAAAATTGAGTATGTCAGTAAAGATATGAGCAAGGCAAAAAACAGCCACACTTGCCACAAAAATGTTTTTGGGCCCTTTCAATCAGCCTGTGCATCCAGGTCAGAAGATTTCATATATTTTCTACACACATATCTATAACTTGTTTGTTCCTACATTAGTTTCCCAATCTGTTGTCCTTGTTTTTTTCACTGTTGATAGATGTAAATGAATGCGACTTTGATCCATGTGGTCTGAACTCCACCTGTGCCAACACCATTGGCAGCTACAACTGTTCTTGCTGGAGAGGATACACCCCAACAAACACATCTTTGCCCATTAACACCAGCAATCCATGCATAGGTATCTAGCTCTTTATTTTGATTTCATTGTGTAACTCATTTTTTGCCTCAAGTGTGTGTTTCTGTGTGTAAAGCCTCTCTGGGACTATTACCATGTCCCATATTCATAGTCCCTCTTAAAAGAGTTATTTACTCAATAAATTCAGTATTTTTGTCCAAATAAATTAGAGGTTATTTTTTCTTTATAGATATAAATGAATGTGACTTTGATGCATGTGGTCTAAACTCCACCTGCTCCAACTCGGTTGGCAGCTACAACTGCTCTTGCTGGAGAGGATACGCTCCAACAAACTCGTCTCTGCCTATTAGCAGCAGCAACCCCTGCATAGGTGTGTTCCTCACTCTGTATAATGTCCTCATTTCACTTGTATTCTTAGTGGTGTTTAAAGAATTAGTTTGAGGTAAACACAACCTAGGGTCTATTGATGTATGACAACAACTTCACACTTTCATTTGGGGGCCAAATTACGTTGATCTGAGGAGTTTGGAGATACTGTAGAGTGTTGTTTAAATGAGCAATGAAATGGGTTATAGATTGTAGTAGTGGGCATGGAGCCACGTCAAAATAAATCGCTATTTTAAAAATAGCCTTATACTTCGGTGGTAGTGTGGAAAGGATCTATACAGACAGATTGGAGTATTTTAAACTTTGAAGGACAGACATGTTACAATATGGGCTGTAAATTAAGTCAGTGTAATTACCTTCCTCAGTGTTCTGGTAGCTTCTTGCAGCGATGCGCATACTGTATATGGTTGTACGTGATGCATGTATACAATACAAATATGAGTTACGTTCAACCAGATCTGCGTATTTGCGCAACACTGCAGGAGGTCAAACGTGCCCACTGATTTGAAGCTACCATATTGAACCTGGTCAGTGGTTTGAAAATTGCTATTTATTTTGATGTAGCTCTATGCCTGTTGCTAATGCAAATAATGTTGTAGCTCAAAACTCCTCCGATTAATGTAAGTTTACTGCCAAATAAAATGTTTAACTCATTATTATTCATAAATAGACCCCTAGATTGTGTTTACAGCAAACCAATCCTTTAAGCAATATGGCTCAAGGCAGAGTTGGGTGGGTAAAGGAAATACCTTTAGATGTGGTTTTGCCATATAAGGCATAAGGAAAGACACTGTTGCATTCTGCATTACTATCCCTTACAGGACCTACAGAAGTGTACACATATGAGCTTGATCTTGTGATGAGAACAGTAGATGCTGACCAACTAAAGATGGAGTTGTCTGAACTTGACCTTCCTCTCCCACTCACAACAACTGAACAAATTGATATCACTAACATCAATGTCACAACAGGTGAGAATAACATCAGATTGAAAATGCATTTTGTATTGACAAATGACGTTACGTAAGTACGTACTTGACATATTATTCATATTATATTCACATAGTTGTATGTGCACCAGAAAGCCTCATGAAAGTTTCATTACTGTATACAAATAATGAAATCAAGTTGCAGTGAGTCGTGCGTCTCCACAACCATAACATGATAGTACCTTATTGTCCATCGTCCATCAGTGTGTTACTCAAACACGAGTGGATATCGGTGTGTCTGTGAGGAGCAGTATGCCTGGCCCCATGACAGCTGTATCACTTATGGAGCCTGTGATGAGTTCAGCGAAGGCACCTGTGGATGTCTTCATGGTTTACCGACAAACGGACCGTTCTGCCAGAGAGGTCGGTTCATATACCCTTTCATTTACTTGAGCTGTTGCACAGGTTTGGTACAGTATGCAAAGCCACAAAGGATTGAATTCAATTTAAAATTGAGTATGTCAGTAAAGATATGAGCAAGGCAAAAAACAGCCACACTTGCCACAAAAATGTTTTTGGGCCCTTTCAATCAGCCTGTGCATCCAGGTCAGAAGATTTCATATATTTTCTACACACATATCTGTAATTTGTTTGTTCCTACATTAGTTTCCCAATCTGTTGTCTTTGTTTTTTTCACTGTTGATAGATGTAAATGAATGCGACTTTGATCCATGTGGTCTGAACTCCACCTGTGCCAACACCATTGGCAGCTACAACTGTTCTTGCTGGAGAGGATACACCCCAACAAACACATCTTTGCCCATTAACACCAGCAATCCATGCATAGGTATCTAGCTCTTTATTTTGATTTCATTGTGTAACTTATTTTTTGCCTCAAGTGTGTGTTTCTGTGTGTACAGTGGGCATCGCTTTCAAATGGCCACTTCAGTCGCGCATTACGAGGCGTGAAGCTGCGTGAAGCTTTAGTACCACTTTCAGCCACTGTGCGTCGCTCTGCCACTGTACATCACTCTGCCTGCCGCCCCTTCTGAAAAAGCTCTATTTACCTCGATTTAGGCTACTTGGGCATGGCTTAAGGCTTGACTACACGGTGGTAATGGAAATCGAAATTTGCTGTCTACATTATTGTCAGTGTTGGGTTAGAGACTTTCTAATGAGGAGACACAGCACTCAAAAAATACTCCATAGAAATGCATGGGGCTAGTTTGTCACGCCAATATGGCCGTTGTCTACACATATCCCACCCCTTCCTCGGCAAAACGTCGACATGTGAATACATTGAGCCAATCATATGGTGTGTTGTGAAGACATCGTGCCAATCATGTGTTGTGATCTCGCTGCTGGAGCAAGATTGGTGTCGTGAAGCCTTGCGCACGCGCAGTTCGACCCAAAGACTGTGCCCGATGAGTGCCCATAAAACGTTGGTATATGGCCGCCGAGTGGAGGGACTTGCCTAAAAGGACTTTTACGCAACTACGCAAATCAAAACAGTGGTGTGATAATTGAGCCAGTAGAGAAATAACTGTTCAGAATTAATCTGTAGCCTTGGGTAGGCTTCTGCGACGTTTTTAACAGGCTACGCTATAGAGGCTTAGACAACTATGACCCACGTTTTGGTTTCGTAAATTAATTTGCCCTACTTCTTGACTGCAATGTAGTCAATTGACTGCTTGACATGTCATTTTTATTTTTCTGTACAATAAACAAATACATCTGCTTTATGCCGCAGAATTACATTCATATTTGGAACTTACATAGTCCAATGCATCGTTACACTACGTTAGTGTTTCCCAAAACCATAGTAGCAACGAACGTTCGCAACCACTATCGTAAAGTTGTGTAGTTACAACTACACCTCTTGACCTGTGGTAGAATGCTAGTAGAAGCATAGTTCCAGGGATCTTCATGTCAAAGACGTCACTGACGCCAGTTATTTGTTTGCAAATTAATAATTATAAATATATTTAGGTTTCTAATTGATATTTACACTTCTAACCACCATACATCCATATTTTAAAATGCCCAAGGCAGAAAATACATAAATTAAAAGTCAATTTGCAGCCATGTACACGTAAGTAAAAGTCACACACCTGCAGATAATAATAAGGTGGTGTGCACTTTTTGATGAGTCAGCTGAGAATATGTAGCCTTTGATTTTCATGGAGGGGGGGGGGGTCCTTGTTAGTTTAAGCAAACCAAGCCAAGAAGGCTGATTCTGATTTTGCTAATATGATCTGCACAAAAGATAAACTTAGGTAAACAACGATGTCAATATTGTTGTCAAAATCTTAACCCAGATTCGAACTCTTGGACAGGGGACTGGTAACTGCTGTGCAACGGCGGCTGTCATCTGCCGGCCTTAACGCAATGCGCCACAGAAGTATGTGCAGGTGCCCGTTCACATGCTACTAAACATCATTAACCACCTAAATCCAGACTACTGAAGTTTGGAAACTATCATGGTTCAAACTTACAGTACTATGTAAGTACGACAGTTTTGGGAAACAGCCATAACTTACATGTTGGTTAGTTGAACGATGCATCCTGTTAGTAAAAAGCTAACCTCCGTAGTTGTACGGGAAACGCACCCCAGATCAGCTTGTAGGCCATTAGCAATCTGTTTATTTTATTTTATGAAGCCTACACAGTAGATCACATGCCACATTCTCACTTTCAATAGACAGATGCAATAGCCATTGGCCAAGTATTGAGTATAAAGCAATTAAGATAGTACCCTATACAAAAAGTACTTCATACTATCATAAAAATTCGTTAAAACGAATAGCATTTTGCAACTTGACAAAACACTGGATTAAATATCGTAGGCACAGGAGAAAACTTGTACATCCATTGGCCCGTGGGGAGATGACATGCCAGTTGCCTCTCCCTTCAGTGCTATGACTCGTTCGGCTGTGAGCTTGTTTCGCCAAAAAAAAAACTATTGCATATATCAATGCGTCTTTGTTCATGGGTTTGGCCTCACAGCAGAAGCTTAGACAACTATGACCCACGTTTTGGTGTCGTAATTTGCCCTGCTTATTGACTGCAATGTAGTCAATTGACTGCTTGACAGGTTATTTTTATTTTTCTGTACAATAAACAAATACATCTGCTTTATGCCGCAGAATTACGCACTTGGCCAGCCAATAGAACGGGCAAATTTTGGAGAGAATAGAGAATGTACGCACGCAAGAATCTGTAGGCTATTTGTGGCTGGTTACCAGCAAACAATGTTTAATGCATTAACTCAAGACGTCAAACATTTTCTAAACAATACAAACAGAAAGGATGCAGCAGGCAGCAAATGTAGAAGAGTCATTTCCAGTGGAAGAACAAAATGCTGAATGAAGCCCAAAGATATGAAGGCATATCTGGCAAGTTGTTATTTTTTGAAGATGTAAATGGTTGGGCTATAGGCCTAGTTTGCAAGGAGACATAAAGCGTGAGCATGCCACACTATCCACAGCTGTGGTAGCGGGGGGTAGGAGGATTACTGTTAGCGCAGGATTTAGGCCTATATAAAATTCTTCAACAGAAGGCCTGCCTCGAATGCAGGCTTGCCCAAAAAAAGGCCTGTGGTTTGCGCAGCCTACAGTAAGTAGGTCTTAGTGATGTAACGATTTGATAGCGACACACACAGATGTCCAATCAAAAGGTTTATTAGCTGAGAACGTGAGCAGGGACTCAGACCCAGATCACAATACACACGGGGCAGGTCAAGTACACACACACGCTACACATACAGGGGAGGACTCAGCCCCCCACACAAAAAGGATCACACACAAGGGAGAACTAAAAGGGAAACATGTTACAATAAAGACGCTAACATTACACTCAAAACTAAGGAGAAACACAGACATAAACCCCAAATGTTCACCCCCGTATCCCAGCATGCCCTGCGTGGGAGAACGCTACGCAATGTCTTGTGTGCCGACGTTACAGTGAGTTAGGAATCCTCTAGACTGCTTTTCAGCTGTCTCAGAGGTGGAAAGTTGCGTTCGTTAGGGGCAGGGCCGGATTAACAATGCATAGACCCTTGGGAACAAATGTCTGATGGCCCCCCTGCCCCCCAGCCAACGTGAATCGGGCGGTCAGTTAATAGGCCTATATCGTGAGGATTTGTATTGCCATTTAAGGCACGAGCGCATCTGTGAGGCCAAGCCTCACCAAGTAGCCTGTTTGTTTACAACTAACATTACATTTAATTAAACTGCTTATAGGCTATGCCGAAAGAGTTTCAACATTTTGAATATCAGTGTCGGGTGAATTAGGAAATGTCTTATGGCTGAAAGCTGCTTGGGATCCCCCGTCAAGCAATAACCATACAAAAAGTTAAAAACAGATGACATAATGCGCGTCACTGACATAATGCGCAAATAATATAGCCTAGATATTCCAATATATTCGAATACATGTGTTTATTTTAGAGGGGATATTCGAACGTCATTTTTGAGCAATTTTGATTTTTCTGTAGGCTACGCCAATCGTCTATTAACACCTTCCACCTAACCCCGGTGAGTGGGGGTCGCTATAATGCGTGTGAAATAGCACCATTGAGTAGCCTATGCGAAATAGCCTTAAAATCGTTCCGGTGTTGTGTGCCTTCTGGTTTCTCCACCTACTGGTTTCCTTGCGCGTGCATGCGCTGCAGCAGTTGTCAGACATTCACAAACAAGTTGTTTTAGGCGGTTTGAAGTCGCTTTTCATACGCCATGAGCGCTCGGCTACATTACAGCCACTCAGACAAAAGACATGTAAAAAATATATGTTTTGAAAACTAGCATTAAACTGGATTCGATCCCGCAAAAGCAACATACGCGTGACTCTCTCCATCCTAAATCCCTACTCTTTGAGACAACTAATATGTTACGCGAATCAATTAACTATTGTAGTCTACCATTAATTAATAACGTAGGCAACACCCAGGTAACATGTTGTCCAGGCTATCTGAAACAAGGGGTTGCCTCTTATTTACAACAACTGGTTACCTTGGGCTGCTACAGTCGTCAGTGCACAGTAGGCCTATGCTACTCTTTGTGGTTGATCAACTAAAAATAAAAGATGTATTTGGTGATGACGTTATTGTAGGCCTAGTAGACCTAAATTCTGAGAAATTAAATGGTACGAGAAACAATCTACATAGCGCACCAGACCGTGATGTCTTCAAGGGTTGAATGAAGGGAGTTTGCAAAAATTAGTGTATTTTTCAAGTCAATAAACATTCTTAATTTTCGAATGTCTTTGTCAGGGAACATCTGACTTTTAAAAACCATAGGCCTGGTAGTCGCTCAGACAAGGAGTTATAAGATAAAGGCAATACCATTTGTGTCACCTAATGCAGTTCAGTGAATTAGCAAGATACCATCAGAAGGCAACAATTATAAAGCACAGTGCGCGCGCGTGCTCTCTCCCCTGCACATTAAGCTGTCTGCGTGTTGTAGGCTAGATTTGCGTGAGTTACTTTTGTTGAGTGTTTAGCTGTGTCACAAAACAATAAGCTTTGTCAGACTACTTTTAAAATGATATTCAGGGCTATATACATTTTAAACATTCGGGGCTGAAGACCCGACAAAGCCTTGCATTAATTCTTCAGGTGGGAAGTGTCAGGAATTTTCATACGAGAGACGCTCTCATTGGTGGTTAGTATATGAAGTAGGGAATTGACAGCAACATATCCAATCACATTATGAGAGATGCTGAATTTAACATAAACTGCGATGTTTGATTTTAAATGAATGTAAATTTAGCCGGGACTGTAAGCTGGCACACGTGGGTGCTCGATGTTTTCAGTGGGTGCCCGAGAGACGGAGCACCCACGGTATCGGCGCCTATGACAAGCGTATCTTGCGGTTGCATCCATTACAAACAAACATGCAATGTGAACGTCTGGGATTGGGGAGAGCACTAAATGCTCTTCTGAATAAGCACAAAGTCAAGCCTTTAAATGAAAAACACTCTTTAATAATCAAAGAAATAAACGCTAATGAAGTAAACTTGTGACCATCAAAAATAGTTCGCCTGTAACTCCGTGATAACAGGAAGGCATTTGGCTGAGCAACGGAGGTTAATATGCTCTATATTTTGTCCAAATGATGTCTGTCTATCATCGTTGCACTCGGAGAAAACCAGAATGTTTAATTTGTCCTGCGTTTCTTCTACGGCTGCAAACGGGATTCACTCGCTGTTAACCAAATATGTCTTTATTAGGGCAGGGCAGGCATATTTCTGGCTATTAAATTATTTCTAAACCAGTCTGCTAAAGTCTGTAGTGAAGTCTGTGTGGGGTTTTCCAGCTCCATTTCTTTTTACGAGACACCCTGCTCACTTGAGACCTCTGCCGGTTGTTGCAGCGTCGTTGCAGCGTCACTGGAAAAATACAAATTAATGCCGCGTGATCCCGCGCGCGGACCGCGAGGGAAGCTGGCCCAGTCGAAGAACTGCCCACTGTAAAGCCTCTCTGGGACTATTACTATGTCCCATATTCATAGTCCCTCTTAAAAGAGTTATTTACTCAATAAATTCAGTATTTTTGTCCAAATAAATTAGAGGTTATTTTTTCTTTATAGATATAAATTAATGTGACTTTGATGCATGTGGTCTAAACTCCACCTGCTCCAACTCAGTTGGCAGCTACAGTTGCGCTTGCTGGAGAGGATACGCTCCAACAAACTCGTCTCTGCCTATTAGCAGCAGCAACCCCTGCATACAGTGCTGGCCAAAAGTATTGGCACCCATGCTAAAGTTGACTGAAAAGAGGAATATAAAATCATCTTTTGGAAATTGATCTTAATGCCTTAAGTGAAAAATGAGGAAATATCTAACCTTTAAGGACACCAATTTTCTTAGTGAATGAATAATGTATCATAAATAAATAAATGTTCAGGGGTCATAAGTATTGGCACCCCTATGTTACCCTTCACTCATTGAGCTCAATGCAAATCAAACCAGCTAATAGGCTAACTGAAATAACACCATGCCAATCTCTAGGTATGGTGAAGGGTATGTGATGTGGGGCTATTTTAATTCCAAAGGCCAAGGTAACTTTATCAGGATGCACAGTATTCTGGATCCATTAAATAACTGGCCTTTAAAAATAAAAATCTGCCTGTCTATGGGAATTTAACATAGGGGTGGCAATACTTACAGTATGACCCCTGTATTTTAAGGAAGAACATTTATTTATTTATGATGACATTATTCATTTATATTCCTCTTTTCAGTCAACTTTAGCATGGGTGCCAATACTTTTGACCATCACTGTACTCTCTCTTTTGCACCACAGTTATGAATTCCAAATGTTCTTTTATTCGTTCTCATGTCCTTTAAGATGAGTTTCTATGTTACTTTCCTTATAGACATCAATGAATGTGACTCTGATCCATGTGGTCAAAATTCCACCTGCTCAAACACAATCGGCAGCTACAACTGCTCTTGCTGGAGCGGATACACTCCGACAAATACATCTCTGGCCATTAGTTCTAGCAATCCTTGCATCGGTATGTAGGTTTTTCCTAAGACTTTTTTTGTGATTTCTTTCCTTTTGAAAAGTAGGTAATTTGAGCATGTACCATGTTCATAGTCTCTTTTGAAATAATCTTCATATATAGGCAGATTATTCACTCAATCAATTCTGCATGTTATTTTCTCCAAATAAATTAGAGGTTTTTTTTTTTCTCTTATAGATATAAATGAATGTGACTTTGATGCATGTGGTCCAAACTCCACCTGCTCCAACTCTGTTGGCAGCTACAGTTGCGCTTGCTGGAGAGGATACAGACCAACAAACTCGTCTCTTCCTATTAGCAGCAGCAACCCCTGCATAGGTGTGTTCCTCACTCTGTATAATGTCCTCATTTCACTTGTATTCTTAGTGGTGTTTAAAGAATTAGTTTGAGGTAAACACAACCTACTGTAGGGTCTATTGATGGTTAATAACGAGTTTGAAGTTTCATTTGGTAGCCAAATTATATTAATCTGAGGAGTTTGGAGATAGACCGTTGTGATGGAAGACATGGAGCCACGTCAAATAGCTTTCTTCAAACCACTGGCCAGGCTCAAAATAGCCTTATACTCTACTTCAGTGGTAGTAATGGAGAGAATCCCTACAGACAAATTTAAGTAGAAGCTATAGTAAACTTTGAAAGTGTACAAAGATGTTTTTAGTAAGGCCTGTGAATTAAGTCAGTGTAATTACATTCCTTCGTGTTCCTGTAGCTTCAAATCAGTGAGCGCGTTCAACTTCTAGCAGCGCTGCACATATATAGCTGAACGTGATGCATGTTTACAATGCAAACATGCGCCACGTTCAGACAAATCTGATCGTGACCCACTGATTTGAAGCTACCATTTTGAACCTTATCAGTGGTTTGAAAATAGTGATTCATTTTTTGTTTTAACATGACTCTATGCCCACTGCTAATGCAAACAATGGTCTAGCTTAAAACTGCTCAGATAAATGCAATTTTACTCCCAAATTAAGGTTTGAATTAAATATCATTCATAAATAGACTCTAGGTTGTTTTTACGCCAACCCAGTTATTTAAGAAATAATGACTTAAGGAGATGGGTCTCCTAGTCATCGCAAAATCATAGACTGTGACTAGTCTGTGATTTACACATTCTTGCATTTTCTGTAGATGTGAGAGGATGTAAGATTGCAGTCTTTCATAAATCTTTTCAAAATCTTCTGATGTATGTGTAGCATAAGTTTCCTAAATCTTTTGCCCTTTTTTCCCACTGTTGATAGATATAAATGAATGTGACTTTGATCCATGTGGTCCAAACTCTACCTGTGCCAACACCATTGGTAGCTACAACTGCTCTTGCTGGAGAGGATACACCCCAATACACACATCTTTGCCCATTAACACCAGCAATCCATGCATAGGTATCTAGCTCTTTATTTTGATTTCATTAACTACTTTTTTGAGCATGTGCAATATTCATAGTCCCTCTTAAAAGTGTTCTCGTATATAGGAGGATTATTTACTGAATATATTCAGTATTTTTCCTCCAAATAAATTATTTGGTTTTTTTTCTTTCTTATAGATATAAATGAATGTGACTTTGATCCATGTGGTCCAAACTCTACCTGCTCCAACACAATTGGCAGCTACAACTGCTCTTGCTCAGGAGGATACACTCCAACAAACTCATCTCTGCTCATTAACACCAGCAATCCATGCATAGGTCTCTAGCTCTTTATTTTGATTTCATTGTGTAGCTAGTTTTTTGCCTCGTGCTTGTTTTTGTGTGTAAAAACTCTCTGGGGCTATTAGCAGGTAGCATAGTCATAATCCCTCTGAAGAGTTCTTGTATATAAGAGGATTATTTACTAAATTAATTCAGTATTTATTTATTTATTCAAATAAATTAGAGGTTATTTTTTCTTCTAGACATTAATGAATGTGACTTTGATCGATGTGGTCCAAACTCCAACTGCTCCAACATCATTGGCAGCTACAACTGCTCTTGCTGGAGAGGATACGCTCCAACAAACTTGTCTCTGCCTATTAGCAGCAGCAACCCCTGCATAGGTGTGTTCTTCACTCTGTATAATGTCCTATATTCTTAGTGATGTTTAAGCAATAAAGGCCAAGGGAGAGTTGGGTTGGTATAGGATATACCCTCATCTGTGTTTGGCAGTAGGCACAAGGTCAAAGAAAGTTACCGTTGCATTTGGGATTACCATCCCTTATAGATCCTGCAGCACTGTACACATTTGAGTTTGATATTGGGATGAGAGAATAGATGCTGACCAACTAAAGATGGAGTTGTCTGAAATTGACGCTCCCACTTGCAACAAGTGAACACATTGAAATCACTGATCACTTTTTTTCTGACCATTATTGATTTGTTTTTTCGGTTGTTTATTGAATATTATTGTATTATATTTTAATAAGCATACAGTAACAATAATTTAAGCATGACAGCACTTTGCAGTTTTTTACAGATGAAAATGACAGGCCTAACAGTAGACATAACAGCTGCTTTGAGTTAAGGCTATGTTTAGCCTGATTGAATAACTTCATGATAGAGCTGACAAATGGTATGACTTTCCAAAAGCAGTCTCTGGTATAACCGACATCATGCTCTATCAGGCTGTACCTGGAGTGGCTAGAGTAGAATGCATTTCACTTGTGGTACTCTGAAACTGTCCCTGCTACCTGCTAACCTAGCAGTTGGAATTTTAACTTGTTTCGATTCGGTACCATGCAGTCGGAATTGTTGTTCGAGTTATTCAAAGGTATATGTTATAGTACAGTTAGGGTAGGGTAGACAGTCCAAAATGAAAGTGAGGGACTGCACTCACTAGTGCCCGTAGCAAGACACCTGCCAAGTTTGAAATTAATCGAACAAACAGTTTGAGAGATACGTGAATAACACAGACAGACAAACGTTTCTGTCATTAATAGACAGAAGGCAGATACATTTCTATCTGAAGACGTTCTGTCTATTTACAGAGGGAAATTCTAAATACTGTTGAATCTGTAGTGATCAACCACCTATATGGATGAAAAAGCTTGGGATAGAATTGTTGCTATACATGTACTGGTTACTGGAGTGCATATAAAATACAATATATACAAAAGCAGTGGATGATTTATTTTTCTTCTTCTTTCAGTCATAACAACCCCTTTTCCAACACCACCACCTACATCAACATCACCACAACCAACGACACAAATATCAGAAACAACACCATTATCTCTGACAACAACAAAAGTAACAGAACCAACACCAACTACCACAACAACACCACCAACAACAACACCACCACCACCACCACCACCACCAACAGGTATGTGAGGGAGGAGAAGATATATTGAATGTTTTGACAAAACAATTTTCTACTATATGGTGGTACTTTTCAGCATTCCAGAGTGGTCAACATCCCACCTCTCTATGACAGAATGTAAGACTATAAATATAACCGAACAGAAGACCTTAACCAGTGAGAAGTGATACTCGAATGACGTCGATCTGAGCCAATATCCAACCACCCTTTTACCGGATTTTTTCCAGTGTCTAGAAAGTTGTGAGAAAATAGTTCTCAAATAATTCTGGAGCCATCCTTCGCACCAGGTCCAGAGTGCAATGACACATGAAAGGGTTAACGTGTCGTGTTCTCCTTCAGAGAACTGAGGTTATATAAAACTTTATGTCTAAGTTGAGTTCAGTCAACATTAACCAATGGGAACACATAAACCACTGGTGATGATGGACAAGGAATTACTCAGACAGACTCACGGGGTGCGTTACACATGGCACGTTAGGAGTCGGAATGAAGCCGATGTCGTATCACAAGCAGAAGACTGACAGCGCTAGTGTCTGACTGTGGTGAGGCCATGATAACAACTCCTAAGTGGCAGCTCGCTGAATTAATGAGCACTCAATAGAGTGCTACCAGGGGTACGCTATTGGATGCGTTACGCATCCACACATGGATTGATGTGCGCTTGACAGTGCACTGCCAGAGGCGCATTACCGGAGGCGCTAGGCATTCGCACTTCAGACCCCTTCATGTGTCTGGTGCACATGATGGTAGTTGAGGATGCAGGTCAACAATATTGCACAAGCAGAATATTGACAAATGTTTGTGTCTGGCTGTGGTGGAGCCGTGATGCCTGATGAGTGTTAGCTGCTTGCTGGCACAGGATATAGGTATTTGCTGAAGTGTAGCTGAAGGCGGCGTTAATGCACGGAACTCAGCACCTAAGGAATCCGAGACTGGGTGTGTCGTGTGCACAGCTAGCGCAAGCAGTCATGATTTGTTTAAATGTTTTTTAATGATATGTATAATATATTTTTTCCATGGCTGCACGAAATGAACTGTGGGGGCTCCCAGACGTAGGTGGGGCACTCGCTAAGGCAGAGCCGAGAGTATTCGCCTTATTCATGCATTCATGTTTTAGCTTAGAAGCCACCTTACATCGCTTATAGCACCTTTAAATGCCAATTGAGCTCTACAGTGGTGGGCAGTGAACACAGGTCCCTCTAGAGCATCGTTTTCCAACCTTGGGGTCGGGACACCATGTGGGGTCTCCTGAAATTCAAATGGAGTCGCCTGAGATACTGGGTATATTACACAATTGACCAGTACATTACATTAAACTAGAGAATGTAATTCCAGGGAATTACGAGTGCATGAAAATGATGCTAGGACAGACATGGTGGTTGCACAGCTTAATAAAAGTTGATAGTTTAAAAGTAGACAGTTTAAAAGTTGAATATAGATTGGGAGTTGATCACACTAGTTGACTGAAAAGCCCAGGCTGCCAAACAGTTGTGGACAGAGGACACAATTGGCGGGAGTCATAGCTGATGACAACTGACAGTTGGATTGGTTCAAATATTTCATAGGGAATTATTGTAGTGAGGACTTTTATTTTGAAACAGCTTTGGGCAGAGGAAACAGTTGACGGGAGTCATAGTTGATGACAACTGACAGTTGGAATAGTTGAACAGTTAAAACGTTGGATAGTTTAAATGGTTAAATAATTTAATAGGGGATTATAGCAGTGAAGACTTTTATTTTGAAACAGTTGTGGGGAGAGGAAACAGCTGACGGGACTGTTGCTAGAGTAGTTATGGTGGTTGCTATGCTGGTTGCTAGGTTTTAACTGTGAATGTGGTTGCTAGGCTGTTGCTAGGGTAGTTGAAGTCATTTCTAGGTTGTTGCTAGGGTGTCCATGGTGGCTACTATCAGAAATAAAAGAGTTACTTCAGTGGTTTGCTAGTATAATCATCTTGGTTGCTATGGAAACTGACATAGATGCTTAATTTCAATGGTTGCTAGGTAGGTGGTGGTTTAATATAGTAGGCTAGAGGCATAGTTAATGATAACTGACAGTTGGAATAGTTGAACAGTTAAATAGTTGGATAGTTTAAATGGTTAAATTATTTAATAGGGAATTATTATAGTGGAGACTTTTATTTTGAAACAGTTGTGGGCAGAGGAAACATTTGAACAGGATCTGTAGTCTTAAGAGAGCCAGATTGTGTGCTTAAAGCTTGAGACAGACAGTTGCTGGAGGTGGCCGGAACCATATGGCTCTGGCCGGAACACTTGGCATAGGATTCTAAGTGCTCTATTGTGATGCCATAATCGCCAATGTTAAGTCTATGGGGAAAATTTTAATAGTTTTGAATTAATAGTTCAAAAAGTATAAAAGTTACAAATATGAAAAATAAATTTTTCCACACCTGTCCTAAGTAAGACCTACGTAACGCAGTTTGAATGAAGTTTCTACATTAAACGGTTGAAGCCGCATTAAATGCAGAAAAAGCGTAATAATAAGAAGAAATCGGATAACAGTAGATTGCATTTTCATGCACTCTAATTAAATAAAAAGTATTAAAAACCCCATGATATCCAAGCTAAGTAACTAATCGGATCCTTCATTACAATATGGCGTAAAAATAAACGTAGACATCCCGCATGAGATGTTTGATTGAAGTAATAATGCTTGCTCAATGTTCCAAACAAAGTAGCAAAACAACCAGATGTGCAAACAATAGCCAAACGCCTAAATTAACAAACGCCATTTGGGGGAAATCAAAGGACCACTCTCGACTGGGTGTTACAGCAGAGACGTTGTGAATGATCGGGGTCGCCAACGTTTTGTGACATCAAAATAGGGTCACGTGGCAAAAAAGGCCGGGAACCCTTGTTTTAGAGGACATTGGGCCCTCAGGCCACCCTCATGAAATCTGTTTCTGACAGTGTGGTCAGAGACATTCACACCAAAGGCCTGCTGAAGGTGATTTGGTAGGGGGAAATAATTCCAGCTGTGAATGGGCTTCAACTCGCAGGCAGGTTGAAGTGCTTTGTTCTTAAAGGATCTTTGTGATCATTGAAGCGTGAAGAAAAGACTACTTTCTCGTGTTGTCCCCATATATAGGCACAGACTCTAGAAGAAAAAAACAACCTGAAAAGCATGGCTGGAGATTGGTTCAGATCGATGAGGTCATCTGAGATAGACTTCCCATTGGTTAACATAGAGTGAACTCAACTGAAAGAAAACTCAGTGAAGAAGGCCGTGAAATAGTCATGTATTTATTTGAGAGTGCAACCAGTAGTGATAGATAGATAGATAGATAGATAGATAGATCGCCAAGGGGAAATTCAAGGACTCAATGAAACCTAAAAAGTATGAATGAGGCTTTTTATTTGTGCCAGTTTTTAGTGGAATAAAAACATAATTTATATAACAGTAGCACTGATTATGAGATTTAGGTCTTGATGTGTGGTAATGTCATATGTTTGAGTCAGGAATAACACTATATGTTGGATGTAAAATACAAGTGATAACTAGTTGTAAGCACCTGCAAAATTGACGTTTTTCAGTATGCTTAATAACCTTGTACTACCCTTTTGTTACTGTATGAATTTACTCCATGTACCAGAATGCTTTGTAATTTACTTGCTTCTTTGATTTACAACATTCTATACAAATGACTTTGTTTGTTTTGCTTTTATTTGAATTGTTTAAGCAGCCAATGATTATTTGTTATTTGTTTATGCCCGCGAAATCGCGGGGAATGTGAAGGTTCCATCTCCTCAGAGAGGAGAAGGCTCATCAGCCATGTTCCAGAGAGTTATGGAGCGGACTGTTGGGGACATGAATTTTCTGGAAGTTATTGTGTACTTGGACGATCTGATCGTGTTTGGTCGCACTGTAGAGGAACATGAGGAACGGCTCCTTAAGGTTCTGGACAGGTTGAGGGAAGAAGGTCTTAAACTTTCTTTGGATAAGTGTCAGTTTGGGAGGACGTCTGTGAACTATGTTGGGCACATAGTTTCACAGGACGGTATAGCCACTGACCCCTCCAAGATAGAAGCTGTTGTGTCTTGGCCTCGACCACAGACCATCACTGAACTCCGGTCATTTTTGGGTTTCTGCGGCTATTATCGCAGGTTTGTAAAGGGTTTTTCAACTTTGTGCCGTCCACTAACAGATCTGTTGCAGGGCTGTCCGTCTGGCAAGAGGAAAAATTTTAGTTCACAGGCGGCCGATCCAAAACAGTCATTCCGGCCCTCTGAGCCCTTTGGTCCCAGATGGGGTGACCAGTGTGAGTCTGCGTTTCAGGAGCTTAAGTCAAGGTTAACTCAGGCACCAGTGTTAGCGTTTGCAGACTCCTAAAAGCCGTATGTTTTGCATGTGGATGCAAGCTTGGACGGTCTGGGGGGTGTTCTGTACTAGGAGCATGTTGACGGGTTGCGTCCTGTGGCGTTCATCAGTCGCAGTCTTTCCCCTTCAGAGAAGAATTACCCAGCTCACAAGCTGGAGTTTTTAGCTTTGAAGTGGGCTATAGTGGATCGGCTGCATGACTACCTTTATGGGGCCGCCTTTGAAGTCAGGACGGACAACAACCCTCTGACTTACATAACTAAGTCTGCCAAATTGGATGCCACTGGTCATCGCTGGTTGTCGGCATTGTCCACTTATGACTTCAGCTTGAAGTACAGGCCTGGGCGGAGGAATACGGATGCTGATGCACTGTCGCGACACCCTCACATCAGTCTGTCCCCTGATGCACTGTCGCGACACCCTCACATCAGTCTGTCCCCTGATGATGAGTGGCAAGAGATTCCGGCCCCTGGGGTGCGAGCTATTTGTCAGGTCGTGGCCACGCAGAGAGCTGGTTGCCCTTCTTTCCCACGTGTGGCTGATCAGATTTGCAGTCATGAGTCAGCCGTTCCCAAGGCGTACTGTCATGTATCTGCCGTAGCATCTGATGAGCTGCCCACATTCAGTTCTGGTGAGCTTCAAGAAGCCCAGAAAGGTGATCCTGTTATAGGAGAGGTTTGGCATGCTGTAAGACAAGACACCTGTCGGTAGCATTCAGACGAGGCACCCCGATTTGAAAATCTGGAAAAGGGAGTGGCCAAAGTTGTCCATTGATGGCGGGCTACTATATAGGACCGTAAAGCAGGCCGACCAGCGCGTGAGGCAGTTGGTATTGCCTAAGCAGTTTCATAGGCTTGTTTTTAAGTCTCTGCATGATGATATTTGACATTTGGGGTTCGATAAGTCATATAGCTTGGTTCGTGATCGGTTTTACTGGCCTCGTATGAAGACTGATGCAGAGAAATACTGTAAGACGTGTGAGCGCTGCATCAAGCGGAAAACGTTGCCTCAGCGGGCTGCTCCTCTTTCTCACATCCAGAGTTCAGGGCCCATGGATCTGGTGTGTATCGACTTCCTTTCGATTGAGCCTGACTCTCGGAATGTTGGTAATGTGTTGGTCATTACAGACCACTTTACGAGATATGCTCAAGCTTTTCCTACCAGGGACCAGACAGCTGCCACTGTTGCGAAGACTCTGTGGGAAAAATACTTCATTCATTATGGGCTGCCTGCCCGTATTCACTCCGACCAGGGTAGGGATTTTGAAAGTAGGTTGGTGAAAGAGATGCTGACCATGTTGGGGGTGAAGAAGTCACGTACGTCCCCGTACCATCCTCAGGGGGATCCCCAGCCTGAGAGGTTCAATAGAACCTTGTTAGATATGTTAGGCACTTTGGAGTCCCACCAGAAGTCAAAATGGAGTCAGCACATAGCGCATCTGGTTCATGCTTATAATTGCACTCCAAATGAGACTACTGGGTATTCGCCCTATTTTCTGATGTTTGGTCGGGAAGCACGGCTCCCTGTTGATGTTTGTTTTGGTGTGTCAATGGATAACCGGTCGTCCTCCTCGCATTTGCAATATGTGGCAAAGATGAAGCAGGAGCTACAAGCTGCTTATCAGTTGGCTCAGGCATCTGCTGACAAGCTGAATCATAGTAACAAGGTGCGCTATGATCAGAAGGTCCGGTATCACCGCCTCGTTCCCGGGGATCGGGTGTTGATTCGGAACCTTGGTTTGAAAGGGAAGCAGAAGTTGGCAGATAGGTGGAGTTCTTGTCCATATGTAGTGGACAGTCAGCTTTCTGACCTCCCTGTGTACAGGTTGAGGCCCAGAAAGGTCCTGTGTGTGAAACCACACAGAATTCCCTGCCTGTACTGGAGTTGAACTCCACTGCGCTGTGTGTCTCCACTCCACCTACTGTCCCTAGGTTAGTGCACACACCTAGTGATGTAGTCGCATCTCCCCTCAACACTGCACTCCCCATCTCTCCATACAGGTCCCTTGACGTAATAGAAGACGTAGCAGCTGCAGGCCAGGATGGTAGCCGTCCTGATATTTCTGTAACTACCCCTGCAGCTCCTTCAGACTCAGTGCCCCTTGTAGTGCGTAGGTCACATAGGGAAAGGAACTGCTTGACTTATTGCAAGCTAGGAGTGCAGAGCAGCAACTACATAGTAGCCTCACACATGACAACAGTGCTGCCAGGTTACACTAGTTCTCATGCCTGGTGGTGTAGCTCCCAAGCACTATGTACGCATGCCTTTACTTTTGCCATGCACACCCGCCATCACACCCATAGCTAGTGTTTGAGTCCTAGACTATGTTTGTTGTTTTGGTCATTTGATTTGTTTTCTTTGGGTTCCCCCTCATCTTTCTACCTATGTGACTCAGCATGGGGGCATGCTGTTTAATTGGTGGGGGGAGAGTGTAAGCACCTGCAAAATTGACGTTTTTCAGTATGCTTAATAACCTTGTACTACCCTTTTGTTACTGTATGAATTTACTCCATGTACCAGAATGCTTTGTAATTTACTTGCTTCTGTGATTTACAACATTCTATACAAATGTCTTTGTTTGTTTTGCTTTTATTTGAATTGTTTAAGCAGCCAATGATTATTTGTTATTTGTTTATGCCCGCGAAATCGCGGGGAATGTGAAGGTTCCATCTCCTCAGAGAGGAGAAGGCTCATCAGTCACGGTCCGGGTTTGCACTGGAGAGAGAGAGGATACTTTGCTGCCTGTAGTTTGTGGAGACCATTGGACAAGTTCATAGGCCCACTTACTCCGTAACATCAGCGCATTGTACTTGCTTACCCCTTCTCTTTTAAGTTACCAGTCTGCTATCATTTGTCTAGCTAGCTATTTGTTCAGTGCTATTCATATATCTATGAGTGCTATAGCTGAAGCTATCCTGACCTGGGTAGCTGACCTGCTAGCTAGCTCCTGTTGCATTCTCCTTCGGAGATGGACTCGATTTGTGCTTCGGTGCTGGGCCCACCAGAGCCAGACCTCCTAAGGACGACTGCGTTTTGCCTCCGGTGCTGAGCCCACCGGAGTGCCAACCGCCAACTACCCACTGCTGCTGTTGAGGTGTGCACTGCAGGCTGACTGCAGCAATATCCTCCACCGGAGTCGCATCCTCGGCTAGCTGGGACATAGCTGCCTCCGATTCCTCTGTGTCAGGACTGAGCGGAATCTCCCGGTTCTGAGTGATCGGTCGTGAGTAACGTCAACTGCACTTACACTGACACACACACACACGTTCTCGTCTCTGCTTGGATCACCGGCGAGTTGGAGAGCCGTTCAGCGGTTGCTGTCCTGCCTGTAGCTCAGAGAGCTGCCGTCCTGTGCACCACCGAGCTCCAACGGCCAGCGCTTGGGGGGGGGGGGGGGGGTTGGGGTTTTATTTGATTATATATGATTAATAATACTGTTGTGATTGGTATATTATTGTGATTTAACTTGACTTGTGTATATTGTATTGTCTTCCATACAGGTCTCTGTTTAGCTTAACCTTTAACGTTACCATTCGTTAACGTTTGGTTTTCCCCTTGAGTGAATTGTTCGCTCGCTCACATTTCTCAGCTATTGGGTTGTCACTTTTATTACGTGGATAATTATTATTAAATAAATATTTGATTATTATATTTCATTATACTTTGGGTGTATTGGCAATTAATTTAACTGATTATTTAAATTCTGTAGCAATACACTATACACGAGCTATACGGTAAGTGTAGTATTTTTACAGTGGAGGCACCGCGCTATTCAATTGAATTTATTGTCTGTAATTGTTAGCCTACTGGTATTCAGGAATCTCAACCAGCTCACCATTCCACCGCTGAGACCTTCAGGATCCTGTTTGCGCCATTTCATTAATTGTTTATGTATTGTAATAGTGCCTGTGCACACACCCGTTAAGAAGGGGTTACATAGTGAATATAATTTTCTGTGATTCCTTGCTCTGTAGTGAATGATTGCCATATTGTATTCAATGAAGCCAACCCTATAATCTCTAATGTTTAACTCTCTTTTCTACATCTGCAGTTTCTACCATCAGGTTCTCTGTGACATTGAACCAAAACTATGATTTTCGCTTAGATAATAAAGCATCTGTGTTATACAACACATATAGAAGTGATATTATATCTGCAGTGAGTACTTTGATAGTATTGCACACTATCAAAAAGCATTACCAGCCACATAATAATAGTATATTCATGGTTTGAATATTTGAAGAATATTTGCCACCCATATACATCACTACATGCTATTGTCACTTAGGTAGACATGAACTTTAGAAGATTACCAGGATACGAAGCTGATTCAGCAGATGTCACACGTTTCAGGTAATTGTTTGAGCAATGCAGTATCAAACTTATTGTGTTCCTTGTTTTGAATTTCCATGTTTTAATTATGTTGTTCTGCCTCATCAGTCCAGGCAGTGTGATTGTAGACCTGTCCCTTAAGTTGACAGATCCAACCGTCAGTTTTCTGAGTGTAAGCAATGGCATAATAGCGGAACTTAAGGCAAAAAATTACAAAATTGCTGATGACGCCTTTGTTGTAAGTGGTAAGTTATGTTAAAGATGTTTGTTTGTTTTTTTAAAATGTGAAAACAAATGTATTGTTGGATAAATACTTGCCCTGATGTTTTCTTTTCTTAGAGAGAACAAATTTGAAGGTGGGCAGTGGCCGCCTTTTTCCTCAGCAAAACATGGAGTTACAATGCAATGGAAATGTAACTGAATGGAGATTTAAGGGGCAGACAATTCCTGACTCGTCAGGCAAAAATCAACTTATCAAAATAGTCTCCCCCTCTGACAATGGTAAGTTCTTGAACAAACAATCTGATTTGCATTTACACTTCTCCTTTACTTCAACCTCTACTGATGCCACAGAAAACCAGCCTATGTATGCCTTTTGCTTTTCAATTGGGGAGTAGTAGTAATGTAACAAAATGTTTTTTTTGAAAGAACAAATTTGCAAAGACATAGAACCACCATTACCATTTATGCCTATGCCACTCATATTCATGACAAATTGTGCTAATCTATCCATCATTGCATTAAGCATTATTAAAAATGAAATGGGGCATTCCCAAATTTCTTAGATTGTAGGTTAGTTTCTTAACTCATCCTCTCTCTTTCTCTGCATGTGGCCTCACCTTACCTTCACAAAAGTTTGTTTGTTTCAATTGGCTATAATTGAAACAAATTCAATTGTTTTTTGGTTGATATATATTTTTTTATTTATCACACCTTTTATGGTCTTATGTTGGCTTCTGGCACATCCATAGGCCTACAGTTTTAAATACAATACATACAATTTACAACAGTTTGTTGTTATTGTATTTACTTAATTCTCACATATGTAACAGGTTGACGTTGCATAAAAATGTATAATAAATTGTTGGAATAGAGTAGATGAACCCAAATTGGGATCTAAAGAAGAAGAAGAAGAAGGTTACTCTGGCAGGCCAGCGAACCCTTCTTCTTTTTCGGTGAGCTTTTTTATGGCAGTTTGCAAACAGAGTGCATTACCACCATCTGCTGGACTGAGGTGTAAAGGCAAGTGTACCCTGTAGCCTCGTTCTGGCCGCCCGGTGAATAAGGCGAATTGCGTTTGTGCCTATAATCCCCGCTCCAGCCAGGGAGATGGATCCCCCAGCGCCAGCTTTTTTCCTACCTCCCATTCTCGTGTGTGTTTGAGACCTCAGCACAGACACCTGCAGTGCAAAGTAGGGTAGCTTACCCACTTCCCACACAGGGATATTGACTGAGCGATATACTTGAACTGTTTAGCGCAAATGAAAGCTAAAAAGAAATACTCAACTTTTTTTTGTTGTTGTTGCAAACACTAGTGCCACCCTCGGTGGCTGCCCAAAGCCTAGGCTAGTCAAGTGCCCGTAAGAAAAACCACCCCTGATTTAGGATGTTGTAAAATAACAAAATTGTTGGACGTGTACATAGGTTAAACTATGCAGGATTAGCTTTATTTTGTCCCTTATGCCTGTTTCATTCATCTGGATCATGAGGGAGGAATGAAACATTATGTCGTCAACCTTTTTCCCCAATTGGAATAACTATTTCTCTTATAGGCTATTATAATGGAGAAACACTAAGGTTAGGAAAATAAACCACATCCAGCATGAATTTGAACTTTTACTTAAAAAGAAATATATGAACAGTGTCTAACTTATTAGGCCAAGAACGTCCCACCCCCTGGAAAAACGAGGAAGGAGTGTCTGTAGTCCCCTCTACAAAGATATGGGACTTCCTGTTGCCAATGATACAAAATTACAATTTGTACAACATTGGTAACAGGAACTGCTGAAATCTGTATTTCTCCTGTCTCAGGGGAAAATGAGGGAATGATGCATGACCATTCAAAATATGACTAGGTTTCTAACGATACAAAGCTTAATGCAAATGGTTGAAGTGTCCCTTTAAAGCAGAAAAGGTGGAGAACCCCTGATGTACTGTACATCGCAAGTACTGTATTACATCAATTATAGCCAAGACAGTTTTGATAATGTTACATGCAATAAAAGGCAATGGTTTAAGCTAATCACTAGTCTGAGAGATTACAAATTATTAGAGCCTCATTATATGAGCGTTGTTTTTGAGTATTGCATTTTTAAAAAATCTTAGTTTTTTTTAGTCAAATTATATAATGAACATTGGTTTATGATTGGAACTGATATTTTACAGTTACTGTGGGTTTTGTCTCCTTACAGGTCGATATGAGTGTGTATCAAGCAAAAACTCTCTGCCGTTTATTCGGTGGGAAAACATTGATGCAATACAACAATTACCTATAATTGAGACAAGTCGAAATAAAAGAATTGTGTGTCAAAATGAAAAACAGGTGACCCTGCTGTGTTGCTCAAACTCGGGTTATACCGTTAAGATGGAGAAGATGGATGACAATGGTTATCTCAAGGAGCAAGGTGACTTTTCACTCAAAAGGCAGATGATCACATATTTAGTTTATATTTCATCATATTTACTTTTTGTCTTAATTATATGTTTTTGTAATATTATTATCTGAATCTTTCCTTAGGGATATCAGATTGCACGTATTTATACAGTATACAAAACTGTACAAATGGTCCAGGAAAAGCTCAACTCATCTGCAAAGTTGACAACCCAGCCTTGGATAGCTTTAGTTACAGTTCAAAAACCTTTACCTTAACTTTTCAAGCTGAAGGTAAGGTTTCTCCCTCTCCCCTCCATTCAGTATGCAATGCATATTGTATATCTTAACGCCCATGTCTATAAGATAGGGAAAATGAAATCAGTAAACCCTTTTTTTGACTTTCAGGGTTTGATTGTGAGGATGAACAGTTCGGAGGTGGAGACAATGGTCAACCAGGAGAAGGGAACTGTAATGTAGATGAAGTTGGTAAAGTTACAGCTGTATGCAATGGGACTACAGGTGAATGGGAGAACCCAGAAAGGAACTGTGTTTTGGTTGTGATCAAAGAGCTGGAAAAAGAATCTCTGGTAATATGCCTGTTTTATTCATTTCCATAAACCAATGATTATCTTTACGCAATGTTATTGTTTGCTTGGGTTTATTTATTTTCAACAATAACAGCCTTACATATAATCAGAAATACATTTCCTGACAGATGAAACTCTGCCATAAATATATTATCACTGAAATCACAAAATCAAAGATTTCATCAAAACCTTGGGCATATTGTATATTCACAGGGGAAATACAAATTCATCAACTATTATGAGAATTATTACAACGGAAATATTCATCCTTTTGGGGTATAGGCTAGCTGGTTTTTTCTTATTCTTTTTGACTGATAACAAGTGCACAGAGACAATGGAGAATAGTTCTGAGGCTAATTAAAGCTGACCTGGTCACTGCTTCTGCTGTCTCTCTCCAGTTCCATATATCTGCAGGTACAAAACAGAACTAGGTCAATGGCAGCCATGTTGATGGGTTTGAATTGCGATTCCTAGAAAAAAGTGGCCCAATGTGGTCTGAGTTCCAGTTATAGTTTGCATAACTCCCACTGCACACTTTTGATGTGGAGCTAGCATTGATGTTAAGTGATGAATTGGTTGGATGGACGTTAGGTCTACAGTCTGTAACAGGGGTGGGCAAACTTTTTGGATCAAGGGCCACATTGGGTTTTGAAAATTGGCAGGCAGGCTGTGGTTTGCCCACCCCTGGTCTATAATGGTAGAAATATACAAATACTCAAACAAAATAAGGAAATATTCTAAGGAAGGCAGGACATTAAAAATACATCTAATGTCAATATTACTGAAAAGATGACTAAAGACATTACAAAAGAATAAAAATGATGTTCCTTGCCCAATTATTATTTTGACTACAAAACATGTAATATTTTTTTTCTCAATATTTAGAAATACAAAGTCAAGTGCATATTGACATTGCATATATCAATATGCACTTGACTGTTGTATCCATCTGAGTGCATACACACTTCAGTCAGTTTTGACATACAGACCATGACCAGAGCATGTCAATGCAGTCTTGCAGTAGGAAGAAAAGTTCAAGTGCTAAAATTTTCTAAAGCTAAAACTTTTAAACGTTCAAGTGCTAAAAAGTTTTTTTAATACATTTTGAATACCTCAACACCTCATCTTTGTTCCATAGCCATAAGTGGCACACCTATAACTAAAATGGCCTGTGCCATAATGGCCAGTCTGTCCAATATTGTGATAATTCTGCACCATTATATTTCAACTTTATTGCCATATTGTGATACAGATCACAGATTTGCATGATATTTTTTGCCTGCACACAGGGTCCAAAATTTGCTCTGTCACTCACCAAATGTGAGTAAAAATCTATGTTAAATCTGCAGAAATTAAATCTGTTGCCATTGACAAATTGATGAAATAGGCCTACTAAAGTAAAATGGCTTGTCCATGAACATGCAATTTCCCATTTCGTTTGTTAGTTTATAGGCCGCAAAAGGACCTTCACGTAGCATTGACAAAATCTGAATATCTAATGACCCAAGATAATGCCTAAGCACTATGCGCTATACAATATAAATAAATAAATATATTCATGCGAACTTAAGCATACAAACTCTTTGGACAAATAATTAATTAAGATTGAGTACGGGCTTTCATTTTTGCCAAATTAACGTACTGCCATTTAATTTAAAACCTTGAACATTTAATAGTTTGATTGTGTTATAATCTATCTCTCTCTCTGTCTAATTTCTAGACTCTGACAGCAACAACGCTACCTGGTTTTGTGGAACGATTAAGTAACATCACATTTCAAAATGAAGATCGGATAGCCAACTCCACATCAAATATTGAAAGCATTGTAACAATCCTGAATAATGTTGCAAACATTACACAGGACTTTACAATCAATGAGGATGTCATAGGGGTATGTACACTATAAATATCCTAATGATTAAAATTAAGGGTTATTGCACAGGACCTAACAGATTACTAGTACTGAGTGAATGAAAGAGACACCTACTCAAGCAGGTATACACCATAGTCTCTATGCCTGGCAAACACAAAAATGTCTTTCTTAACATATAGCCTTCTAACCAAGGTCTTGTTACACATTTAGACATTTGCATTGCATCATTGTTTCAACTGAAATTATCAGGACAATGTACGCTTTCCAATAATCAAAACAATATGCTATTACACCGTGTCCTAACTGCATGCGATGAAAGCAAGCACTAGCCACAAAATCAGTTTCATTACATTGTTTTCAATCGGAATCTCCTAACTGGATGCACCTGTGCAGCGCTGGTACTGTGCAGGCGCAACATTTTGAGCAAAACATTTCTTGGATGCCCCGTTTTTTCTGCTATTTTGAACAAGAAATATAATGCAATAGAACAGCATATTTAATTTTCAGTGTGGACATGCCACAGATGCCAACATGCAGTTAGGATACATTGTTAGAGTAAAGGGCTGTTCACACCAAGAACGATAACTATAATGATAACTGTAAAAATGTAATTGAATGATAACATCCACATAAACTATAACGATAATGCAGAGGTGGAAAAATCCAGCTTTAGCATTCGCTTAAAGCTGCAGTTGGCAAGATTTTGATCATATTCACTGAAACCGAGTCTATTCACTGTCTAATCAGAGCAGGGCTGTGTGAGATCTGACTGTCAATCACAGTCTGGTGCACACTGACGAGCACAAACTCAATGAGAGGGTGCTAGGTGGTAGTGGGGGAGGGGCATGAGAGTTGTAAACATTCAAAATTTTGGCTAAGTCCCCTCAATCTGTCAGATTTGCCAACTGCAGCTTTAACACAGATGATCGCACCAATTAGCTGCTCTACCTGTCTGAAGAATTGTGGTAAAACACCCTTGCACCCCGTGCGGAAAAAACACCCTTGCAACTTTGGGCCAACGGCCTCAGTGTCAGGAAGTATAACGAGTGTAACAAATGGCTTTACTGCATTTAAATACACATACACGCCAGGCATCGGCTAGAACAAGGTAGCCAGCGTTAAAAAAGCAAAAACCGAGAAAACAGTGAAGAAATTGCCAATACTGCATAGTTTCTCTTAAACTCAATAGCACAAAGTCACAGTTCTCAATACTCTGTATCCAACCACACACAGCAAGTTAGCACTCTCCAGACTTCTCTTTTTTTCTGTTTGAAATAAGCCTGCCTTTAAATAGGCCAGTCAATTGTCCAATCAGGACCCGGGCTAAACCAACTTAGAGGGGTGACTGATGGTCTGTACCAATATCCCTGACATACACAACAACAAAATGACACCCTTCAATCACAAAAGTAAAAGGTGAGTGCATGTGAGTTTGGATGCACGAGGCAGTCTATTAACAGTTTAAAACAGGAACATAGTTAGGAACAGATTTAAGAACGATAAAAAGCTGATAGCCAATCAGAATCCAGATTTTAGCCATCACACTCATCAATACGAGGAGAGACTTTAACAATAAATGACACACTCACCAATGATATAGTTATCTGTATAGTTCAGATAAGCACATCAGTTTTATAGTACAGTTATCATTCCTGGTGCGAAGACCTTAAAGCTCGCCTTTACTTTTAGTTGTGCTATGGGGGAAAGCATAAGCGTTAAAGGAACATGCCAACTTTGGGAAATTAGTAATACTTATTTGCATTCTATCACAGAGTCAGATAACAGGACATTTCTTCTCTGTGAGTGCAATAATCCAGTCTGACACGGCTGACGGAGGCTAGTTGGCATGTTCCTTAAAGTTCTGCCTCGATAATCAGTACTTTTTATGTTATTTCCCAGGATTTCATCTACGTCTCAAGCATCATTGTATTAACACAAGACCATAAAGGAAAGTAAGAGAGAGGCCGCACTATGCATATATACTCTAGGAGAGAGGCCGCGCTATGCATATATACTCTAGGAGAGAGGCCGCACTATGCATATATACTCTAGGAGAGAGGCCGCGCTATGCATATATACTCTTTTATTTATGTATAACTATCCAGGCCAGGGGCCTGTACTACGAAGGGAGCTTAACCTACCCAGATGTAACCCAGGGTTACTTTGTTAAACCGGGGTTGACAAAACATGGTTATCTTAAGTGGTGTTAATCGGTACTACGACGCTGATTATGAAGTTGATTTGTTGAGCCGGGGTTAACCTAATTGGAGTTTGTGCGCGTTCACATAAAAGGGGCGGGTTGCAGCGCAAGTCACCACTTTCAATGATGACGCGATCATCTTATTTTACGGATGAGGAATGCACAATTATTATGCCAAGTTATGAGGAATTAAAACCCACTCTACGACAAAAATCAAATACGTCGGCAGTGAACAAAGCAAGGCAAGGTATTGCAAATCGGGTAGCCTAAATGCCTAAAAGTAAAGTTTTATTTCCACATGTTCTTCAAATATGTGTTACGGAGGATTAATAGCTTGCGGAATGTCTGAAATAAGTTGAAATAATTAAATTGCCTATTTTGAGTTCATAGAAATGCCTACAGATGCAACACAATTTAGAAGTGGGCATATAGATTACAGTAATAGGATAATTGAATGTTTAAGTAGCCCCCATTGACTGATATAGTGTATGCCTAATCCTGTGAACATTTCAGATGCAACACCATTGCCAAACGCACATGGCAGCAGGTGAAAATGAAACGCATTATTCAGAATAGTAGGTTTATATAGTTATAGCTTGCATTAATATTTCTTAATTATGAAAACATGTAGGCCTAGTATGCTTATAGCCTTCACTTGGCCTCTGTTTTACAGCTAACAAAAAAAAGGTGTCTTTGAACACTACTGTAAGGAGTGTTTTACAGTAGCAGAGGAGTTGGCCATCGCAAATAATAATGGAAGGCCAATTGTGGAAGGGGTTGAGGGAGGCATTCGGTCGGATTCTGGTGCTGTGGAAATGTGTAGCCTTTATGTGCAGGGTACAGTAATATGACATTCAATTCAACAAGTTTGTTAAAATGGTGATTTTTATTTATTAGGCCTACTGTAGGCTATGTCCGATTTATTTTAGGCTATTCTTGCTCAGATGTTCAGCATACTGTAGGCCTATGTCCGATTTATTTTCGGACATACAGTATTCTTGCATCACCGATGGAATACATGAATGTCCACGTACGGGCATTGCTATGAGACGTCTTCCTAGATCATCTGACAAAGATAACGAATTCCCTTGGCTGACAATCTATATCTTCATAGAGAATATCGTCCGGGTAGGCTATATATATTTTCTGGCGGTCTCTAAAACCCCTCGTCCTGCGAAGAGAGTCCCTCACGATTTCCGCTCCAATGTCGTAGCCTATGGATCATCCAGGTACGCCGACATGTCTCGGGAGAAATTGTTAGTACTTATAAAGGGTGTGGTTAACGGAAACCTCGGGTTAACCAAGAACATAACCTGCTCGGAGCAGGTTTGAGATGCAGCGTAAATTGCCATGGCAGCATACCTCGGTTAAAACATATCCAGCTTTCGTAGAACGGGTTAATCGGGAAGTTACGCCACACCTGTGCCCCCCTGTGTGGTTTGTTTGAGATGGGGGTGGCCATTTGGCTGCCTTGGTCCAAAGATCCTGGCCTCACATAAGCTATTCATGGGTTTAATCAGGTCCCTTCGGTAGAACATCAAGCACCATGCAGTCTTTATTCATAAACTAGGTACTTGATTTTATAGGCAAGGGACCTGATGAAACCCATGAATAGGCTAACTGGTGTGACCTATTTCCAACTAAATAAGCTAATTTCCCAAAGGTTGGCATGTTCCTTAAAGTTCTGCCTCTATAATCAGTACTTTTTATGTTTTTTCCCAGAATTTCATCAACGTCTCAAGCGTCATTGTGTCCAATTCCACCTTTAATACCTGGGGGGAATTAAATGATGTCAACAAAACAACAAGGAATGTCAGTGCATCTTTCCTGGGCTCTATTGAAGTGATTGTGAGATCCCTGCAAAGGGACACATCTTTTGAAACAGGAACAGACATTATCCAGCTACGTCAAGCTTTTGTCAACAGCTCATACAATGAGACACTAGGCGCAGATTCATCTGCTGCAGTCTTCATCCCAGAGGAGGGGAACTTTGCAATTACAACCATCACATTCTCTACCCTAAATAATGTCCTACCAGCCAGGAATAGTAGTGACAATGATAGCAGTTTATCCAACTCCATCAATGCAGCTGTGGTTTTATTCCAAGTAAATGACACCATCACCAATATCTCGCTAAGCTTTGACCTCATAAATGAAACACTAGAAAATCCTCAGTGTGTCTTTTGGAACTTTGAGCTTTTTGATGGATTTGGTGGATGGGATTCATTTGGATGTGAGCTCATATCGTTCAAGAATAACACTGTCACTTGTGAATGCAACCACACAACATCCTTCTCAATTCTAATGTCACCATCCATTCCCCCTGGCATAAGATTGTTGCTGGATTTCATCACATACATTGGTGTGGGTATATCCCTTGCCAGCTTGATCATATGTCTTATCATTGAAGGATTCATATGGAAGAGCATGACCAGAAATGACACGTCTTACATGCGGCATGTCTGTGTGGTGAATGTTGCTGTGTCACTTCTGATTGCTGATATCTGGTTCATTATAGGAGCAGCTATATCAGACTATCAATCAGTAGCTGTCGGACCATGTACAGCAGCAACCTTTTTCATCCATTTCTTTTACCTAGCGATGTTCTTCTGGATGTTGGTGTCTGCTCTTCTGCTGTTTTATCGCACTGTCATGGTTCTCTCACAGATGAAGAGGTCAACAATGTTGGCAATTGCATTCAGCCTTGGCTATGGTGCCCCCCTCATAATCGCCGTGGTAACTGTAGCAGCAACTGCCGGAGGTGGAGGTTACATCCGAGAGAACCAAATCTGCTGGCTCAACTGGAATGAGACTAAAGCCCTTCTGGCTTTTGTGATTCCAGCATTGACCATTGTGGCCATAAACCTTCTAGTGATGATTGTTGTCCTCTTCAAAATGTTGAAAAGGGGTGTTGGAGACACAACGCAGAATAACGACAAACATGCCCTAGTGGTCATAGCGAGATGTGTCGCCATCTTAACCCCCCTCTTCGGCCTTACCTGGGGATTTGGCATAGGCATCATGGCTGCGCCTGAAGCTGTAGGACTCCATGTTGTTTTTGCCGTTTTAAATTCATTACAGGTACCAACACAACACAATCTGACAATAGTAGTTATCCCAAATCATGATCAGTGTATATTGTTTAGCATAATTGATAAATCCATTGTTTTCATTTTCTAATTGATTTTGGAAAATCATGAATGTAGTAGTTTCCTAAACAAATCAAGCAGCTGATGTACAGTAGCATCACATTCAAGTTAACATCATTTTCATAATATACACCTACACTTTAATAACATGATTGCACTTTTTATTTTAAAGGGTCTTTTCATTTTGGTCTTTGGAACACTACTGGATAGCAAGGTAAATGGTTTTACATGAGTATTTTACATTAAGTGTTTTTATTTTAACTTGCACAGGATGCGGTGGACATGTTGATGTTTGGTGTACAGATCTACCTCAGTTTTCATTTTCTTCTATACAGATAAAAGAGGCCTTAGTAGGAAGACTAAGAAACCAAAGCTCTGGCTCGGGTGGCACAAGGGTAGGCATTCTTTGATAATTAATTTATCCATATTATATATTTTTTGTTGAGTTCCAGTGTGTGTGTTTAGGGATGGCATCCATTGTGTTGTGTATACCAATTCTTGTATATTATGCTGCCTACCTCACACCAGTATCAATGCCCCCATTGGACCTCACAGTGATGCTGAAAGGTCTTGCTTGTGGTGGTGGTGGGGGGGGGGTGACTTATTTTAAGACATCTCATCCTGAAAACATGAGATGTCTTAAAATAAGTGCATTAAGTAAATTTGTCTTGATAAGACTCCTTAAAATATGTCAAAGTCTTCTTAAATTAAGTCAAAATGATCTTTCAAGAGAGCGCTTTATTCATTATACTAAAAACAATACCAAATTGTTTTTTTTTCCTCATTATAAGATTAATAGCACTTGGTTAGATTTCATTTTTTGCAGTGTAATTCCTAAAGTAAAACTCCTTAAAACTGAGCCCTCTTTTTAACCCTTTATTCAATAGAGTACAAGTGCTGGGACGTCATCGAACGTACTCGATTTCTTCAGAGGGATTCGAAGAAGAAGTAAGTTTCCTTTGTTGAAACAATTTGGTTTGTATGTCTTCCAGAGTTGGATATTGATAATTTTCACTCAATAATTTGTGCATTAGTCTCAGGCCATTTGACATGGGAATAGTTTAGTGTAACAGTTTGGACTGTGACCAATATTTATTTGCCAGCTTTAATCTTTGATTGCTTTCTTTTTCAGATGTGTACAATGTCTCAGGAGGACCTGTTGTCAACTCAGGATCTGGGACTTCAAGCAGTTACAGCGCTGTCGACTCCTCTGGGAACACTTAATATGAAAACCTTAAAACCATGGTGTGAACTATGGGGGAGCCAGGGGGAACTCAGCTCCCTCTTGATGAGACAATGGAAAGACATGGAAAATTTTGGTTGTCTCTAAAAGTGTTATTGATGTGCTGTTTGCCATGTGTTTCTAGTTTCCTGTATTGTCATTATCATCATCAGGGTCAGGCGTAAAATCAGGGTATTTTAAAGTACAATTCATGCATTTGGACGATTTTATTGTTAGTTGACTTAAAGATAGGCTATCCTTAGGAGACGAAACAAGGAGCGATAAGAATAGATAGAGAAAAAAAAAAAGTATTTTGAGATCTTAAACTGGACTTATTTCCCCACTGCGAAAAAGGGTCCCTTATGAAAACACAGGTGAGATCTCATTTGAAATGTTGCTTTTCTATGGCCATTACCATAAGACATGACAAATAGAAAACAAGGAAACTCACTGACAAAATTTGGTTTTACAAATATATCTAAGCAGTGTAAACAATTTAAGAGCAACAACACAGTTTTAACTAAAGCTGTTTTTTTATTTTAACTTCTGGAAACTTGAATCTTGAGAAGCACAATATCTTGTGTAGTATACTTGTGTTTCCATTCAGGTAATGGATGCATTATTGCCATTGTTATTGCCATTCCCTATAGACCTTTTTCACACTTCCGCATTTTCACTTCAATGCAGTGTAGCAGAACTTCCGGTTACCATAGCGGCAGATGATGGATGTGGGCTGGCAGTTTTCATAACATTCAGCAGTTTTGTATAACATTTTTGTATATACAAAAATCTAGTTTATCATTAAAATGACATGGTTGCTGTCAAAATTTGCCGCTGTTAGTTTGAACACATTTTCGAAATATCTTTTTTTTGGATGAATGGGAGTCAATGGTAGTTGCAAATCTCAGACTAGCGGTGAGCAAGGAATATTTTGGTGGATTGTGTTACATCGGTACTTTGGTAGGGTAACCAGGCTCACAGTAAAAATCTAGCTGCCATATCTCCATCAACAAAGCATACAACGGAACTGGATTTACTCATCCTTGACATATTTCCGTTTTTTGCGCAAAAGGTCTATTGGGGTTGCATGTATTGGGGCATTTGCCTAACTACCTCTATTAGTAGGGTGCAGCATGTACATTCTCATCATCCCCTCCATGTGACATCAGGTGTTCTACAGCAGTGGTTCTTAACTGGTCTGGCTTTGGGACCCACAATTTCCCATGTGTATTAAGTTGTGACCCATATATGTTTTGCCTTTAAAGCCAACAGATACAGTGAGTGACATGGTAACACACGCAAAGTGCCTTTACACGCAAAGTGCATTACAGTGGGCGTCGCTTTCAAATGGCCACTTCAGTCGCACATTACGCGGCGTGAAGCTGCGTGAAACTTTAGTACCACTTTCAGCCACTGTGTGTCGCTCTGCCACTGTACATCGCTCTGTCAGTAGCCCGATTGCCACCCCTTCTGAAAAAGCAGGAGGCTACCGTTAAACAAAGGCTAATTGTTGCCGACAGGAATCCCAGCCTACGAATTCAATAACAAAATAAATCATGCATAATTAAACATTACCTCGATTTAGACTACTTGGGTAGCCTATGGCTTAAGGCTTGACTACACGGTGGTAACGAAAATCGAAATCTGCTTTTGATAGCCTACCAGTGCCGCTCCACAAAACAAAAAAATATCTTAATTTGCTGTCTACGTTATTGTCAGTGTTGGGGGTAACCAACTACGCAAATCAAAACAGTGTCTTGTGTGATAATTGAGCCAGTAGAGAAATAACTGTTCAGAATTAATCTGTAGCCTTGGGTAGGCTTCTGCAGAAAACAATGTTGTTCTTTTTACACCATGAGTCTCCTTATTATGGGCAAAGATGGCAGCTTTGGTTCTTTTTCGTAGGTAAACTTCAGATGTCTATAGAAGCAGTTTGACCTTCACATCTACTGCCAAACACATATTGTTTTATTGATCAGAATTCCTTTGATTATGGAGATGTAATCTATCAATCAGCATGCAAAGGAACTGCAAAAGCTTGATATAATCAATTCAATTTTCAACAAATGCCTTATTTACACATCACTGTCATGTGCACTGTGGTAAATTGGTCCTCTTTGCAAACTCATCTAAAGATCTACTGGTTTACACTTTTAAACAAGGACTTACTGACACTATTAATGATACTGTAGATATTTATCCTGTCTGATTAGCTAGACTTTCCCTTCCACTATCCTTCCCCCTTGAAGTGTCGGTTTGCACTTGCTAGACTGTCATATACATTAGAAATTGTTATTTAAATCTTGCCTGGTTAAATGAAGGTTCAACTGAATACATAAATCTGATTGTTTTTATTTATTGTGTTGTACAACTATAGATACAACAATGCAATTAATGGGATTGACTCAGCAATTCAATTACATGATGTCAACATAACAGTGCATGGTCTGTCAATGACTGTTGACTAGCAGAAACAAGTGATCTACTGATGCATTCTTCAAATGTTCAGTGATTGAACAAATTGCCTGCAATGGAAAAAAAAAAACAGGCAAACATCACATTAATATTACAGTCATTCAGCTTCGCTGGTACTTGAGACTTAAAAAAATGTTTTTTACTACATTTATTTGATTCAATGGACATACATTCACACATACATGTGTGTGTGTAAGAGAGAATGTGAGTAAGTTTGATCCTGTAGGGCTATTCATAGGCGCCACCTACCTCACTGTCAAATAGAACGCCGCCATATTTACGACCGATCTCGCCCAGTATGGCCGCCCACACTGCACATTTGAATGTGTGAGAGAGAGAGATATGTGAAGAAAATTTCAATTTTAGGCAGTGGGGATAGCTTGAAGGCATTCAAGAGTAGGGGAGAGCCTGGACGATTGAAACACGGGACGAATGAAACATTCCAGTTTTCTCCGAGTGTATAGGCAAAGTCCTTTTAGGCAAGTCCCTCCACTCGGCGGCCATATACCAACGTTTTATGGGCACTCATCGGGCACAGTCTTTGGGTCGAACTGCGCGTGCGCAAGGCTTCACGACACCAATCTTGCTCCAGCGGCGAGATCACAACACATGATTGGCACGATGTCTTCACAACTGTAAGACTAGCCTTTTGCATTCCTAAAGGAAATGGTTACAGAACGTCCTTTGAAGCCAAGATTCCTGTTTTCATTTGATTATGACTATTGTGTTAGCCACCATTTGTCAGGAAACTCTTAAAGCCCCCCTGTGTAAGAAATTCTCCCATCTAGTGGTTAGGAGTTATATAGCAACCAACCTCTCAAGCGCTGCCTCGTTTAGAACTACGGGAGCCGTCACACATCAAAACTGACACTAGTTCTGCAGTCCTAGCACGTTGAAGCATAAACTTCTCTCTGAAAGCGTAACTCTCGCCAAAATGCACCCTAGGGTGTTTTGTGAATGTACACGAGTCAAACTTTCGTTTAAAAGCTTAATTATGTCTGAAGCGCCACTTTCAAGCTTGTCCGTGTTGTGGAGTTTTGAATGGGAACTATTTTTTGATACATGATCGCGTCAAAATCGCTATTTTTAAAACACTAAGAAGGCTCGAAACAGCATGAAACTTCAATCGAAGTATCATCAGTGTCTCTACACATGAACTCGAGCATTGAGAACATTGTTCGTGTACACAGTGTTCACTAAAAGAAATGTTTTGAACAACTCACTTGGGTTTTGTGCTCGCTGCCATCAGTCAAGGGAGTTGTCCAAAACCTTTTTTTTTAGTAAACTATGTGTACACTAACAATGTTCTCAATGCTCAAGTTCATGTGTAGAGACACTGATGATACTTCGATTAAAGATGTAGATTTAAATGAGGATTTCTAAGTAGGCTTCGAATTGGTGGTGGTCATAATTAAACATGAATGAGGCCACATTTATGAATGGTAAATGTTGATTTAGTTAACAAACAACTGAAAACGTTGCACAGGGGGGCTTTAACCCTGACCATAACAAGCTAAGGTTGTCCATCGCCTGTCTCCACTCGGTCTGGAAGATACTTGAACTCAACCACTAGAAACTGAAATGCAACGGGCAAATGACAAATGATGTACTTGTGTTTGGTATCATTTTTAATGTCTCAGTGCGAGAAGTAAGAGGGTCTCAATTGTACAAATGTAAAATAAGTGTATATCTGTTTTCTGTAATCTGGGAGAAAATGGTCCATCTTCTGCTGGGAAAATCCCACCACCTTTTGGTGGTCTGATAAGGATACCCTGCTGAGACTGGGGTCTCCAGGTTTGAATACTGTCTATATGTTAATTCCTGCTTTGTAGTGTAATGTAAGATGCCCCTGTTCTGGCTGGATACTTAAGGGTGATGAAAACCCCATTCTAGGAGTTTGCCTGCTTCTCAGGACTCTCACCTTATGTGTAGTTGGATTTAATAGGAAACCTTCTGTTTCTCAGAGCCTTCAATCGTAGTTGAAATCTTTGCCAGGTATGCTATATTTTGACCTTAGGTTTATTTTAAATTGATTGTTATATTGCTTTGAGGTTTACCATCTATTATGTGTTTATTGGTTAACTGTAGTGTATGATTATTCCTGATACTAAAATAAATTGTTATATTGATTAACAATCTGTAACAATCTCTCTTGTGGTTACAGTAAGGAAATTATGATGAACAGTATTTGGTGAAGAGGTAATCCGTTGGAATAGCCTATATATTACTGATTGGTGGTTGATTCAACCATGGTAGATATGTGACTAGTATTTAAGATATAAATGGAGTCAGATGGTCCACTAATAATTAATAGTTCAATTAAATCTCATTGAAGCACCGGATAAGACAGAACACGTATTTTCTGGGAATTGTGCTACAATTTCCCGGCTTTTACAACACACCATATGATTGGCTCAATGTATTCACATGTCGACGTTTTGCCGAGGAAGGGGTGGGATATGTGTAGACAACGGCCATATTGGCGTGACAAACTAGCCCCATGCATTTCTATGGAGTATTTTTTTGAGTGCTGTGTCTCCTCATTAGAAAGTCTCTGGTATAGGTACCTTCTGAGCCTACGTCATTACGTTCACTGGAGGCAAAACAAACCATCACCTCAGCTGGGAAGCTAAACGAACAGTCATATTCGGGAGGCTAAAGGTTATCATGGTCTCATCTTGCTGTGCTGTCGGGTGCCAGAACCGAAAAAGTCATCGGTTAAATTTGAAATAAGTAGGCCTAGGCTACAGTTTCCAGTGAGAACGTAGTTGTTCGTTTGACTCACGATAACCCAAGCCTTGCATCGGAACCTCACATATTAGCCTACCAATCGTCCTAATCGTATTTCCAACCTCTTTACATGTATGTCACGTATTCATTTCTATACAAACCAAGACTGCGGATTCCTAAAAAAACGCAAGCGCCCACACCATAAGTGTATCTAAATAACCTATGTAGCCTACCATCGAAGAGCTAAACCAAATCCTTGATTACTAGCTACTAGGCTACTACTGTATAAGGCCCAGCACTAACTCCGAGCGTGGTAAACAAAATTGGATATTTCAGGCAGTAAAAGCCCCGGTAAGAAACAAACTAGATTTTGTTCAAATCTAGACACCTATGGCTACTGAAAAATGTGAGGTTCATTTATCAAATGTTATTTTGAAGTATTAAAAAACATTGTTGTTTTAGAATTTTCAAACGAAATGGTTGGTAATTAGCACGTTTGCAATAGCAGCTACATCTTTGCCTTGTGACATGGGTGGGCGCTGGCTCGGTAAAATGTCGGTTCGGCAAACACAAAACTCACCACGTCATTGTAGGCCTATTGTAAGTCTTGGACATGACCATTTAGGAGATAGTTATATGCATTCAATGATTTATACACCCTCAGCTTCTCCTTACTGTAGACACTCGGTTTTTCAATAATGTCCGGCCATTCAACTGATGGCAAACCTGTCTTTCCAATCACTGACGGTATTGGGTCTGTCAGGATGGTCCCATCTGATAATGTAGCCCTAGTTTTTTCAAATAATCCTCCCGATCACGTACACTGAGTGTATGTACGTATTGTGTTACATCGTTACACATTTTAGCAAAGACTTTAGATTACTGTCTGATTTTAGCCGCCTCACTAGTACTATTCAAATAGCCGCCTCACTATCCAAACGATTGTTTCTGCCTCCAGTGACGTCACGCCCACCCGAATGTTTATGTTTTCACCACCGTTGCGAAGGGGCTAGTGATGATAGACAGACGTCCTTCGGTCAAAACATAGAGCATGTTAACCTTCTATCAGTATCTTCCTGCTCATTGTATCACAGAGTTATAAACGAGTTTTAATGCGCAAAAGTAAACTTCATTAGCGGTTACATTTTTTTGATTATTAATGAGTGTTTTTCATTTAAAGGTTCGACTTAATGCTTATTCAGTAGACCATTTAGTGTTATCCAAAATCCCAGACTTTCATATCGCATGCTTGTTTACATGGAAAGCAAAACAAGCTATAGTGACATATGTCATCCCGACCAGGCTGTAACTCCATGTATTTTAATTAAATGCACAAATATCTGTGTTTAAACAATCATTTATGGTGGTGAGACATGGAAAAACAGTTTTAGGATGATGAAAATAGCAGCTACATTTGGGCCCACCAGGTAGGGGGTCGAGTTCCCATGTTATCCTATGGAGACTGACGGCCGGTGGGTCGTTAGCCTACTTGGATGTGCCGTGGCCTAACCCAGGTAAAAACCTAGTGAAACGACATTTTCAACAATATAGCCTAAACATGATATAAATGGGAAAGCTTACCATTCTAGTTATAAACATGGCAAAATCATCCACAGGGCATGATATTTCAAAAACTGCTTCATACACGCTCACGATGATGGCAATGAGATGTTATCAGACATGCACGAAGACGTATAGCCCTGCAACAATCTATCTGAAATAACACCTATTGGGGGGAGGACAGATGTAGGTTATTAGTGACCAAATATTAGCTTTCAATGTGGCACGATCGGTTTGTAAATTACGTTTAATTAAAACGTGTTTCAACTGTCCCGGCTCTCCCCTACTGATGCCTATCAATATGCTGTGGCTGGATGGGTCAAAAACGTAAAAGTGCGGCACCTGGCCACCAAGGATTTATATTTAATCATGGGAAATGTAAGTATTATGTAAAAACAATTCAAATATATGATTTTGGTGGTAGTTTACTCTGACTAGGTACATATAGTAGCAAGTTGTTAGCTAATGGGCTAACAGCTAGCAAGCTACCACTCATTTTAGTGTCAATTAGCTCGCAGCTAGCGGCCATTAATCTGAATAATGTTCTTTAATGTCAGATGTGTTTATAAGTATTTTATACAGTCCGTGGTTTATACTCATTGAAAGAACATGAATGGAAGGGAAACGAGGCGATTGTGACTTTATGGGAACAGTTTGTGGTGGGTTATCAGCTGTTAGCTGTCAGACGGTCAGCTGTTGTGACCGCTGAGCGGGGCGCAAATCGGTCATAAACATGGCGGCGCAAAGCTACAGTGACGTCATGTGACACAAACGAATAGTCTATTATCAAGTGAGTAAGTATCCAAACGAAATAGCTTTCATCAGTGGCTTGTACATTATTGAACCCCATTTTCTAAAAAACATTGGCCCACTGTGTAAAATGTAAATAAAAACAGCATGCGATGATTTTCAAATTATGTGTACACCATTTGTAATTGCAAAGACAACATATCAGTTGTTGAAACAAGAACTTGTTTGTTTGCTTTTTTGAGTATATAGTTTCCTTTGAATTTGATGCCAGATTTTTTTTAAAGTGTATCTAGAGAGCCCCTAAAGGCACATATAAAAAATATATATATAATTTTTTTTCAAGGTTTTGCCGCACAACAGAAACCAGAAAAAAAAACATCACTGTGTTGAATCACCTCTTCTTTTAACAATGGTCTCGAAAAATTTGGGAACAGAGGAGAACATGCTGATAGTGAGAATGAAATGTCCCATTCTTGCCCCCAATATCCAGTATTGGATTTCAGCTGCTATGTTGTCTATGTTATTTATGCAACTAAATATGGGTTTATGTGATTATCATATTCTGTTTTTATTTGCATTTGACAGTGTCCCAACTTTTTGGAAATGCCATTGGACTTTTATTTATGGATGGGGTTGGCCAGTAATGGTGCCACTAGGTGGCTGCCAGTCACAACTGCTTCTTCCTATACGTTTTGTCGATTAATCTTATACATTTTGTTTACTTACTCTACTTTTCTTTTTATAGAGGTCAATCAATATGTTCACCTAGTCTGTAGAACATATGTGTTTGTTAATTTGTGTGTATGTGTCAGTGTATGTGTGAGAGCGAGAGCGTATGTGTGAGAGACACATATTGACAGTGTTACAAATATGTCCTTACTTAATAATTTCAGGGAGTCGAGGATCCTGGTAGAGCCCATTATGCTTGAATCCGTAGAAACCCTCAAAAGGAACTATCCTGACACTGTTTGATGATTTTTGTGATTTTTGTGCAATCGCAAACAGCTGTTAAAAGAGACATCATGATTTTGATCTCTGTTCAGTAAAATAACAGATACTGTGACACACAATAAACTCAGGTTTTAGGTAACTAAAGGTTTTAGTTGTGATCACGAGATTTTATTTACAGAAAAAAAATCCCCTTGGAAAACCTTGTCACCCTTCTCAGAACATCTCATGGTGCAAAGATAGTCTCATGAGGCAAGAAGCTTTTTAGAATGACGTTAATATGCATACACACCATAACAATACATCTGTAGGTTTTGTCAAACTAGCTAATGGAAAAATAACCCATGTGAAACTTGCTTCGTAGTAATAACAGGCCCCTAATCTGATGCATTTCATCACATCTGAAATGGCAACCCCAGTGACTTACCACAGAAGTTGGTGGCATGTGAGCTGGAACCCCCAATATTTATTTATCAATTAAATCATTGACCAACCATTTACCAAAACACACATCTTCACTTCACACAAACACACACACACACAGTGCTCTTATTGATATTACCTCCCGACCCATGTGAAATGGCACAATGTTGTCATCTTCAGCATGAAGAAACAATAGTGGAGTCTTTAGCTTCCTCACACTAAGACATAAAGTAGAGATATTACAGAAGTACATTACAGTAACTATTATGTTCGTGCTCTTATGTTTTTTTTAATTGTTTTGTAAATGTTACTCCTATGTAATGCACTTACTTTTCATCATTGGGGAAGACCACTTTGTTTTCTGATATGACATCTAAGAAAAAATATTCAAAATACGGGAAATTTCGATAAATCTGAAAAGTAACAAAAACATCATTTTGTTGGATTAAATACAAATTCAACAGCAATAAACACACAATACTTAGGCCACACAAGGTATGAAAAATAACTTTCTGGACATAAATTACCATAGTTCTTATACTTGACCTGATAAAACAACAACCTGTCAAAAGGTCATTTCAAAGTAAGCTTGTGTGTAGATAAAATGTATGATGAAGTATGCTGTGTAAATGTCACCCTGCCTACCCTGGCAAATGGGTGACTGGCTCCTGCTTCCCTTATGTTCGAAAATGCTCCCTCTAATATGACTGCATCCACAGTGACCCCTGGAAAAACAGTTATAGTGGTGAACATATGCAGTACTGTAGGTTAGTACTGTAGCATCATTAAGGTATGAAGGCAAAAACCAAACAATAGGCTTTATGAACCAGTCCATATATCACTTGAGTTTGGTTGGAAACTGGCCATAATGAGGCAAACTAGGCCAGGACCTTCACATTTCTTGTGGATTTTTAGGTAGCACAGGATGTACTTTGACTAGAGAGTTCATCTTTAGGGATATAGTTTTTTGATTGGGCAGTGTTCTAGTTATTAGGGGTCTTAGCAGTGAAGCTGCAGGAACCCTATTGTTTTTGTTCTAATTACCATATATATTTTCCTTCTCCCCTAAAAGTGTTTGTGTAGCAAAAACCTAATATAATGAAACATGTAGTGTTGGCCACAGGAATCATTTTGCGACTTCTGTGACCTTCTAGGGAAATGTACTGCCCCTCAAGGACCCACACACACATAGCTTATTCCACCCAAGCATTCATTAAAAGTGATCATGCATGACATTTTATTATTAATAATGAGGATATTGAAGAAATCAGGTGATCAAAATAAAGCAATCAACAATAACGCTTGACATGCACTTAGTCTCAGTCTCAATTATCTCGTCTTTTGCCACCATGACTTAAAATCTTCTACGCCACAATTAAATTAATATTTCAAAAAGCATCATCAAAACTCAAAGTCTTTAATCAATGACAATGCTCAGAGGTCTTACACCCGGGCTAACTGAAGCGCTCCAATCACTTGTTTTAGAAGACTGGTCTAATTTTTTCGAACAAACACGCTGCTACTGTATCATGTCTGGTGTAGTCAATTTCACTGATTAAAGTGGAAGCTAACTGTTGCAGCAGATGCTGCAGAAACGGAACACTTCAATTATGTGCCCGGTGTAGCCTCTCTGTTAGGCTTGGATGTACTGTTGCCACATGGCCTTTGTATACCTCCATCCACCTACTCAAATGCAGAGTTGGTCGTTCACCTGCTAAGTGACATGAGTGGCAATACTGAGATTCAGGGTTCAAGTCCTGCCTGTGACGATTTGTCTCTTGAACTCTTTTATCCCACCGCAACTTCAAATCACATTATGCCACAATTAATGTTTCAAAAAGAATCAACAGGATTCACTGCAGTCAATCGTGATTCTAAAAAGATTTATGCTTTTACCAACTATTGCCACTGTTACTTATTGGGTTTGCTGGTGTAGTCTGCCACCCTTTTGCTCCACTCTGCTTGGTGACGCAGATTACACCAAGTGCGGCTTATAATTAACTTAAGCAATAAGCCCAGAGACCCCGTAGGTTACACTGATTTTGGAACAGCTAAGGGGCAACAGGACTTCAGTCAATCCCAATTCTCAGATCTTAGGCTTGGACATGGTATTGCCACACAGCTTTTTGGTAAGAGGTTATGGAGCTAGTTATATACGTGTTATTTCTATGGAAATAAACAATAGTCACATTAAGGCTTAAACTGCTATAGATACAGATGAAGTGATGGCAAAATGAATGGGGGTCAATGAAATAATAACTCTTAGTGGTCTCATAATATGAGACCTGGTGGTAAGCTTTCTGAATGTGCACTTGATTGCAAGACTTGCTTCCGGATATGTGTAGGAGTGGCTACAATCTGTAGTGTTAATAATACCATTCTGCATCTCACAATAACTGATATTCACAGTTACCTTTCAGGTAAAGAAACATAAAACATGACCAAGGATATTACAACAACAAGGATTTTAAAACCCAAAAATAGACAATTTACCTTGGTCTTGAAGTTCCAAAGCAGTGTTAGTGGCTACTCTGTGGATGGATTAACATAATTCAGTAACATATATACCGTTTTTGATTCACCTAAGGTTGCATAGTAATCCCTTGCCAAATTATACAATTACATGTTCAAGGTCCACTCAGTATTTGCTAAGTATAAAGACTTGCCATTTTATGTGGACTCTGTTGCACGAGTTTCCACACTGAAGTGACAGATATGAGTGATAATTGAATGCTGTGATCATTAGAAGATCTGGGGCACGTTTCCCAAAGCCATAGTTGCTAACTAAGTTAGCAACTTTGTTGGTTGCAATGCAATTTCCCATTGCCAACCAACTAAGTTGCTAACAGGTTGGCAACTATGGTTTTGGGAAAAGCACCCCTGACTGGCCAATAAGTTAGTTCATCGGTAAATTGGTTGCCGTTCATTAAATGAGGAGTGTTGCGCTGTGTACTGCACTGTGTAAAAAAACGTATTATGGTTATACTGTGAAATAGCTGCAGCTGTATTCTAACGTTTCAAGGTGTGCAGTCTCTTCTATATTTAAAATTTTAAAAAAAGAATAAAAGAAATCAATAAAAGCAGTGCACAAGAGATATTACCCATACACAGCATTTAAACATAACTATTAATTTGTGCAATAGCTTGCAAAAGTCTTTTAAAATGATATCAGATGAGTAAACAGAATGAGTAAACAGAATGTGCCTTTGCACCATAGATGAATGGTTGCTGATAATGGGCAATGTAGATATTGCATTAAAGATCAGCCATTTCTTTCTACAACAGTCAAGAACCCTTTTGCAGTTATGTAAGCACATCATGTAATCTGAAAACTGCTGCCCTGATTAAATACAACTGATCTCAGCTGGTATTCTGTCTATAATGGAGTGGAATGTAAATGTCTATGTGACCCCAAACTTTTGACCAGTAGTGTATCTGTAATGTTGTACTATTTCTGAAGGCTAAATAACTTGCTTGTCTGTTGAATGGGTTGAATATTTTGCAACCCACTGCATGTTCAGTGTATTCTAAATACCATCACTCACCCGGTGCCCAGTGAATGTCCCCAGAGCATCACTGGGCTGCTCCCACTGCGTGTTTTTACCCACTGGTACACATAGAGGGTGTCAGTAGTCAGGCCTGCTTCAGTCGGTTCACCAGAGGAATCTCCAAAACCTACCCAGATGTCAAGGCTATTAGGCAAGGGTTACACTGCAAGTCTTAATGATCAATTATGATTTTTTGCTCAAATCCAATTTTTTTGTTTGTTCACATTCTTTTTATTAAATGTGGCAAATATGAAATTCCTACCCCAGTGTGCAAAACAACAAACGAACGCATGTACAGCACGCAGCTAGCCCTGACTGACTTCCTTCATAGCTCTCTTCCATTTCTACCATGCTATAACCCACATCTGCAAGTATGCTCCCAACTTCCCTGACACTCCAGTGAAATGTTTGGAATAACTTGATCAAGATTGAAGTAAAAGTTGCATGAATTCTGATATAATCATTCAGACTGCAGCCCCATCCCTATATAATATTATATATATAAAAATTAGACCTTTATCTGATTTGGACCACATATATGGAAGTGCCATTAATCAGAATTGGAAAAATTGTATGCGAGTTGCACTGTTTACACCGTTTTGAAAACATCAGATACAGTATGTGTTACATCAAGTGAAAAAAACAGATTTGGTCTATAGTAGTGTATTCATTGAGAGTAAGGATACTGACGTATGTTTGTATAGTTCAACCAACCTCTGTAGTCCAGGGACACAACATGGAATCCCGCAGCAGTCAAAGCCTGCAATAATTTAGAGCAATATCAATAAATTATTTAGTTCAATGTTTACACTAATTGTAAATCTATATAAAAAAAAATAACTCACATTCACAAGACCAACTCTGTGACTGGTACCTCTGTTCCAAAGAAGTGAAGACAGAAAAAGAGACAAGCACATTTAACTATTGGGTCATTCCACGCCAGTTCAACCAGGGCCCACGCACTTAGGTCTCAAAAAATTCTGAAAAAATTACCAGGTGTACCTATGTTACCCAGTTTACAGTGTGTCTCCTGGGTAACATAGGTACACCTGGTCATTTTTTCAGAATTTTTGAGACCTAAGTGCGTGGGTCCTGGTTGAATTGACGTGGAATGACCCTATTGCTAAATTCATCTGAAAACTGCCAATCCTTTAGATTGAATTGGGTCAACTGTCAATAGGCCAAAAATAGGTCAAAAATGGCTGGCAGAATATTTCATTTCAAATCACCAACACTGATCTATTCTCTCTCATTCCTCCATGATTTGCAAAGCATCATTTCAAAATCCTTTCGAACACCTAAACATAGTGCACTCCATTCTCCTGAAACCTCATGCAATTCCTCACCTTGTGCCCCCATTTCCATGCAGGTAAATGAGGACTGGAGCTCCATTTTGTAAGGTCTGCTCATACCATCCCAGATCCTTCCCCTGAGCTTCCTGCCAAAGGGAGTCTGGAACGGTATGCCTGATTACAACAAATGAATGACTGAATTTTGGAATAACACCATTTTAATTCATGAATTTCAGTGTGATGATGACCCATTCAAACAGAATTAGGTTACTTAATTAGACAACATACAACTGTCACCCTGGCAGAAGACATTGCTCAATCAACACAAAGGGCATTAGGTGAGAGTTCTAATTGTTGTTATATTCAGTTTTACATGATATGAACAGGAAATAGGCCCTACCAGACTCCCAGAGTTATATCCTTCTCTGATGACATGTAGATGTTATATGTGTGATTGAGACCAAGGTCTGCAGGTTGACTGAGATCAGCGAAGAATGGAATTCTGGCTATGAAGGAAATCAGTAGGCTAAGAAATAGGCCTACTAGAACATGTGAAAAACAGTGTTGCTTGTGCCTTGCCCTGAGTAGGCTAGAGGTCAAGTTTGAATAAACTGTGTATTTTTTTTCAGTGTAATATCTTACCAACATGAGAAAATACTGCGTGGTACAGTATTCCGGGAAAAAGTCGCACTACAAACGGTATGCACAAATACAGGACCCCAAAAGCCACAACCAACCGCTTCAGTGTCTTCATGCACCGCCTAAAAGAAGAATAAATAGGCCTATTGATAGGGTGGTAATGGTAAAACAGTAGCGTTGATTAGTGATTTCTTATTATAATTTATTATTATTATCTAAACAAAATCCCAACATCATCTAGCCTATAGACTAGGCTATAACATAGGTTACGTGTCTGAAACCAGTTCACAGTCGACGCCAATTAGTCCAGTGGATCTTTAATCTAAACGGTAGCCTACCTTTCTTGCGCTTTCTCATGACTTGTTTCCCGATTAACTACCCGTGGCTTTTCATCTGTAGATTTGCCAACTCGGTCAGATCGTTTCCGCATAGTTATTCGTTGGAGGTATTTCGACTCAGCTTTTAGGAGAAAGTAGGCTATATCCTATCCGCTTTGTAGCAGCTCATACAAACTCCACTATGATGTCAAGTTTTTAGCTCACGGGAGGAAAGTTCACAGTGTCGTGAAAGGATTGCGCTAGACATGGGCCATTGAAACAACTGAGCACATAACTCCCTTAGAAGTCATTAATTAAGCCAAATGCTATATTGCGCTAGCGTTACTTCCTTGTTATCCTGTTATCCTATCCGGACCAATTACATCCTTCGTTTCGACATGACATGACATTTGTAGGCTAGATTTCAGCGTTTGGCACAGACAACACACACATCTTTGTAGTTTTACCTGCACGTTTGTTTTACACCATAGCAGTGACGTGCAGTGTGGACAGGAGCTGGATAAGTAGCATATTTGTTGGTTCCCTGTATTAGCCTATTTACCAGCCCATTTTCGCATAGGGGAGGGGACATTATCTGTCACTCTAAAACAGGAATGTCAAATATATGGCCCGCAAGATGATTTTAAACGGCCCGGCCGCACGTCAGTCCCTCAACAACGAGAGAAAACTTCCCTTGTGTGTGTGTGTAACATAGACATAATATACACAGTATTCCATTATCTGCATGCCATCAGGCTATTTACAAATTTCTATCAGGTAAAGTTAGTGAACACGTTATTAAAATTAACGCGCACAGATTTTGTTTGAGCAGGAGACAGAATACGCACGCAGGCACGCAACTAGGCTACTTGTTTTTTTTTTTACTCGGCTATATGGTTATCAGCACACAATGTTGAGCTAATTCACTAACTCAATAGGCTATTCATCATGGATATCACAAGTTTAAACAACGAAAACAGAACGGATGGAGTCAGCAAAGCTAGAGGAGTTATTCCAGATGGACAAGAACAAAGTAGGCAATTGGTGTGCTTGTCAGAACGTTAGACTGCATTAGGCCTACAGCTGTTTAAAACCAGACGTCACGAAAAAACCTTTACTTTAAACTTTACCTATAGGGCTGTATCAAGTTGTCCAAATGAATAGGTCATCGTAGATGTTGTTGTATTATTGCATGTGGATATTGTTATGCTATGTAGGCTACTTTTTTACAATGCACGGACCTAAAACCGGGAAACGGACAAATATTGTACACGCGTGATTTTTTTTTTTGGGGGGGGGGATGGGGGTGGGTGGGTGTGCGTACCATAGCTCTCTCTTTCTCTCTCTCTCTCACAAACACACACACCTTTCTTGGCCACAGTTTCTTTTAGTGGTGAGCACAAACAAGTGTTATGGACATTGTTATGGTCATTATTGACTGCAGTTTATTGTCAATGTCAGTCCATGAATGAATATTGATCAGTTGTTAAACTAATAGGCCTAGAAGTTGCATTTGAAAATGTTACTGTTGTAGGCTATGTTTTTTTTTTCAGCCACACTGTTTTAAAGTGGTTAGGACCATTATTTCACACCAATTTTGAATAAACCATACTGCAATTCATGGAAATCATGCAGATAAGAATCATGGAAATATGAATGGTGATAGTGATAACAAACGTGGATAAGAAGATAAGAAAAAAATCTGCATGAAAAGACACTGAAAAGATGCCTGCAATAAATGCACCTATTTTTGAACCAAGTGCAGGAAGCTACGTCAAAGCGGGAACTCTGAAATCTGCTGAAATGGACGAGAACTCTCCATTGAAGTGAAATTGAATAAACCAATCACAAGCATGCAGTGTTAGAGGCCGTTTACATGACACGCCGGGTGGATTTTCTCTTACCGCTTTCACACCTTTAACGACTCCGGCAAGAAAAAACCTCGCGTGCACACACAGAGGTGTAACCGGCTAAATGTGCTGTAGTGCATATGCCAGACCAATCGATGGCGCCGCTGTGCAGAAGCTTCACGATAAATTCGCGTGAATCGCGTAGAAGAAAACATCGTTGAAACAGTTTGTTAAACCAGAGAATGTCTAATAAGTGCTCTGGTTAAGCAGTCGCATGAAATAAGGAGCCTACAGACAATTCGATTTTCAATTCAACTGTTAAACTAATAAAGTTCATTTTCAAGGTATGTGACTGCTATGTGAAATTTCAAATGCTTAGCCTACGCATTGCATTAGGTCTGAGCACCACTGGAGAAAACACTAATGCAGTAAGCTAATGTTTAACTAAGTTAAGCTAACGTGTGCTTCTAACTTAGCCTGATAGGCTACATTGTGCACATAAATCATGACCGGGGAAAGAAAAACATTTTAATATGATAAATAAATGGTTTGGTTTGTTTTGACAAGCATGTCAGGTCGAGTGCCGTGGCTGAGTTGAGAGGTGGGGGGCTATGTCGTCATGAAGTTGCCGGCTTCGCACCTACAGGCGTCTACACGGCAAAAGTTAGCCGGCGGTTTCAAAAGTTCCCACTTCGGAAGCCGGTTTCAAAAGCTATCGGTTTCAGTCTCCTAAACTGCCGGCGTCGTGTACATGCAAGGCGTAACCGTTAACAAAACCTCACCGGTTTCACAAAAACCGGCGTCGTGTGCACGGCCCCTTAAATTCTGATCTATCTATCTGTTTATCTTTAATTAACTTTGGTCTGACTCAGCCCACTTCATGCATGACTTTGCGCATGCACTGTTGGCAACGCTGTTAAAGGGGAACTTGGCAACAATTTCAATGTAATAAACCCGTTTAGAAATCATTTGGATGGTTAAATGACCTGTTCCGGTGAAAATGGTGACTTTCCCCGCTGTGCCTAGCGTCCCCAGGCGGAAAACCAACCTTGCAACATTGAGACTACCGTCCCGGAAAGAGGGTCATTTTAAATTGTGTTTCTTACCTTGTAACATCCTGCCAAAGTAGTAGTTCTGCCAAAACTTATGCTAACCGTTCGCTAGCTTGTAAACAAAACCATGTGCTTTATTGTTACCTTTTCCCACAGTTTGAAATAGCAAATAGTTAAATGAGTGCAAAATTTAGCAAATGAGCCCACTATTTAGTACACATAGCCTACATAGTATACAATTTACAAAATTAAGCTACAAAAATTAAGGTGAGAGACTAGACTGTGAAAAATTAAGTTTACACAGGTGGAATGATCATTATTTCACCAGGTGCACGAGTTCACAAATTGTCAAACGAACATTGTGCACTCACAGATGTGTCGATCAGGGGTGTAGTGGTAAACTATGAATTCTGTGATCACAGTAAGGTGGACTGCGCCATATCCACATATTGTGAATGTGGATAATACAGTGTGAATTTTGAATGTTAAAAGTTGCAATTGGTTAATAAATTCTTTTGAGAGGTAGATAAACTCTAGGTAGATAGACTGGAAAAACCTAAGGTGAAATTTCAGATTTCACAGTTCAGATTAAAAATCACGTGTGTCTACAGTGCGTGGGCCATGATTTGATGCCTGGCTGCATAGTTGCCATAGTTTTTTTCACACAATTGTTCTTACCCACGCATATGACGGCACAGCAAAGAAGGTATGTCTGAAATGTTCCTGGACTGGAGTGACCCAACCCTCTGTGATAAAAAAGCAGGTGAATACTTTCTTTTTATAATGTGTCCAAGTGAAAGAATGGAAGGATGCTACAAAAAAGTGAGTGGACTCATCCCATCCATCTGCTTTATTTATTCTGTTTGATAATTTAGGGCTTTTAAAGGTTAGCACAGGTATGTCTGTTTACTGTTATATACCCTGAGTTAACATTTTTGTAGATTAATTGAAATACCTCTGCAGCAGTGTAGTCGTGTAGTGTATGGTCTTTATAAAGGTGCAGAGAGATAAAATGATTGTTGACGGGAGTGAATGAATTAGGCTAATGCAAACAGGTCTACCAGCCTTTGGCTGCAGAAATGCTCTGAAAACTGTAGTTGTGTGGTGTGTGAAGGATGAGGAGGAGACGGAGTATAGAGATCTGGTCATGTTGTGGAAACAACCACTTCCTCTTAAATGTGGCCAAGACAATAGCCTAGAAATTACATTACATTTAGCAGACACTTCTTGACCAAAGTGACTTACATATGTCCCTCTATATTACAAGGGATCACATTGTCCCCAGAGCAACTTGGGGTTAAGTGCCTTGCTCAAGCACAACGGTCGAAGCCGGGAATTGAACCGACAACTTTCAGGCTACTGCACGCTAGCCCAGCTCCTTAACCACTACACTACCACCACCCAGCACCGTAGCAGGGTAGTCTAGCAACTCTCCGTTGGCTTGCGAGCTGGAAAAATGAAACTTCAATCAGGCCAATCACATCGTATATAGAGTCGGCAACGGTTCCGTGTGAATTCTCTGCTACTTGAAAACAATGAAAATGGATGCTGCTGCTGGTTAAATGTGTGCAGCAGGATGTTAAACATTGTCAGGAGATAAAAATCTGTGACATGAAATTAAGTTCTCGGCTTCCTAACTGAAAGGAGAGAGCATGCAAGTGTGTTGGGCCGTTCTCATGTTGATTGTGTGTGTAAACAATGGATAGATACATAGGCTGAGGGTTAGATGGTTAAGTAATTATTAAAGAGGCCCTATGCAACAATTTTTAGCAAAAATGACCTTAATTATGCAGGTTAAGAGTCGTTCTGATGGTTCTACAACACTTTTTGGGTCGTTTGGTGGGTGCTTTGTCTCCCCCTAGTGCTTCTCCGCGGAAAAACCGAATATGCAACTTTCGGGTCGCGGTCCGAACACATCCGGATGTAACTCGGCGGAAATACTCGAAAATGTAGTCAGATTGTAGTTTCTAGACTGCAAAACGGACTCCGACTTGGCTTTGTTGCTGTTGAAATTGTAAGTAGCCTACCCTTGGATGAACTTCGTTTTTGTAATGTGATTTGATAGTCTCTTGGACAATGTGTTTGCTCAACCGTTTTATTTTGAGCCCTATGTGTTTAGCTTGGTTTATTGATGGCTAACTCGCTAGCTAGTGGGGATTTAGCGTAGCAGTCACTTGCTATCGAAGCTGCAGGGGGAGCTATGTTGTGAAAAATGGCAGCCCAAATCAGGCAAAAACCCAGAAACAGCGAAGGAATAATCAGACCTGCATAGGGCTTCTTTAAGAGAAAAAACATGATTATCTGACTCCATAAGATTAATGACTTGTATCTCTAATAGATTACCAAGTAACTGGTTTATTATCTACAGTATAGGGTAAAGCATGGCACAAGGCTTTGAGATATGCAATTGGTGGGTAAATTAACAGTTTATTAGGCATTAAGCCTTAACGGTAAATGTATACCCAAAATCACTTAAGTTGAATGTAAAAGTAAACTCAGGTAGGTAAACATAGCCTACTGTAACAGTGGAACAAAAGGAAGCTTAACCAAAACAACAAACTTAAAGGAGAATTCCGGTCTGATATTGACCTAAAGTGTGTTGAAACATGATACCGAATGTGAACGTATGTCTCATAGCCCACCTCGGCTTGTCCCCTGCACTCCAAAATCTGGCGCTAGTTAGCCGATGCTACCAACAGCTTTTTCAATGGTGGTGCTTCGGCATCGGGCTAGCCATGCAAATAAATCACTGTTTTACACCATTTACGAGGCTCAATGTATCTCCACACTTCATTTGGTAGACTTCCGAGGGCCCTGACATTTAAAACGAGACATTGAGAACTTTGAAAAAGCACTGGTAGTTTACTTACAAGACGATTTATACAGACAGTATCAGGGCTCTCAAATTTTGAGGACAGGCAAGAGTGACATTCCCCGTCGACAATCAATTTGACTTCAAAGGGTATTCTGAAACCATCTGCTTTTGGAACGTAAAAGGCTGGTCTTACAACATGTAAGTCTACTGTTTCTAGTGCAATTTTCTTTGCAGCCATCTGTTGGGGCAGCAGCATCAGAGCAAATGACACCAACAAATTCAACAGGCCATATTTTAACGATCTGAAACTCACAGTCTTAAGCAGATGGCTTAGGGTGTGGCCAGTCCAAAATAGCTATCTCAGTGTAAGATCGCTGATTAGTTTAGGATAAATTCGCCAGGCGCCAGGCACATAAAGGGTTGTTATTTTTATGGGTGTGTTTTGGGCGTAACATCCATTAAACCAATGACAGTGACAACTGGTATTCCCTTTAAGAGCAAGGAGCACAACATCAAACAGCACAACATCAAGGAGCACAACATCAAACAGCACTAAACCTTGCTTTACTAAAATGTGTGTGTGACAAACAGAGTATAGCCTACATGCATCTGCACTCGCCTATTATTTGAACTCATCCAAACTGAAACTAACTTCACTGTGGTTTCATAGGCAACAATAAAACAGTTTTACACTTAGTTGTTTACTTTCACTATTGACTGACAAGGGTTACAATCGAAAACATAGCCTGAAAAAAGCAATACTTCCCCCAATAATGTTTGATCGACTGAATAAAAAACCTAAGGATATTCATGCTACGGACAAGTCACTAAGGGCTGCTTACATTTTGTGACAGTGCACCCTCAGAATAGCTGTGCTTGTATGCACTTTTCACTTTAGACCAGGATTTTTCCTTGGTCAGTGGCATAATGATTTTTAGTAGGTGTAAGATAGCGATTTTTGGATCATGCACCTGACCACACATATTTTTTTAATTGATACCATGGGCACAATGTTCACTCGAACTGGAGAGCATAGCGAAAAAATCATCACTGTCTTGGATGTAAGATCATCATGTGTGATCTTGGGTGTAAGATCATCAAGTGCATCATGCTTGGCGCCACGTTGTGCAGAGTATAAGATAGAGTCCATTAAGTTGATTGAAAGAGCTGCCTCTGTGCTTGGAAGTACACTTGAGCCCCTAGAGCTGGTTGTTGAGAGAAGGATGCTGCAAAAACTCCTTAGCATTATGGACAACACCTCGCATCCACTGCATGGTCAGACAACAGTGTTTTTAACGGGAGATTGCTTCAACTTTGCTGTAATAAGGACTATTATAGAAATACATTCCTTCCCACTACTATAACAATTTACAATAACTCCCCTTTGCGTCATGAGAGGAGAATCATATTCTGAGAGGCAATGCACAGTTTACAATCAATTGCATAAAGACTCCATATCATAATATCATAATAGAAAAAGACATCAATTGTTGAGTTCTCTCCACCAGATTATGTCTAATGTGAGCCCTAAATCCAGCAGGAACACACATATACATACACACACTGATAAGGCAGTATTTATTTATTTATTTATTTTAAGTTTAATTACACAGGGAACAAGATGTAGGTTTAAATAGCCCATTTTCCTCACATTCAGGCCATTCAGGAGGCAGAGCGTCTTAGAATTGACCCCCAACCTAGCCCTACGCCTGATGCTGAAGAACCTGTTTGATGCCCTCTGTCTCAGCCTGAACCTGAGGTTCTAGCTAACCCTGAAGTTTAGTTTATGGCTAAACCCTTGGTTGACATGGTGAGATGCTGTCAATGAGCCTGGAGCTCAGTACCTACGTACCATCACAAATATTGTCAATAATTGTTTTATCTCTCACAGATGAGCCAATCTAGATATGACAATCAAGTCTCACTCTTATTCTGTGAACTATCCCAATCTATATGAGAGGCACTGGCAGAGAGTTTGGAACTGGAGAGAGAATGAGTGTTCCATTAGTGTTATGAAGTTCTACAAGGCTCCTGGATGCAACCGTGGTCTCACCACACTGGCTGCATAAGTGGTTGTGATTGGTTCCTGGGGTTTTGGTGATTTGGAAATCAGCTTCAATGGAACTCCAATGAGACCTCCAATCTCGTCTCCAGATTCAAATTTGCTTATTGAGAGGCTAGATACACTGATTGGGTACTTAAGGTCATGGGATCAAGGTCACATTGGGTTCTACACAGTGTGTGCACAATATCTCCCAAGTGGCTTGACAGAACTACATCAAACATTCCAGTTAATCACTTCAAAGGCTAGATGTGCTGATTAGGCACTCAGGGTCAGATGTACTAACGCTTTTGCGCCCACTTCAGGCGTATTTGTTTCACAACGTGTTTGTAAACATGGCGAGGTATGTACAAACAGGCCCCACTGAGGTAAAAGTGCAGACTGTCTGTCACGGGAGCTGAGAATGGCAAATTGTGCCATGTCATGCATATGCATTCATAGGAGGGTTAGGGAAAAGTAGGAGTTTTGTGTAAAAACATGGGAGAAGAAGCATAAAATGTGCCTAATTAGGTATTCCCCTGTATGTGCGAAAACTGTCCATGAAAGCGCACACATATTTTTCAGTGAAAACTGTCTTCTCTGTTTTCTGTGTTTCTGTTAAATGTCAACAGGCATGGCAGTTCCAAACTCGGTCATCATCATAATTATCTGCTGTGGTATGGTAACAGGCGCATTCAACCAAACCCCTACATTTTGGGTAAATGAGACATTTTTGTATTTGTTAAGTGAAATCTATTTATTTAAGTTGCAAAGTAATGTTATCTAGAGAGGATGTCTAGTCACTAGAAGACAACATACCATATGTTTTGTATAATTTCAAGCAATTCTGAAAATGTAATATTGATCCATAATCATATAATTTTTCTTCAATAGCTCACAAACAAACATGAAAGTCACCCCCACCTTAGAGTGAAAAGAACAGGCAAGTAGATTGACTTTTTTGGGACAGATTTCTGTTACACAAGGTAAGCTGTCATAAGGATAAAAGCCAACAACTGTCCTAGCAAGCTCAATATCATCTAGGCTGTGTGCGTGAGTTCTTTGAACAGTGGCAGCACGCTGGCACGGGAGGCAGGGCCAGACGTTGATAACACGCTGGGCCGTGCTCACCAGCATGAAGCTGAAAGCACATAGGGGACATGTTCGGTCAATGTAGGCATGCAACATTGTCACTGGAGAGTTTGTATAACCATATCTCCTGCTGGGAGATGGCCTTTGACCTTTGAATCACCTACAGTACAGCAAACTTAATGTAAGCAAGTTTGACGAATAGGGCCATTAGGTCACTCACATGTTCGACCGATGTCAGAGCAGGCAAAAGCGCCATTTTTAGGGACAGCATCTCAAACTCAATATCACCTAGGTGACAGGTGCCACAACAGATGCGAGGCCTTCCTGAACTCTCTTAGAATGTCAGGCCAGAAATGTGGCCAAAGAATGACACCCAGAGTGCCCATGCCTTCAGCCAGCCCTGCCCATTGGTTAACATTGTGTGATCTCGATGGAAAGAGAAACTTCAGTACACACCAAACACAATCCCATAAACGATGATAACTGATTTTATAACAGATTATTGTTATTATTCCTATTTTCAGAGGTGATTTATTTAGACCTAAGCACAAAAACAAGTCAATACAAAACCTATTTATTTAGATATTTTAATGGCCACATTGTCATGTTTTCCTTTTTTCAGAGTCCCCAGTTTCTCTTCCAGTTCAGGTGAGAATTACCTGTTTTATGTTCAACAAATAGCATATTTGCAATGTTACTTTCACGTGTTCACATGTACAGCATTTTTCACTTGACTGTGTAATCTTTTCATGTTTAGTGTCCAACAACACAAGTCAATGGTATGTTTCTTGTACAAAAGAATAAGACATGATTTTGAGAATTTTAGTTATCTCCAGTGCCATATCAGTAACTTAGTAAGTTTCTCTACTTAATGTCTCTTTCTTTGTCTGCCATAGCGAGCAGAATTTGTGAAGGTGTTAATAGGTAAGTAATATGGCCTAACAAGTGTGGAAAGGGAAGCACTGACAGAATGGACACTTTGTGCAAATTGGGGACAAATGTCATTATGATGGAAAACTTAAATTCTGAAGTGTAGCATTTCATATTTTAGAGAGAAGGGTGATAATACATGACATATTCATTTGTAATTTGCAATGTTTTAATCATTTTTATAATCTTTACAGCACTGCCCTGCAATTGTATTTGGCAAATGGACAGGTCCCTTGTAACTTCACTCTGGAGCATTATGCCTGTGCAGAGGTACAGGCACATTCAGATGAATTCAATAAAATATTAGCTTTTTAGGAAAATGCTTTGAAAGTGAAACTTTGTTTTTGTGGAATACTGTTTATGTTTCTGCAAACACACAGCTCTCAGAATTCTTTGGAGAGCAACTGGCCCAACTCCTGTTGTGTGATCTGTCCAGCAACATGAGCCACTCCAGGGAGATTTGGAAGCTCCTCTTCACCAAGACCTCGGTTGGCTATGGATATCTCAGTAGCCTCTACTACTACATGGTCCCCAGCTTGGTATTGTGGGCATTTAATACTTGTTTTGATACTGCCACACTTCAGGTTATATGTATGATTTGCTCAAGATCACTGTGATAATTTCTCTTTTAATTTCCACTCCTTACAGCCTCTGATAGTCATGAGTCCATCTGTGACTCATGTCCTGGACGTCCTTGGGGAGCTCCATTTGAACTTGATCAGTGACCTGCAATGGAAAGACATCAGTTTAATATCCATTATATTTGGTCAAAGCCTGCGTCCATTTTTACCTTCAGCCTCTGCAAGCCTTCTGCAGTGTGTCAGCAGCAAGAACCTTACGTGTGAAACTTACCAGCACATGTATGTGATGTATTGATACACATGATACACGCAACAACGTGGCATGATACATTGTGATGCACTGCCTGTGCTGTATTCATTTATTCCGATATTATGTATCACTGAAATTAGGGCCTTGGTACCTACGAAATTACAGCTGTGGGGATGTCCTTTACCAACTCCACTCCCACTCGTGTTATATTGCTTAGTATAACAGATATGATATGATGTATGACATGATATGAACAGATATTGCACATTATTATACATTCTAAAACTGATAGTTCCGGTGCTTGATTGTGATTGGCTGAATCACGTTTCATGCCGTTGTAAAATGCAGCATAAACATACACCTTGACCACATTTCGTTCTATATTACTACGCTACCATAACTTTGATACAAAAGTTAAAGTAGCTGCGTCTCGACGTTGCTTGGCAACCATTCAGATAGAGGAAATATATTTATTGGCGGAAGAATGATTATCTAGGAATAACTCGTTATATTTCTAGTTGCTGTGCCTTTACTTTATGAAACTTTGCCAGGTATTTATAGTAACAGTTTTAGAAAAGCAATAAGCCATTCAAGTCCGTAGGTTACACTGATTCTCCGCTGGCATGTTGTGCCTAACAACACCCCTTAGCTGTTGTAGAATCAGTGTAACCTATGGCCTCTCAGGACTTATTGCTTAAGTATATTGCAAAGCATTACAATCGTAGGGCAGACACAGTTTTCTGTGAATATCTCGAGAACCGTACAGTTTAGGAGGACCATTTTTTTTTGTATGTTGATCTCAAGGGGCCATGTCAACTCATTCCATAACCACTCATTTCATGTATAGCGCCACCTAGTTAAACACAAAAAAGTAAAAATGAGGTGTTGTAATCCCAGGTATCTGTGACCTAACATAGTAAAAACTGCACGAAATTGGAAGGGTAGTATCATTATGACACCCTCTGAATGCATGCCAAGTTTCGTGGAATTCCGCTCATGGGGGGCCACACAATAAATTAATTTATAATTTATGTTACTATACACCAACTGGCCTGTAGGTGGCCGGAGACAGTTTTCTGAATATCTCGAGAACCGTAGGGCCTAGGAGGTCCACCTTTTTTTGTATGTTGGTCTTAAGGGGGCATGTCAACCCATCCCATTACCACTTATTTCATGTATAGCGCCACCTAGTTAAAAATTAAAAAGCCAAAAATTACTGGGCGGCGGTCATATTTTGTACCGCTCTGCGGTACATCTAGTTATCACTAATTTAATGTTTTGTCTTCCCCAGTTTGAGTGAGCTGAGTTATGGGTTTGATCATCTGGGAGAACACCAGGCAGAGAGGGTCCTGAGATTCTTCATCATGCCTTTCCTGTTCAGAAACTCAACAGGTGGAAGACTGGATTTCCTTTTTGAGGACTTAAAAAGTGGCGTGTTTGTTTCACATAGATCTATCTTTCTTGAGGTCACCAAGTACTATTGGTATGAAAAAAAACCCCGAGAACAATTGGTTCTACCTAGCTCGAGTTGCTGCAGCTACAGTGCTACACTCTGGGGGCATGAGCATGGGGGCTCATTAACAACACAAGTCTTTCTATTGTTCAAGCTTGCTGCGTTCTACTTTATATTTTCGGAGTGTCTATTTACACCCCTGGTACGAATAGCCTTGGCCACACAGCTGATCTATTCACACCCTGTGACATAACAACAAAAAGACGTTGCTCACATGCACAAAAAACGTGGCGGACATTCATTTGTTGTGGAAGTAGATAGTGCAGTGGTCAAAGACATGGTTTAGTACGTGGGAGACTGGGGTTGGATTTCTGCGTGATGTGTTTTGGCAGAGTGAGTGCGCACGTGTACTAACGTTTGAACAAGAAATCGGTTCTCAAACGGAAGTTTTGATTGCAACAATTAGCTAGTTCACGCACCAGGGTGTAAATGGCATACATTACTATATAGCCTACACCAGGGTACAAATAGCATCCACTTCTAACTATACATTGATGCAAACAGCATAGCCTACCGTGTCTATTACACAGCTGAGCTATTCACACCTTGTGACATAACAACAAAAACATTTTGCTCATTTTTTTTTATTACATTGTATGATCAATATGCCAGAGTAAATGCACAGAGGTGCAAATAGCATACACTGATATTTGTACCAGACAGGGTATTAATAGAACACATTGCTGTGTGCACCGGGGTACGGATATCATACATTGATATTTGTACCAGACGGGGTATTAATAGAACACATTGCTGTGTGCGCCGGGGTACGAATAGAATTCACTTCTAATTGCACCAGGGTACGAATAGCATACTCTGCTAATTGTACCAGCGGTGCAAATAGCCTTACCCATATATTTTTCATACTATATGACGTGTCATTCACAACGCAAGTATTCTCATTACTGATTTTAAAGGTAAACTTTTTGACAAATGGTATAGGGATATACATTCAGTTGTATATGAGCAGATGAACAATACATTCTATTCTAATACATAATCAAAAATATATTTGTGTTTTATTCTCAGACTCTGGATGTATCTCTAACAACAGCACAGCTTGGCTAATTGACAACTTTGGTCCATTCACTGTCCTTATCCAACTCAAAAGTCTATTTGATCTCAATACGCACTTTGATCCAGTATGCACACATTCTTTTCCCAATCAATCTCTTGTCAATACATAAATAAATAAATCACTAATCATTCATTGTGTCTCATTATCATTGCTAAATCGTGTGTCCCTCTCCTTCTACCCCTACCCCCCTTCTCTTCCTTCATTGTTCTCTCCGTCCTTCCCTCTCTCTCGGTCTCCTCTCCCCCGCATTCTTTCTTTGTCTCTCTATCTCTCTTTGCAGCTGGCAGTGTTGGATCTTCTCAGTCCTAAGCAGAAAGCTGAATTAATGGTTCTGCCCCTCCCTCATCCCCAAGGGAAAGGTGAAGTTGTCACCAGAGTGTTGGATCACCTTCTGAAGTCACCAGTAGAGAGGAATCTTCCAGAAGTTCTAAATCAGACCATCTTGCTGGCAAAACAGGTGAAACATCGCAGTTACTAAAGCCCAATTTATGGTTCTGTGTAGAGTTGATGCCGTTGCCACGCAGAGCCTGTGAGTCACCGTGTGTCCCCCTACATGCCCTACAGCATCACCACACAACTCCTCAAAATTCTAACTTCATGTTGAGGCGACGCTGGTTGCAAGGACCGTCTCTGGCCAGCTCCTATGGAGTTTGTGCCTCTTTTATGAGCGAGCAGTAAAACAATTTGAGCGCAGTTTTAAGCAAGCACACAAATTATATTTTAAGGAAAAATGAAACTCGAGCATAAAGAACTTGTAGTTGAGCAAACAGATATCTATTCTGTGCTCCATAAGCTCGCCCTGTGTGTTGATAGCCGGTATGCTTCAGCAGCCTGCTGTTGGTTATAGCAATAACTTGGTTACAATGACAGGGTTATCCTATTGTACACTCTCGGACTATCTTGATTTCTGAAACATTACCTCTGTTCACTCAAATTAGATTGTTATTCAAATGTATTATGTTGACCTGACTCGTAAAGATCTTCCCTAATATCATGAACCTCTCCTGCCCATAGAATGAAGCACCTTGTGAGTTTTTTCAAGCAATGTAAGTCAACTCAACTTCCTATAGTAACACAGATATGCATTTAAACACTGAGGGCATTTTAAAGGCAATTCCTGCAATGACTCATGTGATTATAAACTTAGAACATTTTGGATACTAATGCCTATAATCCCAAATGTGACTTCTTACAGCATACATATTTCCCCCCACATCCTCACATTAAAATATTGTCACTTGACTTTTGTTTGTTTATTTTTGTTTTGTTTTATTTTTGACATGTCCCAAGGCTGGATGGATCTCTTACTTTAGCACCAGGAACTCAGGAATCCATCATCAGAGGAGCTATGGAACAACTGCTCCTCCTCAGTCCAAATGGTAAACACACACACACACAGACACACACACACTTGAGTCCATTTAATTTGAATCTATCAATCACATATCTTATAGAAATACAGCTTTGACAATCATGGGTACAGAAAACATTGCCTGTGCCACACAGTAAGACTGCCTATCACAGCTGACACAGAGCAGAATTTTGCCAGCTGTTTGGATTGTCTCTCAGATAGCCCTGCCAGTTGTAGCCCACTGACAGCTAGTGTAAGAACATGCCCCAGGCTGCCAAATACCAATAATACTGAGAAAAGTCTGAAAGGAAAAATAAAAGGTGAATTTTAGCTGTTCACAAACTCATTTTTGTCTTTCTTTTTTTCTGCCTGTACAGATTGCCTAGTGTCTAAGGTGAGTTTACTTTTTAATAAGATAATTACACTTCATGCATAGTCAGTTTATGTAACTTTCATGTTCGTGTGCATAATTTCATATATTGTACATCATTTACATTTCGTTTCATTTCTTGTTTAGTGTCTTAGAACACCAATCAATGGTAAGTGTAACCAAACTAATAGTTGGTTTTAGGTTATTCAACTTGCTTGAGCAATGAATTGTTATCACCTGCTTAAATCTTCCATTTCTTAACCTAACTTTCTTTTTCTTCTGTAGAGAGCCAAATATGTGATGGAGTAAACAGGTAGAGACCACAAGGCCAACTCAGATTAAATAAAAAAGAAGGTCTGACAAAACTAAAACGTTAGAGGGCTTTTCAGTAGGCAGACACTATAATGATTGAAAATAGTACTGTAGTTCTAAATTTTGAAGTGCCATGTTTTGGTGTGTGTGTTTGTGTGTGTGTGTGTGTGTGTTGGGCACGCAAACCTCAGTTTAAGTCATTCAATCTGACCTCTGCCATGTCTGCTACACCCCTGAGCATGATCTTGTTTTCATCTCAACAGCACTGCCCTGCAGTCAAATCTGGTGGCTGGACTGGGCCTCTGCAACATCAATCTGGAGCATTATGCCTGTGCACAAGTGAGATAAATTAAAGTTTCCAGAGTAACTTTGATGCAAATAAACTAGTCACATACATACATGCACATGGAGTATCTTATGGCAAGCCGATTGAGCATTTATTCTGATATCTTGATATCAGGCATAATTGTCATGTACATGTAAGCCATTTTGGTCAACTACTTAACTAGTGAGCCATGTTTGTGTTAACTAGTGAGGGTCAAAACATGCACACTAGTTAACTAGTGGGAGCCAAAAGGCTCACTAGTTAACTAGTGAACACATTTTAGCTTCACTAGTTAACTAGTGAGAACCAGAAATGCCCACTAGTTAACTAGTAAAGGCCAAAATGCATACCAGTCAGCTAGTTGAAGGCGTTTGGGTGTCACTTGCCAAAAATGTGCACATGTTTACTAGTGAAGGCAAAACACCTCACTAGTTAACTAGTTGCAGTAGGTCAATGTCACTAGTTAACTAGTGAAGCATAAATGGCTGACTAGCTAGCTAGGTGATGGCAGTAGGCTCACTAGTTAACTAGTTGATGCATTATTTGTCCAAACTAGTTAACTAGTGAGGTCATACATGTATACTAGTAAACTAGTTCAAGACAAAATTCACACTAGTCAACTAGTGGCGCAGAATTCAAATTAGGAGGCAGATAATTCCGGAAATTGAGGCTTTCTATTGGCTCCCTATGTTCAAATAGAACATGACAACCAATCAAAGTGCAGAATTTCACAAAATCCCACCCACAACATTTGCATGTGGCACACAAGTTAACATGCTGGCCAAAGGAACTAACTAGTGGCTTCAGTGTGACACTTACATGTAAACTAGTGAAGGCAGAACTGCTCACTAGTTAACTAGTGAAGACACAAATGCCCACTAGTTAACTAGTAAGGTCTAAAAAGTGTCACTAGTTTACTAGTGTGCCCCAAAATGCCCACTAGTTAACTAGTGAAGGCCATTTCAGCCCCACTAGTTAACTAGTGAGATGCCAAAATGGTCACTTGTTAACATGTAAAGGCCAAAATACCCACTAGTTAACTAGTGGCATGCATATTTTGTTCACTAGTTAACTAGTTACACCTAAAAACACAAACAAGCTGACCGTTTTTGTCCACTAGTTAACTAGTGGAACAATTTAAGTCTCAGTTTGCATGTGTGGCAGTGAATCAGCTCACTAGTTAACTAGTGCGCACAAGACACACACTAGTGGCTGTTTTTGGAGCTATCTAGTTCACTAGTAATGCAAAAGGTACTGTTACTAGTTAACTAGTGACACATTGGCCTTCACTAGTTAACTAGTTGACATGTTTGGCCTTACTAGTTTACTAGTAATGGAACAGGACATGCTCACTAGTTAACTAGTGAGCATATCTGCATTATTAATGCCTTTCACTAGCTTATAGAGGGCATTTTGAGCCTTACATGTTAGCTAGTGAAGACAAAACACTGTCCATAATGAACTAGCAGGAGAAAAATGCTAGTATAACTAGTGGAATTTGAATAAATACACAAACGGCTGGCATTTTGTGCAACTAGTTAACTAGTGGGGCATAACATTGGCCACTAGTTAACTAGTGCGCAATGTCACACTTGCATGCAAATGAAGAAGGTGGAACAAGGATTTTGATTGGTCCATTTAGGACTCAGAAACCTAGAAAACATGGCTGACTTCGTCCAGGCTGTTCTAAGAGCAAACTTTTATAAACTAAGATCGTTTGAGCATAAAAATATGTTTTGATAACATGTCTAGTGACAAAGTTGTGGTGTATTGCTGTAATCTTCGTTCAGTTAATGTCTACAATCTTTAGTTTTTCAGTTATTAGTCTGAAAATCGCGATAAAACTGGAGGTATTTGTATATGGTTGCCTAACAACAAAACGTTTCAGTAACATGAACATTGGTGATAGCATTGCTGATGTAGCAAGACTAGCTCAAGTGGTTAAGCAGCAGGAGATCATGTGGGAGACCAGAGTTCAATTCCTTAGAACTGCATGAAGTTGTTTTCTTGAGCTTTTAATTACTTTTGAAACCATGTGCAGTTAATGTGTGCAGTTAATGTGTACAATCTTTTGTTTTTCAGTTATTAATCAGAAAAGCGCGACTGAATGGATTCATATATGTCTGTGGTTGCCTAGCAACAATAAACAAAGAATAATATTAAAATCGATCCTTTGAATCTTTGATGTGGATCACTAAGAGCTCACTTGTTAAAGCATGGGGTTTCCCTGTTATGATTAAAAAACATTTTGACAGAATATGAGATACTGCATACTGCAGGCTCTGCTTTACTATCTATACTGAAGTACCGTTGCAGAGCAGTGTGTCACTTTAGCCACTAGGGGCACCCATCAGGACCTGATCGCGAGGCTATGAACAGTAAATTTACATTTAGACTGGGTGGGATTCTTACATAATACCCAATAGGAGTCTTCTACCCACCCTCTCATTAGAATTTGCATAATAGCCGTTTCAGGCACTAGTGAACTAGTGAGCTGCTTCACTGCCACACATGCAATCTAGTGAGACTTAAATTGTTCCACTAGTTTACTAGTGGACAAAAACGGTCAGCTTGTTTCTCTTTTTAGGTATAACTAGTTAACTAGTGAACAAAATATGCATGCCACTAGTTAACTAGTAAGGCCTACAACACCCTCACTAGTAAACTAGAGGGTATTTTTGCCTTTACATGTTAACAAGTGACCATTTTGGCATCTCACTAGTTAACTAGTGGGGCTGAAATAGCCTTCACTAGTTAACTAGTGGGCGTTTTGGAGCACACTAGTAAACTAGTGACACTTTTTGCACCTCACTAGTTAACTAGTCGACTGGAAATTGCCATCACTAGTTTACTAGTGGGTGTTTTGGTGCACACTAGTAAACTAGTGACACTTTTTAGACCTCACTAGTTAACTAGTGGGCATTTGTGTCTTCACTAGCCCTTAGAACCCTAAGCTGTTTTTAGGGCATTTTCACTACCCTTATTCATAAGGATTTATTCTGGTCATTGTAAGTGCCACACACACATATTATATATTGTCTATAGTCTAGGCTACCCAGATCTGCCATCATTTCATGTATTAGTACTAGCATTGATTTTGATTTTTAAAGAATTAAAATATAAAAATCATATTATAAAAATGCTTATATTATGACCTGTATCTCACCACAGCAAGCTCATAGCTCTACATGCATTTCATGTGTGTGTAGGGCAGACTGTCCTGAATCGGGCAATATAATTGCCATGTTGGAGGGATACTCTGGGGCTGAGCAATTTACAGAAATATGTGGTGTGTGATTTACGGAAATAAATGCCATTTTTTATTTAGCGGTGAAAAATGACCATTCTGCGCTCCATATCTGTGACACGAACTGATCTGACCTGACTTGACCCAAGTTTGCCGGTTAGCATGTGGTGTATGCACTCATGATGATTCTCAACTTTTTACTGCATTGCCATGAACAAAGTAAAGGTAAAAAAGGTGTTTCTTTGTTGAACAAATTGGGATGCAATGTGAGCCTTGAATTGGATGCCATGCAGGAATTTGCTAGGATCTCAAAACCGGATTATTAACATGTTTTACCACTTCGTCTGTTTTATAACCCAGAAGGATGTTATATTGGTATATCAAATGATAGCTCTGTGTCTCCTCTTCAATCTGACATACGTGGCATATCTATCCGATCACGGGTCCGCGAGTAATTCAAAAGAGAGTAATGGGTGTGCAGCACATGACGTTAATATTTTGCAGTCACTTCGTCTGTTTTTATAAGCCAGAAAGATCGATATCCATGGTACCAATGGATAGCCCTGTTTCTCCTCTTTCATCTGATATGCTTGCCATATCTATGCGATCTTGGGTTCGCGAGTAATTCAAACGAGAGTAATGGGTGCGCAGGTGAACGCAAAGTATAGACTGTAAATATGATGCAATTTGATTTAATTTCATGATTTTTTTTTATTTTCATACTTGATCGTACAGACAAGTGCGTCGTCTCTTTGGAAAGCCCCACTTCTTCTCTGTCATGCAATAAAGGTTTCATCTCGTTGCAATGAACAGTCGCGGAGCAATGTAACAGAGAAGAAAGGGTGTGTTTTTTGACGCACTTTGCGTCAATCGGGTTCTAAGGGCTAGTTAACTAGTGAGCAGTTCTGCCTTCACTAGTGTACATGTAAGTGTCACATTTGTGGTGTTATGTATCAAAGATCCTTGATTACTAGCAAGATAGAGCAACGTAATTCGTTACTATGGGAGCAAAACGGGACAGTTCCGGTCTGCATAAGTGGGAGTGTCACCTTACGTCACTAAATAAACTTTCTCTCTTAATAAGCAATAAGAACAGATAAACCTAATTGTGTTCACAGTATTATTGTCTATAATCATGTATGATACCAATGAATCATTCTTTAGGACATGATATGAATAATTTAATTAGTCATGTGAACCGAGCTAGCTAGCTAGCTAACGCTAGCTTAAAATGCTATACAAGTGGATGGGAGTAGCTATGGCAATACAGCTATGCGCTAACAAGTGACTAGTAGTTGAAGGACTTTGCTTAAACTTAATATACTGTTGCAAATTCACTTGAGTATAAACTATCCACTTTAACTAATGTAAGTAATGTTATTCAGCTAGTTGTCATTTCAAAGAAATTACACTTCTCTGTTTAAAATTTTACCTTAGCTAAGAGGATAGCTAGCATGCTAACAACCGGACACTAACTGGCAGCAGCATGGTCTGATATTAAGTTATTTTATCACAAATCCGAACGCTAAAAAATTACACTTTTAGGCTTGAAATGATCCCAAACACTTACAGATTATGACAAAAATTTCCAAAAAACCCTCAACAAATCCAGAAAGACATAATGACCAATTTATTGGTAAAATTCCACAAGTCTCCATTGACATTAGTGCAGCGAGGGTTTACTCTGGTCTGCATAAAGGGGGATTTCCCCCCCTCTCCCTTGCAATAATCGAACGCGGAAATTGTCGAACGTTTGCGCCTCTCGCTCCGCTTTAACCCTCTCTGTATGTATGTTAACGAGAGCTGCATGATGACATCATCGGCAGGGTCAGAGGTGAGGGGAGTTACCGCCAGAGTTGGGGAAGGTTCACAATAAAGAGACACGTTAACTTACAGTCGGACTCACGGGTTATTTCATAACACGACATGGTGTCAGAAGTCCTGTGAGTACGTGGAGAGAATAGACACTGTTTTGGACGTTTGGGCATCACGAGTTTGGGTCTGAAAGTTTTCTTTATCGCGTTAAAGTGTCGAAAAAAATCACCGGAATGGAGGATGAGCAGGATGTGCAGGATGTTGGCAATAGAGCGGCGGCGGCGGGTGCACAGAGAACAGTTTGGCCGAGTGCAACATTCAACATACAACCACCAGAGAGTTTCGACTTTTCAAGACCGCAAGAGTGGGCCAAATGGATCCGAAGGTTCGAAAGATTTCGCTTGGCAAGTAATCTGAATGCTAGCTCCGAGGAGAATCAGATTAACACTATGATATATTGTATGGGAGATGAGGCGGATGATGTTTTACGTGGATTGACGTTCACACACGGAGCAAGGGGAACATACAGAGGCGTTCGCGATGCCTTCCAGAACTTTTTTTTATTGTTAAGAAGAACGTGATATATGAGCGGGCAAAATTCAACATGCGTGTACAAGGCGAAAACGAAACTGTAGACTCGTTTGTCACGGCCCTCTATGCACTAGCTGAACACTGTGACTATGGACTTCTACATGATGAACTTATCCGAGACAGGATTGTCGTGGGGCTGCGTGACATGCGGCTGTCGGAGAGAATGCAGTTGGATAAGGATTTGACGCTGGAGTCAGCGATCACAAGAGCGCGACAGAGCGAGGAGGTGGAACGCCAGCAAGTCACGCTGAGAGGCTCTGGGTCAGATGCCAGTGACCGCAAAGCCATTGACAGAGTGTTCAAAGGCAGTGACAAGGCAAAAGATAGAGGTAAACCTGAACATTCTAAAGCACAATTTAGGCCTAAGCAGCATGGCGCTCAGTACAGCAAGGCAAAGAACATCCAGTGTAGTAAATGTGGTGGTTCCTCATCCCATTCAATACGTGACTGTCCTGCCAATGATGTAAAGTGCCACTCATGCGGTAAAAGGGGACACTATCAGAGAGTGTGCACAGCACCAAAGACTGTTAACGAAATAGAAGAGGAGGATGACAATGGAGTGTTTCTCGGCAGTGTCATAGCAAATGGTGAGCCATGGATGGTTAACATAGACATAAACAAAAGACAGGTGCCATTTAAAATTGACACAGGTGCCGATGTTACAGTTTTGCCACACACTGTATTCAAAGAGCTTTTTGATAACTCTCATGCACCTATCCTTGCTGCTGCATCCAAGCCTCTAATGGGACCTGGGAGGAATCCATTGGATGTTGTGGGTGTCACAGACATGCAGCTACGGAGAGGCGACAAAGCGGCTATGGAGGAGGTGTACATCATCAAGCACCTGCACACGGCATTGCTGGGGAGGCCAGCTATCAGCAAACTCAAGCTTGTTGCACGCCTGGACAGCATCAGCATAGAGACACTGAAAACGAGCTATCCAAAGCTGTGCAGTGGTCTGGGAGAGATGCGTCAGCCATACGCCATCCGTCTGAAACCAGGCGCGGAGCCATTTTCTCTCAAGACGCCCAGGCGGATTCCACTGCCTTTAATGGACAAAGTGAAGCAAGAGCTGTCACGAATGGAAAGCCTTGGGGTGACCAGCAGGGTGGAGGACCCGACAGACTGGTGCGCCGGCATCGTAGTGGTGCCGAAGAAGACGGGTGCAGTGCGTATATGTGTCGACCTCACAAAGCTTAACGAGTCGGTGTGTAGAGAGAAGTACATCCTTCCTTCTGTGGAAGAAACATTAGGAAAGCTGGCAGGCGCAGAAATCTTCAGCAAACTGGATTCAAACATGGGGTTCTGGCAAATACCTCTAACTGAAGATTCAGCGAAGTACACCACGTTCATAACACCTTTTGGGCGCTATCACTTCAATAGACTCCCATTCGGAATAGCCTCAGCCCCTGAGCACTTCCAGAACAGAATGGTGACGGAGGTCACAGACGGTCTTCAGGGGGTTGTCTGCCACATGGACGACGTTCTCGTGTGGGGCCGGTCTCAAGAAGAACATGATTGCCGACTGCATACTGTACTGGAGAGGATCCAGAGGGCAGGTATCACATTGAACATCGATAAATGCGACTTGTCGAAGCAAGTGGTGACCTTTTTGGGCCATACAATCTCCAGCAGCGGCATCAGCCCAGATCCGAGGAAGACAGAGGCTGTAATGAAAATGGAGCAGCCCACAAACGTGAGTGAGCTGAGGAGTTTTCTCGGCATCGTCAACCAACTGGGGAAGTTCATCCCACAGCTGGCAGAGAGAGACAAACCTCTGCGAGATCTCCTCTCAAAGAAGAACTGCTGGGTGTGGGGAGTTGATCAAGCCCATGCTTTTCAGAATTTGAAAGAGGCACTCACTATCCCACCAGTGTTGGCGATTTATGACCCCAACAGGGAGGTTAAAGTTTCGGCAGACGCTTCTTCCTATGGCCTGGGAGGAGTTCTCCTTCAACTGTGGGAGGATATGTGGAAGCCAGTAGCCTATGTGTCACGATCGCTCACACAGACTGAGCAGAGATACGCGCAGGTTAAAAAGGAGGCATTGGGACTTACCTGGGCCTGTGAGAGGTTCAGAAATTTCCTCATTGGCAAACACTTCACGCTAGAAACTGACCACAAACCATTGCTGAGCCTTTTGGGGTCACAAGCATTAGCCCTCCCCCCGCGAATCCAGCGATTTCGCATGCGGCTGATGCGCTACTCCTATTCCATTGCTCATGTGCCAGGGAAGTGTCTGGGGACAGCCGACGCACTGTCAAGGGCTCCAGTCAAGAGGGGTGCGACACCAGAGGAAAAAGATTTCCTAGAGGACTCTAACATATATGCTGATTCCATCACCGAGAACTTACCTGCAAGGTCGGAGTATCTGGACGAATTGAGAGAGCAGCTGAGGACAGACAGTGTATGTGCAAAGGTGATGCGGCTGTGTGAAGAAGGCTGGCCAGAGCACAGCATTAAGGAATCTCTACTCAAAGCATACTGGGCGGAATGTGCATTTCTTACCATTCATAAGGGACTCTTATTGAAGGGAACCAGGCTGGTAATCCCCTCAGCTATGAGAAATGATGTTCTGGCCAGACTGCATGTAGGCCACCAGGGCGTGGAAAAGTGCAGAGAGCGTGCTAGACAGTCAGTGTGGTGGCCTGGCCTGAGCCAGCAGCTGAAGGAGCTGGTCCTCAACTGCCGTGCATGCTGCAAAGAAAGGCAGAACAGCAAAGAGCCACTAATTCCATCAAGTTATCCTGACAGACCGTGGCAGAAGCTGGGAGCTGATCTTTTCATGCTGGGAAGCAAGACCTACCTGCTTGTGGTGGATTACGCATCCAGGTTCGTGGAGATTGCTCAGCTCACCCCTTCCAGATCGACGGATGTCATTGTCCATCTAAAGTCTATCTTCGCACGTCACGGCATTCCCGAGACGCTGGTGACCGACAACGGGCCGCAGTTCTCAGGTATGGCTTTTGCAGCATTTGCAGAGTCATATGGCTTCTGCCAGATCACCAGTAGTCCAAAATTCCCACAGAGTAACGGTGAAGCTGAGCGGGCGGTCAAGACCATCAAGGAGCTTCTCAAAAAGGCAGCAGACCCCTACCTTGCTCTGCTGTCATACAGGGCCACACCACTGCAGAACGGGTACAGCCCAGCCCAACTCTTGATGGGGAGGCGCCTTCGCACAACTGTGCCAACACTTCCGGCATTGCTTGACCCTGCTCTTCCCGACAGCGGAACTGTGGCAGTGAGAGAAAGGGTGAAAAGAACAATAGACGCTCAACACTACAACAGGCGTCATCGCACGCGCAACCTCAATGATCTCCCACCAGGACAAGAGGTGTGGGTAACAGACTAAAGAACACCTGGAACAGTGATCAGCAGCCACAACACCCCACGTTCCTACCTTGTGGATGCACCTCACGGAACAGTGAGACGCAATCGCCATCACCTGATTCCCATGGGGGCCTCTCCAGAGCAGAACAGCGGAGCAACGCAACAGCCGCCACCATCAGATGGCATTCCTGAGCAGACACCTGCAGAATCACAGACTGTTCGTAATCTGCCATCTACTCCTAGAACGAGGTCTGGGAGAGCTGTGGTGAAACCAACAAGGTTGGACTTGTAAAGACATAGGTTTCTGAAAAGAAAACACACATGCATGTTCTCAATGATCTGTGTTTATAAAAAAAAAATGGGAAAGATTTTTCAGTTATGTCTACTTGTTAATAGGGTAAATGCATATTTTGATATTTTGGTATTTGTGTTCAGAAACTGAAATATACCATGTGGAAAAAGGAAAATACAGTTTACAGTATGAGGTTACAGAAGTGATAAGTTTACATAAAGTAAGGCAGAGATATAGGTTGAATGTATTTGTGATGTTCAAGGAAAAAAAAAAAAAAAAGGGAACTGGTTGGTGTTTTAACTAGGAACAGACCTTCCAACAAAAGAGGCAGAATAATCCTCTAAGGTCTGAGGAATCAACTGGTAGTCCACCCAGTGATTCTAGAAAGGGAGATGTGGTGTTATGTATGTTAATGAGAGCTGCATGATTACATCATCGGCAGGGTCAGAGGTGAGGGGAGTTACCGCCAGAGTTGGGGAAGGTTCACAAGTTCAAAGAGACACGTTAACTTAGTCGGACTCACGGGTTATTTCATAACACGACAACATTGAAGCCACTAGTTTACTAGTTAAAGTTCCTTTGGCCAGCATGTTAACTTGTGTGCCACATGCAAATGTTGTGGGTGGGATTTTGTGAAATTCTGCGCTGTGATTGGTTGTCATGTTCTATTTAGACATAGGGAGCCAATAGAAACCCTCAATTTCCAGAGTTCTCCGCCTCCTAATTTTAATTCTGCGCCACTAGCTGACTAGTGTGAATTTAGGCTTCAACTAGTTTACTAGTATACATTTATGACCTCACTAGTTAACTAGTTTGGACAAAGGATGCATCAACTAGTTAACTAGTGAGCCTGCTGCCATCACCTAGCTAGCTAGTAAGCCATTTATGGTTCACTAGTTAACTAGTGACATTGACCTACTCCAACTAGTTAACTAGTGAAGAGTTTTGCCTTCACTAGTAAACATGTGCACATTTTTGGCTGTCACTAGTTAACTAGTGAGACCCAAAAGCCTTCAGCTAGCTGACTGGTATGCATTTTGGCCTTTACTAGTTAACTAGTGGACATTTCTGGCTCTCACTAGTTAACTAGTAAAGCTAATATGTGTTCACTAGTTAACTAGTGGGCATTTATGCTGTCACTAGTTAACTAGTGTGCACAAACATGGCTAACTAGTTGACAAAAATGGCTTGCATGTTGGCCTGATATCAAGATATCAGAATAAATGCTCAAGCGGCTGGCCAAATTACATAGAAGTTAACAAGTGGGAATATGACATTCAGTAGTCAGCTAGTAAACATTTTTGTACCTTACTAGTTGACTAGTAAAATATAGAAGTCTTTAAACTAGTTAACTAGTGCACATTTCAGTGTCAACTAGTTAACTAGTGAACATGCTGAGCATTACTAGTTAACTAGTAAGATATCAAACATATGAACTAGTTAACTAGAGAGAATTTGGGCCTTACTAGTTAACTAGTGAGCATTTTGGCTGTCACTAGTTAACTAGTTCACACAGAAATGGCTCACTAGTTAACTAGTGGACAGAAATGGCTTGCATGTACATGACAATTATGCCTGATATCAAGATATCTGAATAAATGCTCAATCGGCTTGCCATAGTATCTGGGTACTCTTCATAACAATGTTAGGCCTACTAGGTAACAGGCAGAGACGTACAAGCAGACATCATTATGGAGGTTGTTACATTTGTTACTTATCAACACTTAAAAAGTCCATGCTTTCAAATGGGGCTTGAGTCCGCCATATTGTGATGATGTGATGCTGAGTTGCATTGCACCCATTGGATGTTTGAAATCCATTGTCCAAATTTGGAGTGAGTGCACACGTCAACATTGTAGCAATGTAGTTTTTAAAGTCTAATAACACCATTCATTTTGAGTTGAGGCCAGTGGGTGTAAGCATTGGTTATGCTTGGTTTTAGGCCTCAACTAATTTTAGTGTTGTGGGATCATTAAAGCAGTCTACATTTATTCAGTTCAGCAGTATCTTGGGAAAATGCTTTGAAAGTAAAAAGTTGTTTATGCTTCTGCAAACACACAGCTTACAGGATTCACCGAAATACACCTGGCCCAGCTCCTGGTGTGCGAACTGTCCAGCAACATCACTTACTCCAGGGAGACCTGGAAGTTGCTCCTCACCAAGACCATTGCCATTCTGGATGGAGCTCTCATCCTCTTCTCCAACATAGTCTCCAGCTCGGTATTGTGGGCATTTAATAGTTATTTTGATACTGCCACACTTTAGGTTATATTTATAATAGTAAGAATAAATGTAAGATTACTGTGATACCTGCTTTGTTAAAGTTCTTTGAGTTCAGATTGCATCTACTGATGTATTCGATGTAAACAGGCTCATTTTGTAATTCAAATTCGTTTCCACTCCTAACAGTCTCTGACAGTCATGGGTTCATCTGTAACTCATGTCCTGGATGTGCTTGGGGAGCTCCGTTTGGACTCGATCAGTGACCTACAGTGGAAAGACATCAGTTTCATCTCCTTACTGTTTGGTGAAAGCCTGCGTCCATTTTTACCATCAGCCTCTGCAGGCCTTCTACTGTGTGTCAGCAGCAAGAACCTCTCGTGTGAAACTTACCAGCACATGTATGTGTAGACAAGATAACATGAAATGTTCAAATACCATTTGGTTATGACAAGCCACAAAAGGAATTGTAATTGTATAGACCCTTTCAATCTGTTCCTAGAGGGTTTCCAGTTAAAACACTCAAAACTAGCGCAGATACTTTGAAATGTAAATGATTCAGACTTTAAAATAATCCTCTACAAAATGTCAACTTAATATTTTATTTTTTTGTCTCCAAGTAGCAAATAGCTTATTGTTGTTTTCTGTGCCACCGGATATGCTTTAGTAACGCACATGTTTGTTTATGCAGTTGAAAGGGTCTGTTTAACTGTCTAGTTGTATAAGAGTTATGAAATAATTTTAGAAAAAAATAGGAAATGATTTTACAGTGAATAGAGGTAAGGCACAAAAGGATATGATGCAATACCATATGATACAATTGAGTGTGATGCCATGCAAAAAGATGCAACGTGATATCATACAATATGACAAGAACTGATGAGATTAGATATGATTCTAATATTATTATAATATGATTATTATATTTCCATTTCCTAAAATGTTCCTCTGACTCTTCCAGTTTGGGTGAGCTGAGTCATCCGTCTGATTACATGAGAGAAAACCACTCAGAGAATGTACTGAAATTCTTCATCCAGCCTTTCCTGTCCAGAAACCCATCATGTAAGTGTTAAGCTCAAAATAGCCTTATACAGTACTTCAGTGGTGGTTTGGAGAGAACCATACAGACAAATTGAAGTATTTTAAACTTTGAAAGTGTACAGAGATGTTACAATAAGGACTGTTAATGAAGTCCGTATAATTACCTTCCTTCATGTTCTGGTAGCTTCAAATCAGTGGGCACCTTCGACTTCTTGCAGCGGTCCGCATATATATCTGAACGGGATGCAGGTATACAGCACCAACTTCCATCACGTTCAGCCAGATCTACGCATTTTTGCAACACTGCAAGAAGTCAAACGTGCTCACTGATTTGAAGCTACCATATTGAATGGTTTGAATATTGCAATTTATTTTGATGTGGCTCTATGCTAACCTGACTCTAGCCAGATGAATTTCGCTCCGCCTAGCTCCACTCATCCATCTGGAACCGATCCATTGAAGTGTTGCTTCAGAAGGCTGGGCCTAATCAAAAAATGCTTGCATATGATTGAATAAGCCACTTGTCCGTCATCTATTGACGTGCTACTTCAACCACTCACATCGAAGCCAACCCGTGACGCTGATAACAGTCTCAGTCGCTTCTACGCTATGCCACATCTATGAAACTCCCGCCCTGCGTCCTGATTGGCTGTACCATAAAATCAGTTGCAGAAATCGCTGTAAATGGAAGAGGTCCCAGATGGATGTGAGTGAAGCTAGGCGGAGCTAAGCGGAACGAAATTCATCTGGCTAGGGTCAGGTTAGCTCTATGCCTGTTGCTAATGCAAATAATGTTCTAGCTCAAAACCCCTCCGATTAAGGTTTACTCCCAAACTAAAGTTTGACTCAACTCATTATTAATCATAGAGCCCTTTCACACTGCCAAAATAGACCCCTGGGTAGTGTTTACCGCAAACCAATCCTTTAAGCAATATGGCTCAAGGGAGAGTTAGGTCGTTAAAGGATATACCTACAGCACAAAGTCAATTAAAGACACTGCATTTAATTGCATTTTGCATTACTATCCCTTACAGGTCCTACAGAAGTGTACACATATGAGATTGATCTTGTGATGAGAACAGTAGATGCTGACCAACTAAAGATGGAGTTGTCTGAACTTGACCTTCCTCTCCCGCTCGCAACTGAACAAATTGATATCACTAACATCAATGTCACAACAGGTGAGAATAACATCAGATTGATGTTATGTGGTGTTTGGTTCTTTCAATCAGCTTTACGTATTATTCATATTATACTCACATAGTTGTATGTGCTCCAGAAAGCCTCATAAAGGTTTAATTACCGTATATGTATATAAATAATGAATATACGTACAGTATACGGTGAAATCAAGTTGCAATGATGCTTCTCCCCAACTATAACCATGATAGTAACTGATTGTCCATCATCCATCAGTGTGTTACTCAAACACGAGTGGATATCGGTGTGTCTGTGAGGAGCAGTATGCCTGGCCCCATGACAGGTGTATCACTTATGGAGCCTGTGATGAGTTCAGCGAAGGCACCTGTGGATGTCTTAATGGTTTACCGACAAATGGGCCGTTCTGCCAGAGAGGTTGGTTCACATCCCATTTCATTCAACTGAACTGTTACATAGGGGGTGGCATGCAAAACCACAAGACGTTTAATTAAATTTAATCTTGAGTATGGCAGTAAAATAAGATATGACGAGGGCAAATAAACAGCCTCACTTTGAAAATGTCACAAAAGTGGTGTTTGGTTCTTTCAATCAGCCTATGCATCCAGGTCAGAAGATTTCGTGTTCTACGCACATATCTTTGAATTGTTTGTCCCTATTAGTTTCCCAATGTTTGTCCTTTTTTCTGCTGTTGATAGATGTAAACGAATGCGACTTTGATCCATGTGGTCTGAACTCCACCTGTGCCAACACCATTGGCAGCTACAACTGTTCTTGCTGGAGAGGATACACTCCAAGAAACACATCTTTGCCCATTGACACCAGCAATCCATGCATAGGTATCTAGCTTTTTTTTTTTATTTCAGTGTGTAACCTTTTTTTCCCTCAAGTGTGGGTTTGGGTGTGTAAAAACTCTCTGTGTCAATTATCATGTACCACATGCATAGTCCCTCTTAATAATTATTAATAGTTATTTACTCAATAAATTCAGTATTTTTTCCCCAAAAAATTAGAGGTTAGTTTATTTATATAGCGCAATTCATACACAGAGGTCATTCAATGTGCTTTACATAAACAAAAGCAAACAGTAATAACAAATAAAAGCATAAAAGGGCAATAGTGAAAGAATAGTTTAAAAGCTAAAGATCATAATAATAAAAAAAAAAAAATAAATGAACAAAAAAAAACATAAAACGCACAAGGTAAAATCGTTTAAAAATAAAGAATAATTAAAAAGACAAAATAAAAGACACAAGGTTAGCAGAAAGCATCTGAGAACAGTTTGGTCTTAAGTCTAGATTTAAAACCGGCTACAGTTGGGGCCGTTTTAATGTCATCCGAAAGTTGGTTCCAGAGCTGAGCCGCATAGCAGCTAAAAGCTGCTTCACCATGTTTAGTTCTAACAGCAGGTTTTACTAACAGGTTTTTCTCCTGAGACCAGAGGTTTCGAGGGTGTGTACTGCTGAAGCATGTCTGAAAGGTATTTAGGTCCTGCTCCATTTAGTGATTTATAAACAAGCAGTAGTGCTTTAAAGTCAACTCTTTGGCCTACTGGAAGCCAGTGCACAGTGACTTAAGAATTGGAGTAATGTGGTCAGTTCTTTTAGTTTTTGTGAGAACCCTAGCTGCTGCATTTTGTATCACCTGAAGCTGTTAGTCTTTTTAGGAAGGCCTTTTTAGGAAGTCCATTGCAGTAATCAACCCTGCTGGAGATAAATGCATGAATGAGTTTTTCTAAATCATCTTTTGACATCAGCCCTCTAAGTTTAGCAATAATTTTGAAGTGGTAAAAAGCTGATTTAGTTATCGCTTTCATGTGGCTGTTGAAATTTAGATCACTGTTAATTAATACACCAAGATTTTTAACAGTATCCTTTGCCTTCAAACATTTTGTGTTATGGACAGTGGCAACCCTAAGTCTTTCCTTCCTTTTACCAAATATAATTACTTTACTTCAGCTTTTTCTTTGTTCAGCTAAAGACAATTTTGAGACATCCAGGTGTTGATTTGTTCTATACACAGTGATTCAAGGGGGCCATAGTAGTTTGGTGATAGAGCAAATTTAAATTTAAACAAAGGTAAATTTGTGTCATCTACATAGCTATGATATGAAATCAGATTATTTTGGATGATTTGTCCAAGTGGGAGCATACAGTATACTGTAGAGGTTGAATAATAGTGGCCCCAAGATCGACCCCTGGGGAACACCACAGGTCAAGGACGTTGGTGTTGAGGTACAGTTTCCAATGGCAACAAAGAAACTCCTTTCTTGTAGATATGATTTCAGCCAGTTGATAACTATGTTTTGGGCGTTCCCTGGGCGTTTGGGAACAGCTGAGGGAGGAGGCTACTTGAAACTGTGAGTTTCGGTCGGTGTGAGCGAGCGGACTTTCAGTTGACAGTAATTAACACCCTTTTGAACAATCTAAGCTGTGCGAACGTCAGAGGGCGGGATCAGACGTGACTAGCTCCTTATAATATCAGAGCACCTCTCAGGTAATCAGACAACAACTGCAGTGAGTTGGGAGAGAGAAAGCAAGAACACATAGGCTACTACTGGCCAAATCCTCTCCAATTGTTAGAATTGGACTCTGGGCGTTTGGGAACAGCTGAGGGAGGAGGCTACTTGAAACTGTGAGTTTCGGTCGGTGTGAGCGAGCGGACTTTCAGTTGACAGTAATTAACACCCTTTTGAACAATCTAAGCTGTGCGAACGTCAGAGGGCGGTCTACGCTGATGCATCATTAGTGAGACAGGAGGACAGCTGCATGCAATTCCTAGCAGAATAAAAATAGTGGCTGCTGCTGAAGCGGCAGCATAAGCGGCAGCCCTCGTTTCAGCCAGCCTCGTGTAAGACGGACACGGTCAAGACAAGCAAGTTGACCTGTGCAAGTTCACCGAGCACAGGCACCGACAAAGGCAAAATGTGCCGTTCCACCATATCTGTTATCACCGGCCATTGCAGAAAACGGCATCATGCCAAAAGGGGCAGAAATCCCCTTCACCTCCAGGAACTTAAACGGTCCTCACCGACAGAAACCTCCTTCTCCATGGGCTTGTGGAACTGTCAATCCGCAGTCAACAAAACCGACTTCATAGCTGGCTATGCCAACCACCTTTCATTGGAACTCCTTGCCCTCACTGAGACTTGGATCAAACCAGAGAACACTGCCACCCCGGCTGCACTCTCCACTAACCTTACACTATCCCACACCCCTCGCCTATCTGGACGAGGAGGCGGGACGGGCCTGCTGATCTCCAGTAGCGGGGTGATGGAAATTCACCCCGCTACTGCCTTCAAACAAATATGTCTCATTCGAATTCCATGCCATCACAGTGATCGCCTCAGCAAAACTCTACGTGCTGGTCATCTACCGCCCTCCAGGCCAACTAGGCGACTTTATTGACGAACTTGACACTCTGCTATCCTCCATCCCTGAGCATGACTGTCCGCTTCTTGTTCTCGGTGATATGAACATCCACTTAGATGCCCCAGGCTCAACGGACTTTTTGGCCCTGGTCCACTCCTTTGACCTCGAACTGGTTCAAAGCCCACCGACTCACAAAGCTGGCAAAGAGCTTGACTTGATCTTCACTCGGAACTGCAGCACAGACACCCTCATGGTGACGCCTCTCCATCTTTCTGACCACTTCTTCATCCAGTTCAACGTCAGCCTGTCAGAACAGCCTCCGGCTCCTCAGCCGATGGTCACATTCCGCCGCAACATCCGGAACCTGTCTCCAACGCACTTCTCCTCTGTGGTTGCCTCCGGTCTACCTCCACTCAACACCTTCTCCTCTCTGGAGGTTAATGAAGCCACTGACTCGCTCTGCTCCACACTGACCTCGTGTCTAGACGAGCTGTGCCCTCTTACCACAAGGCCAGCTCGATCCAAACATTCTCATCCATGGCTAAATGATACCCTCCGATCGCAGCGCACCAAACTCAGAGCCGCGGAGAGGAAATGGCACAAATCCAAACTAGCTGACGACCTCAAAAACTACCAGACACTCCTGACCTCCTTCTCAGCCAGCATCACTGCTGCTAAGACTGCTTTCTACCATGACAAAATCAACAGCGCTACAGACACTCGAAAACTTTTCTCAACCTTCAAATCGCTACTCAACCCTCAATTGCCTCCTCCTCCATCCAGCCTTACTGCAGATACCCTCGCCTCATTTTTTACAAACAAAGTGGCGGCAATCAGCAGTCAATTCTCTACATGCCCACTCAACGCATCTGACTCAGATACCGCACTCCTACAACCTCTAGGGACTGCTGGAACATCTTTTTCAGCATTCACGCCTCTCTCCGAGAGTGAAGTGTCCAGACTCCTGACATGCAGCCGTCCTACCACATGCTCGCTGGACCCTATACCTACGAGCCTACTTCAGTCCATCAGCCCGACCATCGCTCCAGCTATCACACATGTGATCAATGCCTCGCTAACCTCCGGCACATTTCCAACAGCGTTCAAAATGGCCCGGGTAACACCATTACTTAAGAAAGCTTCTCTCAACCCTGCTCAAGTCGAGAACTACCGCTCTGTCTCACTACTGCCTTTCCTATCCAAAGGCATTGAACGAGCAGTCTCCAAACAGGTCTCTGACTTCCTTTCACAGAACAACCTTCTGGATCCAAATCAGTCTGGGTTCAAAAGCGGCCACTCTACCGAAACGGCTCTGCTGTCTGTAACAGAAGCCTTAAAAGAAGCCAGGGCGACCGCTCGGTCATCAGTACTCATTCTGCTTGACTTATCGGCTGCCTTTGACACGGTTAATCACCGTATCCTTCTCTCTATACTCGCTGACATGGGAATCTCCGGTTCTGCTCTCTCCTGGTTTGAATCCTACCTCACAGGACGCTCGTTTAACGTAACATGGCTTGGTCAGCTATCCGCACCTCACCATCTCACCACAGGGGTCCCCCAGGGCTCAGTGCTGGGCCCCCTCCTCTTTGCTATCTACACCACCTCCTTGGGACAGATTATCCGTTCGCACGGCTTCTCATACCACTGCTATGCAGACGACACACAGCTCTATCTGTCCTTTCCACCTGACGACCCCCTGGTTTCAGCACGGATCTCGGATTGCCTTTCAGACATAGCTACATGGATGAAGGCACACCACCTCCAGCTGAACCTCTCAAAGACTGAACTGCTGGTCATCCCAGCTAAACCTACCATACACCACGACATCAACATCAAATTTGACTCCCTGTCTGTTTCACCGACCAGGACTGCAAGAAATCTAGGAGTTGTTCTTGACAACCAACTAAACTTCTCAGATCATGTTGCCTCAGTCGCCCGGTCATGCCGTTTCGCACTCTACAACATACGGAAAATCAGGACTTACTTGACTCAAGATGCTACCCAACTTCTGGTTCAGGCAATAGTCATCTCACGACTCGACTACTGCAATGCCCTCCTGACAGGTCTCCCAGCCTGCGCAGTGAAACCACTTCAGATGATCCAGAACGCGGCGGCGCGCCTGGTCTACAACCAACCCAAAAGGGCACATGTTACCCCGCTGCTCATCCAGCTACACTGGCTACCTATGGCGGCCCGCATCAAATTCAAGTCTCTAACGCTTGCCTACAAAGTAGTCTCCGGTTCTGCTCCCACCTACTTGAATGCCCTCATACAGACTTACACTACCTCCAGACCGCTGCGCTCCTCTGACGAACGACGTCTAGCTCTACCACCGGTATGCTCAAGCCAATCCAAACTTTTCTCATCTGTTGTTCCTCGTTGGTGGAACACACTGCCAGTTCCTACAAGGGCAGGGACATCCTTTTCCACTTTCAAAAAACTCCTGAAGACCCAACTCTTTAGAGAACATCTACTCTCATAGCAACACTTACAACAAGTCTTACTGATCCTAGCACTCACCAGCCGTTTTAAACTGACAAGTAACTGTTAAAAACAGCACTCACCGACGCACTTATTCTTACTGTACTCTAATGTTTTTTTTAAACTGTCCTAAAATTGTGAGAATTGTTCTAAAACTTACTGTTACCATGTTGTTAGTCGCTTTGGTTAAAAAGCGTCAGCCAAATGTAATGTAATGTAATGTAATGTTTGTAAATCCAACCCAGTGTTCTAGTCTGTGTAATAAAATATTCCAGTCCAGTAGCACTAGGACTGAGGTTTTACCTGAATCTGTATTGAGGCTGTGGTCAAAATTAATCCAAGACAACTGGTGTGAGACTGCAGCTTTATTCACGACGCCGGGAGCATGTTACACACATGAAATGTCAAAGTAACAAGCCCACACATCTGTGGGTGAAGCCAACTCTTATACCCTTACCCCACACCCATGGAAAATCACAAGTTGTCACCCTCCAGTGATCACTTAACCATCTGGTATTTTAACAGAGATAAGAAATGTTTACGACCCCCCATCCTGAGGGTTACCCACAGTTCGGTGACACAGGGGTTAATTTAACTAAACATTCCAACATTGGAGTTTCAGAAAACACAAGGGTCAGAGTAAGGAGATGACAATTAGATTTCACTACATGTATATAAGGTATACTAAACATTCAATGAAAAAAATAAAAAAATATCCCACAAGGCGTATGTCATTGAAAACCTTAATGAGAGCTGTATTAGTCCTGTGATTTGCCCGAAAACCCAACTGAAAGTAATCAAAATACCTATTTGATGTTAGGAAGGTGGTAAGTTGATTAAAGACTACTTTTTTAATAATTGTGCCAATGAAAGGCCATGCACAGGTGTGTTTCTCTCTTTGTATAATTTCCTCATTTCGCCTATATCTATTCTTTATAGATATAAATGAATGTGACTTTGATCAGTGTGGTCCAAACTCCAACTGCTCCAACATCATTGGCAGTTACAACTGCTCTTGCTGGGTAGGATACACTCCAACAAGCTCATCTCTGCCTATTAGCGGCAGCAACCCATGCATAGGTGTGTTTCTCTCTTTGTATAATTTCCTAATTTTTCCTGTATTCTTAGTGATGTTTCAAGGATTGGTTTGGGGTAAACACAACCTAGGGTCTATTTATGGATGATAACGGTGATACCTTTCATTTGGGGGCCAAATTACGTTCTTGTAGCTTCTTGCAGCGGTGCGCATATATGTTTGAACGTGATGCATGAGTTATGTTAAACCAGATCTGCGCATTCCAGCAACACTGCAGGAAGTCTAACGTGCCCACTGATTTGAATCTGCCATATTGAACTTTGTCAGTGATTTGAAAATTGCTCTTTATTTTAACGTGGCTCTATGCCTATTGCTAAGGATTGGTTTGGGGTAAACACAACCTAGGGTCTATTTATGGATGATAACGGTGATACCTTTCATTTGGGGGCCAAATTACGTTAATCGGAGGAGTTTGGAGATAGAGCGTTGTTAACATTAGCAATGAAATGGGTTATAGCTATAACTATTAGCCCCGTCTTAGCCAAAGAAATTTAGCAAAATCATAAGTCTATGAGGTTAATACACGGGGGCAGTTAATATAGTATTAATATGGTTTCGTTTCTTTTAACTTGCATAAAACACTATCCTGCGGCTTACACAATGCGACTAATACACGGGATATTACTGTAGTGGGCATGGGGCAACAGAGATGTAACAATGTGGGCTGTAAATTAACTCAGTGTAATTATCTTACATTGTGTTCTTGTAGCTTCTTGCAGCGGTGCGCATATATGGTTGAACGTGATGCATGAGTTATGTTAAACCAGATCTGCGCATTCCAGCAACACTGCAGGAAGTCTAACGTGCCCACTGATTTGAATCTGCCATATTGAACTTTGTCAGTGATTTGAAAATTGCTCTTTATTTTGACGTGGCTCTATGCCTGTTGCTAATACAAATAATGTTCTAGCTCAAAACTCCTCCGAATAAGGCAATTTTACTCACAAACAAAATTTTTAACTCATCATTATTCATAAATAGACCCCTAGATTGTGTTTACGGCAAACCAATCCTTTAAGCAATATGGCTCAAGGCAAGAGTTGGGTCGGGAAAGGATATACTTACAGCTGTGGTTTTGCCATATAAGGCATAAGGAAAGACACAATTGCATTTTGCATTACTATCCCTTACAGGTCCTACAGAACTGTACACATTTGAGTTTGATATTGTGATGAGAACAGTAGATGCTGACCAACTAAAGATGGAGTTGTCTGAACTTGACCTTCCTCTCCCACTCGCAACAACTGAACAAATTGATATCACTAACATCAATGTCACAACAGGTGAGAATAACATCAGATTGAAAATGCATTTAGTATTGACAAATGACAAAAGCTTTACATATTATTCACATCATATTCACATAGTTGTATGTGCTCCAGAAAGCCTCATAACGGTTTCATTACTGTATTCGTATATAAATAATGAATATATACGTACAGTATACAGTGAAATCAAGTTGCAATGATGCTTCACCCCAACTATACCATGATAGTAACTGATTGTCCATCATCCATCAGTGTGTTACTCAAACACAAGTGGATATCGGTGTGTCTGTGAGGAGCAGTACACCTGGCCCCATGACAGCTGTATCACTTATGGAGCCTGTGATGAGTTCAGCGAAGGCACCTGTGGATGTCTTAATGGTTTACCGACAAATGGACCGTTCTGCCAGAGAGGTTGGTTCACATCCCATTTCATTCAACTGAACTGTTACATAGGGGGTGGCATGCAAAACCACAAGACATTTAATTAAATTTAATCTTGAGTATGGCAGTAAAATAAGATATGACGAGGGCAAATAAACAGCCTCACTTTGAAAATGTCACAAAAGTGGCGTTTGGTTCTTTCAATCAGCCTATGCATCCAGGTCAGAAGATTTCGTGTTCTACGCACATATCTTTGAATTGTTTGTCCCTATTAGTTTCCCAATGTTTGTCCTTTTTTCTGCTGTTGATAGATGTAAACGAATGCGACTTTGATCCATGTGGTCTGAACTCCACCTGTGCCAACACCATTGGCAGCTACAACTGTTCTTGCTGGAGAGGATACACTCCAAGAAACACATCTTTGCCCATTGACACCAGCAATCCATGCATAGGTATCTAGCTTTTTTTTTTATTTCAGTGTGTAACCTTTTTTTCCCTCAAGTGTGGGTTTGGGTGTGTAAAAACTCTCTGTGTCAATTATCATGTACCACATGCATAGTCCCTCTTAAAATAGTTATTTACTCAATAAATTCAGTATTTTTCCCCCCAAAAATTAGAGGTTAGTTTATTTATATAGCGCAATTCATACACATAGGTCATTCAATGTGCTAATTTTGGGATCATTAAAACTTGTCTTAATACTTCTCTGTTTACTTTATTTCTAACAAATTCTCCCTACAGAATCACAGTTTTTATAGGTTCATGGTTATTGTTATTAGTCTGTTTATTCTATTTAGTCTATTAATAATTGTTCTTGTTTAGCCCATATGATTTTGCTGTAAAGTGTTACTTTTATTGTTAATGTCAGGTTTATTCATGTTTTTGTAAATTGCTTTGGACATAAGTGTCTGCCAAGAACCATAAATATAAACAAAATGCATTATAGCATCTGAAATAATAACCAACAAACAGATGTCTCACATGTTGTCCGAATTGTTGTCAATAACAACTAGAATTGTCAGACACCAAACAGGACGAGGACCACAAAAGCGTCACGTTCAAAAGTTTATTTAAGGGTTGGGGGTTTCAGGGGTTCCGGGGGGGGTACAGGAGTTCCAAGAGTCTGCGTGTGTGTGTTCCCCCAGTAGCCGAACAGCGATGGCAGGAGCTGGATGATCCGGGAAGTCCTGGGGGAAACACACACACAACAGCAATTGAAACGAAGCAGCAGTACAGTCAAGGACTAGGCGGTATTCGTAGAAGAGGGACGGAAGGCAGGTCAAGATTACCGGGGCTGGAGAACACAGAAGTAGTCGAGCGGGTCCGGGATCACAGGCAAAGAGTCAGAGGCGTTTTCAAAAACAGGCAGGTAACTGGTGCTGGTTGCAGACGATCTGACAAGTGTGGACTGAAAAGCAAGGCTTTATATAGAGGGCATGATGAGTGGTGAATGCAGTGCAGCTGGTAGGTAACGAGGGTGAGGCAGAGCAGAGCAGGAACAGGTGGAGGTCATCAGACTTCAATCAGCACGTGTTACCAGGCAGAGAGAGAGCTCATGACAAGAATATTTCTTAATTCTCAAGATGCTGTATTGTCATGAATGTTTACTGCCCAATTATACACAATGAATACTCCTACATCATATGAGTTTTCTATCTTAGTATGAGTAATTATTCAAAGTAATTCTGTTTTTCCTTCTATAATAATCATGCAAGGTTCAACAACCACCCGTTCACCATTGTCAACAATGACTCCTGGCACCAACAACATTGTCACAACAACAATGGCACCATCAACACTGTCAACACCATCAAAACCAAAATCAACACTGCCAACGCAGGAGTCAACACGACATACACCACCACCACCACCACCACCACAATCAACAGAACAAGCACCGCCACCAGGAACTTGTATGTGAAAGATAAGATAATGTCACATTTTCTTTTGTGTAGTGTTGTATGAGAATTACACATACAAAGAACTGCACTACTCAGCCACTGAAATGGCTAGTAGGCATCTCTTGTATCTTAATGTGAAACCAATGTCACTGTTCTTATAGTTGGTTCGATTTTTGTCAAATTCAGCAGATCGTAGGCAACGAAATAGCCTACCATTAATCCTGTAGGGAGAACAGGAAAAACATCCTTCTTCTCGACAAATGCCTTAATCACTTTTTTCAGTTTTTTAAAGTTATTGCACTGTCAATATCTTGTACAACAGATGCAATAGCGACATCTAAACATTTAGCTTCTCTAGCGACAGCCTCTTTGTTGTGAACAAAATCAACCTAAGTGCGCTCAGGTCATGTGAATGACTAGGCTCCATTGCTCATCTATCCATCATCTATCCCGCCCAGACGACAATTTGATTGGTCGCAGAGTTTTCATATGGGCGTAGAAGCTTGTCAATGGAGCAAGACCAGACTGAATTTATTAGCTTAGCCTAGCTTCATTTATTGATACAAAGTGATCAAATTAATAGCACAAGTTCTGCAGCATCACAAACTGTAGCTTTCAAAATTACCACAACTGAATCTACAGCTCTCTAAAGTAGTTTAAACAAATACAGATTATAACCTTCATGAAGCAAAGATTTATTGAAAGACTGGAATACAAGACTGCATTCATTTTAACTCAGATTTCCTAATAAAGTAACCACCAAGTGTATGGTCACAGACATTGTTCCAATTTTACTGATTTATGTAAAGACGTTGAAAACAATAAATAAGAGTATAGGCTTTGAAGTGTAGTAAATTATAATTTTCTGAGCTTCTCTGTCATATTATATTATAGAGTTTTCCCACAGACGTTATTGGTATTGTGTTACTAATGTTGCTGTGTCCAACTCTTTTCTTTAACGTCTGCAGTTTCTACCATCAATTTGTCTTTGACAATTCAGAGTAACTATGATTTCCGCTTCAATGACCCAACAAGTCAGATATACAACAGATATAAAACAGATATTGAAAATGCAGTAAGTAAAATTGTATAGGCATATTATTATTATTATTATTATTATAATTAATTACCAAATAGTACACATTTTTCATATATAATGAAAAAATAGTACAAACAAAAGAAAAATAATTGTCCAGTGTTTCAAAAATGTTTCTTTAGCAAAATATCTGCTACGTGACTAAATGTAATTTTCATCACAGGTAGAAGACAATTCTGATAAATTACCAGGTTACAAGGTCAACTCAGCTAATGTCAGAGGTTTTAGGTAAGATGTTTTGTTGTTTATATGTTGATGTCTATTATTGTGTGCTCTGTTTTATCACTGCAATAATGTTGGTCATATCTTTCATTTAATCTATCTTCACAGATCAGGTAGCATTATTGCAGATTTTTCTCTTCAGTTATCGAATCCAAGAATCATTTTTCTGGATGCAAGCATTGGCATCATAAATAACCTAAAAGCAAAAAATTATAAATTTCCTGACAACCCCTTTGCTCAAACTGGTAAGAACATTCTGTTTCCTACAGTAATATTCTAAGAACAATCACTTTTTACACCAAAAAAGGCTCAAATTTTCCTCTTTTTCCTCTCTTAGAAAGACGAAATTTGAGTGGTAGCACAGGCTCTCTTTTTCCTGGGGAGCAAATGGTGCTTAACTGCAATGGAACAATAACTGAATGGAGATTCAATGGGCAGACACTTTCTGGTGCTTCTGGTGAAATATTCAGTATAACAAATGTTAATCCAGCTGATAATGGTGAGTTGCTGGGTCAATGAGAGTTTTCTGTAAGTGGACTGGTACCTTTTACTGTAAGTGGTACCTTTTCCTGTTTCCCTAGAAAGCTAGCATATTTGTCTGTCCCATAGTTTTTCAGAGGGCAACAGCATTTTACATTTTTTCTATGCTAGACAACTCATACTTCTGCATTCTGCAATGGTAATGTAACAACTGTGCTTCGATTTTAAGGCAAAGATATGAGTGAATTAGTAATTTCAGCATTTTCCAAGGCGGCACAGGCCAACTATAAAAAAAATATATAATGCTAGACCTATTTAGTCAAAGAATAGTCAAATGGTTTATTAGACATAAAAGCATTTCCCTATAGTTCTAGGAGAGTATGAAATAGTTCACTCAATTCAAAGTCTAATATGGGTCTAATATAAGTAAGCATCATGTGCCAACAGCAGGGTAAACAAACAAAACAACATATAAATGTATGACTTATTCATCATTGCAGTCAAATATATTTTTATCTGGCCAAACTAGTCATGTCTATGTCCCTTATGGTAAATCTTTTCCATCGCAAAATTGCTGTTATTTCCACAGGACGCTATGAGTGTGTATCAACAAAAAACTCAGTGCCATTTATACGGTGGGAAACCATTGATCGCATAAAACCATTTCCAATCATTCAGACAAGTCAGGACAAAGGTTTTCAGTGTGAGGTGGGGCAAAAAGTGACCTTACAGTGTTGTTCAAGCCCAGACTATGGGGTTGAGATGGTGAAAGTGGATGATGTCGACAGCTATCTCCAAGACCAAGGTGAGATTTTACACATAAAACATTGATCACAAATTAGTCATATATACTTTTTTGTCTTCATTACTGTTGCTTAATCTTGTAAAAAAAGACCTTTCAAGCTAATGCTGCTTTCTGGTAACTGGTTTAGCATCAGTGGAGGATTGCACATATTCCTACATTATACAGAACTGCGGTGGCAATTCAGGAAATGTTGTATTCAACTGCAAATTAAAAAATGCAAATTTGCAGAGCTTTGATTACAGTTCAAGACGTATAACCATAACTTTTGAAAACAAAGGTATGGCTTCTCCCTGTCATTAATTATGTATTTAATTCAAAATAATATCATACAAACCCATGTTCATACACTTAAACATGCAATTAAATAAGCTCTTTTCTAACTTTTAGAGTTTGATTGTTCCAATGAGAGCTTTGGGGCTGGAAATGTTAGCCAGGTGGCTGAAGGGAACTGTAAAGATGATGAAGTTGGTAGTATCACAGCAGAATGTCAAGGAACTGATTGGAAGATAATAGAAGACAATTGTGTTTTGTTTGTGATCAAAGAACTGGAAGAGGAATCAGAGGTAACATTGTAACATGTGGCCTTATTTAACGCATAATAAAAGGGAAAAGCCACAAACGCTGTAAGGTACAGGGGCAGATACATTTATCATTGCTGTTTAATCAGCAGAGTTTTGCCAAGTAGGCTAGAATCAACAATAGGTGATTGGTGCCATGGATTTAGGCAACCATTACAGTACAACATTCCACTTTAGTATTTGTTTTTATATACCCTGACAGAGGAATATGATGCATCAGTCCAGTGGGTGGGGTTGTATAGTAACCTAAACCGCCCTCTACCATTTTAGCTGGCCCATCACCCGACAAGATACCCAGCAGCTGGTCAGTCAGTACTAGATACCCAGAAGTCTGTAGGCTACCCCCTGCTCCCAAACTTCAGTTTAATCTTTTTGTTGTTGACAACAAACGCCTGTTTTAAAAAATCACATTACATGCATGCAGAAATGCCAGATGTCCTGACAGATGATGACCCTCAGCCTTAAATGTAGTCTAATCTGAAATGGGGCAATTCCACGGAAAATTGTCACATCTATAATGCCAGTGAAATGCCTTGGCATTTGTATGATGTGAATGATAACATTCATTTTTTGTGCATTTTTTCTCATTTACATTCTTCAGCCAAAAATAGCAAATGCTCAAATTTCATGTAATCATTCACATCATACCATACCATCACATTTTATTGGCATTATGGATGTTACAAAAAATGGAATTTTCCATGGAATTGCCCAATATCAAGTGGTTCATCAAACTGTTATTTTCATTTGCCAAAAGTAATCAGAATTTATGCAACTTGCAGCGTGCAAGCAGCAATATATGCAGACTTTTTTAATATGTGGCCATATGGATTATGATTCTGTATAATGTGATAGGCTGTTCTGCCACCTAACATATGACAAGATAGTAGACAACTTTCATGATTGCTAATGTATGGCATCCGCAATGGCATGTCAATATTTAGACTCAGGAAGAAAAGTTTAAAGAGGATTTACCTTTAAGTTATACTTTTTTACCTTTGTTACCTAAGAGGTTGTGTAAAATATTAACAATCTGTATGTACTACTATCTCTAATGCATTTTCTTAGTTTTTGACAGCAGAAACCCTACTAGAGTTTGTGGACAGATTAAGTCGCGTTACAGCAGAAAATGAAGAACGGATAACCAACTCAACAGCAAATATTGAAAGCATCGTAAATACCCTGAGTAATGTTGGAAACGTTTCACGGGCCTTAACAATCAGTGGGGAAATTATACAGGTATGTACACTGTAATGTATCACTTAAAGGCCCATTCACAACAATAACTATAAACAAATATCGTTCTCGTTAATATGAATGACAACATTCACACATAAACTATAACGATAACGACATGAAGAACAATATCATTGGGGATCACTTTCAGAGCGATTTTAATAACGATAAAAAGCTAATAGCCAATCAGAACCCATCAAATTTTAGCCGTCACATTCATTAACACAAGGAGAGATTTTGTTTATCATTGTTCAGTGTGAACGCTTTTATCATTATGGTTATAGTTATCATTCTTGGTGTGAATGGGCCTTAAGGGCTCTATTTTAGCGTTCTGAAACACCTGGTCAGAGACGCAAAGTTTAAAGACATTTAAGGTGTCCAGTCCACATAATTAAACAGTGTAATTTTGTGATCAGAGGCCGGCCTTTTTTTTAAAAGGATTCTTATGTTTCTTAATCAGTCATGGGTGTGTTTTAGGCATAACATCCTTTAAACCAATGAAAATGACATCTGTCATTCCAGCAGCACAACATCAGCTCATCGGTATTTTGACAGTCAGCACATCTGAAGGAATCTGCTTGCACGATTCCACTAGTACTTGCTTTACTAAAACCTGTGTGTGACTAGCTGAGTACAAGGATACAAGGATACAAGGAAGTTTATTGTCACATGCATATGGTTACTGGAAGTAAGAAATGCAGTGAAATTATGTCTGGTGTCAGCCTATTTGTGCATTTATGGGGGGGGGGGGGGGGGTAAAAAGTGCAGTAGAAGGGGTTTAGTAGATTAAGTGGCAAGGGCTGCATAAGAAAGGTGGGGGAGGATTGGGATTGGGCAGGGGGCACCAACAAGGAGCACCTAAGAGCAACAGGGGCAAGGAAAAACTCCCTTACCAAGGAAGAAACCTTGGGCAGATCCACGGCTCAAGGGGCTACCCCAACTGCCAGGGGTCTTGGTGTGTGTGTTGGGGGGATGACAGGGGAGATGGGATAGTGTGCTGTGTATGTGGGGAGAGGGCAGTGTGCAATATGTGTGTTGGAGAAGCTTCCTCATGAGACAATGTGCTGTGTATTGGGGGGGGGGTCAGTGTGCTGTAAGTATGTTGGGGAGTGTACTGCAAGTATGGTGAAGGGACTTACTATTGCAGCGTACTGTATGTATGATGTATGTGAGTGATGACAGTGAAGATGTGTGTGTGGGCGGAAGGGGAGTGGAGCAGTGACTGTGTGTGTGTGTGTGTGTGTGTGGGTAGGTGGGGGCAGTGTGCTGTAAGTATGTAGAGGATGTGTGTTGGAGAAGATCCTGAAGACAATGTCCTGTGGATGTAGGGAGGGGGGGGGGGCAGAAAGGCTAGGCAATCAAGGACATGGGTAGATAGATGGAGGAGAAATCAAAAATAATAAATAAAAAGTTCTATGGAGATTGTAAAAAAGGAGCAAAAGTTGGAGAAAGTCAGATATGTGTGTATGTGTGTGTGTGTTTTGACGTGTGATGAAATAAAAAAAATAAATAAAAGGTCTGTAGCATAGGGAGAGGGATGTAAAAGTGCTAAAAGTCTTGTAGGTGTGTGTGTGTGTGTGGGGGGGGGGGGGTCATGAGTGCTGAGGAGTGAATGAGTGCAAAGTCAGTATAGTGTGAGTTCAGAGTTGGGAAATGTTTGAGAGTGCTGAGGAGTGAATCTGTGCAAAGTCAGTATAGTGTGAGTTCAGAGTTCGGATGGCCTGGGGATAAAAACTTCTCTGAGTCTCTCAGTTCTGGCGTGACTACATAGGCGTCTTCTTGATTTCAGCGGTAGGAATAATCCATTATTAGGATGAGAAGAGTCCTTCAGAATCTTTTGGGCTCTTAGGAGTACTCTTCTGGAATAGATATCTTGTAGAGCAGGGAGTTGAGTTCTTATAGTACGTTCAGCTGAGCGCACTACTCTCTGCAGAGTACTACAATCTCTAACTGTGGAGTTCCCATACCAGGTGATGATGCTACCAGTTAGAACACTCTCAACCGCTGAAGTGTAGAAGGCCTTCATGATGGATGTATAAACTTTGAATTTCCTTAGCTGACGAAGGAAGTAGAGTCGTTGTCTGAACATATTGAGTGTTAACAGTCCATGTTAAGTCTTCAGTAATGTGGACACCAAGGTATTTAAAACTTGTGACTCTCTCTACAGGTTGCCCGCTGATCATTAGTGGGGTGTAACTGTAGTTCTGCTGCTGCCTTCTGTATTCTGTATGAGTATAGCCTACATGCGTCTGCACTCGCCTATTATTTGAACTCATAGGCAAACTGAACTGAAGATTACCCTTACTAGTGGCGATTTATAGCCCATTGTCTTCCTTGTGTATAAAAACAACTTTGTGAAATAAATAAGAATTTGAATACATGACAGCTGTACCCTGATCAGTTTATTCTCTTAGAGAACTTGCTGGGGAATTTACCTAGGTGTATGGTATAGGGCTCTCCCACCCTTCTAACCGGGAGTGGCGTAGTCACTGTTTAGAACATTATGCTACAGGCCACATTTGAATGAAAATAATTAATGAATTCTCACTTTCACCCTGTACTGTGATGTTTTAAATCATACCAGTACGATGCAGTATGCTAGGCTCATACCATAGGCTAGGCTCATCATACCAGTCCAATCCCTGCTAATATCTGCATTAAAACATTCTTGGTTATTCACAGGTGGTTTCTATCTTATATTTGCATGTCATTTTATATTTGCATGTGAAATGTAAATCCATTGAAAAACATGCACCTCCTGAGAATTGTACACTGGGTGCTGGATCCTTACCTGTAAATTACTGGATATAAAGAAAAGGACAGCACTCACAGTTCCTTAAAAAACTTTTAATTGCCCCATGTTGTATATTTGCATGTGAAAACAGGGGTGAAGGTAGTTTTGAATTCTTGCCTAAATAGGGTACATCAATTGATTTATTTTAGCCTATTTGCAAATCGGAACAGCTTCCAACCTAGCTCAATGCTGAACAACACTAGCCTATGCTACCAATAGACAATAATGCTACCACTGAACTGAAAGTTTACTTCTTCTCGTCTACACCTAGGCGTCACATTCTCTTCTGAATAGACTGTTCAGGATTGGTTGGTGAGTGTGTGATGTGCGTTGTTCACGTCGTTACTCAGAGGGAGGAGGGAGATAAGGACACGAAACGGCAAAGCAAGTGTTGCCGCTTAATACAAATGATGATGGTGAATGATTAAAGTAGATCTGGCTGAACTACCTTTTATTTTACTTTCCAGGATTTCCTCAACACCTCATCTGTCATTGTGTCCAATTCTACCATCAATGCCTGGAGTCGTATAAATAACGGCAATGCAACAAGGAATGTCAGTGCATCTTTTTTGGGTTCTGTTGAAGATATATCAGGATCCCTGGAAGGGGATACGTCTTTCGAAACAGGAACAGAGATTATCCAGCTACGCCAAACTCTTGTCAACAGCTCATTCAGTGGGACACTAGGAGCAGATTCATCTGCTGCAATCTTCATCCCTGAGGAGGGGAACTTTACAATTACAACCATCACATTCTCTACCCTAAATAATGTCCTACCAGCCAGGAATAGTAGTGACAATGATAGCAGTTTATCCAACTTCATCAATGGAGCTGTTGTTCTAGTGCAAGTGAATGACACAATCAACAACATCTCGCTAAGCTTTGACCTTATTAATGAAACACTAGGAGATCCTCAGTGTGTCTTTTGGAACTTTGAGCTTTTTGATGGATTTGGTGGATGGGATTCATTTGGATGTGAGCTCATATCGTTCAAGAATAACACTGTCACTTGTGAATGCAACCACACAACATCCTTCTCAATTCTAATGTCACCGTCTATTCCTCCTGGCATAAAATTGTTGCTGGATTTCATCACATACATTGGTGTGGGTATATCCCTTGCCAGCTTGATCATATGTCTGATCATTGAAGGAGTCGTATGGAAGAGCATGACCAGAAATGACACGGCTTATATGCGGCATGTCTGTGTGGTGAATGTTGCTGTGTCACTTCTGATCGCTGATATCTGGTTTATTATAGGGGCAGCTATCGCAGACTCTGAATCAACAGCTGTTGGACCATGTACAGCAGCAACCTTTTTCATCCATTTCTTTTACTTAGCGTTGTTCTTCTGGATGTTGGTGTCTGCTCTGCTACTTTTTTATCGCACTGTCATGGTTCTCTCACAGATGAAGAGGTCAACAATGTTGGCAATTGCATTCAGCCTTGGCTATGGTGCCCCCCTCATAATCGCCGTGGTAACTGTTGCTGCAACTGCCGGAGGTGGAGGTTACATCCGAGAGAACCAAATCTGCTGGCTCAACTGGAATGAGACTAAAGCACTTCTGGCTTTTGTGATTCCAGCATTGACCATTGTGGCCATAAACCTTCTAGTGATGATTGTTGTTCTCTACAAAATGTTGATAAGGGGTGTTGGAAACACAAAACAGATTGATGAAAAAAATGCCCTAGAGGTCATTGCAAGATGTGTCATCATCTTAACCCCCCTCTTTGGACTTACCTGGGGATTTGGCATAGGCCTCGTGATTGCACCTGAAGCAGTAGGACTGCATGTTGTTTTTGCAGTTTTGAATTCTTTACAGGTACCTTATGACGATGATTATTATGATTTAAATGCAACATTTACTTTAGACTTAGATTGTAAGTTACTTTAAAGTTCCATCAAATAAACCCATGAGCAAAATATTATTTTCGCATTGTATTGTTAACTTGAAGTAACCTTTCATTCTTTTTCAGGGGTTTTTTATTTTGGTGTTTGGAACTCTGTTGGATGGCAAGGTGCATTTTTGTTTCATAAAATATTTTTGTTATATTCACTTAACATAAGGTATACAGGCATATTTTTATATCAAACTTCTCATTTTTAACTCTTTTCTACACAGATCAAGTCCGCTTTAGTAGAAATACAACTCTCTACCTCAGGTGGTACAAGGGTGAGTAATTGTCTATATTCAATTTGATTCACTGAGTCATTGATCAATTATCATATCAGTCATATGTTTTAAAGCTGGTAGTGTTTTTTGTTTATGCATACCAATTAATTGATCGTTTTATTGATTCCATGTTACGCTGCATAATTTTGAATGTGGTAAAAAGGAATGAAAATCCTGTCTAAGGAGAGCATCTACACATCATTTTGTTGTGTAGATGCTCTCCATTTTATTCTGCTTCGCTTTACTTGCAATCTCATCTATCATTTCATTCATCAGAGCACAAATGTTGGGACATCCTCATCAAATGCACTTGATTTCTTTAGAAGGATTAAAAGGAGAAGTAAGTGCATTGACTTAACAAAGTAAAATATACCATGTTAAAAACACTTCTGAAAGTTAATTGTTGATAATTCTTCATTCCACTATCATTTGTGCTTCAGGACAAGCCTATACATTTCTTTGCATGGTTCAGCCACTAAGTTGAGTTTTCTTTTTCTATTTCAGATGTGTACAATGTCTCGGGGGCTCCTGTATCTTCAGGTTCTGCTACTTTAAGCCATACTTAGTGTGACTGACTACACTCTGTACACTTTATATTTAGCAATATTTAGAGTTAGCAATTCACTAATATTATTCAAATGTGTAATACTCTAATTACAAATAAAACTGATGTCACATTTTATACTACTGAGAATAAATAATGTCAGTGCTTACATTTGTTTTAACGATTTTTATTTGTCAATGTGTATACAACCTAATTGACTGTTAGCAGTAGTCTACATCATTTTAATGTGAATGATGCTACTATGATAGTGTTGTTGTCAGGCCGTAATAGTCACCATAATCTTGCCTGCTTATGCCAAATTATGTTGGTTCCTTCAAGTGTTCAGTGTGGATTTAAAAACTGCAAAAGAGAAAACAATCAGGAGTGGGAGGAGATGAGGGCATGTGGGGTCTTTGTGCCCCATAAAACACGACTGCCCACTCCCCGCTATCCCAACCTTCCACAGGTGAAGTTAGCGATGACATCCTACCTTGCCCTCCAGGGCATGATGGTCGGTCTGGACTTTGACAAGCCTATATGAAAACTTGAGAATTGTGCGGACCATTCCAATCGTCTGGGCGGGTTTAATACAATGATGGACAGATGGGCAACGGTGCCTATTCAGTTATGTGACCTGAGCACGCTTTGGTTGATTTTGTTTACAACAAAAAGCTTGTCACTAGACAATTGTTACTATCGTGGCTGTTTGTAACTTTGTGCAGAGACATTTTTCCCCTCGGTTGTATATGTCCCCACCAAAGCAGAGACCAAACCTACGCCCTTGATGTCAGGCTACAAAGCTACTTGATCGTTACCTGATGCTAGTGCTGGATGTACTGAAACTCCGTACCAAAGAGTATAGAAGTAACACGAGGCGAAACTCAATAGAACGTTCCATTGCAACAAACGCACCCATAACCGAGCTGTAGCTCCGCCATCTTGGACTGAACGCAACACAACTGTCATAGAATACAGGTAGGCCTACAGGTTTCAATTCAAAAGCGGTTAAAGCAACTCAATAGTAGTTACTAGTTTTTAATATTTCTATAGCCTAAACTAAAACGACATGTTGAATAATGCACAACAAAATAATGCTTATGGATCCGTTTCTAATTAAACAATTTCGTCATTAAGCATGAAGCTGTCAAATAGGCTATTTATTTACCCTAATAACTTTGGGGATAACTCCCGTTTTCCTCAGCCAGGTGATTAGCAAATGAACAAGGGCTTGGCTAGGGGATTAATTGCTGATGCCGCACACACTGTATAGCCTACAACATTAATAAACGTAAACTTTTTTAGTCTTAAAGGTTGTATTAGCGATTGCAGGCCAAACATAAATGATCACATTCATCTAATCTTTCCTAATGATCCGCTAGCTGCCCGCCCCATAAGCAGGCCGCCAAAAAAAACTGTAGGCAGCCTAGGCTCTGAGGTCTGCACACAAAAACAATTGCTAACAACAACTGTTGCCAACTACTCAAAAGCAAATGTGTTCCAACCAATAACTGACGAGATGCGCGTTCAGGTGAGTTTAAATTGCACGAAAGGGAGTTGCGAGCTAGCTCTCTGTTTTGTTTGAACGTCAACAGAAGTGACGTTACCCCGCCATCACTGATACAACCTTTAAGAAAGGCTAAGGTGACTTAGGCTATTCAATAAACTCTGTTCTGTTCGCATCAAGACTGCAAGGATATATCTTAAAGGAGCCACAGCACAATTTTACAACAGCCCATGTTCCTCATGAAATGATTGACCAAACCCGGCACAATAAACAATGAGTAGATGAAAGGGACAACACATTAGTCAAGAGGGAATATTTAATAGTAATAGGTCATCACACAATTAACAGTAATACAATTGTACACAAAACAAAGCAAATATTGTGCAAGTAAAGTGCACACATTTATTATGACCGCAGTGTGGCCAAATTTCCAGATTCCAGATTCCCGGGACACTGAAAGACCGGGGTACACAAAACTTGGTGGGCATGTAGCCCCACATGGATAGCATGGAACCATCGTTTTGATCTGTAGCCCCCCCGCTGGACTGGACTCCCCGAAAGGAGGGTAGGGCAGACAGAGTTTTCTGTGAATATCTCGAGAACCGTAGGGTTTAGGAGAACCATTTTTTTTTTTAGTATGTTGATCTCAAAGGGCCATGTCAACCCATTCCATAACCACTCATTTCATGTATAGCGCCACCTAGTTAAACACAAAAAAGTAAAAATGAGGTGTTGTAATCGCAGGTATCTGTGACCTAACATAGTCAAAACTGCACGAAATTGGAAGTGTAGGATCATTATGACACCCTCTGAATGCACGCCACGTTTCGTGGAGTTCCGTTCATGGGGGGCCACACAATAAATTAATTTATGTTACTGTACACCAACTGGCCTGTAGGTGGCCGGAGACAGTTTTCTGTGAACATCTCGAGAACCGTAGGGCCTAGGAGGACCACCTTTTTTTGGTATGTTGGTCTTAAGGGGCCATGTCAACCCATCCCATTACCACTTATTTCATGTATAGCGCCACCTAGTAAAAAAAAAAAAAAAAATAGGTGTTTTAATCACAATTACTCTGGCTGACATGGTCAAAACTGCACGAAATTGAAAGTGTAGGATCATTATGACACCCTACGAATGCATGCCAAGTTTCGTGAACGTGAGTTTTCTGTGAATATCTTGAAAACCGTAGGGCCTAAGATGACCCATTTTTTGCGTATGTTTGCCTCCAGGGGTCATGTTAACCCATTCCATATGCACAAATGTGCATAAACAGATACACACGCACACACATACATTCACAGTAATCATACGTATGACACATACTCACACAGTAGACATATGTACACATGCATGCACATGCACACACACAGGCACATACGCAGGCACACACACAAGCACATGCACGCACACACACACACACACACACACACCCACCCACACACGTACATAAACATGTACATGCACACAATTCAAGAATTTCTCAGAATTATGAACAGGCAAGATGGGGGTGGGGTTGTATAAAATGTATTTTACATGTGAAATCTATGAACTAATCATGTTTTGGTACTTGTTGTCTAGCAGATACCAGTGAGAATTGAGTGTGCATAATGCAATTCAGTGAGACAGTTAGAATCATATATGCCTTTCAGCTTGACTTATTTTTGTGGAAAAAATGTGCTGGACTGGGCAGCGGTCATATTTTGTACCGCTCTGCTAGTTTTTGATGGATCTGTGTACACATGAATATTATTTACATACTTCTCTGACATATATTTCAAATGCACAATTATCAATAGTAACTCCACTCTCCCTTTCCAATAATGCTAAATCTATTGCTACGTCTTCAAACATCCATGGAGGAACACTTGAATAATATTAGTTTTAACTTGATAAGCAGTCCCTTCTTTCACAGCATATCATAAGCCTTTTCAATATCAAAGAACACCACTAATACGGTCTCTTTATTTGTCTGAGCTCTGATACTGTCTGAGCTCTGCTTACATCATACTCCAAACACACCATAGGATCCATTGTTCCTCTTTCTCTTCTAAACCCACTCTGATTATTTTTGTTCAGACCTCTAGTCTCCAGGTAGTATACCATTCTATCATTGACCATCCTTTCCATAGTTTTCCCCATTTGAGAGGTCAAAGCAATCAGTCTATAGCTTTCTGGAACTGTTGGACCTTTCCCTGGTTTCCTTATAGGTATAATTATGACCGCCGCTAGCGAAGCGGTCATATAGGGATATAGGGAAGTTTTTTTTTTTTTTTCCCCCGTCATCTACTTTCTGAATTTTTGGTCAACGATACCCGGGACACCGAACCACCGGGGCACATGAAATTTGGTGGGTATGTAGCCCCACTAGACTTTTACGGAAAAATTTTGTTTGGTCCCTGGGGGCCACTCCCCCCCTGCGCTGGGCCCCCAGGTAAATAACTACCTGAACCGTGGCACTGAGGATGAAGACATTTTTATGGTATGTTGGTTTCAAGGGCCCACATCAAACTAGCCCATAATCACTCATTTGTGATTTGCACCCCCCCGGTAAAAAATGAAAATGCAATATCATTCTGCTTTAATTGCCCCTCTCTTCAGTTAAGATGTTCAGAACTGCACCAAATTGTATGTGTATGATTAACCTGACATTCTCTGGGGGTATGCCAAGTTTCGTAGAATTTCATCCATGGGGGGGGGGGGGGGGTCCTAAAAAAATTAAGTTATGTGTACATTTAGTGACTGTACACTCATTGGCCTGTAGATGGTGGTGCACACATATATACACACACACACACACAGGCATGCATATACCATCAGTATTGGCAATAACAACGGCCGATACATAATTACAAATTCAGTAGGATTGAAGGAAAACCAAATATTCATCATAATAATTTGGCTGCATTTCCAGTATTGGCGTCACATAGTCGTTTGTCCACCAGATGGCGCATCGTTGCAGTGAGACGTAATTTTGTTGGAAGTTAATCTAAAGTGGGTTGGAAAGACACGATGCTTCCTACAAGGACAAAACTGTAGTTTACCGCAGAGAACGTCTAATAAGGGTAGGATGATTTCTGCATGACATGTAATTCCCATTTCTTCTTGAAGCCGAAATAAATCTGAGAATGTTTATCGGACATGCTTGGTTTTTACTGCAGGTAGGCTACGTTAATCTTAAGTTATCAATAGCCTAGAGTAGGTAAATTAATGTTACCGTTAGCATTGGTTGAGTGATGGAGGCCAATTTGATTATTGATGTATTTGTAGAAAACCATAAATGCGGTTATAGGCTACCAAGAAAATTGATAACAGCACTAATTGCATCTTTCGACTGTCATCTGCTTATGACCATAACCTAGGCTACTAACAGGAGCTAAGTGAGTTAGCCACAACACGTTCGCTACGTGATTGTTTTCTAATGGAAAATATAGGCTACCTGAAAGATAACCTGTCTATGATGCATCCTGAACACCAGGCTGGGATTTAGCTCAAAAGCATCTGAGTCAACGTTCATTCCCAAACACCCATATCGGCTACTTCAATCCTCCATTTTTTCAAAGGTGATTCGAGTAAGGAAGAGCATGGCTCAAAGTAAAGTAACTAGGACTGAAACTACATAAATTCGTCAAAGTGAATAATTTGTGTCGACTCGCCGCAATGTAGATTTATTAACGCACCCGTGATCTACATCTCCATTTAACCAAATGTTTTAGAGCGCACGTTGAGAGATGTATCCAGGGCAGGGCTGTACCTACACATATTTGTTGCGCGTGCTACAAAAATCATTCTTTGCGATGGATGATTTAGTACCAACGTTACACCGGTCCAATACAGTTTTGCCTATGGCTATACCGTGAGACTGAGACGCGTTTTGTTTGTTCGAAGTGCGTGTTTAGGGTGTGAGAGGGGAGTCGATGTGCTTTGATTCCAGCTTGGTAGTAGTAGTCTATGCGGTTAAAAAACACGTGTGTGTGAAGTATTCAAACAATGATAACGCTTTCATTATGGCTGCTTTAGCCACAGACCTTGAGCTACTGTACAGTGGGTTGTGTTCCATTTAGAAGTGTCGCTTTCCGTGATTCACACAGCTGCGTGAAATGTATTACTACTGATATGCAAAACTATTAACTTTTCGCCAAGAGGTGGCAGCTTAAGTCCGCTTGATACTGTAAGCCATTGGTTCCCAAAGGAGATTTTATTTGGGTCGCCAGCATAGCCTAGTGACAATTTATGTTGTTTAATAGGCCTAGCATAGGGCCTACCTTATATAGCTTATAGTTTGTTAACAGTCACGGTTTTGTCATAACTCCCTCTATGCATTTAGAATAGCTCTGAAACCGGGGGCGAACACGTTGCAGGGGGGGCGCCAGTGCGTGGATATCTCAATCGCAAAATTAAACATATTTCTATCGGGCGCCTACCATGGACTAGGCTGGGTGAACTGAGCCTGATTTGCCGGCGATTCCTTTTCGATTTCTTAAAAGATTGAGCTTGGTCTGGCGAAAGCCAGACTAACAATGGACCTCATAGTTGCAAAATGCAAGGGAACATGAATCAGCATATTATTTGCACAAACAATAACGGACAGTAGCTCTTCAACTTGGCCCGTTAAAATGTGTATGAACAGTCCCCTTTTGGACATGTCAGTTATTTACACCACTGGGTAAAACGGCATTTTGTTTTAGACTACTGGTATTTCATTGGTGCATTGACAATAAAGCTGAATATCATATGAACTAGATGACTAAACTTATGCTGTAGAAGAAGAAACATTCACAGAAATCCATGACATGACCTCTCTTCTTGATAGCTGTTGAAAACTGCATGGAACTGACAGGGATTGTTTTGTTTAATAATAAATAAATAAATAAATTTTGCTGCTACCTTCTGCTTTTCCCAAATACAATGTAGCCTACAGGTGTACCTTTCATCAGTCCAGTTGCAATGGATGGACTGTGATGAACTGCCCTACTTGTGATTGTTTAGATATTTTAAAGGTTTTATAACAATGCTACAATTTTTTTGGCAAGTGCTACAAATCTATTCACCTTTGCAGCGCCAGTAGGCTACTTTGTGTGCGGCCCGCAAACACACATTCCAATCAAGCATACACAAAAGTTTCAAGAGTGGGGGGTGGAGTAGAAGATGGAGACAAATGTATTCATCAATATGATTTATTTTCGCGGAATGGATGTACAGGACTGAGCGGCGGTCATATTTTGTACCGCTATGCGGTACATCTAGTTTAAAATGGGAATGAAAACCACCCCTGCACAATCGCACACATTCTCCTGTCCCAATCATGGAATAGTATTTACCCAATCACACACATTCTCCTGCCCCAATCATGGAATAGTATTTACCCAATCACACACATTCTCCTGTCCCAATCATGGAATAGTATTTACCCAATCACACACATTCTCCTGCCCCAATCATGGAATAGTATTTACCCAATCACACACATTCTCCTGTCCCAATCATGGAATATTATTTACCCAATCACACACATTCTCCTGTCCCAATCATGGAATAGTATTTACCCAATTGCAGGGAGTGAAAATGTGCGCGTGAGGGTGTTTCAGTGTTTGTATGTGTAGGAGAAAAATAGTTAGTTTGCATGTTGTGGGAAGGGTCAGGCGGATTGGGGAAAAGGAGGGCTACCTTTTCACATTATTGTAGCAGACACTTATTCTTTTAAAGACTTGTCCACTTGTTTCTCTTTCATAGCCTTACTGAGTATAGTTTCACAATCTAGAAGCTCCTGCAAGGATTTTACATACAAGGCACATACTGAAAATATGTTCTATTCTTTCAATCTAACACACATTCCACAACAACCTAAGTTTTTTTAGCTCTTGCGTTTTCAAGGGTTCAACAGTCACAGTCTGAATGGGACTCTAAGTGCACTAGCTTAACTCTTTTACAAATGATTCATGAACTTTTTGGCCATTTTGATCTTGCAAAAAGTCAGTCATAATAGGTGAAAGGCACAAAGTTAGTACCAATGAAATAGTGCAGCACCTCAAGAAGTTAATTCACAGCGCCACTGGACTATACCACAGAAGGCTCTTCAGCCAGCACATTTATTTCCGGTGGAGCGTCAGTAATGGCATCTTCTGTTATATTCTGCTCCTTTCATGTTCACTAAATATTTTGTTTATGCCCAACAGGGCAACTCTTTATTCAACACACATAAATCCCTCATCATTTTAAAGTGCTCCATGTAAACAGGTGCTCTAAAACAATAGCTGCTGTGACACAGGTAATAGTCCTCAAAAAACATGCGGGGCGCCAAGGCACTCTTCTTTGAAATAAAACAGCTTTAGTAAATATCCTAGTTCATAATGGAACTTGTTAAAAACAATAATGGTAAACAGATGATGGTCCATTGGAAATGTTTGTGCTGGCTAAAAAAAAGCCTTCCAGGAAGTGTGTGGAATTTGAAGAAAAGAATGTTCCAGAAAAGAATGTTGACGTAAGGCTGAAGCTAATTTAGTTCAATGACACTTGTGAAATCACAGCGATCATTAAACACATAACAGACCACTTCATGATTTTTAAATGCCTTCCAATGTGTTCCAGATTAAAGTTTATTGTTGATGCAAATATGGCATTTTAGATTACAAAAAAATATTCCTTTGTGATGATTGTGTAGGACAGAATTTGCTCAGATGTGTTAGGAGTGCCTTGTGTCTTGCATGTGCACGGGCAATTTTCATATGTACAAAAAGTAAGCATGGTTCTGGCCACATTGATGGTGATGAAGTGTGTGAAGCGCAAGTGTTTGAGCTGGTGAGATCTTATAAAGCTTGTCTTTTTTTATTTCCACAGCAATTGAGGAAACATGATACAAAGATTGCAAGAAATATGAAGATAGCATTGCTCTTGCACAAAATCACACGAACTCCTTGCAGATGAGATTACCATTTACTTCCCACCTGAAAAGCTAAAGAGAAATCTCCAGTTGCATATGACATCATTGGTGTGGGCACTCATCTAGCTGATCAAAATGAATATTTGCTTGACTAGCTGAAAATTGTTTTGTAATGACTCTGTGGCGAGGAAGAGCTGACAGTGCAATAAGTCTTAAGCATCATGACTAAACAGGCTAACATAGACATAGCATGTGTCATCAGTTCCCTTACAAAAATTAAATGTTTGCGGCGGATTTGCAGCAAACTTGTGGGTGATTTGTGGGAAACAAATGAGTTCACTAGAAAATATCGCCAGAAGTTTGCCAGTGTTGGCCGCTAGAGGCAAACTTCCAGCAAAGTTCTGGCAACAATGAGTGGCAAATGAGTGGCACTAGTGGCAAATGTGTTCGCCAGTGATTTGCCAACACACTTAGCCAATAATGGCAAACTTCCAGTGAAGTTCTGGTGACAAACATAATTTGCTGCAACATTACCAAAAGTTAACCACAACTGTTTTCCAGAAACCTAAACCAGAAAATTAGGTTTCTGGAAAACAGTTGTGGTTAACTTTTGGTAATGTTGCAGCAAATTATGTTTAATAATTCTGTCTCTTGATTCTCTACACACACAGTGCGTGATGCGTGTGGTGTTAGCAGCAGCACCGATCACTGTGCTCTGCCCAGTCGAGTCTGAAGTCATTAAAATCATGACTCGAGTCTGACTCGAGTCCAAGTCATGTGACTCGAGTCCACATGTCTGGTATGCACGCAATATTCAAGATGAGATTGATAATATCAAAAATGTAGACACAGCAAAGATAGAAAATGGCACACCCTCTCACAAGGAAGTAGTTCTATGAATTTGGAGAATACAGTACTTTCACTTCAACATATTTTCAAGTGACAGCATCAGCATCTTAATGGTCTTAATAGGCTCTACAGCCAGTTTCTTTTTTTCCCCTCAATAACTTTCTTTGTTTAGTTAGACCATTTAGAAAATGTAGACTTTAGTAGCATGATTGTATGTTATTTACTGGTTACTGGAGAACAATTATTAATTAAAAAAAACATTGATATAACATTTTAATGGCATAATAATGGTAACATATTGTGTTCAACATATTTTAAATGTTTTGTTCTCACGTTGACTGCACATTTTGCACAACAAATGGAAATAGCTCAGCACTCATGGAGCTCATGACATTCTAAGTTCATCAGAGACTTACTTTAAAAGTGCTTCAGTCATGTTTTGCTGCTGTTGAGACTGATTGATGCTGTTGAGACTGATTGATGAGACTGTTGATTGTGGTAATTGTTGAAGGTGATTTTCATGCGCAGCATCTCAAAATCCAATAACACCATAGCTATTCCCAAGTGTGTGTGGACTGACCAAAACCATTTGTTTTGTGGGTTAAATGTTAGTACAACTTAAAAATGAAAGGGAAATCACAAAAAGAGATTATAGCCACAAAAATGGGCAATATAGTTTAAGGCATAATTGGTAGGTCATACAGAGCTTTGAAGTCATGTTGTCCCCCACTTCATCTGTGTTTTATTTAGGTGTGTCTATTCATAGACATTTGTAACTAAACATTTCCTTTTCCTTTATTATTTTGTTATTGTCATTGTTGTTGTGTTGGTCCAGTCGGGGTGGGTGGGGGGTGTTTTGTGTGTATAAAAAGAAAACAAATGAAGAAAAATCTTTTGTAACTTTGCTGTCTTTTGTAAAATACTGTTTTTTTTTATATAATACAAAAATGTGCAATATAAAAGGTGTAAAGTTATGTTGGTGATCAAAAGCCTAATCAGCTGCTTCATTTGTAAGCAACATACTTTAAATATGATGGAAACTCTTTTTCTCTTCAAATGTGATATGAAAACTTGAAGGTGGTTTTTCATGCTCAGTGGCTTAAAATCCATGAAATTCTCCTAAAAGCCATTGCCACACACACACACAAGTGGGGGCAAAATTGGAAATTGGTGTCGTAGAGTGACAATGCATTGGTTGATTTGGTTGAAAAGTCACAGGTTATTGATCGTAATGATGCTATTCATAAAAATAATCATTTAATTGTCTCCCAAAGGAGAATTTTGCATTGTTACAGTGTCCAAGACAGTGAAGGAAAAAAATAATAAGCTGTAAAGTAACTCAGACTTTTAAAAACACATTTTTAAAGGATATTTTTTGCCCATGTCGCACACCCCTGCTTTCCACATACAATAGAAAAAATGCAATATCTGAAAGGTTGCAAAACCAGTAATGTTGGTTTTGTGTCTATTATGCCCCCTGCCAGACCGTGACAGTGTTTGTTTGTCTGGGAATGTTGAGATCATTCATCAAGATTGGCAAGGTACAGGGTTTTAACTTTTTAACTTTTGTCACTCCTCTCCTGTCTCTTTCTGGCACTGTGCAATAGGGCAGAACCCATGCATGTGTGAGCAAGAAATAAATTGCCAAAACACGTATATTAAGAGACAGAAGAACACTCCAGTTATATAAACAACCTGTTTAAAATGAGAATCTAATCCCGCCTACTCTGCCATTGTTTATAAAATAGAACACAGAATAGGTTGACATTGTTTCTGAGACTGTGTCCTCACTTCAAGTGGTGTTCTTGTTCAAATTTCATGCAGGGGTCTAGAGCACTCTTAAGCAACCTAATGTAGTTTTTTAGATAACACAAACCTAAAAATTGTCAAATAAAGATAATCTAAGAGTTTAAGAATCTTACGCTAGTGGCAAGACGTGCATGTTAAAGATTCTAGACCCGCCTTTTTTGCAGCAATCTAGGTTTTGAGGCAGGAATGATTCTTCGCCATCACTCTGGCCTTGTACTCACTAGTTTATGGATTGAGGTCTGGACTCTGGCTGGGCCACTCTGAAATGTTGATATTTCTCTCTGTTAACCATGCTAAAAAGGTGTGATCTAGAATCATTGTGGAGACATGGAGAAGCTTGGTACAATAGGTATTATAAGAACCATTTTGAGAGCTCTGATGACAAATAAAGATGTTTCCATTGATTATTTAAAAAGGGTATGAATTATTCTTGAAACATTTTTTACAAATATGAAAACATGATTCCATGTTTCTGCCCAATTGTCTTACAACCTTTGGCAGTGTCATTTTTAGTCAGAACAAACATATTGGTCAAGTAAAAAATAACATTAAATCAATATTTGCCAGAGGTGTGAATAATTTTGTTCTTAAAGGAACACGCCACCCAATGTCAGTAGTAATATATGTTCTTACCTTAACTTTCACGAGTTGAGTCATACCTCTCCCGTGTCGGTACGTGCACTCAAGCGCTCTGGTGCGCGGCGCGAATGTGTTAGCATGTTGCTATGCTAACGGGCTCAGACGTAGCCCTACTTAAATACAGTTGCACGAGTAGTTGATAAAAATGTGTAAGGTCACACAACATGAAACGTGGCGATTTTCCAAGCGAATAAACAGGAGAACTACAATGTGGCGCAATAGCACTTGGGAGTACTTCGACGCGTAGTAATATTAATTAACACCTAATTGTAGATCCTATCCACCACAGAGTTTAGAATCCATGCTTGATCGACCCCTCAGCCTCCCCCTCCCCTCACACACACACTAGAGATGCGCAGATGGGCTATTATTTCAACCGTAACTGCATAGCAAAGCGTATCATCCATCCGCATCCACAAGTTTTTTGACCAATTTTCAAAACCACACCCGCCCGCCATCCGCTGGTTGTTTTAATGTATATGGGTGATGTGGCGCTGCTGACGTGAGGCTAGAAAGCTTTTGCCTGTTCTAGAAAGACTGATCCAATGCAGCAAATATATTAAAAGGCTAAAGTCCTACATTGGCTATGTTGTAGCCTATCCCCAGAATATCAGCAGCAAACTCAGTCTCTGTCTCGCAAAACAGTCTCCAAATAAAACGCACATTTCCAAGTCCCATTTTCGTCCCCGCGAGAGTTTAACAGGTGCGATATTTCAAAATCCCCATGTTATTTTCCCATAGGAAAATAGGATACCGGATCTCCTTTTATGGGCAAAGATGGTAGCTTTTTTGCGATGCACACATAAACAACACAGCCACACACATACACATGAAGACACACACACACACATGCACACACATGCACACACACACACACAAACAAACACACACACACAAACACACACAAACGTACGTGCACATAAACACACACACACACACCCATAAACACACCCACACGCGCACACACTTAAAGACATACACACAACCACGCACACACACACACATGCATGCACGCACACACATAAAGACATGCACGCATAAACACATGCACACATACGCACAAACACACACACATAAACACACACATACTCAGTGGAAGCTTTGGCTGAGGGCAATTCCATGGAAAATTATGTTTTTTGTAACATTCATAACGCCAATAAAATGTGATGGTATGGTATGATGTGAATGATTACATGAAATTTGAGCATTTGCTGTTTTTGGCTGAAGAATGTACATGAGAAAAAATGCACAAAAAATTAATGTTATTATCATTCACATCATACAAATGCCAAGGCATTTCACTAGCGTTATGGATGTGACAAAAAGTAAATTTTCCGTTGAATTGCCCCTGACATGTTCAGAACTGCACAAAATTTGACACATAAGATCATTATGACATCTTCTGAAAGCAAGTGAAATTCCATGAGTTATAGCATGAGTTATTGAATCTGAGGCAACAGAGATTACTGTTATTATTGCTGCTTTTAATATCAGCATTGCTCTTATTGGCGGTGTTTTGAGTGTTCTGCCATGTGTTTCAGTAGGCCTACATTTTCATATGTTCCATAATGCTATGTGTGCAATATATCAAGACAATGGTCAGCTCGTTTTCTCTGAACTTCTTTCTACTGTTTTTTTTGTTGTTTTCTCTCTTAAATGTAGACAGACATGATGGCAGTTTCAGAATCAGTCACCCTCATCATAATCATTTCCTCTGGTTTGGTAACGGGGGCATGTAATAAAACTGCCACATCTCAGGTAAACGGAAAATTTGGGTAATATTTTATTTTAGTGAACACATGTTAGCCATTAATGCATAGCTTCTATATAGTATGTTTGTGTTAGTGCTCAACAAGGTCTGTATTAAGCACCATTGTACATTTATTAAGTCTGTATTGAACAATTTCTTATTCTTAATTAATAAGTCAATTATTCTTGATAAATTGTTAATAAACACCCAGTTGATCCTGATCTAAGGTTACTGGTATATAGTAAACATACAGTACTTCCCATGTTTGTGTGTGCGTGTGTGTGTGTTATTTTAGTGTACATTTATTTTATGTCTAATGTTCACTGAACTTGTAGTCACCAGTTGTGATATCAATAGTAAAAAGGAGTGGCACATAATATCTGAAATAATGTATCATTCAGTGATCAATGAGGTTTTTATTGCTTCCTTATCTTATAATCAGGTGGCGGATGACCTGTCTGTCTTGAGACCCGCAGGAAGTTTTGCAAGACACTTTGTTTTTTTTATTAATCAGATAACAGAGTATGAATAAATGAATGAATGAATAACAAGTATTATATCTCAGAGTACTACTAAATACTGCAATGACTTGAAGAGCTTTTTTGTATTTCACATCATAGGTAATAATATATATTGATATATATTATATACAATATGATGTTCTTCTGATACAATGTAATTTATACCACAGTTAGGTCCGGTAGAACTATTTAATAATTTTTGATTGGATGAGAGGCATTCTGTGAGTAATCAATTATCTCAGGACATCCCCACTCAGGCATTTTGTTTGTACTTTGATGTACAGTCATGCACAATAACTCAACAGCAGTGTTTCTTTCAGACAGTTTTTAGCTGTTTGTTGCTGACAGTATGTCCTTTCTCTGGTCTTGTTCCCTCTCCAGCATAACCTCACCATGTTAAGAAGTGCAACATTAATCCAGTCCATACTAAACTGGAGCTTGAAAGAACTGTCTGCTCCCTACAAAAACGAGGACAAGGTGACCTTGGCCATGCTGGACATGAATAACTAGTTCCAGCATGGCATCAGTCCATTTCTGAGATGCCCCCATGAGCAGACAGAGATCCCCATGTCCATCACTTAGTCATTGCTAAGCCTCACCTCTCTTTGTCCATCTTACTCTCCTCTTTTTCCCACTTGTTCTCTGTCTATCAATCGTTCTGTCTCTCTGCAGCTGGCAATACTGAATCTTCTCAGTCCTAAGCTGAATTAATGGTTCTGCCCCTCCCTCCCTCATCCCCAAGGGAAAGAGGAGGTTGTCAACAGAGTGTTGGATCACCTGTTGGAGTCACCGGTGGAGAGGAAACTTCCAGAGGCTCTTAAACACACCATCATTCTTGCAGAACAGGTCAAAGATCTTATTATCTTACTGAGTCACTAAATCTAAGCAGACTGATGTGATTTTTCATATGTCTGTAAAAGCATCAAAATGCATTTCATTTTATTATCAATCAGTAAATTGGAGTGTTGTTTTGAAGTTTAGTCCCATTGTACCGAATTTTGGTTGCAGTTCCACCAGAGTTCCACTGGGGGCGATCGCTATGAGTGCAGAATGAATGGTAATCAATGGAGCTAGACGGCTAAATTTGTCTCTTTCACCTGATTGTCGTTGACAAATCTCAGATTTGATTGTAGTTTGTATAACTTCAACATGGGTTATAGGTCAAAAGTTGAATGAACGAGTACTTATGTCCTTTTGATTTCTTACAGGTTGGGTCGTTGTTGCCCATAACACGCTAGCATTGTGCTAATGAATGACGTCATTGACACGTTTGAAAGGCTTTTTAGAACAATTAAGTGACTTTAAAAAATATAATACTCAACCAAGTGTATTTTCTTTGCCTCCCCTTTCGAATACAATATTCAAATTACTTGAAATAAAAAACTAGATGTACCACAGAGCGGTACAAAATATGACCGCCGCCCAGTCCAGCACATTTTTTCCACAAAAAAAAATCACGCTGAAAGGCCTATATGATTCTAACTGTCTCACTAAATTGCATTATCCACACTCAATTCTCACTGGTATCTGCTAGACAACAAGTACCAAAACATGATTAGTTCATAGATTTCACATGTAAAATTCATTTTATACAACCCCACCTCCATCTTGCCTGTTCATAATTCTGAGAAATTCTTGATTGTTTGTGTTATGTTATGTGTGTGTGTGTGTGTGTGTGTGTGTGTGTGTGTGTGTGTGTGTGCGTGCTTGTGTGTGTGCCTGTGTATGTGCCTGTGCATGCAAGCGTACATATGTCTACTGTGTGAGTATGTGTCATACGTATGATTACTGTGAATGTATGTGTGTGTGTGTGTGTATCTGTTTGTGCACATGTGTGCACATGAAATGGGTTAACATGACCCCTAGAGGCAAACATACGGGAAAAAATGGTCATCCTAGGCCCTACAGTTCTCAAGATATTCACAGAGAACTGTGTCTGCCCTACCCTCCTTTCGGGGGGTCCAGTCACGCGGGGGGGCTACAGATCAAAACGAAAAATGACGGTTCCATGCTATCCATGTGGGGGTACATGCCTACCAAGTTTTGTGTACCCCGGTCTTTCAGTGTCCCGGGAATCCTTGTTGGTGTACGTCACTAAATGTACACATAAATTATTTTATTGTAAGGCCCCCCATGAACAAAAGTACACAAAACTTGGCATGCATTCGGAGGGTGTCATAATGATCCTACACTTTTAATTTCGTGCAGTTTTGACCTTGTCAGCCAGAGATATTGTGATGAAAACACCTAATCTTTTGCTTTTTAATTTTTAACTAGGTGGCGCTATACATGAAATAAGTGGTAATGGGATGGGTTGACATGCCCCCTTAAGACCAACATACATAAAAAAAGGTGGACCTCCTAGGCCCTACGGTTCTCGAGATATTCACAGAAAACTGTCTCCGGCCACCTACAGGCCAGTTGGTGTGTAGTAACATAAATTAATTTATTGTGTGGCCCCCCATGAACGGAATTCCACAAAACTTGGCGTGCATACAGAGGGTGTCATAATGATCCTACACTTCCAATTTCGTGCAGTTTTGACTATGTTAGGTCACAGATACCTTCAATTACAACACCTCATTTTTACTTTTTTGTGTTTAACTAGGTGGCGCTATACATGAAATGAGTGGTTATGGAATGGGTTGACATGGCCCCTTGAGATCAACATACAAAAAAAAATGGTCCTCCTAAACCCTACGGTTTTCGAGATATTCACAGAAAACTGTGTCTGCCCTACCCTCCTTTCGGGGGGTCCAGTCCAGCGGGGGGGCTACAGATCAAAACAAAAAACGATGGTTCCATTCTATCCATGTGGGGTTACATGCCCACCAAGTTTCGTGTACCCCGGTCTTTCAGTGTCCCGGGAATCAGTGACGGAAATTTGGGCATGCGAAAAAGAAAAAAAAAAGAAGAAAAAAAAATCTGACTAAACCTATATGACCGCCGCTTCGCTGCGCGGCGGTCATAATTATATCCCGAGAAAAGTGGATTTTGAGGGGTACAGCTCCATAGACCTCCATGCATTCTGCACTCGTGGACGAGCGCCCTCATGTGGAACCACAGACGGAACTGCAACCAGCTCAGAAACCGGAAGTTTTTTTCCGAGAGTGGCAGTTCTCCCCTTATTAGACATTCTCTGGTGTAACGAAGCCAAAGATTGTTAAGGCGGAGCAAGATACTTCGTTGTAGTTCATGTCTATGGGCGCGAAATATCGAATCCTGTCTGCATAAAGAGGCATGTCGATGACGTATTGATGAGCGTACGTTGCAACCGGCCAACAGCAGCGGCATAAATAACCGGCGCACACCTGATATAAAGTCAATTTTCTCCAGACATGGAATGCTCAAAAATGTTAAAAATGTACCTGAAATGTTCAAAAGGATAGTGAAAATGTGCCCAAAATTCACATTCTTAACTCTATAGAACCAAGACCTTAGCATATGTGGTAAAATTCTGAGCTATGCCCATAGACTTCAATGGAGCAGTCGCTGCCTCTGCTCTGCATAAAGGGGGATTTTGACCCCCCCCCCCCTCGTGCGATCCGGGTTCCCGGAAGTGGCTCCTGATGAAATATCTTGCTCCGCCTAAACAATCTTTGACGAAGCTTCGGACATCACTGGTCACGTGATTATCACAAAACGAATCAAGCTCCGAAACAAGTTCCATTCCAAATCTTCGATACACTCCTCGAAGCAGTGGGTTCACGGGTAACATCACTAACATTCACGTGTCAAATAACCCTTGTCCCGCCCATCACGCAGTTTTAGCGGAATTGTTTGCAGTTCATGCAAACGCAATATTTCAGACTAGGAAGTATTAGCTAGAACACACAGCTTAAATTTTGCAGGAGCCTAGGCCTACGACTCTGACCTATGTCTCATCTCATAGCCTAACTGCACTTATTTTTTGTAATGACGTGCTTAGGCCTAGGCTATTGTCGAGACTCGTCAAGATCGGTTGGCTATTGTATTATTAGCTCTTCAAAAGTGAAAGTGATTCACCCAGTCAGTCATCATACAGCATTCATTGCTGTTGAAGAGCTATCCTACACACGGGCATGACTACAAATTTAGGAATAATGCAAGGTAAGTTCGATGCAGTAAGTTTTAAAGTCTGTAGGCTATAATATAGGCTACTACATGGTTGGGTTTGGCTACATTTCCCAGGGTAGCCAGCCTACGACGAAAAACACATGTACGCTTTGGAATAATGGCATAGCCTTAAACGTGAGTCGATCTAGAAAGAGAACATGTAACGACTCCTTTCACAAACGCGAATACAACCACACCGCCGCATAGGCTACCCTTATAAAACGTTGCCGTTGCTACATAACAGTGTTCATCATTAGACTGTCTCAAGAAAACATTTGAAAACGTAGCCTATAGGCCTAGTCTAAGTTCTGGGTAAGATTTGTATGCACTTTATTTAGCGGAGAATATCTCAACTGTTTTAGACTAATATGCCAAAATCTCTACCTGGGACGAAAGTCCTGAAAATGACCACAAGGTGACACTATTATCACACTGCAGGTGAATGGGACTTTTTCCCCTTTATAGATAGGCCTATCCTCATACATTTCTACCAGTTTAATCTTCATATTAATATCCTTATTTGTATTATACATACATACATACATAAATACTTTTTGTATTACACTTTGTCTTAAAATAAAGTATTCATAAAATAAAATATGCAAATTAGGCAATATCTCATTAAATATGCATACATATAAACTATTGAATTAGAACTACAGATTTTCTGAGGGGATCACAATGTTCAATTACCATGTAGTGTAAGAATTCTGGTTTGATATTTTTAATTATGTTTCTGTAGATGTTCAGTGTGGATGTCGTGTGTGTTGGGTGGGGGGTGGGGGTCCTGTTTTGTGCTGTAGCTTTTTTAATGGACAATTATAAATACAATTGTATACAAAACAAGGGACTTTTTTAAAAGAAAGAAAACAAGCATTTGATTAATATACAGACATTTTATATCTAACTTTGTTATTATCAAGTTGGAACATTAACTTATAAAGTGAAAAATACACAACAACAGGTTTATTCCCTGTGTTGCAAGGTAAAACTTTCATAACAGAGTCCAGATATGGGGATGATGATGAGAGCTCATTCAGTGATAGGATTTTTACAACTACTGCCTCCCTTGCATTTGCAGCAGTTGCAACAACTGATACCAGCTACCCGACAGGAACACACATTCTTATGTGCACACTGGCCACACGAGCAGGGATCTGGCAAACCTTCAGGTTTTGAGATTACAATCTCAGGGACTAATAAATTGCCCTTTCTTACAAAACCATAAGCATCTGCATTTAAGATCAAGGTGGCGTCTGTAAATGGTGCTTGAACCCAAAGCTGCTGTTGATAATAGGCTCTTTGTACTGTATATGTTTTCTTGCATTAGTTGAGGTGCAGCAGCCCTCTCAAAGTCCATCTTAAGGGCATTACTATCGAACGCAGCATTGTGCAGGTCGTCAAATGTCTCCATGTCCATTGATGGTTTGAGACATTTGACCAAGACATTTTCTGCCATTGTATTGCACTCTCTATTAGCTGCGGACAGTTGAAATTGAGAATCAGAGAAGAGTTGTGGTTTGCGGACAGTGGTCAGAGCTGCAAGTTTGGTTGATATTTTGCTGGTTGTATCGCACCCAGTCAGCGCTGTTGTTGTATTGCACTATGCAGATATCATGAAGTGGTAATATTGATCTTTTCACTCCTGAGTTGCGGATGAGCCAGCCCAGAGCAATTATTATGTGGTATAATAGGCACGCAAAGACGTCTGTGTCACCTGATGACAGTGTCAGTGATGTAGATTCTGTGGATAAGTTGTTCTCTCAGATCTCCAGATCTTTTGGAATTTTGTAAAATAATGTTTCAAATATAAGTAATTGGTATGTACCAACTTATCTGTTCTTGAGGAATAACTTAATGACATGAAGACACTGTAATTTCATCAACTTGTTTGAACTTGTTTCAAGTTGTTCAAAATTACAACTCACAATGACACGTAATAAGTGTACATGCCAACACAAAGAATAAAGATATCCTTACTTTTCTTGATCTCATCAAGAAGTCATTTTGCTTGACAGCCATGTGCTCTGCTATGACCTCAGGTCTCTATGGTTGCCAAGTAAACTTTTGTTGGGAAAAATAGTTGAAGGTGATGGCGTGATGACGGCAATATTTAGAACAGGTAGGAAATGAAAGCTTTTAAAGTTTAGGTTAATAAATAACTGGCAATTCCTGTATGTTACTATAGTTGTATGTAATAGGTTGACTGTTTTTTAGCCATTTTCTTTATATCAAATCAGAATACGTACACTCTTCTATGACCTTATAATTATGGTCATTGTGAACATTGTGATCACCTCAGAAAATCTGTAGCTTTAAGGGTGTATATGTACATATATTTAATAGAGAGACATTACCTCATTTGCATATTTTATTTTTTTTATTTTTTAGGCAAAGTGTAATACAAAAAATATTTCTCTTAATATGAAGATTAATCTGGTTGAAATGTATGAGGATATTTATGAAGGGGGGGAAAATCCCATTTAAGTCCCATTGAATAGTATCTCCTATTGTGGTCATTTTCAGGACTTTCGTCCCAGGTAGACGGGTAGTAGGCAAAATGCATAAGGTGTATTAGGCAATAAGCCCCGAGAGGCCTTATGAATTACAAATGTAACGCAAGTACACATCTTTTTTTATTCTTGTTCAAATGTAATACAAGTATAATTATATGATTATATATAGATGTATCTATTATTTCTATATGTACTCTTATCCATTTTTATCCATTTATTTTGATTGTTTGTTGTATGTTCAAACAAAGGATCCAACGATATTTTTGTGCATGTCATTTACACTAATGAAAGACTGGCGTATTTCTTCATAGTTCAATCTGTCCGGTCTCTCTTGATGTATGTGACACATAGTCACATTATTTAGGCTCACCTGAGACATTGAGGATCTCAGCCAAGTCTTAAGCCTCCTCAGGGTACTAAAGCTCTTCTCAGCCTCAACAGAAGAGGCAGGCACAACGAGCAAAAGCCTCACTAACATTTCTACCTGACCGAACAGATTTCTCACCTCCGGCACCATTTCCCAAATAAGTGTAGCGACATCAGAAGTTCTCTGATATGTATAATTTGCAGTGAGTATGGCTAGCTGCAACGGTAGCAGTCTGGAATTCAACTCATGGTACTGATCCACAACCGTTGCCATCTCACCATGTAGCAGCACATTTTCAAGCATCTGCAGCTTGTACAATCCAACTTGAATAAACCTATTTGTGAATTGAGTGCTTGCTGTATCTAAGGCAGTGTAGAATTGGGCTCTCTAATAAGACTTGGCATCCGAATAGATATGGGCTGCAGCTTCACCGGTGTAACGCTTTGTAGGTTTGCAGATATGAGGCATCTGAATAGGTAGTAGGTCCATCTCTGTTGCCATAGCAGTTGTTTTAGCAAATAAGTCATCAAAGTGCTCCTTTGTTCGTTTGTCCTGCATGCTTGTTTTGACATGCTCCACAGCCTCCAACATGCCTGAGACAGACTGTTTACTAAGCTGCAGGGAGGTGTTCAGGCATTCCAAATCCTCCATCAGGTCTTCAGCCATTTCAAGACCAAGCAGAGTGTTACCTCTTAGAAATCCTGCATGAAAACCACGGGCCTTAGTTGAAGTGCCAAGTGTCTTAGTTGAAGTGTACTTTAGAACTGCATAAGGCCATTTCTTCAAGGGCTGTAAGCACTGACTCATACTGGTTGAGAACTGAGCAGATGGCTGGGGTGCTAACAGTCCATCTGGTTGGACAGAGAGGTTTCAATGCAGTGAAACCATCTTCGGAGTTTGCAATTTCCTGTAAAATTACTTTAAATTTGCGACATTGATTAAAGAAAGTTCCCTGGAGCGAGTGAATTAGAATCGAGGGTGAACAAAAGAGAGAAAATGACAAGTGAGAATGACAGACAGAACATAGTGATTAGCCTCTCTTTGTGCTATTTTGTCTTCGGCCAACGGTGAGTTAAATGAAAGACTTGATGAGGTGAGCCTGTGGTGACGTATTAGCCTGGCCCCGGCCTGCCTACGTACTTCCGCTCGATTTCTTTTCCCTACAGTACTCTGTCTGGAATAGGTTGATTCGCGCTTGTTCACTTCGGAGGTTGGGCAGCCGAACCAACCAGCGAACAGAGGGCGTTCCTGAGAGCAATTACGTTACCCAGGCATGGTGTTTCAATTACTACATCCCCGCCCCCGAAGTAGATCGCTTGGAATACATCAATGTAGGGAGCGAAAAGGGCTTATACTTTTGAGCAAATGTGAATAAAATGCGCAAATAAGGTTGGTGTGAGTTATTTTAGCTCTTTCTAGTTTAGCCTATTAACAGGAGTGTCATGAACGAAGTCACAGAGGAGTAGGATGTTATATCGTTAGCTAAACTTTAGTCATAGATTTTGTCACTTGAAATAGGCTACGAACATACCCGAGTCAAACTTTAGTTTAGTAGGCTACATGGTCGCGTCAAACTCGCTATTTTTCAAACACTAAGAAGGCTCGACATAACATGAAACTTTGATCGAAGCTAAGCTGCCACCATCATACCTGTGCCGAAGAAAACTGCTCCATCCTGCTTCAATGACTACCGCCCCGTGGCACTGACACCCATCATCATGAAGTGCTTTGAGCGGCTTGTCATGTCACGCATCAAATCCATTCTCCCCCCCACCCTGGACCCCTTCCAGTTTGCATACCGAGCCAAACGGTCCACAGAGGATGCAATCTGCTCTGCCCTCCACCCAGCCCTCCACCCAGCCCTCACCCACCTGGAAAAAAGAGACTCATATGTGAGATTGCTGTTTATAGACTTCAGTTCTGCATTCAACACCATAATACCACAACAACTCATCTGCAAACTTGACAAACTGGGACTCAGTACCTACCTCTGCAACTGGCTACTGGACTTCCTCTGTCAGAGGCCTCAAGTAGTACGTGTTGGCAACAATATCTCAAGCAGCATCACACTGAGCACGGGGGGCCCCCCAAGGCTGCGTGCTCAGTCCGCTGCTCTTCACCCTGCTGACGCATGACTGCACTGCAACCTACAGCAACAACCACATAGTGAAATTTGCTGACGACACAACTCTGGTGGGTCTCATCACCAAGGACGACGAGACTCAATACAGGTTGGAGGTCAACCTTCTGACCACGTGGTGCAGGGACAACAACCTCCTGCTGAACGTCAGCAAGACCAAGGAGATTGTTGTTGACTTCCGTAGAGGTCACACCCAACACCTGCCACTGACCATTGACGGTGCTGTGGTGGAGAGAGTGAGCAGCACCAAATTCCTGGGGGTGCACATCAGTGAAGACCTCTCCTGGACCACCAACACTGCATCACTGGCGAAGAAAGCTCAGCGCCGCCTGTACTTCCTGCGGAAACTCAGGCGAGCAAGAGCTCCACCAGCAATCATGACCACATTCTACCGAGGCACCATTGAGAGCATCCTCTCCAGCTGTATCGCTGTGTGGGGTGGAAGCTGCACTGAATACAACAGGAAAGCCCTGCAGCGCATAGTGAACACAGCTGGAAGGATTATTGGTGCTTCTCTCCCCTCCCTGAAGGACATTTACACCTCCCACCTCACCCGCAAGGCGACCAAAATTGTGAGTGATGCAAGTCACCCCGCTCACAATTTGTTTGATCTACTGCCCTCTGGGAAGAGGTACAGAAGCCTGCGCTCCCGCACCACCAGACTCACCAACAGCTTCATACACCAGGCTGTTTAGGATCCTGAACTCTCTCCCCCCTCTCCCCCCTCCACCCTCAGCTACATAACATCCTGGACTTTTAGACCCAAAATGGCTGCCTTGCACTACTCCACTTGCACTACTCCACTTGTACACTTGCACACTTGCAACTTGTTGTTGTTGTCCTGTTGTCCTGAACACACTTCTGCTGCACTTCTGCTTACATAACTTGCACCACTATGCCACTTGCATACTTAGGTCAAACAAAACTACCTCAGCCATTTATTGGCCTGACTTTTGCACTATTATATTGACTGTCTACTGTATGCACAATTGCACAATTTCTACCAAATTTTGCTGCTCTTATTTCTTTATTGTATGTGCCTTCTTATTTTTACTTTTTATATTGTTTACGTGAATGTTATGTTTGTCTGTGGACCTAATTGGTAAAATATGTCTTGTCTCCACCGTGGGATAGTAGGAAACGCAATTTCGATCTCTGTATGTCTTGACATGTGAAGAAATTGACAATAAAGCAGACTTTGACTTTGAAGCATCATCAGTGTCTCTACATATGAACTCGAGCATTGAGAACATTGTTCGTGTACACATAGTTTACTAAAAAGAAAGATTTTGGACAACTCACTCCTTGCAAGATGGCAAGATGGCAGCGAGCAAAAAAAACAAGTGAGTTGTTCAAAACCTTTCTTTTAGTAAACTCTGTGTACACCAACAATGTTCTCAATGCTCGAGTTCATGTGTAGAGACACTGATGATACTTCGATCAAAGTTACATGTTGTGTCGAGCCTTCGAGAATTACGCAGATGAAACGTGTGATTGTTTGCTGATAAGATGCATGCTTGCTTGTTATGGGCGTGATGCAGAGAAACTTCTTTGTATGACGAAACGCCGTTGTTATGATTGGTTCAAAGCAGTTCAAAGGAACTCCAATGATTTTAAACCTCAAACTGTGCCCTACCACCCGGAAATAAACGTACGCCTATGGATCTCTCTGCTAAGTCAGAGAGTCTGGTTGCCAGGCTACTGACGTATTGCGAAACTAAAAAATCTCCACTGAGTGGGATTGTGACTTCATCTAGGCCCAATAGTTTGATGTTGTCTTGGAAAGTTACTATTTGTTCACTACTTATTTCAGTTTGCTGATGGTTAAAGTTTTCATAACTAAAATGCTCTCAGGGAGCGCAGATATTTCCAAGGCCAAATGTAGCCATTTACGAGTCCCTTTAAAGGCACACTATGCAGGTTTTTTAGGTTAATATGCAAGTTTTTTTAGCTTAATTTACCTTCATTTAACAGCTTCAGAGTCATTGGAATGGTTATATGACTTTTTTCGGGTTGAATGGTGATGGAGTTTTTCAGACATTCGTCATGACAGAGCCAGTGAAAAAAAAGCAAAAACCGAGAAAACAGTAAGGAAATTGCCAATACTGCATAGTTTACCTTTAATTGGGATAATGTAATAGAAAAAATGTGAATGGGGTGAATAAGTTTGAGAACCATTGTCTAGGCAGGGATAACATATAAACTGGGTAGCCTAAACTGATACGAAGTGGCTTTTTTGTAATGTAAGAATATTTCATTTGATTTTTTTTAGGCCTAGATGCTGAGGTGACACTGGCAAGTAAACTGTTCAGTTTTCTCTGGGCAATAGGAATGAGGACTCCAATCATCAAAGGATTGTTAATAAAATGTAAGTTAGTTTCTTTCTGACAAATGTTATAATCATTAGGGGGTCCAAATATTACATTCTTTCTTGGGACCTCAAATTTCTAACAGTGACCATGCTGAACATTCACGTGTTTTCATAATCTAGTGTCGTCTTTATATGGGACAGTGTTGACCATTTACCTGGAAGTGACAGCTGGGATCAAAGTGTTCACTGTCCTCACTGGGAACACTCTGGGCTCCCATGAGAGGTTCAGGAACTGTCTCGCCACTCAGTTGACCCTGACGGAAGTGCCTTCAGTCGAGGACTGTGATGTCATCCTGGCTTACTGTCCAATCGTTTCTCGAGTCGGAACTGACATTGGGGCAGCACTATCGGTTATTCCAGGTAGGTTGATTGTGTTAGTAGTAATTCAGTTAATGATGATTAAGTCAGTGTTTGTAATCTAATACACTTTGTTGTTGAATTCACCAAAGTGCTCCTCTTGGCCCTCTAGCAATCTATTCTGTGTCTGTGCTAAAAAAAAAAATAGCCTCAACTAAATGGGAAACCAAAACGGTGACTCAAGCTTTAAACAATCCTAGCCAATCACAGCTGCATGAAATGGTGGGGTGTGATTTGATTTGCTGTTGAGCTAAAATATCAGTCTTTCACCATAATTGTGAAGAAGATTATGCCATTCTGAAGTAAGCATAACTGAATGTGACTTCTTTACAGATTGCCGACCTGCAGTCCTAATGGTGTTTCACCACACCAATGACAAATATTACATTGTACCAAACACCAACCGATTTACTCAAGACAGGGGTATATCCACAATTGACTGCTTGTTCAATGATGATGGACTATTAAAAGCCCCCCAAAATAATGAGGCTTTTAGACTTGCAGTAAAACATTTGAAACTATTTCATAAGGTAAGTTTTTCTTGTAACTGTACAATTTTGTTTGGCAACAGCATATCACATAACATAGCCTGTTCATTTTACACGCAGCCTTCACTACCATGGACTGAAGGCCAGTGGGTCTAGAGCTATGTGATGCACAAAGCTCACTCCCCACCACAGTGCCTCAGTAGACCTGCTTTTTCTTAGAATATGCAGCAATATGTGTTAGTTTACAGCAAAGCATGTAAGAGCGGCGCCACAGTCATTGACTTCAAACATTTCACAGAAATGTCTGTTACAACTCTTTTATTTTATATTAGACCATATTTTGTATTATATTCTAATATGCTATCATGTCCTTAACCATCAGGTTTATGCCATAATGTTTCACAAGAAAGTCAAATATAATATAATATAATACTGTATATGACATTAATTCTTTATACCTGAGTATTGGAAATTCACATTCACTTTGTTAAATCCCTAATTCCTCCTGTTCCATAATGTGCCCAGGGCCGGCTTCTCCGACTTTTAACCGTCCTTCAGCGTAAGTGTCTCCTCTTATATCACTAATGGCAAGTAAAAGGTCTGGAGTAAATGTTTATAGTGCATTTTCTTACCTGTATAATCCGACATTCTGACTATACTTGTATGAAAAGAATTATCCGGAGTAAAATGCACTTTAGATCAATTTACGGATGATTGGGAGTACATACGTTGAGTTGACATCAAAATCATGTCATTCGGATGTGTTTTGAGAAAGTTCGATTTTACTGTTTTTAGTCAAAACTCGTTAGCCTGGAAGTGACCAGGGCATGTCATTTCGCCGCTACAAAACGCTATTTTTATACCCTTTTCTACAGTTCCAAACAACATTACACTTACGTAGTATCCCGAGGTCTTTATGTGGTCGGATAGAGAGTCCAGAATGAATTTCATCAAGCCAGTACCTTTCCGGAAATATTGCTGCTGCAGCTGGCATCTTTAGGGGAAAGTCCGTAGGAGTCGATTGCATCACGTCGTTACACGACATCACGTCACGTGACATTTCAAAATTCCATCCTGTTAGTAAGCTAGGGTTAGCGACCCTCTACTCACTACCACGTAAGTGTAATGTTGTTTGGAACTATAGAAGAGGTATAAAAATAGTGTTTTGTAGCGGCGAAATGACATGCCCTGGTCACTTCCAGGCTAACGAGTTTTGACTAAAACCGGTAAAATCGAACTTTCTCAACACACATCCGAATGACATGATTTTGATGTCAACTCAACGTATGTACTCCCAATCATCCATTTTACTCCGGATAATTCCTTTAATTAAGATGTGTTGCTTCTCTGCTTCCTAACAGGCTGGGTAGGCTACATGCCTTCAGAAGATCATTAATTATTGGACTTCCACATGGATTTCAACTGGGACATAGTAGTGCTGGGCGGTATACCGGTTCACACCGTATACCGGTGTATATTTTCGTTATGATATGAATTTTTAATATATTGTATTTGATTACACAACGTAATCAAATACAATATAAACGCGCGACAGTGTTTCAGACGGGACTTTTTTTACACGCACGCATGGTGTCACTGCAAGGCATAGTGAGGGTAAACACAAAACACCTTAAGTTTTTCCCCTGAAGTATGACCCTTAAGGCTTAATTTCTCCTTAGGTAAGGGGTTTATTTAAGGGTGTTGCACAGAATAATACCTTAAATTGTTTCTTTAGTTAAGGAAAAACTTTAAGGGATACTGCATTGAAAAGGATTTACCGTCACGAAAATTCTATTGAGATTGTTCAACAGCTGTAACTAGCTGGCTAGTAGGTGATGTCGTTAGTTAGCAACCCACCGAACACAGTGAAGTTTAATGATCTTATCCAGGGTTCTCAAGTCTCACGCAATGGGCGTGAGACACGCGCAATTCAACAAGTTCACACGCTCACACGCCACACCTTGCATTTCTCACGCAGAAATATTAGGCTCAGAGGTGGGACCAAGTCACTGTTTGGCAAGTCACAAGTAAGTCCCAAGTCTTAGCAGTCAAGTCCAAGTCAAGTCCCAAGTAAATACAGAGAAGGGCAAGTCGAGTCCAAGTCCAAGTCACATCAAAGCCAAGTCGAGTCCAAGTCCAAGTCCCAATCTTTTTCAAGTCCTGAACAAGTCATCAGGTACTCTTCACTTAATAATGCCATTATTAGACTATCGATCATAATTTTAGCACTTCCATCTAATCCACAGTATTTTTTGTTTATAAATACAGATTAAAATATGTTCAATGTTTCCGTCTTGTAATCTTTTACGACATATGCATGCGCATACCTGTGTAATCTGTAAACAGATAGCTACATAACACTCAGCACAGCTGCAAATATATATATTGTTTTTCCAAATTGCGGAGCCCACTGTAAGGATGAGTAATAATTTGACTGATGGCAGTTCACTGCGCTAGGCCACAGATTTGCCTGCAAACAATTTATTAGGCTGTCTGGCAGTGGCGACTCATAAGGGAAGCCAAGGTCAACACTTTTATATTATTTAAAAGATAATAATGACAGTAATTTTGTTTTAAAGTATTCATTTCTTAAGAAATACTACACATTTGATGCTGTTTATCTCATTTGTAAATGGTGCACTGTCACTTTAAGCCCATTGTGTCACACGTTCTCATAATGATCCTTTTTTTACCAGCTCCGTTCAAATATAGCCTATGGCTAGTCCACAAACTCAAACATTGTTTGTGCCACATGTATAGCACAATATTAACAATGATAAGCATGATATTAAGTTGGCACAAGAGAAGCATGTATGACATGATGCTTGCTTGACATTTTCTGTTTGCAATTAAAAGTGAATTATGAGCTGTAGCCAGTAGCCACCTAGCTACAGTAGCTGAGTGAAATGTATTTCAATCGGCATATCATGTGCTTCATGTAAATAAATTATTGAATACTTCAAGACTATTAAGACCAGTTCCATTACACAAGGCAAAGACAACTCTTCATAATATTCTTGTCCACTTTCCAAATCACAGTGAGTGCAGCTATGTCATAGTGACCTGGATCTCATAGTTTATAACAGTACAGTAGGCTAGTGAGAACCGGATAATTCACAATCTCCTCTAATCTCGTATTTGTTGCCTTCACGATTTCCTTTTATATGTTTCTTATATTTAAAAGAAGATATCAATCATCATCAACAATGACAAGCCAGCTGGAACCTACTCATTTTCTCTCCCTCTCGTGTGTGCTTGGATGCGTTCTCAATTAAATGCAGTAGGCTAGCATAAGTTCAAGTTGGATCTTAATGGAGAGGACTCGAAAAGTATCAACTTTATGTAACATGCTGTTGGTGCTTTTTGACATTAAACGTTCTCTAACAAGAGTGCAAATCAGTTTGCAGTAAAGCTACTAGTGATTGGCTAAATGTTGGTCCTTCCTCTGTCTCTTGGTGCCCTACACACAGTGCGTAACGCGTGTGGGGGTAGCGGCAGTACTGTACTGTGCTCTGGCCGCTTGTCTCCGCTATTTTTTTTTTTTTTTTTTTTAGTCGCGGGAAAGCGTCTGTGGGGTGACTGGTCCACGATCAGGAAATTTAGTTTTTGATTCGAGACATGTCAAGTCATCACAAGTCAAAGAGGCAAAGTCCGAGTCAAGTCTCAAGTGAATAGTATTCAAGTCCAAGTCGAGTCGCAAGTCATGCCGAATTTTATCAAGTCAAGTCTGAAGTCATTAAAATCATGACTCGAGTCTGACTCGAGTCCAAGTCATGTGACTCGAGTCCACATGTCTGATTAGGCTACTATGTCAAGGTATCTGCATAATTATTAGAGGTGCAAGGATACCAGAGGATTTCTCGCAGAGTTCAGAACTAGCACACCACTCACCGGCCAAATAATAATAAAAAATAGCCACTACATCCAATCCAAAAATAGTGTTTGTTGTATCCGGGTAAAATTCCAAAATAGGACATCCCCTACTGCAACCATGTTATGCTTGTGCGCTTATGTGGGGTTACACGTTTAAGATTTCAAAACTGCACCAAAATGCTTTTTATTCAGAAATTCAACTGTCTGTCATTTAGTAAACCAGCCTACTTATGGCACTTTAACAGTGTGTTTTATTTATAAACTAAACTAAACTGTCGGTCATTAAGAAAACATAATGATTGTGTCGTTGTAGCTTTGTGTAAACCAGACATCAGCAACGTTCATTTTATACGACCAATCACTCTCGTGGCTGCCTGCACTTTCCATGTCGTCACAACTGCAACTTTCACACTCGTTTGTGCTTTTTAGCGGCGTGTTCATCGGACACCCGTCTGAGCCTCCATGGACCATGTCAACAATGAATGAAAATTAGCTTATTATCAATGAGTGTTATCAATTTGAGCAAGTATGCTACACATACATTTTTTTCTAAAGATACACGACTGCTGCAGACAATGAGCTGCCAACCATCATAAAGTAATAGCGACCCAAAATAATGTACTTGCTGTCCTTATAAAAAAAAGAAAATAAAAAGTTGGTCTCAGCATGCACATTCTTGGTCCAATGACTCCGTGACAATAGGCTACTCAAGTGAATAAAGAAATTAGCTTAATAAATAAACTATTTGTCTCACTCAGTACATATATATTTGTAAATTGGTGAGAATATCCCACCGTCAAGATTATTATATTTCAAGATTCCAATCTATCCCACCTAAATATGAAAAGTTATTTCTAGTGACATGCTTCCTGGTGACATAAGAGACATAGCTATGCAAGATGGGTACAAATCCCAGACTGTCCTGAAAAATAAACAAAAAAACTCACCAGAAGTCTTTATTCAATTCTACCTTCATTGAATGAGCACGCGAAGCCAAATATTTGTGCGAGTGAGTGCCCCCCCCCCAAAAAAATTGGATACCGTGGTACCCTTGGATCTCACTCCAAGCTGAGCTCAAAACTTGAGAACCCTGATCTTATCATTCATCTCACCTGAAGAATATTCGCTGAAATTATCCAGGTAGCAAGTAAAGCGTGTTATAGACATGCACTGAGCAATACTAGCTGGCTAGTTAGAAATTATCCTGACTGTCATCAGTGCACCAAAACGAACTTTTTTGTTAATGTTTTGCCTAGTGAAACCTAACCGAAGCTCATGGCAGGCTAACAAGACATCCACATGAAGTTAACGTTAGCCTACCACTAACGTCATGTAAACCACACAATAACAATACATTTCTGATAGGCCTATTTGACAGAGTAAGCATATTAACAGAGAGGGTTTATTTTAAATTGTATCGTTTTAAAAAAGTATAATTATTGCAAGTTGCACTACTTTTTGTATTGGTTTTATACAAGATGTTTGTGAAATTTGCACAGTAAAAGTTCTGTATTTTGACTGCAATTGTCTTTTGCATTCTGATTAGATTCTTCATTAGAATCATGAGTGGCTTTTTGTAAACAGCATCATTTTCTGGGGCCGTGCAAAACTGCATTACCACTAGTGTGGAGTTATTCTACATCATGACAGTAAAATAGACCATCCTTAGTCAATGTACTGCAGCAATTCCTCTCTCAACCTGTAGAAAATGCTGTGAACATCTGATTATGCATGGTAAAAAAATACCGTCATATACCGTGAAACCGTAAGAATTTTGAAAAATACCGTGATACATTTTTGGTCATACCGCCCAGCACTAGGACATAGCCTAGAAATCTAGACGCACCCTAGCGGCGGCAAAATAATTTCCTCAGCCTGTACGTCTAGTATCAAACCATAGGGATTTCTATTGGCTGACGCCGTGGACTTCATCCAATCACAGCGCTCTATTTTGTTAGAGAGTCTTAAGGCTGGCTTAACAGGATAACGACAGTCCTGTGACGGTGAACAACAAGGAAGGTGGCTATGGCTAACGAAGAGCGGTTGTTTGAATCGGCGTTGGCGTCAACTTTGGAGGAGTTGGACTTGTGCTTTTCTTTGAAAGTTGAGCAACACAATGCACTTAAGTAATTCCTTTCGAAGAAGGATGTACTTGCCGTTTTGCCGACCGAATACGGATATGGTCGTAGCGCTGGCCTATTGCATGCCTAGGCAGTTTGAAAGACAATTCTCTGCCCGCCCCTTGGATTAAGCGAGGTAAATGGTTCGATTCCAGACTATACATTTCAATGATATAGGATGGCCCGCCAGGCTAACTGGGACATGGATGTACCAATCATCTAGATGTACCGCAGAGCGGTACAAAATATGACCGCCGCCCAGTCCAGCACATTTTTTCCACAAAAATAAATCATGGTGAAAGGCCTATATGATTCTAACTGTCTCACTAAATTGCATTATCACACTCAATTTTCACTGGTATCTGCTAGACAACAAGTACCAAAACATGATTAGTTCATAGATTTCACATGTAAAATTCATTTTATACGACCCCACCCCCATCTTGCCTGTTCATAATTCTGAGAAATTCTTGTGTGCATGCTTGTGTGTGTGTGCCTGCCTATATGCCTGTGTTTGTGCATGTGTATGCATGCGTACATTTGTCTACTGTGTGAGTATGTGTCATACATATGATTACTGTGAATGTATGTGTGTGCGTGTGTATCTGTTTATGCGAAAAAAAAAAAGAAAAAAAAATCTGACTAAACCTATATGACCGCTGCTTCACTGCGCGGTGGTCATAATAATATGACGGGCTACAGTTGTATTGTTACACCTGTTGATAATACAGTGGTTTCTTCAAGTGAACTTGACAAGAACCTAGTCATCAATGTTTTGACCTTGTTGGTCATAGTAATGCAGACTGGTATGAACAAACTCATGGCACTATAAGCAGAGGGAGATCATATAAAAGATGTAAAAGAAGTATTGTTTTGAGGATGAAATCAAATGCATGGAACATGCAAAAGGGAACATGATGAAACTATGAAGCATGACAATATACCTACATCTACTGTATGTAGTGTGACAGATTTAATACGTTTGATTTAATGTCCAACACAGTATATTTGGTCACTTTGATTGTTAATTTGAAGTGTGTCTGTCCTTAGCCCTCAGGATATGAGTTTGAGAGTTGCTGAAAATGGCATATTCTCTATCCTTACAGAAATAAAGAAGTGACATCATGTAGACTGCCTGTCAACAGCATTGTACACTTGTGATAGAAACAAGCTAAACATGTTGTTGTTTCTGTTGTATTTTTCTGAACTCACTTGTGCATGTCCAGCATGGAGCTAATTTATCTGTAAAAGAGATCTCCTTTTAACTTTCTACTGTAATGTTTTGGTCCCTCTGTTCTTTAAACTTTGAGAAATTCCCCCACAACTTCCCGCAGGGTTACTGATAAAGTTGGTTAAATTGTGCCTGGACATAGTAGGGAGCCAGATTGCATTCCGTTGCCAATGTCAGTCCCCTTGGTTGATTTGCCATCAGTTCACTTCAATATAAAAACTGTCTTTTCATTATACAAATAACCCTTGAGCTCTTATCTATGTAATCTCAATGGCAATGCAGCTTTTGTTTGCACCTCCAACAGCATAGCCTGTTACTACTGCCCACAAATGCCTGTATGTTTGACTCAGTGAATAGGCTATTAGTCAGTCAGTCCACACCAGAGATCACCCGAAAGCTGTTCAACTCTGTGTACAACTTTCCTCATGAGATCAGTTCCATGCCCTTCACTAATCATTAGTCATTTAATTTAATAAAGGCTCATTTATGTTCTTACTACTAGGGGGGTCTAGATTGTTCGTATTCCAAATCATATGGTAAATGGACTGCATTTACATAGTGTTTTTTTTTTTTTTTTTTACTCCTGCGAGCACCCAAAGCGCTTTACATTGTCATGCCTCACATTCACCCATTAACACATGCACCGATGGTGGAGGCTGTCAGGCAAGGTGCCAACCTGCTCATCAGGGGGCCGGCACTGGGGTTAAGTGTCTTGCTCAAGGACACTATGACAGGGTCAGGAGGAGTTGGGTAGCCTAGAAATCTAGACGCACCCTAGCGGCGGCAAATTAATTTGCTCAGCCTGTACGTCTAGTATCAAACCATAGGGATTTCTATTGGCTGACACCGTGGACGTCATCCAATCACAGCGCTCTCTATTTTGTTAGAGAGTCTTAAGGCGGGCTTAACAGGATAACGACAGTCCTGCGACGGTGAACAACAAGGAAGGTGGCTATGGCGAACGAAGAGCGGTTGTTTGAATCGGCGTTGGCGTCAACTTTGGAGGAGTTGGACTTGTGCTTTTCTTTGAAAGTTGAGCAACACGATGCACTTAAGTCATTCCTTTCGAAGAAGGATGTATTTGCCGTTTTGCCGACCGGATACGGATATGGTCGTAGTGCTGGCCTATTGCATGCCTAGGCAGTTTGAAAGACAATTCTCCGCCCGTCCCTTGGATTAAGCGAGGTGAATGGTTCGATTTCAGACTATACATTTCAATGATATAGGATGGCCCGCCAGGCTAGGAGTTGGGCTCAAGCCAGCAGCCTTCTAATTGCTGGACGACGACTCTACCTCCTGAGCTACTGTCTCCACTATCAAATCAATATGAAGAATTTCCTCAGGCCTTCTTCACGAGAAGAATTAGTAGGCTATTTAGTTTGAAAATGAGTAGGCCTATAGGCTATTAGGCTATTTACAAACAATTGAGTTTCTTACATTATTTCAGGAGGTAAGAATGAAAAACATTAGTTATAAAATAATAAAGCATAAATAAAGTAGGCTATACAGGCCTATTTTTAAAACCGATTTTATGACAGACCTAGCCTAGGCCTACTCCCTCTTCCTATATGCCCACTAGCCAATCCCTTTGTTTGAAGGTATCGAAAGACACTTTCACTTTCGATTTTAAAACAGCTGCGGGGACTGTTTGGTAACGTTACCGTCAGTGGATCACGTTTATTTAAAACAGGTAAGCTAACCTACGTTGCCCATATTTGAACGAACATAATCATCTGTGTGTGTAGGTGTAGGCCTACGGTCATTTTGTATGTAGCCTAAGCTAGCCTACGTCTTCTCGAAATTACAACGTGGTAGCGTACTAGTCTACGCCTGCATCGTTCAACATTTATTTTAATCGACCCATCAGTCGTAGGTTAAGCTATTGTAGCCTACATGAATGGTAGGTGTAGCCTATGCACAGATGCGTAACACGAATATATATTTTGTCCTGTATTCTTACTGTCCCATTCTAGGATGAAGCCGGTGAAAATATTTGTGACCCAAAGTGGAAATACTCTAAATTCCCATAAGGACTTTCTGAAACGTCTCCGTCATCATCGCAAAATCAAAGAGAAAGAAGTTCATGAATGCGACGTAATTCTGGCATTCTGTCCAATTGTTTCTCGAGTGGGCACTGACATTGAGGCCGCACTGAAGATCTTTAAAGGTAGACCTATATGTTTCAACACCGTGATTGCATGACAATGGTGGTGTTTATGGGAGGGAGTTGCTTGCATAACGTTTGTTATTCCCAAACAGGCCTATTTTAAATTATTTGTATTAGGCTATTGTGTTCTAAAGAGGGCGTTTTACACTTGTTTTTCAACGATACCTAGTTGTAGAGTCTCTCTGAAACTAGCCTAGACTAGATTCAAAGCTTAAACTTATTTACAACTAGGCCTAATCAGTAGAGCTATACACAATCTCATCTGTTGTATATTCCAGTGATACAACAGATTGTTTTAGGTTGCCTTCTTGTCACATTCCCTCCACTGTTTTGCCCTCTGAAATATTCCAAACAAACTGAGAGCTATGAGAGTCACTTGACTTAACACATCAATTGATTAAAGTCATGGAACAGAAGAACCATCCCTTATTCATGAAGGATATCCTCAGGAATAGAGAGTGATGAAAGTGAGAAAAATAATTGCAAAATGCATGGTGGGTGGATGGGTTGTTTAGGCCAATGAAACAGTCAACTGACCTGACATTTCATTGAAATAAGGATTAAAAAAACAGTCTTATCACTCAGTAAGATCCAATGAAGAATGTGACCTACCATATTTTCAACACATGAAATGTTTATTATCTTAAAGGTGCTCACTTCTGTTGACGTTCAAACAAAACAGAGAGCTAACATGCTCCATCCCCCTCCCTCCCGTGCAATTGTAACATTGCTTAGAGTACCTTTAAGTTCTTATCTCAGTTCCTGACAGGATAGATTGCACCCACCCAACTTGGCCTTAGGACAATACTAGAATTATAGAAACAACTGTAATATTTTCTCTAGGCCTACTGTATGCTTTCATTCATACATTGCTTATTGATACACTATCATTTTGTGCATTTACTGTGCTTTTTCTTCTTCTGGGGTTAAATACCATATAACAAAATGGTGGATATTCAGTTAATATTTTTTTCTGTTTCAATAGGTCACTCTACACCTTCGAAGCCCATCATTGTAGTCGTGCTTCACCATACATATGAGAGAGATGAAGTTGTACCAGACAGTAACAAATATGCTACTGACAACATATGTATAGTAAACTCTCTGTTTCATGAAAGTGAAGGACTTCTCAAGAACTGCAAACTGAATTCTGAGGCAATCAACCTTACATCACAGAAGCTAAAGGACTTCAAGGTATGCACTCGATTGCAAGATTATTGGAAATATTAAGGCTTTTACATATGTGGCAAGCTGGGGTATAAAGGGAGTGTAAAACCCATGAACACTGTGACTACGCCACCCTGGTAATTTCACCCAGGGAAATGTGAATACCAGATTCAGTCAGAAGGCACTCAGTTTCGTCAGAGACTTTCTAATGAGGAGACACAGCACTCAAAAAATCCTCCATAGAAATGCATGGGCTTAGTTTGTAACGCAGTTGTCTACGCATATCACACCCCTTCCGCGGCAAAACGTTGACATGTGAATACACTGAGCCAATCATGTGCTACAGTATGTTGTGAATATATTGACAGGGTGTCCGCAGGGTTGTAAAAAGTATTAAAAGGTAGTAAATGAAATTAGCCAAATTTAAGGCCATTTAAAAGTATTAAAAAGTAATACGTCATCTGATGAGGTATTCTCATCTGATGAGGTATTACATTTTCGAACCACTAACTATGAGGTTTTCCATTTGTGTTAAGTGCAGGCCTATCTCCTAAAATTTGTGTGCATTTATTTATATTATATTAATTATGAGTAGGCCCTGAGTGATATGTCAGTGTGCGTTCGTGGTAAAAACATTTAGCGCCCCCTCAAACTCTATGCTCAAACTGGATATACAGCTGGCTTACTGCCAAACTTGTTTAAGCTCACTACCATTGACGAAGTCATAGGGAAATGTAATTTTTCGGACATTTGGTTAGAGGACTCGAGATTCAAAGACTGGCTTAGGCTAGTTGGCAACAGCCAAGAGGCTTATTGCCACGTCTGTAAAAAAACACAAAATGTCACCTGGTGGGAGTGAATGCCGTCAGGTAAAAAATGGAGTCTACTAGCCAGCAAACAAGAATGTGCGGACGTAGTCAGAGGTGGAAGAGTCAACTGCCTGGCTCAGTGGCTTATCGGCAACGTAGGGCTACTGTCTCTCCACATAAATATGCGTCATTGAAGCTATCAGTATGTCTACGCTACCAGCGGTCATTGTCATCCAAAAAAGTAATCATTTGCGCCATCGCGTTTTCAATGACAAAGGCTGTAAGAGCAGCAGACATAGCCTAAACTAGGCCTATATACAGTATCACAATAACCCTTTTTCCCATTTTCAAATTAAAAGTCCCCATAAAGTCAGAAGGCCTTTTCATTCAAACAAATATATAATTAAATTAAAGGGGAAAAAACAAGAATATAACATGTAAACATATGCACATGTTATAAGGGGTTATTTGCAATGAGCTACCCCTGCCTTAAATACAGAATAGAGGTTAAATATACTGTAGGCCTGACAGTGTTGCTTTGTTTAGGCGATAAGGTTTAGGCTATAAGGTTTAACATTTTCTACCCTCAGTAAATGTCATGTTAAGGTTAGTTTAACAGGTGTTACCTTTACATTATTCAAAGCTTGCTCAGGAGCTATAGGGTTACTCCCTTGATGTAGTATGTGATGAGATCAAAGTCCCAAAAAGACTTGCTTAAAATGAGTTGAATATAACAACCTGTGTAGGTTTTTATAGGCTGTATTGTAATATGCTATCAATATATTATAATATAATATATTTTAAGTCAATTTGTCAATTAGTTTCCACAAAATTCCCCAGAAGTCACCATTTAAGGGGTTATTTTTCAAACATTTCGTGCAGGCCCAAAAGTATTTTATCACATGGGGCCCACATTCTCCAGCAGCACCCAATTAATAATTAGTATTTTTGTAAAATGTGACCACCTATTTTTGAATGTGATACCATGACTGGCAAATTATATGAGACAGCAAGGGTGTGTGTGTGTACTGCGTATGGTCGTGGGCCTTTTTGGAAGAAAGTCCAGTAAACCTTTTCTGATTTTCATTTGTCATGTTGTCTTGACTGAGATAGAATGATAGTGAAAGAAAGAGTGTAGTGCTGGAGAAGTGGTGTGTGTGCTCTTCCTACACATAACAGTGAAATCAATTTTTTATCTTGGGTTAGGATTAAATAACAAATAATTGTGTATAGGCCAGTGTTTTTATTGAAGCAAAAAAGGAACAAAGTATCCAGTAACTGTAATCAGTCCCTCCAGGAATTTGCGATGTTGCGATCGCAACAATTAACGCAACTTCAGCAAATCCTTGTGAATTCTGGGCGACCTCGCAATTTTGTCCAAACACTGCAACTTTTTCGCAAATTTGACCAATCATCATGGTTTCCCCGTAAAATTTCACCTACCACAACAGCCCCTCGCGCAGAATATTGACTCAGATACCACACTCACTTCTGCAGACACCAGAGACTGCCCTATAACTTGTTCACTCCTCTGCAGTTTTGATGACAATAAATAGAAGGCTAACGTTAATGATCTGCTTTACTTGTATCTGTCATCTCAACCTAGTGTTGCTAACCTGCCTAAGCTATGAAAGTAAGTTAATTAAGGCCTACTTGGTTTACTGACATTTGAGTAGGCTACAATATGCAACCCATTGGCAAACGTTTACACCTGGAGATGTCCTTTTAGCTCGTGTCATGTTTGCTAGCTTGTGGGCTCAGTTTGTGTAGTGCAGTGCTACCAAAATCATAGAAATTAATAACATTGTAAGACATTTACCTCTTCTATGATCCAAGAATGATTTCATATGAGTTATTTTTTAACATTTATTTTAACTAATGACATAGAAAACATCCCGAATTCTATCCACATATCGTAATGCACTATGCAAAAAGTTATTTCCAGTCGTAGCCGAACACAGTGAGATGCAAGCGTTCCAATCCACTTAGATATGTTATTACGCTACTCTCACGTCCTTAAAGTGGCAGGCAGTCAATTAGACTTACACACCACCAATGTAATAACAGTACAGAAAAGTGTAGTCTAATAGTTTAAATCAATATGAAATTACTAGATACTTAGTTGGCTATTAGTAATTATGCAAGTCACAGAATATGAATTATTAAAAAGGTATGAACTTAATATGAGTTACAACATATATGAATGTATTGAAACATGACATTATGCCATCTCTTTAGGGGGCTGTCTTTTTTGGACAATTCTACGAAAGGTTAGCCTGACGAGCCAGACCCACATTAAAATGTAGGGTATGGGCACTCACCGTTCGCAGTGCTCAGTCCGAGGGGCGGGATAATCAGTTGTCTTTCAAATTCCCTCTGCACGCAACAGGACAGTGGCAGCGCCCATGCGTTTCCCACCAGCGGAGCTAGTTGGCTAGTTCAAACGTTTGCCAACTTAATAAAAGCTTAACTCATGTCACACTGTTCGCCAACAGCAACATCCATCTTATTTGTTTTCAAGTAGCAGGGAATTCAAGCCAAACCGTTGCAACTCTGCCATCAATCATTATGTTAAGCCCACCTAACGACTCTATACACGATTTCATTGGCCTGATTGAGTTTCGATTTCTGGAGCTCACAAGCCACGGAGAGTTGCTAGACTAGCCCTGCGCTAGGGGCGCGTCTAGATTTCTAGGCTAACGAAAGGTTATACTGCTTTGTGAATTACCCCAGTCAAAGTATGTACACAAATAAAGTAGGCCTACTTTGATTTTCTGTAACCCTTACTATTTACCTTTACTTATCCTTTTTTATAAGCATCAAGATAATCAGTGTAATTTTGGTCTTACTAACCTTAATTACCCTCAATTAAAAAATATCGCTACTATTTTTGCAATTTTCACTTCCTCTCGCAATTTCTTCGCAACAAACAGCTAAAAACACCGCAACTTACATCGCAATTTTTTAGAAAAGTTGTCGCAAAATCCCGCATTTTAGATCGCAACAATCTCAAAAAATCCTCGCGAAATCCTGGAGGGACTGTGTAATAATAGATACTTGATTTGAATTGTAAGCATTGCTACACTTTCTTACTCAGAAAGTTAAGTAACAAAATTGCAGTAATCCATTACTTTATAATTAGTTACCCCCAACACTGAATTTCGAAAAGGTTGCCGCTAGTTGCAGCTCGAAGTTGTGTTGGTATTAAAAAATACTGTGAAGGTATTAAAAAAGGTATTAAAAGGTATTAAATTCAACTTAAGCATTTCTGTATATACCCTGATTGAGCCAATAATGTGGTGTGTTGTGAAAACATCGTACCAATCATGTGTTGTGATCTCGCCGCTGGAGCAAGATTGCAGTAGATTGGTGTCGTGAAGCCTTGCGCACGCGCATTTATGCCGAGATGGATGCCCGATGAGTGCCCAAAAAGCGTTGCCATATGGCCGCCGAGTGGAGGGACTTGCCTAAAAGGACTTTGGTTTCGTTGACTGATGGCAAGAGACGCGGTTTCATCCAAATAGTTTTATTAACAAATTAAAACACAATTCCCATTCACACCAGACATATAATAAGGGAAGAAGGAAGACCGGGACCACTGGAGCTGAGGCCTACCTATGGAGAGGTTTACAGAGGTCACACCACAGCACACGTGTCCACACGCACACACATGGTTAAGGCACAGTACCCGTGATGTAAAATGGCACACCGCACAAGACACACCACCCAAAGACAGCAGCCCCTTCACCATATACACTCAGCTCCTGGAAGGGACAAGGAAAGGGACAGGGAGGATTAACAGCGTCACACGGTCAAACCAAACTAATAACAGTAACCAATCGCTGAGACCAGAACAGTGGCTCTCAGCAGCTATCAAAATGGCCTCCCGCCAGTGAAACGCAAACAAACAAAACTAAAGACACAGAATAACAAAAAGGTTCATTAAGTAACAAATACAGGGACACTGGTTATCCATAGCCCTGAGAAGGGCCTCCTGCCAGTGACAAATCGATTAGAAAGAAACAGGACAGAACACAATAATACAGAACATTGAGAAGGTGAGCTGGTTAAACACCTTAACACAAATAGTTAGAAAAGGACATGACTCATTTATTCAACATATAACATTGATGCGCACGTTTACACGCACAACAGATATCCACAAACAATGAGCGGCTAATCTGCTAGGTGCAGGCTACAGCTGGTTAGCATGTACAGTTACTTAACAGACAATAAACAACCACACAACGCAGGAATCCGTGTGGACTAATTGCAGGCAACTTCATACAAGCAGAGCTCATGGCAAAGCAGCAGCGGTCACGCAGAAGCTGTTGTTTCCCGTCCAGCTGTTAGCTACAAACACCAACTACAGTCTCAGTAGATAGACATTGCCTCCTCTACCATTCAGACAAACACTCTGAGGGATGTAGCAGTTACTACCGTCAAAAAGCATTGGACAGACAAAGGGGAAGAATCCACAGGCAGGCTGCGTAAGTGGCAGAAATCAGGTGAGCAAGACCCAGCTAGTCGGAAGGGCTGTCACCAAGCTTATGTACAGTACAAGAGCCACATGGGAAGTAATTAGGGTTGGGTATCGTTTCAATTTGAACGATTCCGATTCCGGTTCCAACCGATTCTCGATTCCGATTTTTCCGAAAGGCAGGGTCAACAAAAATTTAGGATATTTTAAATGAGCTAGCTAACCAACGGTCTTTCTCAGGGTATCTGCACATTTTCCAAGTGCAAATTTAAAGACTTTTTAAGACCTTTTCAAGACATCTAAATGAAAATTAAGACTACTGTATACCACGACAAAAAGATATATATGACTGTTTATGCAATAGTTTTTTTTTTTCCTACTTTTAACCCCCACCCCATTTTGGATGTCTACAGAAGTTACCAAATGTATTTTGGCGAAAGAAAAATAATTGTGTGTGAATTACCTTCACAGCTATAAATGCCCAATTTTAGGGTCTGGGCTGCTTGCTTTTGAAGCTGGCTGTACATATTTGGTTTTGCTTACTGCTGAGGCTGACTGTTCTTCATCTGTGTCTGTAGAAGCCTAGGGCTACTTGCCAAAGACATGTGCACTGGACTGGATTCCCTTCAATATTTTTTTCAAAGTTAGACTAAGCTATTTACATATTTTAATAAGCCTACTTTATATAATTTATTATGTGCATCTATTGTCCAATATGCAGCACAGCAAATTAAAGTTAATCCACTACTTTACATTTTGCATACCAGTTGTATCTAAGCCAACCAAAGCTTGACTGAAACATTGTAAAACCATTGACTTGTTTTATATTAATTAAGAGACAGGTCCTCCTCGCATGATCCTGCTGAAAACTGCTGGTTTCATCTCAAGCACTTATTATGAACGCACATATTTTTTTTTATGTATCAGTCGCCGACATTCAAAAAATATGCGGTTATATTTCACAACTTTTGCAAAGTAGGCCTAGCCTACAGGGAAACGCTGGCAAGCAAGCTGCTGGCAGATATTACAGGTAGGCTATTATAACTTAGACAGATATTTTCTTCCATAGACTAGGCTATTTTAAATACACGAAACTGGATGGAGACATCACTCGCTCTCTTGCACTCGCTGGCGGTCCTATACGCACATTTAATACCTCTCTTTCGAAAATTCAGTTGTATTTAAGACTTTTTAAGGATCCGCGGGAACTCTGCTTTCTGAATGAAATAGTCTGACATTCTCCATGAATTTTAATTCTATGAACTATGCGCTTCTTCGTTGGTGTTCAGCCGTTTCTTCTTCCGGTCGGCGGACTGGGAATCGAAACTAGGAATCGAAATTTAAACTTTTGAACGATTCCGGGAAAATCGCAAAGATAGTCCCGGTTCCAACCAATACTCGATATTCGATACCCAAGCCTAGAAGTAATTGGCTGGCCAATTATCTACTAGCTTTTGTGTGAGCCCTAACTGGGCGGAAATATTCCATTCTGCTACACATATGGTGCATATGGCTGTGGCAGCCGTGGCCTACTGGTTAGCGCTTCGGACTTGTGACCGGAGGGTTGCCGGTTCGAACCCCGACCAGTAGAAAGCGGCTGAAGTGCCCTTGAGCAAGGCACCTAACCCCTCACTGCTCCCCGAGTGCCGCTGTTGTTGCAGGCAGCTCACTGCGCCGGGATTAGTGTGTGCTTCACCTCACTGTGTGTTCACTGTGTGCTGAGTGTGTTTCACTAATTCACGGATTGGGATAAATGCAGAGTCCAAATTTCCCTCAAGGGATCAAAAGAGTAAATACTTATACTTATACATTCATGGCACCGGGGAATAAGTGGACAAACATGGATGCCACAACAAAGGTTAAAACATACGCTCAGTAATCCTAATTACACAACTGTATTTGCTTAAAATATAGTGTAAGACGCTTGTGAAGGAAAGATATGCAGCTTTCAAGTGACAAAAACGGCAAATTCCCAAGTTCACATTAAAAATGGACTACAAACGAACTACAACATGACGACAAAAGTGATCACGAGCCCTTAACTGGGCAACTCTGTTAGCAAAATCTAGACCCAGTTTGACTCACACATGACGTGACGTGAATGATGCGGAATGATGATGTTTTCACTGGTGAAAAGGTTTTTCCGATGCCCATGAAAGCTAGAAAACACGACACATTGGTCACTGTGCATGGAGTGTATGACGTCACTAAAGCGCTATAAGCATTTTTGCACTTTGGCAGCGCGACACTAGTTGCCTTCTTCAAGGTGAAGACAGGCTATCACCTCTGACTCTGCACACCATCAAATAAGCTAAAATTATAAACAAGAAGACCAGCTAGCAGTGTTAAGAAAGGTCTGAACAGTAGAGCTACTTTTGTTGTAAATAAATCTGTTAATTAGGCCTACCTTTTGCTGAATTTTATTTTGTAAAGTACCTGCTGATAAATATCCCATGCTGCAACTCTTGTTGATAACTTCTCCTGCTCACTAATGAGTTCATGAATGTTTATGAGTGTGAACTGACTATTCAAACTTCACAATAGCCTACGGTGCCATTCCTCAGTGCTGCAACTCTTGCTGGTGATCTTAAATTGACTAGTCAAATAATCAAACTTCATAATTTCATGACCACTTACCCTCTAGTGCCCATTTTTAAATTACATTTTGAAAATAATTTATCTTAATTGTTTTACCAGGCTATTTTCATTCACATTGTATGTGGGCTATATGAAATGCCGACATGTCAGGCTGCTATTGTCTGATGTTGTCATGTCATGATGTTAAATATATGAGTGAACTTTAACATGTGGTGCCTGGTGCGGGTAAAAGCACACCCGCTCCCTGGTCATAGCTTCTATTTCGTCCATCCTGTTTTCGATGCCACGCCCCATACGTGGTAGTCAGAAAATATCAGCGGCACGCACAAGACTGACAGTCGTCCGCACCAGCTGCAAAAACTTCATTTTGACGTCACACTCGCACGTGTAAAGGCTGGGATCGTTGTGTATACCTGCCACATTATTCCTTTAGATCTTAATGGTATTGGTAGCCATGTGTTTATTTATAAGAATAAATAGCATACCTGTGACATGCAGTATATAACATAATGGAATAATTGAGAATTCATACTGAATATGTGTGATACTGAGATGTGTGTTCACAACATAAGTGATTTTTTTTTCCCCTGCAGAGAATGATCAAAAGTAAAGGAGGCAAGGTAAAAAACAACAACACTAATAAAGTATTTTTTTTCCCAGAATGAAAAAACACTATAACTAAAAAGTTTAACTTTAATATGTTCATCAGATCTATAGCCTGACATATATTTTTGTATTGTCCATTTAGTAGGCTATTATTTAACATTTGAATTACATGTATACAGTAACTGTGATAAAGATGATGTTCAATTATACAGTTGCTTTTAAAACAGCACTAAATATTTTTTTACCTTAGAATAAGGTTTCTAAAATTTCTGCTGCAATCCGAGTGGGGCTGCATCGCCTGTATTAAGACTAAACAGGTTGCTTGTAGCGGGTAGGACCACCGAACCCTTCCCACCACTAGTAGGCTCTTAGGTGGAGTTAGCCAGTGAGTGACGTGTATCGTGTGAGCCTACAAATGATGACAATAAATGTATGATCATGAAAAGTTGCCAATTCCTCAGTTTGTCTGTAAGCCAGTTAAATTAAGTAATCCGCGGTTTAACTGGTGGGTTGGCTAATGTTATGCCTACTGGCCTCGACAGCTAGCATGCTAGTTAGCCGTGCTATTCTTATTCTGATTCAATATGGAGGACCACAGGTGTCACTTGAAGTTGGTTAATTTGCCATTATAAACAGTATTAAAAAATATAATTTACAAAAAGTATTTTGTAGATCAATTATTAAATTATCAATAAATACTCTAATTTTAAAAAGGGATTTGCAAATACAATTGCTTTTCCATTTGCCAAATCATTTGCCAAATCCATTTGGCAGTAGCCTAGAAATCTAGACGCGCCCCTAGCGGCAGGAAATTACATTTGCTGCCAGGGCTAATTTGGCAGATCATTTGGAAAAGAATGCTTTAAAAGAACGCAGATGAAACATTGTAACGAACCAAGCTCCAAGACCATGAAAATCTATTACAGTAGAATCCAGCTCTGTCATGAGCACCTTCTTCTGAACTCAAAGGAAACGGTTGATAAAATATCTTTGGGTTTTATACAGGAGTTTTGCTATAAAGGAGCACTGCCATTTATGGATATTTTACGTAATGCTGTACTTTCACTGGCCTGTACTTTCACTGGCCAATGACAGCATTAAACAGACTGGTTGAAATTCGAAGTGAGCTAGCCTGCGGAAGCGAACCTAGAAGAGAATTTCTGAGCAGTTTTCTCCCCAATGTTTTCTGTAAGCCTAGGCTACTAGTTCTTCACTGATCTGAGCTAATGAGCGAATTACCTAGTGAAGTAGGCTCGCAGGAGAATAAAAAAAAGTTCAAAAGTTTTCTAGCATCTCTCCAGCCTAACTCATGGTGGGCATGTTAAGTTAACCGTAACATTACCTAAACAGTAACGTGATCACGAGAAAATATAAAACGTGACATGTAAGTCCTTCAATAAATAGTTAGGTTTATGAACTCATAAACAACAGCATTTGTCATCGTTGTAATTGAGCGTGCTGTGAATACAGCACATAGACTGTATATATAGAATGATACAGCAACGATGAGGCTAAAGAGCTCATAAGATTCAGACAGATAGCACCTGGGAATGGTTGTGCTCATTGTGTCAGAATATAGCAATTTGATTAGTGATCATGCATCAGCGCAAGCTTGCTGAGACTTTCTATTCTGGGGATGGGGATTTTAGACGATCCTTCATCACTGGGCTAGGAGTGTGCCCTGCTGTGTTATTATGACCGTGCTGATGCTATCAGCTGCAGCTCCCTCTCAACGTAATGACAGCTTGTTCGTGGTGTAGCTAGTGCTGCCTAATTGAATGCAAAATGGGGATAGCGCAAGGTTTTATCTTATATTAGGCTATTATGGTGTGGCACATTTTTGGGCTTTTAGCCTTTAATTTATTATGACCGCCGCTAGCGAAGCGGTCATATAGGGATTGTCAAAGTCCCCCCCCCCCCCCCCCCCCCCCCCCCCGTCATCTACTTCCTGAAGTTTTGGTCAACGATACCCGGGACACCGAACCACCGGGGCACATGAAATTTGGTGGGTATGTAGCCCCACTAGACTTTTACGGTAAACTTTCGTTTCGTCCCCGGGGGCCACTCCCCCCCCCCCCCCCCCCCGTGCTGGGCCCCCCGAACCGCAAAAAAAGCAGTTTTTCCTAAATAACTACCTGAACCGTGGCACTGAGGATGAAGAATCTTTTATGGTATGTTGGTCTCAAGGGCCCACATCAATCTGGCCCATAATCACTCATTTGTGATTTGCACCCCCCCGGTAAAAAATGAAAATGCAATATTATTCTGCTTTAATCGCCCCTATCTTCAGTTAAGATGTTCAGAACTGCACCAAATTTTATGTGTATGATTGACTTGGCATTCCCTGGGGGTATGCCAAGTTTCGTAGAATTTCATCCATGGGGGGGGTCTAAAAAAAATTAGGTTATGTGTACATTTAGTCACTGTACTGTACACTCATTGGCCTGTAGATGGCGGTGCACACATATACACATGCACACACACACAGGCACCCACATACTATCGGTATTAGAACAGCTGATACATAATTACAAATTCAGTAGGATTAAAAGAAAGCCAAAATAAATATTCATCATCATCATCATCATGGCTGCATTTCCAGTATTGGCGATAAGTAGTCGTTTGTCCACTAGATGGCGCATCGTTGCAGTGAGACGTAATTTTGTTGGAAGTTAAAAGTGGGTTGGAAAAACAATGGACGCTTCCTACAAGGACTGTATTTAAACTATAGTTTACCGCAGAGAACGTCTAATAAGGATAGGATGATGTTCACATGAAATGTAATTCCCATTTCTTCTTGAAGCCGAAATAAATCTGAGGATGTTTATCTTACATGCTTGGTTTTTACTGCAGGTACGTTAATCTTATAATATCAATAAGGACCTAGGTAATGTTACCATTAGCGTTGGTTGAGTGATGGAGGCCAATTTGATTGATTGCATTTGTAGAAAACTATAAATGCGGTTATACCAAGCAAATTGATAGCAGCACTGTAATTGTGTCTTTCGACGGTCATTTGTTGCAGGTGCTACAAAAATCATTCTGTGCAATGGAAGATTTACCAACGTTACACCGGTCTGATACAGTTTTGCCTATACATGGCAAAAGACTGAGACGCCTGTTTATTTTGTTTTAAGTGAGTGCAGGGTGTCAGAGGGGAATCGATGTGCTTTGATTCCAGCTTTGTAGTTGTAGTCTGTGAAATTAAAAAGCATGTGTGTGTGAAGTATCCAAACAATGACGCCTTCATTTCATTATGGCTGCTTTAGCAACACACCTTAAGCTACTGTGTAGTAGTGGGTCCCATTTAGAAGTGGCTACTTCATTCGCGCTTTCCTTGACTCATGGAGCTGCGTGAATTTTATTACAACTTTTCGCCACGATATGGCAGTTTAAGTCCGCTTGATACTGTAAGGCGTAAGCCATTGGTTTCCAAAGGAGATTTTATTTGTGTCGCCAGCATAGCCTATTGACAAATTATGTTGTAAATAGGCCTACCTTATAAGCCTACCTGTAGCTTAGGGAAGCTAACAGCTTTCTATTAGGATCTAGTTTGTTAGTTACAGTTTTGTCATAACTCCCTGATGCATTTTTGCATTTAGAATAGCCAGAGCGTGGATATCTCAATCGGAAAATTAAACAATATCGGGTGCCTATGGACTAGGCTGGGTGAACCCAGCCTGATATGCCCGCTATTTATTTTTTGATTTCTTAAAAGATTGAGCTTGGTCTGGTGAAAGCCAGACTAGCCATGGACCTCAGTTACACAATGCAAGGGAACATGAATCGGCCTATATTTGCACGAACAATAACGGACAACAGCTCTTCAACTTTGGCCCGTTAAAATGTGTATGAACAGTCTAGCGACGCATTTCATCAAGGCCCATTTGACATGTCAGTTATTTGCACCACTGGTTAGATGTAAAACAGCATTTCGTTTCAGACTACTGTTACTTAATTTGTGCATTAACAATAACGTTTCAGACTACTGTTACTTAATTTGTGCATTGATAATAAAGTATTACATGAACTAAAGATGACTAAAATCGTATGTAGAAGAAGAAACATTCACAAAAAATCCATCCATCCAAAAATGACCTTTGTTTTTGATAGCTGTTGAAAACGGCATGGAACTGACAGAGATGTTTTTGTTTATATATAAATAAATACATAAATAAATAAATAACATTATGCTGATACCTTTTGCTTTTCCCAAATACAATGTAGCCTACAGGTGTAAGTGACCTTTCATCAATCCAGTTGTAATGGATGAACTGTGATGAACTGCCCTACTTGTGATTGTTTAGAGATTTTAAAGGTTTTATAACAATGCTACATCTTCTTTGGAAGTAAGATGGAGTAAAATATGGAGACAAATTGAAGTGTGATTTATTTTCGCGGAACGGATGTACAGGACTGAGCGGCGGTCATATTTTGTACCGCTATGCGGTACATCTAGTTTGATAAGGAACGGATAAAAAAAACTGAGCAGCAGAAAAGCTGTCATAGTCGTTACATAAATAGTTTATTATTATAATTAGGCTATTAATACTATTACTTTACCACTATTACTGTTATTGGTATTATTCTGATGAGCCAATAATGTAAATCTGAGTCTGAAATGTTGGTTAAACAGTCCACACCATACGGAGCTAACTGCAGTGCTGCTAATTGTAACTTCCGGGAATGAGCCTCCATTGTTGGAAAACAATGGAACACGTCAGGCTCTGGTTACAATGTTTCATCAGCGTTCTTTTAAAGCATTCTTTTCCAAATGATTTGCCAAATGATTTGGCAAATGGAAAAGCAAAAAGAGTTTGCGATTATATTTGCAAACCCCTTTTTAAAATTAGAGTATTTCTTGATAATTTAATAATTGATTTACAAAATACTTTTTGTAAATTCTCTTTTTAAATCCTGTTTATAATGGCAAATTAACCAACTTTATTTGCCATTTACAGTAAGTGACACCTGTGGTCCTCCATAATTCAAGGGCTTGCAAAAAGGAAGACTGCCAAACCACAAAAAATGTTTGTTTGTGAATGTGTAATTTACTTCCATGGCAACAAGTTCTGAAGATTTAATGTTCACTATGTGACACCTGTCACAACATAAGTCACTGGTTACTATCACTGAGTGGTAAGAAGACAAATTGAGTAGCAGCATTCCATTTGAGTTTTTCCAGTAAAAATTCTTTAGTGCTGCTTTAAAGTAGCAGATAAGCATAACAGCATCCTAAAACTGGAGCAGTTTTACATAAATAATTGTGATCTTCCCTTTAGATGAATTCCAAGGAAAACAGCAAGAAGAACCAAGTAGGTGTAAGCCAAAGGGTAATTTTTTTATTTCATATGACTTGCCGTATACATCCTATGTCCTCCATTGCACAACATTTTGCCCATTATATCTTGTATCTTGAAGTTGTAATTTTAAAAGTTGACTTTTGTAAAAACAAGACAATATGACATTTCAAGAAAATCTGTAAGACTTGCAGTATGTCATTATTTCAAGCAATAACCTAATGGCTTAGAGAGGCAATAAAGATTCAAAAGAATATAGTTCATTTACTATAGTTACTTTTCTATTTGTCCATAGATTGCTCACATCCATTTGTCTATCCATTTGCATCTATCCTAATGTAAAATGTTCCATTTCAGTTTCCGGATGGAAAATCTGTTGCACTTTATAATATTATTTGCATTTCTCATTTCGAAAGAGGGGTCCTTTACAATAAAATATCCATTTGCACTTTACACAAACACTTTTAATGAAATATAGCTGCAAGCAGCAATGCGGGGGGCCAAGCAGTGCGCTATAGCAGGAATGGCGTTGCCATGGCATGAGCAAGCACTCACAGCAAGCTTGATTGCAATTGGATAAAGAATGGCTGAGAAATAAGCTCATTTACTTTGTTATAGTGCCCCTAGAGGTGAAAATTACACCAATGTCCTTGTGCGTTCTCACAATCAGCTACCATGTCCCTGGACTTCATACACCAAAGAGTTGCTGAGATGTGAGCTCAATTTGTCTATTACAGCACCCCTAGAGGTCAAATGAGACCACTTTCCTTGCATGTCCTCACAATCAGCTACTTTGTCTCTGTATTAAGTTGGGACTTCATACATCAAAGTGTTGCTGAGATACAAGCTCACTTCCTGTATTGCAGCGCCCCCTGTAGAGGCCAAATAATGCTAATTTCCTTGTGCGTCCCCACAATCAGGTACCAAGTCTCTATGCCAAATTTGGACTTTGTACATCAAAGCGTTGCTGAGATACAAGCTCACTTCCTGTATTACAGCGCCCCCTATAGAGGGCAAATGATGGCAATTTCCTAGTGCGTCCTCACAATCAGATTCCAAGTCCCTGTACAAAGTTTGGACTTCACACATTAAAGCGTAGCCGAGATGTTAGCCCACTTCCTGTTAGGCGGCATCATAGCCATGTGTGATTGGCTGTCACGGGCAAATAAACTTGAAATTAAAAAAATTGACAAGTATCGTTTGTGCGGCTCGGTCAGAAGATCATCTCCGCCAAGTTCCTTGAAAATCGGATGAAATGTGTAACCACTGAAACTTTTCATAAGGTTTGTATTAAATCCAATATGGCGGAGATCCAATATGGCGGAAAGTGACGGGATAGGGGTAGATGAACTCGGGATGGTCCAAGGATTCAGACGCTACCTCAATTGTGAAAATCAGACAAAAGAGTCAAGGATCACGCGCATGAACGCATGTCCAGCATTGAACTGGTGGTGGCGTCAGAGCGTTCAATGTATATGCATAAAAATTGCGGTGAGTGATTGGGACATTGTCCTGACTAATAAATATCAAGTTTTGTTATGTTAACTCAAAGCGTCACGGAGATGTTAGTCCACTTCCTGTTTGGCGGCTTTGTCGCCGTATTTGATTGGCTGTCACGGGCAAACAAATTTGAAATTGAAAAATCTGGCAAGTATCGTTTTTTCGGCTCGGGCAGAAGATCATCTCCATCAAGTTCTGTGAAAATCGGATGAAATTTCTGACCACTGAAACTTTTCGTAGAGTTTGGACTAAGTCCAATATGGCGGAGGTCCAATATGGCGGAAAGTGACGTAATAGGGGTCATTGAACTTAGGTCGGTCCAGGGATTCCAACGGTGCCTGATATGTGAAAATCGGACGCACCGTTCAGTGGTCACATGCGTGAATGCAATCCAGGTTCGACCCATTGGTGGCGCTAGAGTGTTGGGCATAGAGTTCTGTAAATTGGTGAGAGTGATCATGGACAGTGCTGAATCAGTGTGGCAAATTTCATAACTTTAGACTCAGCGGTTCAATTTTTGGCCAGATTTTGACCTGTTGGTGGCGCTAGATGGCTGGGTTTAGAGGTCCGTAAATGAGTGTGAGTGGTCAGTGGAATGTCCCGAAACTTTCTGCCAAAAAATCTGCACTTTTTAGCCAGGCGTTCTATGGGCTGCCATAGACTCCAATGGCGGAAGTGTAATAATAATAATAGGAAAAGCTAGTAACTCAATGGGTGCCTTCGCAGCTTCGCTGCTTGGCCCCCAATTATGCCCACAAATAACCAAATGTTGTTTTTAGGCTTTAAGAATAATGCCCAACAGCAACGTAGCCTAATTGTAATATCTCTATTTGTAATCTTTTCCACAGATCAAAACAGGGCCAGAAGAGGAAGGAGAGACAAGCAAAATAAGAAATAAAAAGAAAAAGTGTGTCATTTTATAATGTTTAGTTTGAACATAGGCTTATAAAGCCCACTGTATACAAAGTATATCAGAAGCAGTTTGCAGTGACAGAATGATTGGCTATATGTTGATGTGTTGTTGCTTAACCTGTTGCTTACTTTTAACTCATGTCAGACTTTTTCACCTACAAACAGTACACATACCTTTATTATGCAACCATTCCAGGGTCGGTGCCAGAGAGCAACGGGTGGGGGGCCTATGAGCACTGACAAGGGGGGCACCTCACCTCACTTTTATTAGTTATTTTTCCAAAATTGGCATATAATAAAGAGCATCCTTCGAGCCTTTTGGATAACGGAAACAATGATCATGGGGGAAAATAGTGCAAGAACAGAGCGGTCATAGCCTACAGTATAGCGTTCAATAGACTAGCACACAACGTTTAGAATAATAGAAATGTAATAGAATAGCGTTGCATAGGCTACAAGTAAATAGGCTATAACAGACTCACCACTAGCATGCCTAGGCTACACTAGGCTTCACTGTGTCTTTCCATTAATTTTGAAATGTTCTTGTAAGATCCTGCCCAAAAGTATTTTGTGCTGCCATCTTTAGGGGAAAGTCCGTAGGAGTCGATTGCCAAGTATGCTCTGGAAATTCACTATTTCGTCGCCGTTTTAAAAAAAAAAAACATAGTCCAGTCCATACAACTTCATTTCAATTTCAAAAGAAATGCTGGACTATGTTTTTTTTTTTTTTTTTTAAACGGCGACGAAATTGACTTGAAAAGACTAAAATGTGTTGACTAAAACTGACTAAGACTAAGAACCTTTACTTTTCTTTTGACTAAAACTAGACTAAAATGATGAGACTTTTAGTCGACTAAAACTTGACTAACAAAAATTATATTTGAATGACTAAATATGACAAAGATTAAAAAGGACATTTCGTCACAAGACTAAGACTAAATTAAAAATAGGTGACAAAATTAACACTAAAAAGTAGCCTACATGATCCAAAGCACTATACGTCTCGGTTGCTCGAGTTTATCATTAGCACTGGACAATATTGGAAAATATAGAAAATGCGACGTGTCAGTTTGGCCCTTTATTTATGGTTTCTGCAATTTAGATTAACAGCTCATGCATTCAGCTTGGGTGCTTGGGTGATCCTGTGGTCAGAAACGCGAAAAACCTTGTATTTTCCATTATCTTCCCAGATCTATCTTGAGACCTTTTACTGAACCTTATGCAGCACTGTCTAAAAACCCTACTGGCCGAGATTTATGCTCATTTGGCGTTGCAGGAGTGGTGGTAAATATCGGTGGCACTCACTGCAACGGTGTCCGAGTGTGCAGAATCCCTCTTCATCGCGCAGTTTGCGCACACAATCAACAGTAGCATCGTTGACACACGTGTCAGTCCGTGTCATGTTTCATTTTGAGTAGGCTAAGTGTTCAACATCAGTGTTCAATATGGATTTAATTTCAATCAATAGGCATAATAATATTTAGATTTTTTTATGTGAGAGAACTCAGTTGGGGGGCACAATGGCCTGGCCCCCTAAGCCCCGCCCTTGACGCCGACGCTGAACCATTTACGGTGAAGAGGTCTGCTGGCATTGTGGGTAATTCTTTAGGACACAAAAAGGCATTTAAAATAGCCTATCCATCTGGGGCCGGTTGCCCGATAACGCTCACTCTTAGCGCGTTAAGAAGACTCGAAAGATATATCTTACCAAAGTTGTTTATGTTCCTAAGTGTGTTCCCCGAAGTGTCCCTTAGGAAGCTTCTTAACACGTTGCCTCTTACGTTCGACGTTACAAAGGCGCTGTCCCAAGTGAAGGTGCTGAATTAGTTGGCATCGATTGCTCAGGAATCGATTTTCCACTTCACGCAAAGGTGCATGACTGCGTTAAAGGAGAATTCCGGTGTGATATTGACCTAAAGTGTGTTGAAACATGATACCGAGTGTGAACGTATGTCTCATAGCCCATCTCGGCTTGTCCCCTGCACTCTAAAATCTGGCGCTAGTTAGCCGATGCTACCAACAGCTTTTTTAATGGGGTTGCCTCGGCATCGGCCTAGCCATGCAAATAAATCACTGTTTTACACCATTTACGAGGCTCAACGTATCTCCGCACTTCATTGGTAGACTTCCGAGGGCCCTGACATTTAAAACGAGACATTGAGAACTTTGAAAAAGCACTGGTAGTTTACTTACAAGACGATTTATACAGAGAGTATCTTCACAAAGTTTAGCGTCTGCAGCCATCTTGAATTTAATCGAGAAGAGTATGAATGAACAGGTATGATAAGGGATCAGATTCCAAAAATAATTCTGTGGAAATGCATGGATTCCAGTTGCTGCTACTGGAAGAAACTGGAATCCATGCATTTCCATAGAATTACTTTTGGAACTCCAGTAACTTTTATTTTAACATAGTTTAAGTTATCTATATCAGTAAAATATAGACTATTAATTAAATTATCAAATTGTCAGTAATATGTTCACACGATATGTTGTGACAGGTAGACTAACCGGGTAGGCCTATCCCTAGCTAATCATCCCCCCTCCTTATCCCATTGTGCCGCTTCTTGACATGGGTTTAACGACTTCTAAAAATTATGTAATACACTTTTATATTAATGGTAAGGTACCTTACAATTAGAATTGATTGGCAAGCAGCTGCAGTTACTTCTGTTTAATGCGGTATTGATTGCCATTGGTTAATGTTTTCAATAAAAAGCAACCTATCTACAATGAACAGAGAGAGAGTTAGATACAGAATATGGTGGGGAAGCAAAGTACAAAAAGGGCACCAAGCTTCTCGTCAGAAGAACTTGAAGTTTTGCTGGACGAGGTGAGCTTGCACAAGGTGACCCTGTTTTCCAGCTTTCGGAATAACTTGTGCAACAGCAATAAAAAAGTGCTATGGAGCGACATGGACTAAACGGCTCGGCGGCCGGCGCCGTCTTTGATTTAATACAAAGACACATTGGATCGCTGCCATAGTTGGTCCCTTACTGGACACCACCATGCTTACCCATTTATAGATCTTAGCCATTTAGAGGCAAATTCTTTGCCAGCTTTTAATTATCAAAAGTGATTGCCAATTTGAACGCTTTAATGACATTACGAAATATAATTACCACCATATTAGTTCTGATACCAGATAAAGTAAACTTCATAAATGGGCCTGTATCCATTACATATTTTATTATTAGTCTTTAAATGTCCATAACATAAAATTATCGTTGAGCCACAACATTGTCAACATAGGCTACTGTACCATAGTTTGACTTGTACTGCGCTGCGTTGATTTCCAAAGACTGCTGCACAGTGGCGGCGACTAGCGTCTTGAGCTCAAACAATGCTAAGAAAGAGCTCACGAATGGTCCAGACCAACCTATACGAACGTGTCACTTACAGAAGATATAGGCCTACTTAGCGTACGAACGTGTCGGGAATCACGTCATAACGTTGAAAGAGGTTAAGGAATAGGTTAAGAACTACTTAACGATAAGAACGTTTTGGGGAACCGGCCCCAGGTCATCAATAAGAGAGGGTCAAGACAAATACACACAGGATATACCCAACACCTTCAAATATTATATGAATGGACCTGAGTTGAGAATGACTCCATTAAGTGGAAACTTTATTGACTCCACCTGTAAGGTTTGATCATTATAGGTTTGCCTGCAAGTGGTTTGATGAGCAGGCTGATAAAATGTCTATCCAGCGAGCAAGCAAATGGTCTATAAGATAACTATTTTAAGTTGTGTTTTAAGGTGGCAGAAGAGTAGGCCACACTGGGTATTAAACATGATAAGGTCTGAATAGGCTAACTATAGTGGTAGCTTCACATGGTTGGTATGGAGGTAACCCTGGATATTTGTACAACAACAAAACTTTGTACATGGATCTGATACAAAGGAACCAAGCTGACATCATTATATTGACTGAACACCAAGGTGAAAATTAAACATTAAGCAGAATTTAACTATGAGTGGACTGGATTTATGGCACATATCTGTGCCTATACTAAACAGCAATGTGTTTAGGCAACAGTAAAAGTTCTTAATTGGTTCCCTGTTTGTGTCTAGTGACTGTAGTGTGTCTGTTGAAATGGTTGTCCTTGACAGCATGTCTGCTCAACATGCATTCGATCATGTCATGTGGCATGGGTTCAATCGGCTTTGCAAATAATGATGTCAGACAAGGTAGAATATTTTGCATGATTTTATGAAAGTACGATGTATTGCAACATCAGATGCAAGTCAAATTTGTAGTTTCTTATGTCTCATTCCATCGAACTACAGATCCGCTACCCGATCTAGAAATTTTTCATAGTGCGGTTATAGCTGATAGAGGGCTGCGAAGCGAATGCAGAAGTGCCGTTCACCCTGTTACGAGTTGATTAACCACTGAAACGATTTTGGAAACATTATTTTAAGGTACAAAAAGCTCTTTGGTGTTGCTTTAAACTCAATCAAGTAAATGTAAGTATAAGAAGTAAGGCTACATAACATCTTAAAATGGTTCTGGTCTAAAATGAAATATAGGCTACAGCTACGTATTAAAACTTCACAATGGAGGATGTTTTTAAAATGTGATTGGCCGGCGACTTTGTGGCTGTTTTAAGTTGTGCTGTGGGCTCCCTGATGCCCGCGGGCACTGTGTTGGTGAGGCCGAGTCCCAACTATTTGATCGGGCTATCCACTCCCCAAGGGCGTAGGTTTGGTCTGAGCTTTGGTGGGGACACTACCCCCCCCCCCCCCCCCAAAAAAAATCTATCCACTCCCATATGGACACTTGGAACAACTGTTGAGTATGGACACTGGGGTACCCAGAAGCTCACATGCATGACGAACTGGACCTAGACTGGTTCTGTGGTATTTATTTTTTTATCACACATTGACCATTTGTCAAATCACATCACATCTGCAGTCAACAGGTACGTTTTTTTTTTGTTTTTTTTTAGCACATCACAAGTATACAGTCACATGTATACAATACAGGTCAAGTATGCCAGGTGAGATACAAAAAATACAATAATAATGAAAAAAAGAAAGAAAACAATTCAATTTACATAAAGCATTTGAAAAGTACAAATAGTGTGTGTGTTCTAACACCCTTCTTATTACTGCAACAGGATAGTAGAAATTGTTTAATGTGAATGGACAGCTCTATGAAGTTATGTGTTTTATTTTGGAATTTGGACTAATGAATGTAAAATTTGGTCAAAATTAAAATCAGGTTGATTAAATCAAACTGAGAGGTGAGATTTGTGTTATAGTAATGAAACCAAAAAGTAGGCCTACATTTTCCCAGTACAAGGAGAATTCAGGGTAAATAAGATCAGCTAGCAAGTATCAAGAGTTTACTCCAAAGGAATTTAGTATGAGGGCATAACCAAAATAAATGCACAAGAGATTCTCTTTGATTCCCACAAAAAGTAGCCTACAGTTTTCATAAAAGTCTATTTTGAGCTTCTGTAAATAGTGATTGGAGTCAATGGGTAAGGTAATGTCAAACAAAATAGCCACTCGTGATGATGTGCTAATGTTCAGTTAACACGTTTACCGGAAGATCCTTAAAACTTATTTCGGAAAGTTAGTATTTATTTTGCCTGTGTTGTGCACTGAACACAAGTGATCTAATAGCTGACCTAGGTCTACCTGACTAGCTGTGTTTGGACCAGCTGGGTTATGAAATGGTTGGAACACATATATGGCAAGAGTTTCAGAACTGTTAAAAATGAAACCAAAATAGGTGAATCACCGAATCTGTTTCGGTCCTTACATTCTCAACGTCGCCTCGAGTGTTCAGTAAGGCAAACAGGTAGGCTTTACAGTAATTTTACTGGTTTCTAGGTAGCTATGTATTGGCTAGCCTAAATATGCACACAAAGGGAAATAGCAGGTAGCTATGAGCTTTTTTACAATAACAGACAAAATTATATTAGCCTAGGCCTATAGGCTTGAATGTTCCTCATTTTAAGTTGCTTTGCCCGCTAAATTAATTATGTTCATTCTCTTGGTCTACAATGAGACAACAACAAAATATAATCATTTGTTAGTTTGGCACATTTGTATGTGTGGCACAAGGTTTTTGATTTTATGGTTCCCAGCGATTTAGAAACATTGCCATTTTACATGTGAAAAATGTCCCATAGCTGATTTTTTGTCCCAATTTACCTGATGCATCAGATAATCACTTAAAATCATTTCCTATATAAAAAAGTATAATGTATTGTTAAAATATTTTGATAATAGCCCAAGCAATTAATCATATACAATATAACATCATACAAGCATGTTTTGTGTTACAGTACATCATCAATGTTTTAGCTGCAGTAACCTTATTATGTAGCCTAGAAATCTAGACGCACCCTAGCGGCGGCAAATTAATTTGCTCAGCCTGTACGTCTAGTATCAAACCATAGGGATTTCTATTGGCTGACACCGTGGACGTCATCCAATCACAGCGCTCTATTTTATTAGATAGTCTTAAGGCGGGCTTAACAGGATAACGACAGTCCTGCCACGGTGAACAACAAGGAAGGTGGTTATGGCGAACGAAGAGTGGTTGTTTGAATCGGCGTTGGCGTCAACTTTGGAGGAGTTGGACTTGTGCTTTTCTTTGAAAGTTGAGTAACACAGTCATTCCTTTCGAAGAAGGATGTATTTGCCGTTTTGCCGACCGGATACGGATATGGTCGTAGTGCTGGCCTATTGCATGCCTAGGCAGTTTGGAAGACAATTCTCTGCCCGCCCCTTGGATTAAGCGAGGTGAATGGTTCGATTCCAGACTATACATTTCAATGATATAGGATGGCCCGCCAGGCTACTTTATTATGTCAACACAAAATCAACGTGTCTGGTGACTTATCTTGCAAGTTCTTGGTCCAGTGTTATTTTTTAAAATCATATCTCCACCCATCTTTGTTATCTTAGACCAATCAAAATTATTGTTTCTAACTGGCATTTGCAGTTACCATATAATAATATCATTAGTGATTGGCTGCTAATTTCTAATGAGTCCAATATGTAAAACCTTATTTGTCCCATTTTACACAGTAGCCTATGACAGATGACTTGTTAAACAAGCCTACTTGTTAATCACCTGTTAAACTGAGCATGAGAGTAATTTAACCAACTGAGGGCAGTGGAATGGAAATGTATGCTACTGTAACTATTGTAAACCGTTCAGCCATCAACACTTTCATTATAACCTATAGGCAAGTGTGCACTTAAAGGTGAAATGTGTTTCAATGTGGCCCTTGAGCCAAAAAGTTTGCCCACCCCTGTTCTAAGTACAAACTTAGAACTATGTTCTCATTCAGGGAAAGCATCATGCTTCACCTGAATCACGCTTTAAAAATTGCTGTGTTACATTTTACATCGAAATGTGTACACATAATTACACTAGTCACAACATACAGAGAACAATGTTTGAGTTCTTTTGTCACTTTGGGGAGCATTATTACAACTCAAAATGCTACGTGCACAAAAGGCTCTCTGTACACTTGCTTGTTTCCGGTGGAGCCAGGTGTGTTTAAACCTGCTAATAAAGGACATTTTTATTTTTAATACAGAAATACAAGCATTGAGAATAGCCGGATGGCTGAAACATCTGATCTTGCTCTTTATTTAAAAAGTTGCTCCTTTTGCAAAGACTTTGTCTGGTTACTTTTTCAGAGTGCGAACCACTCATAGCCTCTTCGTCACAGTATTGGTTCGCACCTGGACTTAAAAACTGTCATCTGAGTGCAACAATATTCTTTGCCTAATACAGAAATACACCTGTGATTTGAATTATATTCAAATCTGATTTCACTACCATATTTTAGCGAGAACATGTAAAATGGGGAGGGGTAGTTGTGCTCATAAGTTTACACACCCATGCTAAAGCTGACTAAAAAGAGGAATAAAAAAATCATCTTTTGGAAATGGATCTTAATGCCTTAATTCAAACAAATAGGAAAGATCCAACCTTGAAGGACACCAATTTTCTTTGTAAATCAATAATGTATCGTAAATAAATAAATGTTCTTCTTTAAATTACAGGGGGCATAAGTATACACACCCCGATGTTAAATTCCCATATTGGCAGGCAGATTTTTATTTTTAAAGGCCAGTTATTTCATGGATCCAGGATACTATGCATCCTGATGAAGTTCCCTTGGCCTCTGGAATTAAAATAGCCCCACATTATCACATGCCCTTCACCAGACCTAGAGTTTGGCTTGGGTTACTTGGGTGTTGCACTAGGGAAATTAGCATGTTACATTAAAGAAGGATTTATATGTGTGTTTGAATTGTTATCATTGGGCAAACGAGATATTCCATGTCAGAGTGAAGATGTAAGGATCAGAATATAACAGAAGATGCCGTTACAACACAGTTAATGAGCGCACATGAAGAGCCTTTCGTGCATCTGTGGCATCTACCCCCCTACTGTTTGTACTGTTTTCAATGTCTCAGTGTGATAGTTACTTATCATCATGTTAAACTGTCATCATGCCTTCAAGTTAAACTCGCTCTGTTTGTACTGTTTTCAATGTCTCAGTGTGATAGTTACTTATCATCATGTTAAACTGTCATCATGCCTTCAAGTTAAACTCGCTCTGTATTTAAATAAATTTAAATTTAAATCGCTCTGTGTTTAAATGTGAACTCCTCTTTCCCCCCCCCCTGTAGCAACCAGCCCTGGAGTTCTGGTAGCAATGCACCCAACCTTTAACCCGGACTATATTGTACCAGATATCAGAAGATTTGTACTGCGTCCGAACATCCTCACTGTCAACTGCTTGTTTCATGAGGGCGAGCTACTGAACTGCCACTGCAATGATCAAGCATTAAGACAAGTATCTCAATACTTATTGAGCTTTCAGAGGGAAATTATCCCTCAACCACGCCGTCGTGATCCCCGTCCATCTCGGAATTAGCGCTCTGGTTGCCTTGATTCAATATTACTAACAGAAAAACCCCAATATATCTGTGTGGCAATAATTGTTGTAATAATTGTGTTAATCTTGAGTGCTTTCTTCATAATAGAGTTCTACCAGTGCCATCTGAATACAGCAAGTTTATGTATGTGATCAAATTACACTCATCATGCATGCCCTGTATGTTGGAAAAAATATATAATGACATGCTACAGTATACAGTATGAACAAAAAGTAATAAACAATAAATAGACAATAGCAAGAGTTTGGTCATAGATTTGATTGGTCTAGAAAAAAGCTCACCGAAAAAGAAGAAGGGTTCACTGGCCTGTTCTTCAGGTTTTTTTTAGTGCATTACTACCACCATCTGCTGAGGTGTAATGGCAAGTGTACCCTTTAGCCTCGTAATGGCCACCGGGTGAATAAGGCGAATTGCCAGCTTAACCACTGATCCTTATCAACGTCATACCATTGTACTCCGCATTGTCTCCATCTGTAATGTGGCACCTAATTGGGTAACTCCAGATGGTGTTAGAAACAAGCCCCATGGGAAGCCATTTTGAAAAAGATGATTGTGGTAAATTTCAAACTTTTTGGCTGATGTAACTATAGCGTTGCATGGGCCATTGAAATGAATGGGGGGTTGGTACCTCCTCCCTCTCTTCAGTTCTGTATCCTACCTTCATGGTCTGGACACTCAGTTCACTTTTGGTTTCCAAGGGAGATAACTTCTGGTGAAATTAAATCTAAGTTATACATTCAAGTCAATCCTTTTGGAAGTACAGAAAACAAACAAAGAAGAGATCATTTTGAAAGGAAAAGTATTTTGAATTTTACTTATGTCTGAAAATCTAGCTTTGGAAAGCAAGTCATCAGCTGGGTCTCTGTTTACAATACAAGATGTTGATAGCTTATCAATTCGGAAGAGTGAATTCTGATAATAAGCTAGGATCCAATCAGATCACATTCCTTATTTGCATAAAGAAACAAGCACATAATACAATTCTCCGAACAAAAATAATCAATTTTCCTAGTCTCACCATCATGCTGTTTTGATTCAGATCTTGGCGGTTTTAGCATCTTCACTAGTGCATTGGAAAATTGCATTGGAAAAACAGACTTTAGAGCTTGTCTGAGTTGGGCAGAAGATGTCAGTTGATCTGACTCAGACTTGGGTCCCTGTGGGCCCTGAACCCACTTGTGGTACAGGAAGCTGACACCTCAGTTGGGTATCTGACACAGGAAAGATTAAAAACATGATATCCTTCTGTTCTGTAGGGATGAATTACGATGCGGAAACTAGGCATCACACAAAATCAAGAACTCCGGGTTATTTTTTTCTAACTTCTTAAAATTGGATTTCAATCTGAAGACACAATTTACATTACTTTCTTTAATCAGAGTAAAGACTAAAATCAGACTGAAATTAGATTGTTTACATGTAACCGCACTGACTACTGTATGTTCTAGAGGGTGGTGGGTGTGGTCTCATGAGGGGTGTGGTCAGCCTCCGAGGACTATGGGAAGAAGCCCTGAGAGTCAGCGAGTGGGCGGGACAAGTTATGGAATGCCCACTGCAGGATGGTGTCTACAGAAGCCTGCTGTAACAAACACACACACACACACACACACACAAATGAGGACCTTCATAAAATGCATAGAATAGCATGAAATGCATAAAGCAAACACACACAAAACTACAAGAGACAAAGCACAACTTAACACAGACACACATATGCACCTCTCCTGCCATGGCGTCATTTTCTTCTTTCCTCATGACTGAGACACCTTGTTCTGCTCCATCACAAACCTAGAGACATAGGGAGAAAGAGTTAGCAAAACACACACACACACACACACACACACACACACACACACACACACACACACACACACATACATATTCAACAATTCAACATCATTGGTGTGTGTATACCTGTAGAGTGTGTGTTTGTTCCTCTCTTCTACTCCAGGAACTGCAACAGGATCTGCATGTGCTACTGCCTCTGAAACACACAAACACACGTGGGCCATGACACACCATTTACCAAAGTCTTCTTTTTGGTCAATCGATGTTCTGGGAATTACTGGTATCTTGGTCGTTGAGGTTATGTGGCTTTGGTTAACAAGGCAATGCACGTCATCATATCTAGCCAGGTTGTGCTATCTTCAATTACACCCAAACAAAGGTCACCCACCCACACACATAGACCTGCCTACACAAACACACACTCATACACACACACACAGAGAGAGACAGAGGACAGTCTTACCCTGAGAAGTGGCACTGGCCATGGTATCCCTGGTGACACTGGACACAGGTGATGATGTCATCACTGCTAAGGTGGCAAATGCCACAGAGCACCCTCACACTCCCCTCACCAAGACCCTGCACGTACACACACACACACACACAAACACACAGACATATGAGAACACACACCGATCCATAGATATGCAGACATACAGTATGAACCCCACCACCACCATCACCACCACACACACACACACACACACACACACACATACACACACACACACATACATACATACATACTGTACATACATATGAGCACACACAGATGTGCTCACACTCTCACACACAAAACATTCACATACTGTACATATAGCACACACACAAATTATATGAGACAATTTTTTGTTCTGTGACAAATTTTGCAGTGGGCACAATTCACATAAAATAAAATAAACATTCCTACGCTACATCTTCCTGCAAACACACCTGAGGAGGATGCTGGGAGGTGTTGCTGTGGGAACTACAGCTGGTTGCCATGACAGCAGAAAGTGACGTAAAAAAGGAGAAGTCCACTGTGGAACTGCTGCAAGGCTCCACCCACTGAGATTGCTAAGGTTGGGAATGTGTTTGATTTATTATTATTATTAATAATAATAATAATAATAATAATAATAATAATAATAATAAATGATGATACTGATGTTGCACCTTTCAAATGCACAAAGTGCAACAAAGCATAACTATATCCTTATGCATCCTTAGTTAATGCATAGTAAATGGGTGAAGCATCCTTACCTGCACAGGTGCAGAGGTTGTCTGAGGCGCCACCTGAGTGCTTTGGCACTGTCCACATCGCCAGCTGCCACTTGGGAAGAATTAACACACAAGAAGACACATAACACACACACGCACACACACACACACGCACACACACACACACACACACACACACACACACAGTCACAGATATGCGAGCAAACACAGTGGAGTATAGACACACGATTAGGACTTTCATACCCTCTGACACTCACATATATGTACATACACTCATACACAGGCACACAAGTGCTCAGTGAGAGAATGAAAGATTAAAGGTCACATGTACCTGGGTATAGAGGTGAGCGGGGGATCTAGACAGCCCAGGTGGAATGCTCGAGGACAACCATCACAACAGATGAGCTCCCCACCATCTTTACATACTGTGCACTCATCATCATTAACCTACACACACACACACACACGCTCATTATAAATCTCATGACACACACTCATCACTGACACAAATCGACTAATACACCTGTTATGCTATGACGCACATACAAACACACACACACTCAACAGATACACACACTTAACAGATACACAAACATGCAATGCTATGTGTAGGGCTATTCTGAACATTGCACAAACATTCACACACACACATACTCACATGCAAACGCACATGCACAAACACACATACGGACACACTCAGTGAACTGTACCACCTCCCTATGCAAACTCACATCTCCAGTTCGTGTAATTGTGCTGCTGCTGAGTAGTTCCCCCTGCTGGCCACCGTGTGTTACTGCCTCCGGCTTTATTGCAGTACAGGGCTCCTCCTGCTGCTCTGAACCATCACAACCATCCTGCAACGCTGACACTGAGAAACAGACGCACACAACTTAAGTACATCTCAGACCTAGCCGACAGTTGGATGTCTGATCAAGTCTGGTCGATCGATGAATGCCGATGAGCTCCAATCTGTGCAGTGTGCGCACCACACCACCAACACTGACAGACCTCTGCTGAATCGGCGTTGCGGAGCTGTTGGGGTTACTAAAGGGCTACACTGATTGACTGGTTACTCTGTCTATTCGTAGAGGCACAGGAGCTTAGAAAAACAGTGTAAGGGGATACAATCCGGGTAGTTATCGTCTTGCTTCTGGATGACTGGGTCTAATAACAGTTTTACTTTTTTTTCTCCTCAGCCTCACTCTCTTCCACAACTAAGTCCCTAGACTAACAATACCAGTGCCATTTGCAACATACTCTAAAACATATTTTTGATTGAAAGTAGATTAGGTCTGGGTGAGCAAGACTAGTGTGAAAATGGTAACATAGCCCTGCTTGGTTTGTGTTTTGTTTATCAGCATATTGCGATAGTAGAAGAATGCTGCCTATGCCCTAGTTGATGGTGGACAGTCTTTGCTGTGCGGGCAGAGAAACCTTTTTCATAAATGCAACACACCAGGCGACCTGTGGTCAATTACCAAGTGGTCAATCAGCGTCATAGCTAGTGCCCCGAAGTCTGCCCGATCTGCCCTGTGCTTTGGAGCACACCTTCAACTTCACCTACACATATACACACAGAAAATGCACAGGTGTATGTCTGCAAACAGACACACACACACACACACACAGAAATACACACAAATACACACATATGCACTCTCTCTATCTTTCTCTTTCTCTGAAGAACATCATTAAGTGGGACCCTTGACCCCTGGTATCTACCTGCACTGGGTGGGGCTTCTCTTTTCTTGTTGCGGGAAATCAGCTGTTGTCCATTCCCACTTCTCTTCCTGGCTCTGCCCTGAGCTGCAGCTGTGGCCACGAGAGAGTGCCTCTGTCTGGAACCCCAAACACTCCGGTCTGACACACACACACACACACACACACACACACACACAGATGCACACACACACACACGCGCACACACACACATGCACACACACACACACACACACAAACACATACTCAAATGTATAAACTGATACATTCAAATTATATAAAATGTTTGAATCCATGACAGCACTCATCAGTACTTTTAAAACTTTTTTAGATCGCCCCATGGATGTTTCCGGCCAGCCGCTCTGGCGATTTCACCTTTGACACAAATAGCCGTGCTTACAGTAATATTACCTGTTCCCCTTTGACCCTACAGACAGTCCCCAACATCAACTATTGTGTACATCACAAAAAAACAACAATTATATACAACAACCTACAATAAGACAACACTTGTTATAAGAAGCAAGTCAGGATCATTTCTTCATTCACTCCATGGAAGGAATGACAGCACCAAGGGAAAGTATCCAAAACACCTCCCTCAGTAACAAAAGTTTGGCATTTTACTGTAACTACCTCAATACCCCAATACCCTCATTACCCATACACTGCAATCCTCAGCACCCAGTTCAATGTAGATTAAAGTGTTGAGCGCATTATTGCTGGGGTGTTTTTATGTTTTATAAATTCAAACTATAAATGTGTAGATATAATGTAAAAATAAACATTATTTTTATTTATATATTATTTATACCTCCCCCCCTCACACACACACACACACACACTTACACTCACACACACACACACACACACACACACACACACCTCTGAAAATTCTGCTGAGTAAGGCCTGTAGTTTGGGGTAGCTCTGCTGGTTGTACTCCTTGGAGAGATTCTTCCAGAATGTCTGGATGGTGTCCCCGCCCTGCTGGAGAACCCAGGAAAGGAGCGAGTACACGGCCTTATGAACCCCTTCCCTCTCTCCTCTCTCCACAGTCTCCTGTGAAAACACAGTTATGCATGAGCATGTGTGTGTGTGTGTGTATGTGTGTGTGTGTGTGTGTGTGTGTACGAAAAACAAACAGCAGCAAACAGCAACTTCATGCAACTCCCCATTCTCATAATGTCACTTAAACTCATTATTCACAAATACACACATACATGAAAAGAGTACTGTATTTTCTAGTATGTTAGATTCACGTTAACCTCAAGTTAGGATGAAGTTATTGGTTCTTTAATGAAGGCTGTCTGTTAACTTGAATGAGATCTTCTGATTGGTTACCTTCAGAAGAGATTCAGGGATGATGTTGTGGTCTGCTAAGCCATATAGCAGAGGGAAAGGGTCGTCTATCACCATGGCAATGTCTGTCCTGGACACCTTCAGCTTGGTGCGTAGGTCAAAATCTCCCGAAGCTTCAGAGTGGGACATGACAAGCAGAGAGGCAGCTGGACACACACACACACACACACACACACACACACACACACACCACAAACGTGTACACAAAGGTTCACAATGTTTGGCAGTATAATAAGCCAAAATGCAACTGGACCAAATACACAAAAGCACACATCACAAACACCCATAACATAACCATAAGTTAGTGCTCATATAATGCTAAATGTGTATTTATGCTGCACGTGCTGGTTCTTCCAGTATGCACTGAGTACTATGTGTTAGAGAGAGTTTACAGTTCTATGTGTGTATCTGTGTGCTGCATAGTAGTGTGTGTGTCTGTGAGTGTATGTTCGCGCGCGTGTGTGTGCTTTACTCACGCAGTGCTAAGATTTGAGGAATTGAGATGCTGGGCTGTTCTGAGCTGAGAAGAGTGAGTCTGCCTCTAAAGTAGCTGCTCCTCATTAAATGTGTGTGTGTCTGTGTGTGTGTGTGTTTGTGTGAGACAGAGAGAGAGAGAGAGAGAGAGAGAGAGAGAGAATATTAGTGATGGTTATGTGTTGTTACATTAAAATATTATTTTTAGCACAGATTTGTGTGTGTTAGTGGCTCATGGCCTTTCACCCCAGCAAACTGATTCCGCCCCACCTGCAGGCACAGAGACACACACACAGACACAAACACACACACACACACACACGCACACACACACACATTATCCAGATTTCACCTGCCACTTTATGCCAGTAGTTCATTAGAGACAGATTAAACAGCCACTCTTTAATACTGCACCACTCTCTTACTTACCACTCTCAGTTCTGCTATCTTTGTCCATACAGTAACAAATAAATGTAAATAGACATATTATGGAGTTTTATTTGGTTACACTTTACTTGACAGCGTCGACATAAGAGTGACATGAAACTGTCATGAACGTGTCATAAACAAGTCATAAACGTTTATGACATAACGCTTCTGTTGTTAAGTGACATTCGTTTTTTGTCATATCAGGATTAGGGTTAGGGTTAGAGGTTAGGATTAGGTTTCATTTGGCATGACAGTGTCATGTGTTCACGACAGTGTCATGTCACTCTTATGTCAATACCGTCAAGTAAAGTGTTACCGTTTATTTTTTCGTTTTGGCAAGTAACCGTATAATAAGCGGGCGCGTCGGGGTCCGGTTGGCCCTTTTGGGACTTATTTTCCCCATAATGACCAGCGTTCTATACATTATCCCTTACTTACTTATACTACTAAGTTCTTCAGTTGCTGAATTTAATTAGATTAGTACTGATTAGGACTTGTTGGTGTTGACTGACTGGTATTAATTGGGAGTGAGGAAAGCCGGGGACTTTGCCGTCCTGCTCCAGTGCAGAACTGGACTCTGACCTGAGAACTCACAAGGGGAAATTCCACCTTGGTTTCACTGAAACTGTCTTAAATACATGTCACACTTTAGCTACTGTAGCACCTCTGCAGTGGGTGTTACTTTTCCACATGTGTGTGTGTGTGTGCATTTGTGTTTATGTTCCCTGCTGGTGAATATACCCTCACTTTCACCAAATGCACACTGCCACACTCTCACACACAGACAAACACACATTTACAGAGACATATATTCTTTAAACAGAGGTGTCTCATTTTCAAATAAATCTTTTATTTAATGTTCTGGATCACAGGAGACAATTTCACTGAGTTCATATCATCTTACATCACCTGGCAAACACGGGTGAGATCCAGAGAGAAATGTTCGGTGAGTGATTGATTGGCGGATGTCATGCAGTCTCTGGGCCAATCAGGTTTCAGGTATATTTGTGGTTTGATGGCAGCATAAAAGGCTCAGATGCCGCTCCATCCTCCCAGTCATTCAGAATTAGGAGTTAAATTAACAATTAGCTAGTGTTACACAGATGTAAAACAGTTTTACCACCAGTGTGCTAATATATTCTACAGTAACACTTCATTCAGTGTCCTTTTTTTGAGAGCAACACCAGCTGCAGGTTATTTAAAACAGGTCTTCCCAACTCACAACAAACAAATTCTGATACACATAGTCTGTTTTGTTTTTTACATTTAAATACAAGGGAAGATGAATTGGTCTGTCATACATAAAGTGGCCTGCAGGTGTTGCCTGACTGTGAGTCTTGCATTGATGTGTGTTTATGTCAGTGTGTGTGTGTGTGTGTGTGTGTGTGTGTGTGTGTGTGTGTGTGTGTGTTCATGTACTGTATGAGAGAGTCCAGTAGTATACTACATATACTGTCTGGATTTGTCCATCTGCAGATTTTCACTAGTCAGCCTTCTTAGTGTGTGTCTGCATGTGTTTGTGTATGTGTCTGCATGTGTTTGTGTGTATGTGCGTGTGCGTGTGCATGTTTATGTGTATGTGTGTGTGTGTGTGTGTGTTGGGGGGAATGGTGGATGGCCCAGAGGATCAACCCCTGCCTGTTCATGTCTACCTTTAGTCCACACTCCATTCCATCCACAAGCCCCGCCCAGTTAGTCCAAAGGACCACCCACACACCCCTCCCCCACAGGCACCAAAAGTTCTTGCCCCTCCCCCTGTAGCCACAAGGACCACCCTCCCCGCCACACACATTCCCCTCAGTCTTATTCAGGCAAACAGGCCAACATCCAATCAGAGAGGGTCCAGCTTGACTCTGACCAATAGAAAGCAATACAACAAGCATGTCATAAATAAGGCTGTCCAATCACGCAGTGTTAACAGGAGCAGCGAGACTTGGGGGTGGAGTCTTCAGGCTGTTTGTCCAGTTTGATGTCAATCACTGGGACCACTGGTTAAGGAGGGACTTACAGGACTTTCGAATCACAAAACACATGCCACAGCACACAGCAAATTAGCCCACAGAGAACTCAGAGAAACATTACTTTGGACAAAAGCACAAATATGTGTAACTAGTAGTGTGTGTGTGTGTGTGTGTGTGTGTGTGTCTGTGTGTGTGTGTGTGTGTGTGTGTGTGTGTGTGTGTGTGTGTGTGTTGTGTCTTGAACAGTCTGGCAAGGCATTTTCTCTTGAAATCCACCAGGGGGCACCAGATTACACACGCTTAAAATCATAGTGATGACATCATCTGAAAGGATACTACCATCTTTGTTGGGTTCATCCAAACTTTCCATGCCTGGTAAAGCAGCTGCAACACGGCGAAACAGCTGCAACAGACAGACAAACACACACACACACACATACACACACACACACAGAGAGAGAGAGAGAGAGAGAGAGAGAGAGAGAGAGAGCGAGAGACACACACACACACGCACACAGAGAGAGAGAGAGAGAGAGAGAGAGAGACACACACACAGACACACACACACACACAGAGAGAGAGAGACACACACACAGACACACACACACACAAGCAGAGTTATAATGATTGAACCATGCCAAAACAAATATAGGATGCGCACACACACAAGACATTAACCCACTAATACACTGACATACACAGACCCACAAACAGAGGGAAAGAGAGACTTTGTTGCGGCGAGATCCTCAGTGGACGTACTTTGGATATTGGAGAATGTCATGTTGGCACAGGGGTTCTACGGGAGGCCCATAGCTTACCCACAGTCAGTCAAATTCACTCACTGTTTTTTCCCTCATCCTAAGTCCAGCAGGTGAATTGTCTATAGACTGGTAGTGGGACTCCAGGCAACATGCATAAAAAAAGAAAATAGGCCCAAAAAACGAATAAAAAATAAGTGATTATATAAAATTATTTTAGTTAAAGTACTATGTATAAAAATCAAGCAATATTTACAGAAATTGTAATACAACAATTACAGCATTTGTGATTGTATTAAAATATACTGAATGAAAACAAGCCAGCTGGAGTGGCATTAAACTCATCTGTGTCCCCGTTAGTAGACAATGAAAGTGCTAATACATACACATACACAGATACGCACACATACACACACACCAAACACAGAAACACACATTTAAATACACACAAACACAGACTCAATCTCAAACGCATGCACATGCACATGCACATGCCCGCACAGGGCCGCACCTGTTTGACGTTGCAGCCATTCTTGGCACTGGTCTCGATGAACATCACACTCAGCTCACGTGCCTTTCTCTCTCCCTCCTCAGTACTGATCTGCCTGCTCACACACACACACACACACACACACACACACACACACACACACACACAAACCAAGAGAGAGTGAGCACTGCAACATGCTGAAGGGTGATGGTGTATGTGTATGTGGGGTCGGGGGAGGGGGAAGTGATACTGTGTATGAGTGCCTTTCAGCCACCTTTTCTCCTCCAGATCTGTCTTGTTGCCCACTAACATGATGATGACATCACTTCCTCTCTCTGACCGCACTTCTTCAATCCATTTAGAGGTCAGCTGGAACGAGGTGACATCTGCAGAGAACACACACACACACACACACACACACACACACACACACACACACACACACACAAACCACACAATTCAACATGTTAGAGTGCATCTGTGCCTGCTTGACAAGGACCAGTTCTCCATAAAAGAGGACCAATTCTACTGAGTTGGACTTCACTAACAGTATCCGTGTCCGTATGAAAAAGTTCAGTGGAACACTAGTCTGGAGCTGAAGCTTGAGATTAACCAGCTGATTGGTAACAAAGTATGAGGTACACAACACAACAATGCAAATCAGGTGCACAATTATATTACTGTGCCCTAGATTGCAAAAAAATAGCCTGGTCAGCCATTTGGATTTAATTATGGGTCGCGTTTCAACCTAGCCTGTAAGCCAGTCCGAATTTGCCCCGCAAAACGTGAGGATGCCAAATGCCTCAATCACTGTTTTCTGTTTGTCTTTGCGCTGTCAAAATCTTGTATAACAGATGCAGTAGCGGAATCTTGCTTCCCCAACAGCAGCCATTTTATTGTAAACAAAATCAATACAAGTGCACTCAGGTGATGTGGGTGACTATGTCACTGTTGATCATCTGTCCATATTCATATAGCCCACCCAAACAATTTCTCAATGGAGCAACTCCAAACCGAATTTCCCATTCTCAAAATTTGGGGGCAGGGTAAATCCAGGCTGGCTTCAAGGCTACAAAAATAAACAGCTCTAATTAAGCTCTAACTAAAACTAACCAAGCTAATCTTACAGTGCTTCACTTTCATATCAGATGACACCTACCTTCCCTGTAGGTTAATAGCAAAAAGGTTTTTGCTGCTATAGTCTACTCTAAGTTGTATTATCACACACAAATCTTCATTACAGCTGTCAGTGCTAAGTAAGGGATGGGATGAAGTTAGCCTATCATGGAGGTCATGATGTTCATGTGGAATCTTGATTCGTTTGAAAATGCAAGATGCTAGAACCATGCTGTGAGAACCAGACATTTATCTTTGTAATATTTTAGAATATGTTTATGAATTTTAGAATGTGTAGGTTAGTCAGAGGGTAAAAGCTACAGTATTTAGTGCTATGATAGGCATGGGATGACACAGCTGTTTTTTCTGCCCTATATTTTGTGAAGTTACAGCTCTCTGGATATCATTTAACTACTGTCGTTACCATGGCAAAAAAAACTACTGCTGATGTCAGAAACGTACTGGTGATGTCATAGACGACCACGGCGACGGTGGAGTCTCGTATGTAGCTGGGGATGAGGCTGCGAAAGCGCTCCTGGCCTGCAGTGTCCCACAGCTGCAGACGCACCTTAGAGTCAAAAGAGAAAGGTCACGCTACAAAAAGTACTAAGAGCACACTGACTCATAACACAAAGACAAACAGCTTTGTGCTAGCAACCATGTAAAGAAAATCTGGCAACATTTAGTGTCCTTGCATAAGAAGTGTACAGTATCATTCATTGTCAGTATTGATACACACTATTATAAAAACACTCTATGGAAAGTATTCAAGTAATCAGAGATTGCCCAGTACCAGTGAATCTTGGGGTACCTTGTCGTACCTTGTCTGTCTATCTTGCATACACACGTGCATGTCTACCTGTCTTGTTCCTACAGGCTCTCTGGATTGTGCCGGATGTGTGCATCCCATTCTGTCTGAACTGTGTGTGAGTGTGAGTGTGTGTGTGTGTGTGTGTGTGTTTACACACTTACTGTTCTGTCCTCCAAGTACATGGTCTTTGACAGGAAGTCGATCCCAATGGTAGCCTGTGGTAAACAAAGACATTAGCTTCAGCTCTTTACATGTGTGTGACTGTGTGCGTGTCTCTCTGTGTGTGTGTGTGTGTGTGTGTGTGTGTGTGTGTGTGTGTGTGTGTGTGTGTGTGTGTGTGTGTGTGTGTGATGATTAAATAGCTGTACCTGGTAGGTGTTGTCAAAACTGTCATACATGAATCTTGTGATGAGAGAGGTTTTTCCAACTGCAAAGAGAGACATTTCAGGTAACTTAGCCCAGAGTATGACAAACTCTCTTTAACACACATACACACACATGCACAGTCACACACAACACACAGTCACACACATGCCAAAGGGCATTGAGGTGTGTATGTTAATTGTTGCAGGATTCCTGAAATTCCCCTCCAAGACAAGCCCAGCAGGGGATCATACCCTTCCCAAACAAGTCAAACTTGTTTCCCAATGTTTGTCACACTTCAAGTACACACACACACACACACATACATATACACACATCGTGTGAACAAAAACACCTCACTAACCACAGCACACATTCTCCACAATTCTTGATATTATATCTGATAACACAGAGGATCACAGAGGAGTGTTTCAGCACCATGGACAGTTCTGCATTGGCCCCCACAATTCCAAAACATTTGTCTGACTCTTGCTCTTCTCTGTCTGCTCCTCATCTTTGTTTTAATAGTTTAATAGTTGGTCAATCTGTTGGACCTTTCCAATCACAAGACAGTTATGGTCTCTGAGCCAGATATCTAGGTAGGTTTAGTTTATAGCGTCAGTCTCGAGGTCTTGTCATTTCACACTCGTATACAAGCCCTGGTTATTTCTAAACTATATTGCAATGCAAAAAACAGGCCTACCAACATGTGTGGGGTGACCATTGCACATGAGTCAGTATACAGCGGCATATTTGTGGTCTTTAATCAACTAAAGAGGTTACATCTTTCTTCGGTAGTTGCTCTTCTTTGGCTTCTTGTTACTGCTAGAATTGAATTAATATCCCTTACTCTTGCCCATAGGACAGTCATTTGATCTGCATTATCCTACTTAAATGCTGTGATTCAACTCTAGTCCTCCTCTCCACCACTGTGGTCCTGATTGGCAGCTGTTGCCTGTCTTCCCTCGACAGAGCTCTCAGTAAAGACCCTGTTCATTCCTGGTGCCTCTAATTTCGAGTTATGATAAATACATTATTTTACTATTATTCTAGTGTGGACTACTGCTATTGTCAATTGTCAATCTAATGTCATATGCAGCTTCAGGTTAAAAGGACTGTCAGATTCTTACCAGATGAAATAGCTGTGTTAGATTGATATGGCATCTAATCTGATAAGAACCAAAAGTCTCTGTAAGAACAGAGAAACGGTTTCAGCACCGCGGACAGCTCTTCAGTCTTCGGACAACATGTCCACGACCAGATAAACAAAACGAGTCCTCCTCCTTGAAGTCCTATCCTCTACCTCCTCTATCTCTACCTGCTCCAAGCATTATCTTTATTAATAACCGTGTAATTATAATGTTGTTGATAAGCTAACCCCAGTGTTATCAGCTGATCAGGAACGGCACTGGTGAGTTGAGTCAGATATGCGCAGCGAGGCGAGGGAAACATGAAGAGCAGGTCGTCTCACAGCGCCTCAGCCACTCTTTCTGTTCCTTATCACTACATTATCTATCTGCTTGTATGTTTTTGATCTGCATAAGTAACTGCACTGACACGAGTGGCTTTCAGTCAAGTTGAGTTTAGCTAGTGGGTCTACGTATATTTGTTGTTCAGTTACAGTACAGTAGCCAGGTAAGGCCCGTCTCCCTGATGGCTTATTCCATGCGGCTTTTGCCAGCTTTGTGAAAACATTGACCTTTCATGTCCCGAGGGGCTTCTCCACGGAGTCAAAATTGGCATTCGCTCACGGGCCAGACTTCCTGCTTCTGCTTGCCTGGTTCCCCTGCCTCTTTCCCTCAAGGTTCTGTAGCTTGCTTGTTGCAAGTGTTTTTGTCAGCCGCTGGACTGCACACTTAGAGAAGACACCTGACCTGAATAAAAGTGGTTTCTCTCTGAACACTGAACACTTTGCTTGAAGTGTATAGGCATGTGGCTTATGTCAACTATGTAGCCTAACTATGTTACCTATGGACAAGGTTTATCATCAAAGCTAGGACCTCCAGCCATATTCACTTCCAAATTTATGGCCAAACGCCAATCTGTCGATTCTGACATCACCGATCTTATGGAGTCAGTAGCCGCCATGTTCAGTTTTCAACTCGCTTAACCGGTTAGACCACACAGTCCTGAAAATCACAACAACGCAACGCCACGCCGAAAAATATTGCTTATTCAAACGAATGAAACAAAATTCCGATTCCTGAGATTTCAGCTGAGTTCAACGAGAGCCGTCAGCAGAGGGCGAGGCATATCAGACGGAGGATGTTCAACAAGGGTGTGTCTCGTCTCGCGGAGACAGCTGGACACTGCGCGTCTATTAAAATGACTGTATTGAAATCCAAACACATAGAAAATTCCTTATCAGTGGCATTAAATAAGAAAAAAAACATACATTTATTTCTAGAGAAAAGAAAGGGGAAATAATGGCAGTCTAAACCAAAGTGTCCGAGCCGTTTTAACGAATGGTTATGTAGTTTGAAATCATAACCAGTCGTCGTGAAGACAGGTTTACATTAAGGTAAAGACAAGACAAACGCTGTCGTGTGTGTTTGATAAGGGTGGGATGACAATGCAGAGCTGTACGCTTCCAATGACTAAACAAAACTGGACATCGTCTATGGCAGGGGATCAGGGATACAGACAGACCGGGATTGCGAGGGCGCTGGCCGACAAGAGATCGCAGAGAACACCAATGCT